>NW_027507718.1:179658335-180357502 GCF_037356315.1 Lithobates pipiens
TCCCTGAGTCTGATTTAACCAAGGAGTGCTCTAGCAGAGCGCACTTGGGTTGAATTGGGACCAGCGGTAAAACCGTCAGTATGAAATGGGCTTGGAGACATGTTCTTTGTGTGTGTGGGCGTTTGCCGGTTTGTAAGTATCAGGCGCAATGCGCTGGGCTTCTTGCCTTCAAATGTCTATGCACATTAGAGAAGCAAAGTCCGCATAACGAGAGAAACATATTATATCTCTGTTGTAGCTATGCTAACCCTTTTGGATACATATCTGCTTTTATAGGAGGGCATTGATATCTGCCTTGTTGGTATACATGTACCATATATTGACAACAACAATGTCCCCGCAGATCTTCTCAAGCCTGTAAGAACAAGTAGAATGATCTTACTAGATACTGGTTACTCTGAGCAGTATTGAGTGGGCTCCATGCTGACCAAGATGGTGAATTTGGCTGAGACATGTGCACTTCTCCCTCCCACTCCTGTCCTCCCCTTTAGTGTAATTTCCTGTGTGGTCATTTTCTATGACATCACTTCATGGCTCTAAAAGGAAAGAAAGCAGCACATTTTAGTTAATTTCTTTGGCTCCATGGAACCGTTTCAGTTGGTTCGCATGAACCCATTTATCTTGGGTCTTTTTGCCCTTCTCTATTCTGATCTTACATACAGAAGGACTTAATTTGTCAATAATGGAAAATGGGCCTCTCCAAGACTGTTATCCAGGGGACGTAGCTCCAAGAACATAACTCGATCTCCTATGGCCCAAATGCATTCTGGAACCCCTTTGTCAAAATACACCTTGGCTTTCTTTTGACTTTTACCCATTTGTGCTGCTGCAAATACATGGATCTCTTTTACCACTTTTTAGAGTTTAAGGAGACATTGGTCCATTAAAAGTCTGTCTATGGTAGGGGTATGCATCTCTAGCCAGAGATGTTCAGGGAGTTTCATCTGTCTACCTGTCAGCACTTCAAAGGGCGTCAACCGGGTAGCATATGAGGTGGTTGCTCGGACGGCCATGGCCAGTAAAGGCAATAGATTATCCCAGTTCTTACTATTGATGTGTACAAATTTGTTCAGCATTGTTTTAATCTGCCGATTGGCTCTTTCAACCTCTTTCTGGATGATATGAAATGTGAAATTTTTGCGCCACCCCTAACATCTCTAGGCAAATTTTTACCACCTTTCCAGTAAAATGGGTCCCCTGATCTGACTCTATTAATGATGGGAGCCCCCATCTATTGAACACCTGTTTTGCCAAAATCTTAAGCCGCGTACACACGTAGCCGCCAGACTGTCCGTCGGACTTTCCGAACGGGCTACTTGCCCACACACGGCACTTTTTCAGCGGACTAATACGGCGTACTAAGTCCGCCGTACTATCCGCCCTACTTTTGAAATGAACGGACTTGTCCACACACGCGGAGGAAAGTCCGCTCATTTCGAGCGCGTCTCCAGGTAGGCGGGGCCCGCGAAGGATACGTCGCTGGCCCCGCCACCTGGTATGGACTTAAAGGGGAACGCCGAAACAAATCGGCGTGGGGGTTCCTCCCAAGTCCACAACAGACCCTTGTCCGAGCACGCTACCCGGCCGGCCAGGAAAGGAGGGGCGAGCGAGCGCCCCCCCTCCTGAGCCGTACCAGGCCGCGTGCCCTCAACATGGGGGGTGCCTTGGGGAAGGGGGGGCCGCGCGGCCCCCCCACCCCAAAGCACCTTATCCCCCATGTTGATGAGGACAAGGGCCTCTTCCCGACAACCCTGGCCGTTGGTTGTCGGGGTCTGCGGGCGGGGGGGCTTATCGGAATCCGGGAGCCCCCTTTAATAAGGGGGTCCCCTGATACAGGCCCCCCACCCTATGTGAATGAGTATGGGGTACAATGTACCCCTACCCATTCACCTGTAAAAAAAAAGTACAAAAAAAACACAACACACAAGATAAAATAATTTATTGCACAGCTCCGGGGGTCTTCCGTCTTCGGGGGTCTTCTCCCCGGACTCCTCCGCTATCTTCTTGTAGCTCTTTTACTAGCGGAGGAGCCCGGCATTCTTCTTCGTCGCCGTGGCCTCTTCTTCCGACTTCGGGGGTCTTGTCCCCCTCTTCGGTTCTTCTGCCGGTGTCACATGGCTTTATGTTCTTCTCCTTCTTCTGCTGGAGATGTTGACTCGACGTTCTCTCCGGCCGCAATGCCAGGGACGCGCTGCACTGCGACTTATATAGGGACAAGGGGCGGTGTCACATGGGTTGATGTCATGGCATTGGGGTTCCCCTTTAAGTCCATACCAGGTGGCGGGGCCAGCAGCGTCTCCTTCGCGGGCCCGCCTACCTGGAGACCCGCTCGAAATGAGCGGACTTTTCTCCGGGCGGGAAAAGTCCGCTCATTTCAAAAGTACGGCGGACTGGCGCACACATGGAGGGATTGTCCGCCGAAATGCGAGTCCGGCGGGAAGATTGGAGTTGTAATGGAAATTTGTAGGTTCTGTATATAATTGTATTTTATTTTATATGTATTGCACAATGCCCTCACTGTGCACACGGCACTAACAATGTTTTCAGTACATGTTTTGCATTCTTTCGAGTTCTGATTAGAATAAGCCTGCCTATGTAACGCCCCTTGTTACCATAAACGTACAATTGTAATATTAATGTGATACCTACGTAATCATGTGTATAAAAGCCTTCAAATGCGTCATAATAAAGGAGAACGGTTATTTGGAAAGATGCTGAGCGTATCTTTTGTGTCTGTTCCCTACTGCAGTAGTTATTAATTTGGAACCACTAATCAATATGAGGATAGGAGTTGCCTATCATCAAAATATACATTTCAGGTGGCGAAGCCAGAGCCAGGAGGGGTTATCAGGTGACCCTGAGTATCCGAAACGAGGAGCTTGAGACGATCCGGGAATTTCTGATAATCAGCCGGCTGAGGTAAGCCTTTTGCTTACATTTGAGTTATCAGACTTCCTTGATCGGTAAGGCATTTTCGGGACAAAGGGTACCTATTTTACTCCCCTTAATCGAACTGTATTGATTAGTGGTTATATGTTATGTTGTCACTGTCTACTGTCCATCAGAGTGTTATAGAGAAAGGGAAGAATAGAGCTGTTCACAGGTATATGTAGTACATCTGCTAGATAAAGTAGTTTAGAGGCAAAAGGGTATAGGCACAGGTAGAGAAGACTGGCCAGTCATTATGGGCATTAAATTAAGTAAGGGAATGATGGGTAAGAGACCCTCAAAAATGCCCAGCGCAAGAGGAGCGCTATATATGAACCGAAGGTGCGGTTCCGCCTATACTGAGCCCCTAGATTAATGGTTAAAGTGGACAGGGATCCACAATGGGTAACTGGGTTACCAAAGTCCACAGGGACAAAGAATCAAGCAGAGTATACAGCTAGAGAAACAGCTATTCATGTGAGCAGGATGGATCAAGAGTGACATTAACCCTAGACAGAAAGGGACTTTTTGATGTTACGTTGTGGGATGAATTTGGGGTCAGGCATTACAACTAGTAAAGTCAAGAAACAGTAATGAGAGTTAAAACAGAATGCTTTATATGTTTGTCAGAGAGGGAAGATGGGATGAGCACTATGGCTGCCCATCTGATCATAGAAGGTACAGTATGTGAAGTATGGAATTACAATACATTGGATGCAAAGGATATCAGAACAAAATAAAGAAAGCAGAAATTTAAGCAAGGAAGTATTTAAAAAGCGTTAAAATAAAGAGAGAATGAAATGCATGTGTTGTGTACAAATGGGAATAATGTAAGCGATTTTAGAGCGATACTTGTGTATGTTTGTGAATGCTGGAACCTGTAGTTCTATCGCTTGTGTCATGTACGCAGATTTGACCCCCTCCTTTGTGCTCTCCTGAAAGAATGTGGCTGACATGAGAGATTGGTGATAAGCTGGGAGGACACCATGCCAATTTCAGTTTTTTAGACAAAACATTTATAACAAAATGGGCCGAGTTAACGAATCTAATGATAAACAATGTGATCACAATTATTTTTGAATCTGTTTTCCAAACATGGTAGATTGAAGGTTACAAATTAACCATGTCTTAGGCCGCGTACACACGCGCGGACTGTTCGCCCAACTTTGTCCGTCCAACAGTTTGAGCGAACAGTCCGCTCAAACTTAGCATGGACTGACATGGCCACACACGACGGACGAACAGTTTGCTGAAACCGTGCGCGATGACGTTTCGGCACGCACGACGGATCGAAAATTTCGACGTCCAATACACTGCAATGCAACCTTCCGACGTGGAAATCCTTTCTGAGCATGCGCGAGACTTAGTTGGCCGAACAAGCCTACACACGAGCGAACAGTCCGCTGAAACCTTGTTTCAGCGGACAGTTTTTCGGAATTTCCGTAAGACCTTGTTCGTCCAACTGTCCGCTGAAACTGTCCGCTGAAGCCCCACACACGAGCGGACTGTCCGCCCAAACACTGTTCAGCGGACAAGGTTGGGCGAACAGTCCGCCCGTGTGTACGCGGCCTTACACTAATTTAATATCCTGTGATAGTGGAAAGAGATTAAAAAAAAAGAGAGAGAGAGATTGAGTAAAATTAAGTAATATGTCCCCCTTTAAGGACATTTATCTGTGCATATATATTAGTGTGTGATATTGAAATTATCATATGAGTATTAATTTCTAATATGAGTTTAACAATTTTATTAATAAATATAGATATATTGAAACTGGTTTAGACAACCTTTGGTTGGAAATGAAATCCAGGTTAATGGGGAAATTGGTAAAAATGGAATTAGTTTAGATTAAGATAAAAATTTTGTAATTTTACATTTATTGAGTGGAAAGAAAAAAAAAAGATTAAGATGAGGTTGTTAATTTGAATACAGCTGCAATAATGTTTAACAAAGCCAAGATGGATGGGATACATAAGGAAGTTTTTCTACAGAAATTAAATCTTAAAGTCTGATAATAACTTAATGTGCGGTCCATGATGTGAGAGTAATAATAACATTTAAATATAACAGACCCATCACATCAAGTCCATACATCCTGTTAGGATAGATGCTGCCTGCAGCCAGTTGGTTTATAGTTTTTGATGGCCGAGTGCTTTCTGGTCCGTCATAGATATTGTTGGTCCTTTTGTTTTTATGTATTTTTATTTTTGAAATCCAAAGCAGAATGTGTGGATTGTGAAATGGTGTGCCCCTTCTCCTTGTAAGTGCAGTGGGTATAAGTAGAAGAATATTTAGGATTTATGGACATCTCTGCATGACTGCAGGGTATTCTTATCATTTATTATAATATTGCCAGGAAAAAGTTGTCTTTTTGAAACATTAAACTGGAGTTCTTACACAAACAGCATGATAGAAAACAAGCCATTGTTATATTTATGCAAGCTGGACCCAGTAATCAAGGGTTCACTCCGATGTATCAGAGCTGTAGCTTTATGCAAAGTTGCTATTAGACAAAGTTACAGACATTATTTTGGTAGAATATTAAATTTTTAATAGTCCGACATTCTGCACAGCAAATATATAGCTAAATGTTTGTCCAATGAAAGGTTCAAAATATGAATTTGTTTTGTGTGTTTATGTACAAATCTAACAATGAAAAATGTGTACATTTAAATCCAGCCACCTTATTGCCTCTATTGGAGGAGGCTGGAGACAAAGAAAAAAGATGTGCTAAATTGATGACGTAGGAATCAGCTGCTGTGAGCCCAGTGCAGGACACACTCCCTGAAGACCAGAATATTTACTTTTTTGTGGTGTTACTCCCGGTTTTATACCGAGGATGAAGTTTATCATCCAGAAGGATTCTCTGTATTGAGAGTCATTGGATCCTTTTTCCCCAGCTCAAGAAGCAGAGCTCCATGTTTTAGAAAAGCCCGTGAGCTATAAAAAGAGTATATATTTATATAGATAGTCGAGATATAGAGAGCTTTTGGTTCCACTTGAAGGGCCAGAAGTTTGTTTTTACTTCGGCGGGTAAACCAATCAAGCATGCCAAGTTAATTTGATTGGCTGTTTTCAGCCTTCCAGGTTCTTACTGAGGTAGCCATACTAACAGTAAAACTCACATATGGAAGCAGACCAGGCACCTCTAAGGATGCTGCATTTACAGCCCCGGACACTTGCTGGGTCTGTGCAACTCACAGATTCCACCCTAGTTCTGGCCCAGTATAGCTGGGATTAATAATTCAACTTTAAGGACCCCAGAACGAGAAGCACAAGTGGTCCACAGAGGGCAACTTCTTACGAAACAAGACTTTGGAAAAGGTGATCATTTATGTCTGCCAGCGACTCTTTTCCTTTCAGTTTGACACATGGACTGTGTCATCAGTCACAAGTAGTTATGGCTGCCTTAGTAAATGAGCGTGGGATAGAGTCAGGGTTCTCCACAGTTGTTTTTATAACATACCACTTCTTGTTTTACCTGTTACCAAAGGTGTTACCAAAAGCTGAACATCCCTTCCAGAGATAACAAAAAGATATATCCAGATGCCCAAGTCAGGATCTTACGAGTATGTATTTTGTTTGTATGGACATGTTTTCTGGATGTCCAGTGGCAAATGCTACTGCAAAGGCCACAGTAAAAAAGTGTTATCAGAAGTAGTTTGTAAGTACAGAGTGCAGTATCTACAGAGAGTAAGGCCGCGTACACACGCGGGGACTGTTCGCCCAACTTTGTCCGTCAAACAGTTTCGGCAAACAGTCCGCTCAAAATTAGCATGGACGGACATGGCCACACACGATGAACGAACAGTTTGCTGAAACCGTGCACGATGACGTGAACGGCACGTACGACGGGACGAAAAATACGACGTCCTATACACTGCATTATAACTTTCGGCGTGTAAATCCTTTCTGAGCATGCGCGGAACTTAGTTTGACGAACAAGCCTACACACGAGGGGACAGTTTTTCGGAATTTCCGAAAAACCTTGTTCAGGGGACTGTTCGCTGAAACTGTCCGCTGAAAGCCCACATACGAGCGGACTGTTTGCCGAAACACTGTTCAGCGGACAAAGTTGGACGAACAGTCCCTGCGTGTGTACGCGGCCTTACAGAGGAAATTATTTTTATAAGAGAGTCCTTACTAGAAGTTTTGAGGTTTTATTTTTACACCCCCTACTGTCTACAATGTAGTGGACAAAGTAGAGTAAGACACTAGAAAACTTTTGCCTGAATGTTTTTTTATATTTTATCAAGCCCGTAGGGGGATGTTGGACTCTCTCCCTATGGGATTTGGTTGGGGAGTGTGTTGCTCACTTGCTTATATTTTGTCTCAGCAGCTGAAGTCCTCCATTCGGATCTCACAGAGAATGTTGCTGATCTTTTAAGGTTTTTGACAAACTTATTTATGTGTTTTCTCCCCAATTCCAGATCCTAAAAGTTTGGAAGGATCTAAAACTAAAGCCAGTTGACTTGTGGATTGTTAAGAGACATTTATATATAAGGAAATGTTTGGAGACTCAATACAGCATCTATTTCATGTACAGTTTTGCAAAACTTGAAGGAAAAGTCACCTGGATCCACACCAGACACTGCAAAAATGACTAAATTAAAGAAATCTCTGTGTTTGATTTGTTTCCCTCTTGCGATCACAGTCTAGGGTACTTTTTGATTCAATTACTTTAATTGTAAGGGATACATATATTTGAAAAGTAGTTTAGCCATGTTGAAGTCATATTTGTCTTTTGTACCTCTTCCATTTTATGTAGAATTGTATGTGTTTACATATGCTGATAAGTCAGCATACCAGCAATTAAGCTAGAAGGCCATTCTGGCCACAGGAGTGTACAGCCAGTACTCTGTAAATATGTCTTATCAATCATTTGTTTTTCACAGTGAAAAGTCGTTTTGTAATGAAAAAAGCTGCTCAGCTATTATTTTCTCCACAATGGAGTTTTTGCCTCTTTGGCCAGGACTACCTCCACCTAAGCGTGTGGAGGTTCCAGGTTAAAGGTGATAGCAGGTATGGTTAGTGATCAAAATATTGATCAAAAGAAAGGAGACTGTAATGGAAATTTGTAGGTTCTGTATATAATTGTATTCTATTTTATATGTATTGCACAATGCCCTCACTGTGCACACGGCACTAACAATGTTTTCAGTACATGTTTTGCATTCTTTCGAGTTCTGATTAGAATAAGCCTGCCTATGTAACGCCCCTTGTTACCATAAACGTACAATTGTAATATTAATGTGATACCTACGTAATCATGTGTATAAAAGCCTTCAAATGCGTCATAATAAAGGAGAACGGTTATTTGGAAAGATGCTGAGCGTATCTTTTGTGTCTGTTCCCTACTGCAGTAGTTATTAATTTGGAACCACTAATCAATATGAGGATGGGAGTTGCCTATCATCAAAATATCAATTTCAGAGTGTAAAAGTACATTCTAAGTCCGCCGTACTTTCGGGTCAAAAAAGTATGCCGGAGGCTACACACGGGGGGATTGTCCGGCGGACTTGAGTTTGCCAGACTTTTCCACCCGCTTGTTCGATCGTGTGTACGCGGCATTAGTGTTACTTTTGGTTGGGAAGATCTCAGACCCATTTAGAAAACAGATCTGTGACTACCAAGATGTATCTGTTGTTTCTAGAAGTGACTGACAAGGGTCCCATGTAATCCATTTGTAAGGCATTCCATGGCCTTTCTTTCAGTCGTATTCTTAAAGGAGCATTGGTCTTCCTTGGTGCCGGTTTAACCTGTGCACAGACAATACAATTGTCACAATACTGCATCAAATCTGTCATCATGGAAGGCCACCAACCTATGTTCTTGAGCCGCTCACCTGTTTTCTCACGCACTAAGTAAATAATTTCATTTAATTTCATGCGCTAACTAAATCATTTCATTTTGGTATTTTTCAGGAACCATCCAAGTTACTTCATCTCCATGATGCAACAATACCCTTTTAACTTCTGATAATGTGATGTGTTTTATGTACTTTGCCAAAGTATTCCCCTCAGATAATAGTGATTTATGGGGCGCTCTAATTAATTAATTTAAATCAGCTAATTACAATCCTAATTAGTGAACCATAATTATAACAAAAACAAATAACAAATATGATAAAAATCCAATTTCTACAGACTGATGCTTATAGTATTAATACCATTTGTGATCATGAGAATATAAAACAATGAATCCAAAATGATTAAATCAGTTATAATCTCATAATCAAAAGTCCCATTCATGTGACACAAGATTTAAAAAATTAGTGATTCCAAATCCACCAGCATATATACTCTTGCAAGATGTGACAACAAATCTTCCAATTAAGTTGCATACACCTCCACCAGAGATCTCATCAAACGACACCCAATAGTGATTGAAAATGCAGTCTGCTTACTAGATCCATTTGACCACTTTAATTAAAAAGTAAGTCAAACAACGCCTGTACAGGTTTGTGCCTGCTCACATGAATAATGGCATGGGTACACAGGAAAAATCTTCCTCTTCACAGACTCAAACAGGATATATGGAAAGAGCAAGAAACATCCATAGTGTAATACTGTTTTTATTGAAATAAAAGGTTTAAAAGATAGCCAAGTGGCTCCTTACATTGTCGTGTGCCCGACCCGACACTGGGGCTGCTCGCCTTTCAATTTGGAGATTCGCCGGCTGGAGTATTCCCACTACGTAACTGCCGATATGGCGTGCATTCCAAGCCGTCAGACTGACAACCAAGGTACCGGATATGGCGTCAGAGAAAGAGTGACCAGGTACCGCCTCGACGTACGTTTCGTCATCAACATCTTCAGGAAGCGTACCTGGTCACTGGAGTCAACGCTTTTATGTTGGCATTCACAGGCTAGAGCCAATAAAAAGTTATATTGTGCGCAGCCTCAGTCCCGCTCAAGCGATTAAGGTTACACACACTCAATTTAATGAATATAAAGGGGTGGGTCCTGCGCAAATCGTGCCACTCAAATAAAATACACAAATTCAAAATAATCTAAATATGTGCATACATACAATGCCGTGAAAAAAAATATAGTCCAAAAAACAGCACGCATAAAAATATATAAAAAATATATAAAAAAATGGAAAAAAGGTTTAATGATAGAACAATAATAAAATGTCCGCTACTCAAGGCTCCCAGAACTCTCACCTTTAAACGAAGTGAATAAGCAAATCAAACAAACTCCAGGATTCTCTTATTTCATTCATAAATAATAAATAATAGCCATCAGGAAATCCAAAGGAGGGATGCAATGATACAATTCCGCCACTAGAGGGCCAGTCCCAGCTTCCAGAACAGGTGAAATGGATCTTCACTTCTATTTCACAGTGTATGGCTCAAAATAAGAGAGAGGAGGGGGAGAGAGAGAAACAGGAGACTTCCATAGTGTAGTAGTTTAAAAAACGGCAGGTAGATTTATTAAAAAGCAGTAAAGACTCTCACATTTTAATTGCAAAAACAAGCACAATCAGGAAGAGGGTATAATGACAACTTCCTCCCGCCTTACTCTACTTCCGGTTCGTCCTCTGGCCAATCCCTACGCGTTACGTCATGTGACTTCTTCACGGGGATCCCCCTCCTCTCTCTTATTTTGAGCCATACACTGTGAAATAGAAGTGAAGATCCATCATTAGAATTTTGAGACGTCACATCCACGATCCAAGATAAGCACACCAATGGCTTGACTGGCAACTTTTGCACCAATGTTACAATGTATCTCAAAAGGGATGCATGTTTTACGAGTAACTTGTTTTTTATTCGAAAACAGTACATGTTTACAGGATATTGACATTGGAAATACAATCGATAAGCAAAATATAGTAAAGAAGAGAAGAAACACTGGAGAACTCATGTAATTCTATTGTCATCGCATAAACATGATAATCTGATCTGAAATCGTGGGTATTCCAACTCCCTAGGTATATTGTGAGAAATTGTTTAACATGTGGTATATTCAAATTAAGAAGGATTATTCTGCTATTTCATTGTATGTGGGTGCAGTGTCTAACCAGGTGTCCCAAATCTTCCCATATTTGGTCGGGCATCTTTTTTATAGGGTAGAACACTATTCACTGCAGATATCCATTCTTGAAGTGTTGGTGGTAGTGCCTTGAGCCATTTACGCGCTATGAGCAGTCTAGCTGTAAATAGGGTTTCTTGTAAAAATATGTAGTAATATGTAGTAAAATTTATCCGAGTCTGGGTCTGGGAACATTCCCAGTAAGCATTGTTTAGGGCATAATGTAAGGGGGACCCCATCTTGTCATGTATGAATTTCACAATGTGGGATTAGTAGTCTTATATTATTGGGCAGGATCAAATAATATGGAAGAAGTTGCTGGTGGAGCTACCGCATCTGTGGCTATAGTGGGTTCTATATTTAGCTAGGTGTAAGGGGGTCAGATAGGACCTGTGTATGATGTATAGTTGTGTGGGGAGGTCTGACAGCTTAGGACAGACCTTTTTACATGTATCCAACGCTTCCTCCCATTTGTCATCCTCCATCTCCCCCACGTCCCCAGTCTGTTAGGTACCTGGGTGGTGAGCCTGACTTGATGGAAGGAGACCTCTCTTACAGCTCTGGTTCAAGTCACCCTGGAGTGAGAACAGTGGGACAAGAGCACAGCGGGGTAGAAGCGTCTGGCCAGATGCAGCAGCAGATGCAGGCGAAGCGGAGGATCCTCCAGATGCATGGACCACAGGAGCAGATGGCTGCAGAAGACGGCTTGGCAGAGCTGTCAGCGGCAGCAGAGTAGACGGCCTGAAGAACCTGGAAGGCTGCAGCAGATCCAGGAAAGCCTTAGAGAAGGGTATAAGCAGGACAGGTAAACAGGCAGGAACCGGCGGGCGAATTGCAATAAGAGCAACATCAAACAGGCAGAGATTCAGCAACGGTTGGTCAGTCCGAGACAGGGTCAGGCAAGCCGGGGTCGGGACAGGAGAGAGCAACAAAGTCAGACGGGAGCCGGGTCAGATAATCAGGTAGACAACTTGACAGAAAACAGGGTGCTTCAGGTACTAGCTGCAGATGAACAGCACAGAGCATCTGCAGCTGTACCTTTAAAAAGGGGCACTGGCGCCAATCGCGGTGCCCCTAACAACTCCGGGTGCCCCTAACGACTCTCTTTTCAGGGTGTGCAGAAAAGAAGGCCCAAATTAATCTGTCAGCGTGCAGGTTAACAGCAGGTTCCCAAGAATTACTCTCAGGGCCATAGCCCTTCCACTTAATCAAGAACTGACCTTGTCCCTGCCGTCTTCTGAAGTCCAGAATGGCCTCAACCTCGTATTCTTCGTTCCCATCAACAAGAACAGGCTCAGGCGGTCTTGTTCCTCTATTAAGAAAGGGGTCAGGTACAGAAGGTTTCAGCAGATATACATGGAAAACCGGGTGTATTTTCATGGATTCAGGTAAGGACAGTTCATAAGACACTTCATTAATCCTCCTTTTAACTGAAAATGGCCCCAAAAATTTGGGTGCCAGCTTCTTGGAATGACAGGCTAATTTAAGGTTGGAAGTTGAAAGCCATACCTGATCCCCGACTTGAAGAACCAGTTCTCCTCTTCTCTTTTGATCGAAGACCTTCTTACTGTCCGCTGAGCCTTGGCTATAGCTTCCTGTAGGATCCGGTTGTTGCGGTGAAGAAAGGACACAGTGTCCTGGACTGCTGGAACAGAAGATTCTGAAAGGAGATCAGGAAGAAATCATAAATGAAAACCATAATTGGCAAAAAACGGAGACTGCCCTGTGGTGGAATGACTGGCGTTATTGTAGGCGAACTCCGCCAAGGGCAAAAGGGATACAAAAATCGTCTTGCACAAAAGACGTGAAACACCTAATATATTGTTCGAGAGTTTGATTAGTACGCTCAGTCTGTCCATTGGTCTGGGGATGGTAAGCAGAGGACAAGGCTAGTTCTATCTTCAAGGTCTCACATAGGGCTCTCCAAAATCAGGAAGTGAACTGGACCCCCCTGTCTGACACAATATTAGCGGGCACCCCGTGAAGTCTGATGATCTCCCTAATGAAGATACGGGCCGTCTCGGATGCTGAAGGAGTTCCCTTCAAGGGTAGGAAATGGACCATCTTGGACAAGCGATCACAAACCACAAAGATGGCTGTATAGTTCTCAGAGGGAGGAAGTTCGACTATAAAGTCCATGGTGATCATTCGCCAGGGTCGATCAGGTGCAGGGAGTGGTTTCAGCAGCCCCCAGGCCCGGTTTCTGGTAGCTTTACTTCGGATACACACGGGGCAGGAATTAACATATTGCTTGCAAAATTCCTTAATGCCGGGCCACCAGAAAGTACGCTGCACGAGTTCCAAAGTCTTACGGAAACCAAAGTGCCCTGCGAGGGGATGATCATGAAGAAGGGCCAGGACCCTCATCCGGACGTCCTCAGGGACAAAGATTTGATTGTCCTTCCATAGCAGACCCTCTCTGGTTGCCAATGCAGTTCCCGGAGGACAAGGAGAATTAAGAGAAGCTCCTCTTAACTGG
Source organism: Lithobates pipiens (assembly GCF_037356315.1). Classification (NCBI taxonomy): domain Eukaryota; kingdom Metazoa; phylum Chordata; class Amphibia; order Anura; family Ranidae; genus Lithobates; species Lithobates pipiens. The sequence continues at coordinate 179,671,782 of NW_027507718.1, forward strand.
GACAGCAGATCTGACTGAACGAGCAAAAAGGTGCTAGCAGGAAGAATGGTGTCTGGAAGTGCGGTATCCTTGGAACCATCAAACATGCGAGAAAGCGCATCCGGCTTCACATTCTTTGAACCAGGGCGGTATGTAATATGGAAGCAGAATCGAGAGAAGAAGAGGGCCCCAATGAAAACGCACATTCTGCTTAGTGACCTCGGTGATGGGGGAGATGATGGCAGAAAACCCCTTAATGAACTTCCTATAAAAGTTCGCAAAACCCACAAAGCGCTGAATCCCCTTCTTGTTTGTGGGAGCCGGCCAATCGAGAACAGCGGATACCTTTTGTGGATCCATTCTGATGCCTGCTGGGGAAATCTCAAGGCCAAGGAATTGAATGTTCTGCTGCTCGAACCTGCATTTCTCGGCCTTAGCGTATAATCCGTGTTGATGGAGCCGAAGCAGCACTCTGCCGACGTGCCCTCGATGTTGCTCTAGGGACCCGGAGAAGATCAGGATATCATCCAAGTAAACGATGACAAAAATGTCCAAAAAGTCCCAGAAAACATCATTTATCAGATGCTGGAAGGTGACAGGGGCGTTGCAGAGCCCGAAAGGCTTTACCAGATACTCGTAGTGCCCACAACGAGTTCGGAAGGCAGTCTTCCACTCATCACCAGCCCGTATACGGACCAGGTTGTATGCTCCCCTTAAGTCCAACTTGGTGAAGATAGTGGCCGATCTCAACTTCTGGAAAAGTTCAGGTATCAAGGGCAGAGGATAGCGGTTCTTGACCGTAATTTTGTTCAACTCACGGTAATCCACGCAGGGCCGAAGTGACTGATCCTTCTTGGTGATGAAGAATATCCCGGCACCTGTGGGAGATGTGGAATGGCGGATGAACCCTTTCTTAAGGTTTTCCGCAATGTAGTCCTTCAGAGCTTCCTGTTCTTTCTCGGACAGAGGAAAGATGCGTCCGAACGGAATCTCAGCCCCTGGAAGGAGCTTGATGGGACAATCATAGGGACGGTGCAGAGGAAGGGAATCAGCCCCCCACTTACTGAAAACGTCCAGGAACTCATGATACGGTTCGGGTACTGATTGACACAAGTCCTGATCGGAGTCCAGGCAGAGGAGCGTCCCAGGCTGAGCAGAAACCCCAGGAAGACAGTGGTCTAAGCAATAGGGGGACAGAAACTTCACCTCCCCGGAGGACCAATCAATGGTGGGATTATGGGCCTGGAGCCAAGGTATGCCCAGGATCACCGGGAACAGTGGTGATGAGATGACGTCAAAAGTTAGTAGTTCCGCATGCTGGCAAGAAATGGTAGCTGGCAGTGGAAGAGTCTCCTGGGTGACCTGACCTGATTTGATTTGGGAACCGTCAGCCAGGAAGATGGATAGTCCGCGGGTCTTCCTCCGAAGAGGTATGGAATGCAGGCTGGTGAAAGCAGAGTCGATAAAGCAGCTGCAGGCCCCCGGAATCAATGATGGCGTTGGTGCAGACCGTCCTTTCCTGAAGCTGTAAAGAAAGAGGAAGAGCAATGTGGGAGGTGTTGGCTGGCATGGTTACAGGGCTGTCAGACACAGAAGAAAGGCACTTACGTGTCTTAACAGGGCAGTTGTTCACATAATGTCCAGATCCACCACAATACAGGCATAGGTTCAACTGCCGACACTGGACTCGCTCTTCAGGTGACAGAGTGGGCCATAATAGTCCGAGCTGCATGGGCTCGTCAGAGGCCTGGGCAGCACTGGCAGGTCCCCCTTGTGGGGAAGAAGAGAAAAAGGGCGCCGGGCTTGGAACTCTTGCAGTCATCCAGGCTGGTCGATGAGGTTGGGAGGAGCGTTCGGCCCTTCGTTCCCGAAGCCTCCGGTCGATCTGGATGGCAAGTGCAATTAGGCCCTCCAGAGAGTCTGGGGTACCGACACGGGCCAGTTCATCTTTAAGGCCTTCGGAAAGACCCATACGGAACTGATGTCTCAAGGCTGACTCGTTCCACTGGGTGTCTGCACTCCAGCGCCTGAAGTCCGAAACATAGTCCTCGGCCATTCTGCGGCCTTGCTGGAGCGCAGATAGAGCATATTCAGCAGTGGCAGTCCGTTGAGGGTCATCATAAAGCTGGGCCATTCCTTCAAAGAAAGAAGAGAGAGTCTGGGTGAGAGTGTTGTGGTTCTCCAAGAGATGATGGGCCCAGGACTGAGGCTCTCCTTGCAGAAGGGAAATGATGAATCCCACCTTAGTTGCTTCCAGGGAAAAAGTTCTGGGCTGAAGGGCGAAGTACAACTGGCAGGCGTTGCGGAAGGCCCGAAACTTGGAACGGTCCCCTGAAAACCTCTCTGGGATAGGCACCCTTGGCTCAGGTGGAGGCATCATAACAGCAGGATGAGAGATTGGTTGAGCAGGAGGAGGCGGAGATACTGTGACTGAAGGACCGGAACTGGACAGGTGCTGGACTCGTTCCTCCAACCTGGTATATCCTTCCTGAAGAGATTTCACGGCCTGGGTGAGGGCCGCAAGATGTGAACAGATCTCCTTCATGGCAGAGGCTCCTTCCACAGGCTCAGTCATGGCTGTTCGTACTGTTAGGTACCTGGGTGGTGAGCCTGACTTGATGGAAGGAGACCTCTCTTACAGCTCTGGTTCAAGTCCCCCAGGAGTGAGAACAGTGGGACAAGAGCACAGCGGGTAGGAGCATCTGGCCAGATGCAGCAGCAGATGCAGGCAAAGCGGAGGATCCTCCAGATGCAGGGACCACAGGAGCAGCTGACTGCAGAAGACGGCTTGGCAGAGCTGTCAGCGGCGGCAGAGTAGACGGCCTGAAGAACCTGGAAGGCTGCAGCAGATCCAGGAAAGCCTTAGAGCAGGGTATAAGCAGGACAGGTAAACAGGCAGGAACCGGCAGGCGAATGGCAATAAGAGCAACGTCAAACAGGCAGAGATTCAGCAACGGTTGGTCAGTCCGAGACAGGGTCAGGCAAGCCGGGGTCAGGACAGGAGAGAGCAGCGAAGTCAGACGGGAGCCGAGTCAGATAATCAGGTAAACAACTTGGCAGAAAACAGGGTGCTTCAGGTACTAGCTGCAGACGAACAGCACAGAGCATCTGCAGCTGTACCTTTAAAAAGGGGCACTGGCGCCAATCGCATTGCACGGCGTGCACGCGCGCGCGCCTGGGGCGCACGGCGGCGTGCGCACCTGCGCCGAAGTCCGGGCCGACCCGCGGCGCGAGTGCGCATGCATGAACGGCGATCCGTTTGCAAAATGTAAGCGGAACCCTGACACAGTCCAATGGTCTTTCAATCGATATGCGAGTGTTGTAGCAGTTGGGCGAAGGAGAGAGTTGTAAAATATTGAGATACGTTTTGGAGAGTCTGGTCCAGTTATTACATTTAGAATGTCCAATTGTTCTAGGTTAGGGAGACTAAATTCACCTTTAAGCTGTTGAAACTACTTCAGGATTAGGGATGAGCTTAACACCCCCCTAGTTCGGTTCGCATCAGAACATGCAAACAGGCAATAAATTTGTTCGAATATCCGAACACCTTTAAAGTCTATAGGACTCGAACATGAAAAATCTAAAGTGCTAATTTTAAAGGCTTATATGCAAGTTATTGTCATAAAATGTGTTTGGGGGCCTGGGTCCTGCCCCAGGGAACATGTATCAATGCAAAAAAAAGTTTTAAAAACTGCCATTTTTTTGGGAGCAGTGATTTTAATAATGCTTAAAGTGCTTAGAATTTTCCCTGTACAAAGTGTCATTTCTGAAGGAAAAAAAGATATTTAAAAGCACTCTCGGCTATAATGAATTGTCGGCTCCCGGTAATACGGTAGACCAGTCATTGATAAAAAAAACTGTGTGGGGGTCCCCCCAAATTCAATTATGAGGCGCTTCAGGTATGGTATGGATATTAAGGGGAACCCCACGTCAAATTTAAAAAAAATGATGTGGGGTTCCCCTAAAATATCCATACCAGACCTGATGAGTCTACCCCCAAAAGCACCCTCCCAGTGTTGAGGGCATGGGGGCGCTCTCTCATCCCCCCTCTTTTGCCTTCCAGTTTGCTTGCTTGGTTAAAGGGTCTGGTATGGATTTTTGGGGGGAACTCCATGCCATTTTTTTTTAAATTTGGGGTGGAGTTCCCCTTAATATCCATACCAGACCTGAAGGGCCTGGTAATTGAATTTGGTGGGACCCCCACGCTTTTTTTTTAATCAATGACTTTCAATGACTGTTCTCTGTAATACTGGGAGCCGACAATTCATTATAGCCGCGAGTGCTTTTAAATGACTTTATTTCCTTCAGAAATTACACTTTGTGCAGGGACAGTTCTAAGCACGGGAAACAAGTGCTATTTTACAGGCATACTATACACATCCCCTAGGTACGAAATTTAAAGGAATATTTAATTTTTATTGTTTCACTTTAAGCATTATTAAAATCCCTGCTCCCGAAAAAACAGGCGTTTTAAAAAAAAAATTTGCATTGATACATGTCCCCTGGGGCAGGATCCAGGTCCCCAAACACTTGTTATGACAATAACTTGCATATAAGTCTTTAAAATTAGCACTTTAGATTTCTCCCATAGATTTTTACAGGGTGTTCCACGGCTTTTCGAATTTGCCGCAAACACCCCAAATTGTTCGCTGTTCGGGGAACAGGCAATGTCCATGTTCATGAGTTTGACTCAAACTCGAAGCTCATCCCTATTCAGGATATTACCAAAAAATACATCTGTTAGGTTCAGCATACCCTGATTAATCCAAAAGATTATGGTCTGGTATCGTTATTAATTCTTTTAGGTCTGGGTTGTCCCAGAGGGGTGTCTGCGAGTGCGTGGGGGGGGGGTCTTGAGCCTGCGTCTCACCACGTCCCATACTTTACAGTGGTTGTACAGTAGTCCCCTTCGGTTTCCCAAAACCCAAGGATCTGCCAGGTCCCTGAAGAGAAATTGGAAGAGGTGGGTATGTATACGGGTGTATGGGGAGCAGACAAGGGCCAAATAACGTTCCTTGTCATCTTTATCCAGATAGAAAAAGTGGGACAGTTGTGCTGCCAAGTAATATTCAACATGCTCAAGACATCTGTGACCACTGCAACTGTGGGGGGCGCAATTGTTTGTATCACTGTTCAATGTTCAGTAATTGGTTGTTAATCTCCACGAATTGTCAGAACTTTTGCGAATCAGCCATATTGGTGCATTTGTTGTGGATACACATGTCCTGATGACCCTTTGGTCAAGCACAAAGACATCATCTCCAAACATGAGTATGCCTTTTTCAATAAACCCTATTTTTCCACTCCGTATTTCTATAATATTCCTAAAATACACAAAAGTACTCATAACCCTCCAGGTCAACCAGTTGTCGCAGCTACAGACAGTATTACCAGCCCTATTTCCCAGTATATTGATCAGTTTTTACAACCTCTTGCTACAAGTCTTCCCTCTTACATCCGAGATGGTATACATCTTATGGAACAACTAGAACATTACACATGGGAGCCCACATACATATGCGCGTTCCTTGATGTAAATTCACTTTACACCTCCATTCCGCATGAGATAGGCCTCAGAGAAACTGCAAGTTTCTTTCTTCTGCCACAGAATTATGCCTGACCCATATTTACTTTGAGTTTGATGGAGAATTTTATCTTCAAGTAAAGGGCACAGCCATGGGGAAAAGTTTGCCCCCAGCTATGCCAATTTGACCATGGGGCTCTGAGAAGCCAATTTCATCTGGCTTAACAATCCCTATACCTCCCATATAGTTTTCTATGGGAGGTATATTGACGATATTATCATCATTTGGGATGGCTCAGAGCAACTCTACCTTGATTTCCTGGAACATTGTAACAACAATGTTTATGGGTTAATATTTACCTTGGAACACGATTCATTACAATGAGCTTTTTTTAGATTTAAACACTATTTCATCAAGAGGTAACATTTTGGCCAAAAATTATACCAAGCCTACAGCTGGCAATTAATTTTTAACCATCGCAGCTGTCACCATCCAAGATGGATTTCCAATATTCCAAAAAAACAATTTTGCAGGCTTCGAAGGAATTGTACTATAGAATCAGATTATATTTCCGAAGGGCTCCTCTTAAAACAAAAATTAATTGAAAAAGCATTTCCACCTAAACTTATGGACAAAGCTTTTCGATTCTATTTGTCTGAGCATCCTGTAATATTCAGACATACGGACCAGTCTACGGTACAACCAGTCAGGTTTGTGACTCAATTTCACACTCAACAAAAGCAATGGAACGTATCCTGGATAAACATTGGGCTATTCTACTCCAAGACCCACAGTTAAAATCCATCATTACACCAAAACCAAAACTTACATATAGGAGGGCAAGAACCATTAGAAATCTGGTAGCACAATGTTCTGCAAAGGTTTTAGATTCCCAAGCATACTCATTAATTGGGGGCTGTTTCCCTAATGGAGATACACCTTTGAACACATTGTCTCCTTTGTACTACACCAGTCGTTCCAAGAATGTGCGTGTGAGATACTGTTCCGTCTTGTTCTGACATGGTTACTGAATCCTGTTTAGATACTATATTATACTGTCTCATGTGACTGTTCATGGATTGTTGTACACGATACACGTTGTATTTTCAAAACTCAATAAAAACTATTGAAAAGAAAAATCTGGTAGCACCCAGTAAATACAAATCCCAACAAGGACCGCAAAGTGTATTTCCACGTCTCATCCCCTTGGTTGGGATGTATCAGTGTCGCAAAAAACTATGCTTGACATGCAAACATGTCAATCACGGTCAAAAAGAGTTTACAAATAAAGGTAAAACTGTCAGGAACCATGGAACAGACAGAGACAGAAGTACAATTAAATCACACTTGTTTATTAATAAAAATAAAAAGGTAAATAGAAAAAAGCGTAGTCAAGCATAGCCAGAGCCCAGTAGCCAGATCGGGTAGTCAGCCAGTCCAAAGTTCATAAACCAGATCTGGTAATCAGCCAGTCCAGACATCAGGGATCCAAGGACAGCAACTGCAAGCAGGATAGAAGCCAGGAGGGATGTCAGCAAGCCAGTCTTGAAACAAACATCAGGAAATGGTTCCTAGTGATGTGACCAATGCAAAGGCAAAGGAAAGAGTGAGCTGGAAGGCTTTAAATAGGCAGGTCAGACGAGCATCATCGGGAACAGCTGGTAACTGTGGAAAGAGAAAATAGAGCTGGCAATTAGCCGAAAGCTGAGTGGCCAGCCCAGAGGAGGAAGGGCTAAGCCAGCCCTGACAAAAACCTACCAGATTAGTTATGTTATGTTTTATAGAATTCGTAGTCTACTGCCTGATCTGCCCATGTGGCTTGTACTACGTGGGTAGAACTATACGCACTTTGAGGAAGAGGTCCGTCTCGTAGAGGCAGGAGAGGACACACATAGTGTTCCCCTACACTTCCTCAAAAACATGATCATTCCTTGTCAGGCCTTAGGGTCTGGGTTATAGAGTCCGTTTCCTGTGCGCTCCCACTGGCAGAGCATTTTAAATGTCTCTGTCAGAGGGAGACCTATTGGATTTACATCTTGGACTTTCTTGCCCCTGGTGGCCTGAATAAGGAAATAGAGGAGAGTAGTTTAATCTGACCACTTGTCTCTTTATCCTTTCCTTCATCCACTGTAGTCATAGCATTCCTACATTCCTATCATCATTGCTCCTTTGGGTTTGTCTATGTCTGCACAAGAGCACAACATACCAGCCAGACATTGACATTTTTTGATTAATTATTTTTTGATGGGACCCCTAGTGTCTCCTTCTTCTACAAGTAAGTAAAGTCGTCCGCATATAGCAATTTTTGCAGTATAGTTCCTTTTTCGTCAGTATTCATTTTCCAATCTCAGTTCCCTTTCTCTCTTTCCCCTGCCCTGCTTATTCATAGGGCCACAAGTTTTTAGTTAAATGTGTAATCATTATACATATATTATCTCCTACCATATTTTCATATACAACAACATCATTTCCCCCCCCTTTTTTCTTTTTTCTTTTTATTATTATCCTTTTTTATTATTATTATTTTTATTTTCATCTTTATTTTTATTTTTAAATTTATTTTTATTTTTAGTTTAATTTCCTTTCATTATTTCATTCTGGTTGTTCTTCTGTTATCTTTTTTCATTATTTTCATTAGTACACTTGTTTCATCACATCCCTTTTTTTAGCTATTATTGTTACCCCAGCCACCTGTCATTCAGGTTGAGTGATCAACATTTTACCACCACCAACACAACACACATTTTTTCTTATTTTCTTTTTTCCCCGGGGGTTTTTTCAATTGTCCACATATGCCCCTTTTTTTGGTAAAACTTGCAATGTGAGTTGAAAGCGTGTGAGAGTGTTTTTAAGGTGTTTTTAAATTAGTTTTTAATAATCAATTATTTGTTGCTATGTTATTTTAATTAATTCATTCACTTTCTAATTTGTAACATTTTGTAAGTGACGTCATCCTCATGGTTGTCGGCATATGCTCCAAGGACAGGAAGTGTCAGCAACCATCGATGCAGCCTGTTTCCCGAACACCGCCATCATCCAGCCCTTGGATCTGATTAACCTCACGGATATCCGCCAACTTATGCTTACATGTCTGTCACTTGTGTACCTTTGTGAGTACCGTGTTTATAGCTTTCATTAAAACATTATTAGATTTACTGCACTTAGAGTGGCACCTTTGTTCTATTCCTAACTTTGGTCAAGCAGTGACTCTGTAGTTTTATGTATGTAACTTCCTGTGGAAAGGGGTATTAGTTTTGGAGAATTGGGTCTGGCCCACTGATGTGTATTACCGTATTTACCTTTCCACAGTCATGTTTATGTGCTGCAAAGGATCCCTGAAGTCTTTCCATCACAGGCTGCAGAAGCTGATGTTCTGGGTGATCTTTCATGATCTCCAGTATGTCATATTTTGGATCATTGCGTTTGAAGACTGAAATTGTGTGAGAATCAGATATCACTATGGTGCTAGCCTGATCAGTTGGAACCCCTTGCCATAGTAAAAGGTTGGTCATATCTAACATACATCCATTGGGAATTAAGAAGTCTGAACCCAGGAGGCTGGTTTCATTTGGCAAACACATTAATGCTAATGGCTGTTTTAGGGATAACTCACCCATTTGGATTGTCAGTGGCTTGGAAAAGGCAGACTCAACATTATGTCCAGCAAAGCTGAAGACAGTGTTGAGTTTAAAGGATCTTTGTCACCAGTGGCGGCCATAGGGGGTGTCTGGGCACCACCCCCCTCCTGTAGAAACCAAAAAATAAAATATATTTTTTTTTTAAAACTGCCCCTTTAAGAAAAAAAAGTCCTTTAACTAGGTGCACTGTGTCTGGGCATCGGACACAGTGCACTATGGGAAGCACCACGTCAATGCAATCATGAGATTGCAGACGTGGTGCTTCATTTGCGGGCTTTTAACCCGCCTTGCGGCGCAATGCAAATCACAGATTAGCTTCTGCCCTTAGAATCACTACAGGCATTGTTGTTTAAATTTAGAGGTTAATTCCGGAATTTGTGGGCTAGATGAAAATTGGAAGTGACGTTGGCAGCTCCGTTCTTTGCATGGAGCGGAGTTGTAAGGTAGGAGAGAACGCCAGGCAGCTCTGATATTCAGTTCGTTGACTCTGCAGTGAACAAGAGATCTGTGTACAGTCACTCAGCAGCATCCTACTACTGAGCACAGCCCTGTTACAGCCATTCAGTAACAGAACCCAACATGCAGCTGACACACCCACCATCCCTCTGTCCCTGATCCCTTCCCACCATCCTTCTATCCCTGATCCCATCCCACCACCCATCCCTCTGTCCCTGGTCCCATCCCACCACCCATCCCTCTGTCCCTGAACACATCCCACCCACCATCCCTCTGTCCCTGATCCCATCCCACCATCCATTCCTCTGTCCCTGATCCCATCCCACCACCCATCCCTCTGTCCCTGATCCCATCCCACCATTCCTCTGTCCCTAATTCCATCTCACCCACCATCCCTCTGTCCCTGATCCAATCCCACCCACCATCCCTCTGTCCCTGATCCCATCCAAACCACCATCCCTCTGTCCCTGATCCTATCCCACCACCCATCCCTCTGTCCCTTATTCCATCCCACCCACCATCCCTCTGTCTCTGATCCCATCTCACCACCCACCCCTCTGTCCCTGATCTCATCCCACCCACAATCTCTCTGTCCCTGATCCCATCCACCATCCCCCTGTCCCTGATCCCATGCCACCACCCATCCCTTTGTCCTTGATCCCATCCCACCCACCATCCCTCTATCCCTGATCCCACTCCCCCACCACCATCCTTCTGTCCCTGATCCCACTCCACAACCCATCATCATCCCTCTGTCCCTGATCACCACCATCCCTCTGATCCCACCACCAAACGCAAACATGTAAGATATTGCATTATTGCAGTCCCTAAATATGATGACTGTATTTGTTTTTTTTAGGCTTTCTTGTACTTCATTTTTTGTGGTGACCTCTGCCTATTGCTGTTTCCTGAGCACCTGTTTCCTGTTTTCTTTTTTTATCTGGTGAACAAGGAGTTTGGCTGGGCTGTCAGACAGATTGATGTGTCATTAGAACCCGGTGTATAATGTAGAGCCTGGTATATGATGTAAAGAGTCCTGTGTATAATGTACAGAGTCCTGTGTATAATGCAGAGCCTGGTATTTGGTGTACAGAGCCCTGTGTATAATGTACAACCTGGTATATGATGTAGAGAGCCCTGCATATAATGTACAGACTGGTATATGATTTACTACAGGGGACGGAGTTGGTGGATTCTATAAGGGGTGGGGCTTACGAGACGGTGGAGAGGTCAAACCTGGTGGGCAGGGTCTAGCACCCCCCTCATCTTAAAACGTCACCAGCTGCCACTGTTTGACACGCAGAATTTAAATGGCAGCCCTTGTATCTTAATCTATAGAACATTGATGGCCCCTAATCAATGCTGGCACTATAGGGTGCCCACACCTATCCAGAGAAATGGGTGCTAAAAGTTTAAGGCCTTGTAGTTATCACCATTGAAGGAGGTTAGCCTCTGTCTGGGAAGCTACCTGTACTTACTTTCCAGGACTTACTTGAAAGGACTGTAATTGTTGTCGTAACTCTGCATAAGTAGGAGCTCTTTGTCTCTCACTAATATGCTTGCCCTCTGATGCGTGACTACGAGAGCTTCCTCTTCCTCTATAACCTGACTTCCCCCTTATAGTCCATGTCCTCCCGAGTGGCTTTCCCATTGTTAGTGTTATATGCTGCCCACAATCTATTGGCATAAACTAAAGGGTTTTCCTCATTATTTTGTTTAATTTGATAGGCCACCATCAAACCTATAGCTGAGGGGTTTATAACCTTTTGCAATTCTGCCACGGTTCAGCATCATGAGGGTTTTTACAGGTTGAATTGGATATACATTAGAAATCACTTCATTTACTTCACTATCAAACCCCAAAAATGTTTGATTTCCTTCAGGAGAGGAAAAGATCTGGGTCCTATCCATGATGGGGAACTTGTCTTGCTTCTCATTTGTGGATAGCTGGTCCCCATTGTCTGGTGGGTCTATGAATATGGCATATCTTCAATTTTCGTGTGAATATGCAATTTCTCCCATCGCCACAGGAAAAGTAGAATTAGGATCCATATCTTCCTCTCCCCAATACTGTTCATAGTCCTCAGTGTCCCCTATACTGTACCACATATTTTTGAGCAAATTTGTAAAAAAAAATTTTTTTCTCTTGCGAGGCCTTAACCATTTGATTAAGGATAGTTAAGGTTTGTACTTGGTTATGTAATGCTGTATTCTTTTTCGTTCTCAGAAATTGTTATATTTTTATTATAGACTATATCTTTAAATTGCTGTATTTTAGCATTCATAGCCATGCAAGCAGCATACCTGCCTGCTACGGCTACACTTTTGAGCTTTTTATTCTTTTTGGTTGTTTTTTCTTGTTCTTCAAATAACTCCTGGACATAGGATTCTTTTCATTTAGCATCACAGGCAAATTCATTGCTCTTATGTTTAATGTCCTGTACACACAACCGGTTTTCCCATCGGAATAAACTCTGAAGGTTTTTCAGACGGAGTTCCCAAGGAATTCCGCTGCAACTGTCTTTCATACACACGATCACACCAAAGTCCGATCATCAAGAACGCGGTGACATACAACATGCACGACAGGACTAGAAAAAGGAAGTTCAGTAGCCAATAGCTTCCATCTTGTATTTGCTTCAGAGAATGCGTCATTTTTGGTCCGTCAGAACAGCATACAGACGAGTGGTTTTCCCAATAGGAATTGGTTCCATCGGAAATATTTAGAACGTGTTCTATTTCTAGGTTCATCAGAATTTTAAAAAAAAATAAACTCCAATGAGGCATACACACGATTGGAATATACAATGAAAAGCTTCCGTCTGACTTTTTCTGTCATGCCGCGTACACACGATCAGACTTTCACCCGTGTGTGGGCTCTGGCTGACTTTTTTTCCCCAAAAGTCCAGCGGACTTAGAAAGTAGTTTTGACTAAAAAATTGTCTTGCAGTCCGGCGGACAATCCAGCCATCTGTGCGCTAGTCCGCTGGACTTTTGAAATTAACGGACTTTCCTGCACACGGAGAAGAAGGAAGAAGACCCCCGGAGCTGTGCAATAAATGATTTTGAAACCTTGTGTTGTGTTTTATTTACATTTTTTTCACCAGGTAAATGGGTAGGGGTACCCCAATACTCATTCACATAGGGTGGGGGCGGTATCTGGGCCCCCCTTTTTAATTCCGTTAAGCCCCCCGCCCACAGACCCCGACAACCAATGGCCAGGGTTGTCGGGAAAAGGCCCTTGTCCTCATCAACATGGGGACAAGGTGCCGCAGGGCCCCCCATCCCCAAAGCACCCCCCCATGTTGAGGGCACATGGCCTGGTATGGATCAGGAGGGGGGTGCTCACTCGGCCCCACCCCCTTTCCTGACCAACCAGGCTACATGCTCGGATAAGGGTCTGATATGGACTTTGGGGTGACCCCCACGCTGTTTTTTCAGCGTATAGCTTCCCCTTTAAGTCCATACCAGGTGGCGGGCCAGCGAGGTGTCAATCTCGCCCATGGAGGCAGCGACATTGACCTCCTGCAATAGTCCGGTCTACCTGGAGCTGCGTTCAAAATGAACGGACTTTCCTCCGTGTGTGGGCAAGTCCGTTCATTTCAAAAGTACAGCGGACTCCCGACCTAGTCCGCCGGAAAAGTCCAGTTGCGTATGTGCAGTTCAGCTCATTCGGAAAGTCCGGCGGACTTTCCGGCAGTTTGTCGCCAGACTAAGTCCACCGGATAGTCTGATCGCGTGTGCGTGGCATCAGACATTCTGCTCGTGTGTACGTGGCATAAGAGTATAAGTTGCTACAAGACCTTCTAGACAGGACATGTCAGCCATTACCTACAGACAATTTAGCTCAGAAAGTGTGCATACTAAGTTAAATGTTCCCCTGCACTATACAGTCACTTGAGTTTAAATACAGTAAAGTGAAATAAAAGATATTTTCAGCTCTCAATAAAACAAACAAACAAACAATCTTTTAGATTATTGGAGACACACCTATTATCTTAACAATAGCATGTAGCCTACCTTGCCTGAGCCTACACCTGAAACACAATATGTTCAGTAAGCCCACAAGGAGCAAATTATTATTATTATTTTACATGATTTATATAGTGCCAACAGTTTGCGCAGAGCTTTACAACATGAGGGCAGACAGTACACTTACAATACAAATCAATACAGGGGGGACTAGAGGGCCCTGCTCATTAGAGCTTACAATCTACAAGGGAGGGTCAAGTTGAAACAAAAGGTAATAACTGTGGGGGATGAGCTGATGGAGAAAATTAAAATACAGTTATTAGGTGTGGGTAGGGTAGGCTTCTCTGAAGAGAAGGGTTTTCAGGGATCGTCTAAAAGCTAATAAAGTAGGAGATAGGCGGACAGATTGGGGTAGGGCATTGCATAGGATTGGAGAGGCTTTGGAAAAGTCCTGGAGGCAAGCATGGGAGGAGGTGATGAGGGAGCTAGAGAGCAGGAGGTCTTGAGAGGAACGGAGAGAACAAGTAGGTTGGTATTTAGAGACTAAGCTAGTGATGTAGCTGGGGGCGAAATTGTGGATGGCTTTGTACATAGTTGTTAGTATTTTGAATTGAATTCTTTGGCCGAGCAGAAGCCAGTGGAGGGATTGACAGAGAGGTGTAGCAAACACAGAGCGATTGGTAAGGTGGGTGAGTCTGGCAGCAGCATTCATGATGGATTGAAGAGGTGATAGACTATGTAGAGGTAAGCCACTGGGTTGAAAATAGAAAGGTAAACACAGCCTTGTTTAAACTAATAGCTGTTACACCCAATTCAGTTTAAAAAAAACATGCAAAAAATAAAAATACAGTGGTGTGAAAAAGTGTTTGCCCCCTTCCTCATTTCCTGTTCCTTTGCATGTTTGTCACACTTAAGTGTTTCGGAACATCAAACCAATTTAAACAATAGTCAAGGACAACACAAGTAAACACAAAATGCAATTTGTAAATGAAGGTGTTTATTATTAAAGGTGAAAAAAAATCCAAACCATCATGGCCCTGTGTGAAAAAGTGATTGCCCCCCTTGTTAAAACATACTATAACTGTGGTTGTCCACACCTGAGTTCAATTTCTCTAGCCACACCCAGGCCTGATTATTGCCACACCTGTTCACAATCAAGGCATCACTTAAATAGGAGCTGCTTGACACAGTAAGGTCCACCAGAAGATCCTTAAAAGCTACACATCATACCGAGACCCAAAGAAATTCAGGAACAATTGAGAAAGAAAGTAATTGAGATCTATCAGTCTGGAAAGGGTTATAAAGCCATTTCCAAAGCTTTGGGAATCCAGCGAACCACAGTGAGAGCCATTATCCACAAATGGCGAAGACATGGAACAGTGGTGAACCTTCCCAGGAGTGGCCGGCTGCCCAAAATTACCCCAAGAGCACAGCGACGACTCATCCAAGAGGTCACAAAAGACCCCACAACAACGTCCAAGGAACTGCAGGCCTCACTTGCCTCAGTTAAGGTCAGCGTTCATGCCTCCACCATCAGGAAAAGACTGGGCAAAAATGGCCTGCATGGCAGAGTTCCAAGGAGAAAGCCACTGTTGCTGAGCAAAAAGAACATCAAAGCTCGTCTCAATTTCTCCACAACACATCTTGATGATCCCCAAGACTTTTGGGACAACATTCTGTGGACCGATGAGACAAAAGTGGAACTCTTTGGAAGGTGTGTGTCCAAGTATATCTGGCGTAGAAGGAACACTGCATTTCATAAAAAGAACATTATACCAACAGTAAAATATGGTGGTGGTAGTGTGATGGTCTGGGGCTGTTTTGCTGCTTCAGGACCTGGAAGACTTGCCGTGATAAAAGGAACTATGAATTCTGCTGTCTACCAAGAGATCCTGAAGGAGAATGTCCGACCATCTGTTCGTGTACTCAAGCTGAAACGAACTTGGGTTCTGCAGCAGGACAATGATCCTAAACACACCAGCAAGTCCACCACCGAATGGCTGAAGAAAAACAAAATGAAGACTTTGGAGTGGCCTAGCCAAAGTCCTGACCTGAATCCTATTGAGATGTTGTGGTATGACCTTAAAAAGGCCGTTCATGCTCGAAAACCCTCTAATGTAACTGAATTAGGACAATTCTGCAAAGATGAGTGGGCCAAAATTCCTCCAGGACGCTGTAAAAGCCTCATTGCACGTTATCGCAAACGCTTGGTTGCAGTTGTTGCTGCTAAGGGTGGCCCAACCAGTTATTAGGTTTAGGGGGCAATCACTTTTTCACACAGGGCCATGATGGTTTGGATTTTTTTTCACCTTTAATAATAAACACCTTCATTTACAAATTGCATTTTGTGTTTACTTGTGTTGTCCTTGACTATTGTTTAAATTGGTTTGATGTTCCGAAACACTTAAGTGTGACAAACATGCAAAGGAACAGGAAATGAGGAAGGGGGCAAACACTTTTTCACACCACTGTAAACCAAGATACAACAATTTGAGCTTGGTAGGGTTTCTCCTAACAAAAACAAAATTTCAAGGTATAATGCAGTATGCTAAATGCATCTTATTTTACACTATAATCATAATTTTTATCATATATTAGCTTTAGTAACCAGACTTCCACAGTTTGGTACTTTACCTGATAGCAATGAGAATATTAATGCTTGTAAATTCCCACAGCTAAAAATATAAAACAAAAAAAAAAACAACAAAACAAAAAAAAAACAATTCACTCTTAGGTTAGTTTCAATGTCCTAAACCAGTACTATTCCTTTAGGGGCAGTTCACACCAGACGTAGTTCTGTTCAGTTCTGTGCACTTTTTTTCTGCAGTAAAAATGCATACACAGTGTTTTCCATGTATCTGTATGCTCTAGTTTCTGGTGCAGAAACTGACCGGAAACTGACCAGAACTGATTGTTCTTGTTCTGAACTTGTATTGGTGCAGAAAAACAGAACTGCATGGAACTGCATCTGGTGTGAACTGGCCCTTAGTGGACATACAATTAAAATAACAGCCAAAAATATGTTGAACCTATTTCAACCTAAACACAACAGAAAACAAGTACGTCACATTTTTGTGTCTTAAGAATAAAAATAAAGCATAAAAACTAGACCAGGGAAAAAAGCATAAAAAGAAAACAGGCACATTTTTTCTACAAAACAACAAGGACCACACTCTTTCAGTGTCTTTCCAATAAAACAGAAAAGAAACAAAAAAAATAAAAAAATTTCCTGCTCAGCACATTTACCTATATATTTTTCCCTAGATAAACTTGCTGTGACCTCCAAACTACCGGAAAAATTTAATTCACAAATCTCAATATTATATTAAATACTTTCAGTTCTGTCCTCTACTTCATTGGTCGCCAATTATGTTACCCGTTTATTATATTTAAGATTTAATATCTCAAAGATACGATGTGGGTTAAATGAGAGTTCTTTGACCAAGAGTGAAACAACATTTATTGGTGAGTAGGGGTGCAACGGATCAAAAAACTCACGGATTGGATCATTCCTCGGATCAGAGTCACAGATCGGATCATTTTTCGGATAAGCAAATAACTGAATTTGCAAAAACCTGTGAAAATTCCACCACCATATAGTCCCCACTGTAATATCCACAATCTCTCCCACTGTAATATACATCTCCCCCACTGTAATATCCATGTCATCTCCCCCACTGTAATATCCACATCATCTCCCCCACTGTAATGGACATCTCCCCCACTGTAATATTGGCTGAGTATGGCTGGGTACGGCTGAGCATGGCTGGGTACGGCTGGGTATCGCCGAGTATGGCTGGGTATTACCGAGTATTGCAGAGTATGGATGGGCATTGCAGAGTATGGCTTGGTGTCACCAAGTATTGCAGAGTATGGCTGGGTAGTGCAGAGTATGGCTGGGTATCACCGAGTATTGCAGAGTATGGCTGGGTATGGCAGAGTATTGGCTGGATATGGCAGGGTATGGCAGAGTATTGGCAGAGTATGGCAGAGTATTGTCAGGGTATTGGCATGGTATGGCAGAGTATTGGCAGGGTATTGCAGAGTATTGGCAGGGTATGGCAGAGTAATGGCAGGGTATTGCAGAGTATTGGCAGAGTATGGAGGGATGGCTGTGACTGCAATTGTCACAGAGCAGCGCTGTGGGCACTACAGATCCAGCCCACCGCACTGCTGCCATCCGATCTCTCCCCTCCACTGTACAGATCAGTACACAGAGGGGAGAGAGGAACTGGCATCATGACATGACGCTGGTTTGTTTACAAGTGATGGCTCCGTCATTTGACGGATCGATCACATTGTAAACGGTCGCCAGGTGTACAAAGGTCGCCGGAGCTATGCTGAAGCCGTGGCCTTTCCTTAGGCCGAGGCAGAGGAGGGCTCCGCGGATCACGGTGTGTGACGATCCATTGCACCCCTATTGGTGAGTAGTTGAAAGCCTATCTAATGCACAGCCATCTATCTATCTATAGTCTACACCAAGGAAGAAAATATTAGGATAAAATAAAAGAATACAGATTATATTTCTCAAAACATCAAAATACAAACAGCAAACAAACAAACATATGACAAGCAGGTATACCTTAACTGCTGGGAGCTGACCTGATATTTACCAGTAGTGATGTGTGTGGGCCCACGTCAGACTCATGACTCATTCTCTTCCCTGTGTGTAGCTTACACTAATATAGGCCCATCTCTCATTGACTTGAACAGGGCCCCCCTGATTGGTGGAACGATATTACCTCTCTCCTCCCTCTAGGCGTATCTCCTTCAAGATTGGTCAATTTCCCCTTCCCCTTAATTTAGCATTGCTCAGCCCCTGACTAGCACCTCCTCTCTTGGGGAGATAATTAGTTAGGAAGAGAAATTAATTAAAGAGAAGGTCATTACCTTCTCTTGAATGGGGCACTTAACTATGCATGGTCATAGCCGGGGCAAATTGTCCATTCCTGAACAGATCAAAGAAATATTCTTAACATATCAAACAGACTTTGAAGGGGCTAAAGAGTTGGTTAATACAGGGGACTACAAGGCTTTTATCTAGCTAGTAAATTCAGCCCGTCAAGTCTCCACTACAGTATTTAACTCAGATGGTATCTCTTCCTTGCATATGAATTTACGATGGGAAAATAGCAGCTCATCTCCCATAACACACAAACACGCACCTAACATTCCTGCAGATCAAAAGGAACTGTTAAATGAATTAGGTTCTCAATCTAAAGCCATATATGTACAGCTAGCTAGGTTGACCCCTTACCAACAACAATATTTCATACACTACACCCTAATCCTTGTTTATTATTTTAAACTATATTGTAGGGGATCAGAGGGGTGAAGAGCTGGCTCAGAGGCAGTTCAGTAAAATAAAAGTAGCTTATTCAGCAAAACAGAAAAAACATAAGACCAGACAGGCTTGTCTTATCACACGGATGTGCACACAGGTATAGCTCACAGTTCATCAGCCCACAGGCTTAGAGGTAACAGTTCATGGCTCCAAACAGAGCTACAGTCTTTTTGTGGTTAAGCTCACCCAGCAGGTACACAATCCAGCAATGGACGTTTCCACACAGTGTGCTGCTGTGTCTCTCTCTCCTACTCAACAACTCCACACTGACACTTTCAGCACACCTGATCATGAGCAGGTTTGAAGGGGAAGTACCTGCCTTCTTCAATTAACCCCCTCTTAACCCTGCCCCAGGCTGAACCTCTACATTCCCCCCCTCTGTTCCAGGCCAGGGGTCTGGACACCATGACTCCAGTGGCAGTAGACCCGGGAAAGGGCATCCGCATTCTGATGTACCTTCTCCGGTCTATGTACCACTACAAACCTAAAATCCTGCAGCAAGGAACCACCGGGTGATTCTGGAGTTTTTATCTTTATTTTGGGCCATCCACTTAAGGGGTGCATGATCTGAAACTAACTTGAAGGTTCGACCCAACAAGTAGTAGCGGAGTGTCTCCAAAGCCCATTTTATTGCGAGACACTCCCTTTCCACAATGGAATAATTCCTCTCAGCTGGTGGGAGCTTCCGGCTCAAGTACACAACGGGGTGCTCACCCCCCCCCAATAATTTGGGACAGTACTGCACCCAGACCCAATTTTGAGGCATCTGTTTGTACCATGAACTCTTTTTGGAAGTCGGGAGCTACGAACACTGGTTCCTGGCACAAAGATTGCTTCAATCCTCAGAAATCTGCTTCTGCACTCCACTGAACAACAGTTGCATTCTTTCCCTTGGTGAGATCAGTCAGAGGTGCTTCTAGACTGGCAAAGTTGCGGACAAACCTCCTATAATAGCCCACAATGCCAAGGAAAGGATACACTTGTTTCTTTGTGAGTGGATGGGGCCATTTCTGAATAGCCTCCACCTTGTTTAGTTGGGGCTTAATCACACCTCTGCCTACAACATACCACAGGTAGTGGGCCTCCTCCAACCCAACCTTGCTCTTTTCTGGGTTCACTGTGAACCCCGCCCTTCGGAGGGCATGCAAGACCAACTGGACCTTCGGTAAGTGACTCTCCCAGTCCTTACTAAAGATGACAATGTCATCGAGATAGGCTCCTGAGAATTCCTTATAAGGTCTCAGGACGAAGTCCATGGTCCTCTCTGGGGCCCCATGTAACCCAAATGGCATTCGGGCGTACTGCCATAAGCCCTCGGGTGTGGCAAATGCAGTTTTTTCTTTAGCCTCTGGGGAAAGCGGGATCTGCCAATATCCCTTGGTCAAGTCAAGAGTGGTGATGTACCGGGCCGGTCCTAATTTCTCGATTAATTAATCGACCCAGGGAATGGGATACACGTCTGGCTTGGAGACTTCCTTTAACTTGCGAAAGTCATTGCAGAACTGCCAGGTTCCATTCGGCTTGGGTATAAGGACTATAGGGCTAGACCAGCTACTTGAAGACTCCTCTATGACCCCAAGGTCCAACATGCTCTTAAGCTCGGCCGACAAAATATTTTCCGGCGAGCTTCGGGTATGCGGTAGGGTCTGAGGTTTACTCGAACGTCAGGGTTTGTAATGACATTATCTTCAATTACCGAGGTTAGGCCCAGTAGGTTTGAAAAAATGTCTCGATTCCTCTGCAAAAACTCCCAGGACTCCTGTTTTTGAGAAGGGGAGAGAGCCTCTGCAATCACTACCTTCTTAATCTGAGCATCAGGGTCTTCCGGGACTTTCAGACTGACTGTCAAAACCTGTCTATCTTTCCATGGTTTGATCAAGTTGACGTGGTAAATCTGGTAGGGTTTATGTTTGGTGGGCTGATGGACTTTATAGTTGACCTTGCCCACCCTTTCAACTATCTCAAAGGGTCCTTGCCACTTGGCGACAAACTTACTCTCGACGGTAGGCACTAAGACCAGCACCCGATCCCCGGGTTTAAACTATCTAATCTTGGCAGATCGGTTGTATACACGACTCTGGGCGTTTTGCGCAGCCTGCAAATGTTCCCGTACTATGGGCATAACTTTTGTCATTCGGTCCTGCATTTGAGACACGTGTTCTACCACACTCCGATACGGGGAAGCTTCTTGTTCCCACGTCTCTTTCATTATATCCAGTAGTCCACGGGGGTGTCTCCCATAAACCAGCTCAAAGGAGGAGAACCTCGTGGAGGCCTGGGGTACCTCTCTTATGGCAAACAACAAGGGAGGCAACAAGCAATCCCAATCCCGACCATCCTCCTCAATTGCTTTCTTTAGCATTCCCTTTAAGGTTTTGTTGAACCGCTCCACTAACCCATCAGTTTGTGGGTGATACACTGAAATCCGCAAGTGTTTAATCTTAAACAGGTTACAGAGTTCCTTCAGCACTTTTGACATGAACGGGGTACCTTGGTCTGTCAAGATCTCGGATGCGAGCCCTGTTCTCCTAAACATCTGAAACAACTCCAGTGCGATGACCTTGGATGAGCAATTTCTTAAAGGTGATCGCTTCCGGATACCTGGTGGCATAGTCAAGGACAACCAAAATGTATTGGTGTCCCCTTTCTGACTTAGCTAAGGGGCCCACCAAGTCCATGGCTATGCGATCAAAGGGAACCTCGTGTGACAGAGGGACTCTCCTGGAACTTTGCCGCACAACTGTAGTGCTCAATAGCTGTAGCCATCTCATCCAGTGACTGAGGCTCGGACCCATCGGTGGAGCTCCCTAGGTAGTCCATGCAGGAAACGATCGAGTGTGACTCTTTCCACAATCTGAGTGGGTGTCTTTTCCTCAGGTTTCAGCTAATCTTGGAACAAGTGCATCAGGTGGTAGAGCTGCACACAGGCAGGCTTAGCCTTGTCAAAATGCCAGCCATGTACTCGGTTCGCCCTTAAAGCGACAGTCACTCCCAGCCTTGCTAGGATTTCTGCTTTCGGGAGCTTATAATCGCGTGCTGATTCCGGGGCCAAGTCACAGTACGCTTGTTGGGGGTCTGCGGTCAGGAAAGGAGCCAGTACATCTGCCCAGTAGTGATGGACGAACTTCCGACGGGACGTTTCGCGAACGCGAAACGTGAACGCGGCCGATAGTTCGTGAACCGTAACGTTTGCGGCGGGCCCCATTGACTTCAATGGGAGACGAACTTTACAAACCTACAGGTCAAATTTGCAGCCACAAAATAATTACTAGCTGTGCACACATAGTCCCACCACATGGCCAATGACATAACACATGTATGAGGTGAATCTGTGATCGACAACTACAAGCATTCTTTTTTTATATGTGAAATTGTGACAATTCAGGACTGTGGAGCGCATGAAGGCAATGGAGGAGAGGGAAGGTCAGGGTAGGCAAAGAAGAGGGTGCAGGAGATGATCAACCGCACCGTGATAGAGAGCACTGACATCAGCAGCGTGACATACAGCAATGACACCTGCACCATGATAGAGTGATCTGACACAAGCACCGTGATAGAGAGCACTGACATCAGCAGCGTGACATACAGCAATAACACCTGCACTGTGATAGAGTGATCTGACACCAGCACCGTGATAGAGAGCACTGACATTAGCAGCGTGACATACAGCAATGACACCTGCACCGTGATAGAGTGATCTAACACCAGCACCGTGATAGAGAGCACTGACATTAGCAGCGTGACATACAGCAATGACACCTGCACCGTGATAGAGTGATCTGACACCAGCACCGTGATAGAGAGCACTGACATTAGCAGCGTGACATACAGCAATGACACCTGCACCGTGATAGAGTGATCTGACACCAGCACCGTGATAGAGAGCACTGACATTAGCAGCGTGACATACAGCAATGACACCTGCACCGTGATAGAGTGATCTGACACCAGCACCGTGATAGGGAGCACTGACATCAGCAGCGTGACATACAGCAATGACACCAGCACCGTGATAGAGTGATCTAACACCAGCACCGTGATAGAGAGCACTGACATCAGCAGCGTGACATACAGCAATGACACCTGCACCGCGATAGAGTGATCTGACACCAGCACCGTGATAGAGAGCACTGACATCAGCAGCGTGACATACAGCAATGACACCTGCACCGCGATAGAGTGATCTGACACCAGCACCGTGATAGAGAGCACTGACATCAGCAGCGTGACATAAAGCACTGACACCAGCACCGTGATATACAGCACTGACACCAGCACCGTGATAGACAGCACTGACACCTGCACCGTAAGCAGCCCCAGGGGGAAGTCAGCATAGCACAGGGATGGTGGGAGCCCCTCATAATAAGCAGCCCCAGGAGGAAGTCAGCACAGCACAGGGATGGTGGGAGCCCCTCATAATATGCACAGCAGAGGTACAGCCCCAGAAGTAAGTCAGCATAGCACAGGGATGGTGGGAGCCCCTCATAATATGCACAGCAGAGGTACAGCCCCAGGAGGAAGTCAGCACAGCAAAGGGATGGTGGGAGCCCCTCATAATGAGCATAGCACAGGGATGGTGGGAGCCCCTCATAATGAGCATAGCACAGGGATGGTGGGAGCCCCTCATAATATGCACAGCAGAGGTACAGCCCCAGGAGGAAGTCAGCACAGCACAGGGATGGTGGGAGCCCCTCATAATAAGCAGCCCCAGGAGGAAGTCAGCACAGCACAGGGATGGTGGGAGCCCCTCATAATAAGCAGCCCCAGGAGAAATATGACACCGCTCAACCCCTTCAAACAGGAGGGTATGGGCATATAGTACGGTGTGCTTTTTTTGTACAAGGAAGTGAGCCAAATGAAGAAAGAAGGTGTCAGGTCACCTAGAGGCGAGGTGACAGGTGCACCCCGTAGGGATCCGGAGTGCACCGCAAGGTAGTGGACCCTACGGCTGACTGCTGCAGACGGGGGACAGATCCCACTGGGGTAAGAGCGTAAGATTCCCCGGGGCGCGGAGTCTAAGAGCCAGCTGGTTTTCACCAGAGCTTCGAGTGGTGAAGATGGTCTTGGCTGCAACTGGCTCCAGGTCGCGACCCCCAGGGTCCCCCAGCTCACACCCACAGTAGGGAACAGGAGGATAGGGATGGTGAGGGACAAAGCCAAAGTCGGGGCCACAAGCAGAACAGAATAGTCGGGTACACGCCAATAGGTAAGGGTCACAGGCAAGCAGGGATGGTCAGAACACGCCAAGGTCGGTAACGGAAATCAGTAGCAGAGCACACGACAGGAAACAGGAAGCTAATACACAAAGGAATACACAATGGTTGATCAGCACTGAGCCCTGCAGTGCACAGGTTTATATAGGCTCCCTGATAGGGCCTGGGGTGGAGCCATGCTTAGAGGAGAGGTTATAAAAACCACCAGGTGGAAGTAGCTGGCTTCTTAGTCTGAAGACATGAGGGAAGGTAAGCAAACACAGGAAGATCACTGCATAACCATGACAGTACCCTCCCTCTTACGAGGCCTCCCCCTTCCCTGCCTGGGTCCAGGCTTAAAGGGAAACTCCAGATGGAACCTCCTTAACCGACAGGGAGCAAAGACCTCAGATGCAGTGATCCAAGACCTCTCCTCAGAACCCAACCCTTTCCAAAGTACGAGGTATTGAAGAATGCCTTTACGGAGCTGGGAATCCAAAACTTGACTAACCTCGTATTTTAGATTATCCTCAGAAACCAAAGCAGAGGTAGGGAGAGGACGAGAGGACTTGAGGACTAAAGGCTTTTTAGGAATGGGTAAGGGCATGAGAAGATCAGGAGTCTGAGCAGGGACCCCCAAACCCTTGAAGTTGAGTTGGGCATCCATCACAGGACCACCAAACTGGGCAGAGGTCAGTGGATCCCTGAGGTCAGGTTGGTTAGAGGGTGACATGTCGCAAGATTTAAGCTGGATAGCAGAAACACAAACAGAACCCAGAGAAAAAGATTGAAAACCCCTCTTGGCCGAATGAGGTATTCTATCCAAAGGATGGATTGAGCCTCTTAAATGGGTTTGAACGGACATAGTAGTAGTAGGGTGAGACTGGGTCACAGAAGGTCCTGAACAAGAAGCAGGAAGCTCATAGGGCATGGGCTGGACTGGCATAAGTGGTGTGGAGGCCGACTGATTAGTATAGTCAGATGTAGCGACCATCGCATCACAAGGCATAGCGACTCTGGAACTTGCAGACAAGTTAACCTGGCTGTGTGTCCAAGGGAGATTAGGGACAGGCAAAGGTAAATGGTTATGCGAACTGGAGTGAATGATCGACTCAGGTTCATAGGTGGGCTCCTCATCCAGAGTACCACATGACCTAGAGACTGCTCCAGTCCGACTATTGCAGGACGTATCGCAGGGATCGCTATATACAGCAGGAAAAGCAGAAGATACTGGGATGGTGGAAACAGGAAGTCTCTCCTTTGGGGTACCCTTGAGTAGGCAGGAAGAGGAACAGGAGGAACCCCAAGCCAGGATCTGTCCAGCAGACCAGTCAACGTGTGGAGAATGGAGCCGAAACCAAGGAAGACCTAATATGATAGGAGATGAAGCCTTAGGTAAGACAAGGAAGGAAATCCACTCCTGGTGGAGGGTCCCTAATGACATCTTAACAGGAATATCTTCGAGGAACCGGGTCGCGACCCCCAGGGTCCCCCAGCTCACACCCACAGTAGGGAACAGGAGGATAGGGATGGTGAGGGACAAAGCCAAAGTCGGGGCCACAAGCAGAACAGAATAGTCGGGTACACGCCAATAGGTAAGGGTCACAGGCAAGCAGGGATGGTCAGAACACGCCAAGGTCGGTAACGGAAATCAGTAGCAGAGCACACGACAGGAAACAGGAAGCTAATACACAAAGGAATACACAATGGTTGATCAGCACTGAGCCCTGCAGTGCACAGGTTTATATAGGCTCCCTGATAGGGCCTGGGGTGGAGCCATGCTTAGAGGAGAGGTTATAAAAACCACCAGGTGGAAGTAGCTGGCTTCTTAGTCTGAAGACATGAGGGAAGGTAAGCAAACACAGGAAGATCACTGCATAACCATGACAGAAGGTCTGTGTGCTCGATTAAAAAAATCATTTATAGACATATACATGGTCTACTGGTCACATGTGTTGAATTCCTCCGAGACCCATGCCTCATTCATTTTTAGAAATGTGAGGTAGTTAACACTGTCGTGAGCTAGGTGATTACGCTTATCGGTCACGATCCCCCCTGCTGCGCTGAACGTCCTTTCGGACAGGACACTGGATGAGGGGCAAGCCAACAGTTCGATTGCAAATTGGGCAAGCTCTGGCCAGAGGTCAAGCCTGCCCACCCAGTAGTCCAGGGGTTCATCACTCCTCAGAGCGTCCACATTGGCCGTTAACCCGATGTAGTCGGACACCTGACGGTCTAGGCGTTCCCTGATGCTGAATCCGGATGACACCTGTCGATGGGTCGGCTGAAAGAATGACCTCATATCAGAAGTCACCAACACATCTTCAAACCGGCCTCTTCTTGCAGGCGCTGTTGGATTGGTACCCACAACTCCTTCTCTGAGAGTGGGAATTGCTCCTCTGCCAGCGCACGCAAAAGCAGAATGCAGCATTTCTCCAAGCAAGGCCTGGAAGTGCTCCCTTCTGACAGCCCTCTGTGACGGCGGTAACATTTCCCCCATTTTGTGTTTGTACCGGGGGTCTAAGTACGTTGCCACCCAGTACTGGTCCGTGACCCTTATGCTTTTTATACGGGGGTCCCTATTAAAACACTGGAGCATGAAGGCCCCCATTTGCACTAAACTGGAAGCGGTGTGGTGGCCTGGCTCCTGCTCATCATCCAGGATAATGTCGTCCTCTTCATTCTCCTCTCCCCATCCACGCACAACAACAGGGATCCCAGAAATGTTTAAAGCATGCTCTTCTTGCTCCTCCTTATCCGCCCTGGCACCATACTCCTCTGACTCCTCTTCAGACTCCTGTTGTTGACTTGTCTCAGATAGAGTAGCCCCCCTGGGAATTCATCCAGCATTGCGACTTCCTCATCTTCCTGCTCCTGCTCCTCCACAGCTTGATCAATGACACAACGCAATGCACGCTCCATAAAGAAGGCATAAGGTACCATGTCACTGATGGCGCCATGGCTGCGACTGACCAGTTTGGTGATCTCCTCAAATGGGCGCAGAAGTCTGCATGCGTCGCGCATGAGCAGCCACTGGCGTGGTGAAAAAAATCCCAGCTCCCCAGAACCTGTTCTGCCGCAGAGTTCATACAGGTAGACGTTAACTGCACGTTTCTGCTGGAGCAGCCTATCAAGCATATAGAAGGTTGAGTTCCATCGCGTCGGGCAATCGCAAATAAGACGTCTGACTGGCAGATTGTGTCACCGCTGAATGTCAGCAAGGCGAGCCATGGGCGTGTAAGATCTTCTGAAATGGGCCGAGATTTTCCTTGCCTGCCGCAAGATGTCCTGGACCCCAGGGTATTTGACAACGAATCGCTGCATGACCAAGTTTAAGACGTGTGCCATGCATGGCCCGTGTGTAATTTTGCCCTGTTTCAATGCGCTAAGCAGATTGGCACCGTTGTCACACACCACTTTACCAACTGTCAAATTGAGCGGTGTTAGCCACTGATCTGCCTGTGAACGCAAAGCTGAAAGGAGTGCCGGGTCAGTGTGGCTCTTGGCTTCCAGGCACAACAGACGCAGCACGGCATGGCAACGTCTCACCTGGCATGTCGAATAGGTTCTGGGGAGCTTGGGCGGCGCAACAGAAGAGACGCTAGCAGCTGAAAAGGAGGAGTCAGCCGAGGAGGAGAGGGAGGAGGATGGAGTAGGAGGAGGAGGAGAAGAAGAGCCAGGCCTGCATGCAATCCGTGGCGTTAAAACCAAATCTACACGGGTGCCACGGGTTACATGCTTGACGGCCGTCAGAAGGTTCACGCAGTGGGCAGTAAAAGTGATATACCTTCCCTGCCCGTGTTTGCTAGACCACGTGTCTGTGGTCAGATGTATCTTGGCACCGACACTGTGTGCCAGAGATACATTCACTTGCCATTGAACATGGCCATATAGCTCTGGGATGCCCTTCTCTGAGAAATGCTTCCTTCCTGGGACCTTCCATTGTGGTGTTCCAATGGCCACAAATTTTCGAAAGGCCTCCGAGTCCACCAGTTTATATGGCAGTAGTTGGCGGGCTATCAGTTCTGACAAGCCAGCCGTCAACCGTTGGGCAAGAGGGTTATCCGGCGTCATCATTTTTTTACGCTCGAACATTAGGCCCACGGAAGCCTGCCTTTTTGCAGAAAAACGTGAGCTTGGCGTGATGGAAGGTGGAGTGAAGGACAATTGTGAGGAGAGAGGAGAAGGAGAAGTAGAAGACGAGGCTGGACGGTGAGAGCCTGGAGTGTGGCTTTGTGTGTTCCGTTGCTCCCACTGGGCTCGGTGATGGCAGCTCATGTGCCTTCTTAAGGCGGTCGTCCCTAGGTGAGTGTTGGGCTTACCACGACTTATGCGTTGACTGCAAAGATTGCAGATGGCAACACTATTGTCAGCAGCGGACACGTTAAAAAAAGCCCACACTGCGGAGCCATGTGCCGGCGTCCTGGGAGCGCCAGATGTGACTGTACATGGTCGATGACTCGCTCCTGATACATTAGCAGTCTGCTTTGTCCCTCCTGTGCAATGTAAGTTATTCCTGCTTCTCCTCCCTATCTGCTGGTCCATATCACCCTCTGAACGTCCCTCCTCTTCCTCTCTTGTGGGCACCCACGTGACATCACTAGACACGTCATCATCGACGTCACCTTCCCCACCACTATAAGTAGAGATCTCGGAGTAGGCAGCAACACGGGGGACCAACCTCCTCCTTGGGCTGATCTGGGTACTGTCGTCAGACTGCTGAGTGGCGGTTGTTGCTACCTCCTCTTCCTGATCCAATGCCAAGAGTGGCTGCGCATCAGAAATGTCTTGATATGGATCGGAAAATAATTCCTGTGACTCAAGGGAGGTAGGAAAGAAGAGGTGTCCGGACTGGGCTGCCCCTCTCTGGGGCTGTCAATCAGTGTGGGGGGTGAGGGGGGGACCGGAGCTCCAGCTGCAGGGAGAGGCACAGCTACCACCATGCCACAACCTCTTTCTGCAGCCAGTGACCACCAACACGAGAAAGAGCCAGCACCCCCCAGCATCCCTCAGCCACAGACTGGCTTTTATATCCAGCCGCTGTCCTATCCCATCCATTCCACTCCCTTCCTCCTGATCATCAGTGTCACAAACAGTAAGGATAGCTCAGTCTCAGTGTGTCCATCTGTGATTGGCAGCCCTCTACCCCTCCCTCCACCCTGCCCTTACCCCTACCTCCACTACGGGGAGGGGTTTGGTGGCCCTAGCACTGTCTGCTGATTGGCTTCTGCTGCCTCTTAAAAATAAGGGGGGGCGCAGTTTGCCATCTTTGCCCTGGGCACCAAATGGCCTCGTCCCAGCACTGCCAGTGGCTGTCACATTTAAAATCCATGTAGCTGCATCATTGGGTCACAGAGATCTATATGAAAAAACTTCAAGTCTCATCTTCCACTGTGGCAGGCAGCTTGTAGTTCTGCTATGTACTGTGAGTGTACTGATCAACGCACTTGTAAATCATGGAATCTTCCAGCTTTCTAATTGAAACCTGTACAGAGGTACGGACAATAAGCTGGAGGAAGAGTGTGCAGGAGCCTGATATTGCACCCACCATCCACTGATCATGAGTTCATTACTTTTCAGGCTTCTGTGTACAAAAAATAGATGTCCTTTTTTTTACCTGTAAAAATATATGCATGTATTGTTTTTTACTAAAAGGTAAACTTAGCCTTTAAGAAAGGAGGCATGTTGGAACAACTAAACCCCCTCTCCTCATCACCATAACACGGTGGGCAGAGTTCTGTCGTTTACAAAGTCGAACTGAGCAGGGCTAATGACACTGAGACTTGAGACACTGCAGGGTGCACAGGAAGTAATAATTTCACTGAATTTGTAGTAAGACAAACATATACAACAACACAAAGGGCTTGATTTACCAAAGACAAATGGGCTGTTCACTCTGCAAGGAAAGATGCATTTTGCAAGAGAGTTTTTCTTAGAGCTTAGTGAACGTGGTAAAATTCACTTTGAAAAGACTACCCAAATACGTGCAAGGGAAAGAAAAACCTATTTTACAGTACTTCTGTATGATTGGATGATGCAAGTCAGCAGAGCTTTCATGTCAATCACTAAGCCCTGGGAAAAAATTAACTTGAAAAGTGCAACTTCCCTTGCAAAGTGAGCAGCCTATTTGCTATTAGTAAACAAATCCCAATGGTATATTTAACTAACCAAAAGGAAGCAAATAGGAGACATTCATTCCAAGGGTTGGTTTACACTGCTACCAGATGCGGCTTGCAGCAGGGGGTCCGATGCCTCCCTGTTTTCCGTTTCAGGGACGAATCAGGCTTGAATTTTTTGCCTGAATTCGGCCCTGAAAGTCAAAGATGCCCAGGACTCCTGTGCAATTCACTCCACAGCCACAATGGAGATATGTGAACCGGCATCCAATTTGAACTAGTGTGAACCCAGTTTAAGGCCTGATTCACACCTATGCAGGTTGCAGTTTGCATATTGCAGGTGCATTTTGCATTTTTCAATACATACTTTTGATCCATTGAAGTCTATGAAACCAAAAACCAGAAAAAAAGTTGCTGTCCCTTTCTATAAAATACACAGATGTGAACTACATCCAATGGAAACCATTTTAAATAGACTGTAGTGTGTGTCTGCAAAACTGAAAACACACTAAAACATGCATAGGTGTGAACCAGGCCTTAAGTCAAATAGGCTGTTACTTTGTAAGGGAAGTTGCTCTTTGCAAGGGAATTTGCCCTAGAGCTTAGTGAATGTGATGAGGTTTCACTTTGCAAAGAATATCCAACTATGTGCAAGTATTTGCTTGCGCATAATCGGATTATGGAAGTCAGCAAAGCTTTACTGTAACTCATTCACTAAACTCTGGGGTAAATTCACCTGCAAAGTGCAACAACGTATTTGCTTTTAGTAAATCAACCCCTTAGAGTTTCTGTTTTTGCCCTTTGCTCAACTGCACATACAGAGCCATTGGTTTATTGCACAGAAATAGGCTAATGTGATTGTCTAATGTGATAGGCTAATGTGAGACTCATTTATTCCAAAAGGCATACAGCCGTTTCAGGCTTGTCAGCTATCAGTGCAGTGCATGGAAGCAATGGTTTCTATTGAGCAGGGCTTGGCAACCAATAAAAATTCATAACTTGTCTGTTATACATTGTTATTGGTCCAAAAACCCTACTCCATTGTATTCATGGTACTGCCCACTATTCAAATGAGGTAATTAATCTCCTTATTTTTGGGATTTGTGATTGAATGAGATTTGTAAATACCTTCTTTACTAAGAAGTGGAGGGCTTTTTCCGTTCCCTTTAGCCTGCCTTACCGCAACCTGATAGATTATATCCTCTCCCTTTAGATTGTAAGCTCTATGGACAGGGTCCATAGAGTAAGCTTTATGGGCAGGGTCCTCCTATTTCTTCTGCATTGAACTGTATTGTAATTGTACTGCCCCCCTACATTGTAAAGTGCTGTGTAAACTGTTGGCACTATATAAATCCTGTATAGTAGTAATAAAAAAAAAAAATTATACTTTCTCGTTAGCCAAAGTTGTAATGTTGTCAGCACTCACAAAAGTTTAGTGGAATGTTCTATCCAGATAAATGGTATATTTTACCTAATATGCCTTTGTGTGCTTTGTCCAGAGTTCTCCTTTGATGTTTTCTTTGTAAATTCAGAAAGTCTTACATGGCAGTTGTGTGTAATCAGTGGCATAAATGTTTGTCTCATGGGTTTTGTAGCATAAATATACCTTAGCTTATATATATGCTTTTATGGTTATAATCTCAACATAAAACTATGCAGGCCTGGACTGTATCTGAAATGTGGTCTACATAATTTAATAAAGATAATTATGGCTTCTGGTTGATTAAACACTTTGGTAATTACATTTCAGTAAGGAGATACTAATAAACAAATCAGCACAGGATTGGGTTTTCGTTTTGTTTTAAAGGAACTGGATGTTGTAAGTCCTGTTTCTGGAAATTAAATCCCATTCTAGTATCCTAGATCACTCTTCCCATGTTAATCAGATCCTGCCTTGGGGATAACTGGCTGATGCTTACACATACCATCATCTAATCATAGGAGGAGCATATGCTTTCTGTTATAACCTTCCAAGCAATGGCCACAGTAAAAGCGCCTTTGCATTTGGTTCTGTCAAAGCAAGTCACTACCCAATGTGTAGAATATGTCTATCTTAGTGATCTGCTGGTTTAAAAGTGTTAAGATGACTGTATAATTATTAGGAATACATTGTTATTTTGGGATGAATTAGAGCTAGACTCAACTGTATTAAACAAATGTAGTGCTTTTTAAAGTATCTGTAAGATTAGAAGAATTCACATTTTGAATGGAAATGAAACAAAAATATATGATCTTACTAAAGTGCCTGATTTTGTAGCTACCTGTGAATAGGACAATTGACCTTGCAAAAAAATATGGCTAAATATGAGTTTTAGAAAACACAAAAAAACATCAGTAAAGTTACATAATTCCAGCTAAAGGCTTTATAACAGGGTTACGTACCTTTATTTTAGCCATGTGACCGTAATTTAAAGTCTTATTGGACTTAACTGAAAGTAATGGTTACTATATAGAAAATAACTACCCTTATTCTGATATCATTGCTTTTTTTATTGAACCTAGCTTG
Organism: Lithobates pipiens; assembly: GCF_037356315.1. Lineage (NCBI taxonomy): Eukaryota > Metazoa > Chordata > Amphibia > Anura > Ranidae > Lithobates > Lithobates pipiens. The sequence continues at coordinate 179,704,510 of NW_027507718.1, forward strand.
GTACATTGTACTACATGTTTGTAGCAAGCTTGCATGTCTATCTATTGCCACACCCATTTAACCAGTGGCGGCTGGTGTTCTTTTGTTTGGGGAGGGCGGCAATCAACCGAAACCCTCCACCCCGCCTGTCAGTTGGTACACTGGCACTTACCCTATCTAGGCAGCAGGCATCCAGGGAGCAACGGTGAGGACCATGCATCCGAGGAGCGGCAGCGGGGACCGGACATCCAGGCATAGGTGGGGATAGTGCATCCCGGCATCGGCCAGTGGCTCTTCTCCTCCCCACTTACGCCATGCATCTCCTCCCTTCCTCCTAGGTGTACAATAGGATCACTTGTCCTTTCAGCAAATCGGGTGATGGGTATCAGACCCCCTTCCTGATTGGCGGGGAGGAGGATCAGTGTTGCAACAGCGAAATATTAATTCACTGTTGCAACACATCTGAGTGCACTCTAGTTGCACTCTCTGCGACCCGAGTCCACCCTATTTTGAATCCTATTAAAGCCTCTGGCTCTAATCAGGTGCTTAAAAAAACCTGGCCACTGTAATTCACGTGCTTGTATCCTCATGACACATCACAGGAAGCACCCTCATGGCTAACAGAGGACAGAATTAGAGTTAGACTTGGAAAACTTAACATTAATAAATCACCGGGACCAGATGGCTTGCATCCAAGGGTACTTAGGGAACTCAGTCAAGTAATTGCCAGACCATTGTTCCTAATTTTTACTGACAGTCTACTGACTGGAATGTTACCAGCTGATTGAAGAAATGTAGCACCAATATTTTAAAAAGGGCCCAAAATACATCCCTGGAAATTACAGACCAGTTCGCCTAACATCAATAGTATGCAAGCTCCTGGAGGGAATGATAAGGGACTATATACAAGATGTTAGTGATGAGAATGGTATCACTATCAGTAATCAGCATGGATTCATGAAGAAATGTTCTTGCCAAACCAATATATTAACCTTCTATGAGGAGGTGAGCTGCCATCTAGATAAAGGAAGGCCGGTAGACATGGTGTATCTGGATTTTCCAAAAGCATTTGACACAGTTCCCTATAAACGTTTACTGTAATTAGGTCCGTTGGCATGGACCATAGGTTGAGTACATGAATTGAAAACTGGCTACAAGGACGAGTTCAAAGGGTGGTGATAAATGGGTAATACTTGGAATGGTCAGGGGTGAGTAGTGGGGTCCCACAGGATTCAGTGCTGGGACCAATCCTATTTAATTTGTTCATAAACAACCTGGAGGATGGGGTAAACAGCTCAATCTCTGTATTTGCGGATGATACTAAGCTAAGCAAGGCGATAACTTCTCTGCAGAATGTGGAACCCTTGCAAAAAGATCTGAACAAATTAATGGGGTGGGCAACTTCATGGCAAAAGAAGTTTAATATAGAAAAATTTAAAATAATGCATCTGGGTGGCAAAAATATAAATGCCTCTAATCTAGGATGGAAAAGGACCTGAGGTCCTAGTAGATGATAGACTCAGCAATGGCATGCAACGCCAAGCTGCTTCCAACACCAATTCTTCCACTCTACAAGACTCTGGTCCGGCCACACCTGGAGTATGCTGTCCAGTTCTGGGCACCAGTCCTTAGGAAGAATGTACTGGAAATGAAGCGAGTACAAAGAAGGGGAAAAAAAAGCTAATAAAGGGTCTGGAGCAGTGGTCTGTCCCTTTCCTTGGGGCCCACTAACAGGCCAGGTTTTATGTATTACCTTGGGGAGATGCAGACTACTGCAATCACTGAGCAGCAAATTATATCACCTGTGATGCATTTCAGTTATCTTACAAACCTGGCCTGTTAGTGGGCCCTGAGGACAGGGTAGATGACCACTGGTCTGGAGCATATTAGTTATGAGGAAAGGTTGCAAGCACTGAAATTATTCTCTCTAGAGTAGAGACACTTGAGAGGTGATATGATTTTAATTTACAAATACCATACTGGTGACCCCACAGGTTGGACTTGGCGGACTTGGAAAGATTCATGCTATGCATGAATCTATCCACTGCATTTAGGGGGGTGGCCTGCAGAGGGGGCATCGCTCGGGTGCCCCTAATGAAAGGGCCGCCCCTGCATTTAACCCTAACCAATTGGCTCATGTACCATACTTAGGACTCTTTCATACAGGAGGTCTGCCCGACGGACTCTGCTTTTCTCAGCGGGAGATTGATCCGCTGATCCCGCTGATGACAGGTCCGTCTCCGCTTACTGTGCTGGGACAGACCTGCTCTCCTCTATGGAGAGATCAGATGAAAACAGGCCACCTGTCTGTTCTCATCCTATCCTATCCGATCTGATCTGCCAGACTGATGGAAAATAGGCTCTGGATTTCAAAGTCTCACAGACAGAATAGGATCGGATAGCAGCAGGTGTCAGCGGACATGTCACCACTGACATCCACTGCCCCATAGGAGTGAATGGAGTGTCTGATCAAGTACACCTGAAAAATTGTAAAACAATAATACACTAACTCTCCCCCTGTCTCCTCTAACTCTAACTCTAAGCCGCCACTTTAAAAAATATATAGATTGTGTATAATGGTCCTTTAGCAAGTGCTGAAACAAGTGGTGCTGAATATAGTGTGTATTTCCACCACTAAATCCTATAAATCTATATCAATGAAATTAATAATACTTCACTAAGTGTTCAGTGATTCAAAACCAAAAATAAATAAATTAAATAAATAATTATCTCGTGAGAAGATAACAAAGGTTATCTTGGAAGGACACTCTATCACCTTCCTATGTGTCACTACGGACACACGTGACATACAGGCTAGCGTAACCCATACCAGGACAGTTATTTATGAATTCACCCGGTCACCAGGTGCATTATGAGGCAGTTGCAATCCTTACTACGGATGCTGAACTTCGCAATGAGGATTATTCCTTACGGTCCTTTATATCACAGCTTTTAGTTTTTCTCCCACCAGTGCAAGGTGCAAACCAAGTTCTCAAACTAGACCAAGCAGCAGTAGCAGACTTAGCTATGTGGCACAAGTTACTCACCAGCTGAAACGGCATTTCAATGTTCATCTCGACAGTGTCAGCAGGGCCACTCTGGGTGGTCACTGCTGCCGCAGCCTCCACGGGCTTTTGGGCCTTTTCTGGCCGCTAATGGTTCACTGAACTTTGGCCCCCAGAAGTTCTCTTAAATTTCTGCAATCAATCAGGCCACGGTCGACATCATCAATATAGGTAGATCCAAGTCACTCCCCATCACGCAGCTGTCACTCTGTCACAAGTTTAATATCTTCTGGAGACATATTCCAGGCAAATGCAAAACTGCAGCTGATGCACTGTCCTGTTTCAACCTTACTTTGTTTTTCCAGCAGGAGCCTGGAGCTGACCCAACAACTACTCTTGTCCCACCCTGGTCATTGCAGACGATGGACTTAAGTCGCATCTCGCCAACCCAACCCAGCTCATTAACCATTCCATTGCATTGGCATGCAACCCACTGAAGGTCTCTCACACCGCTTGGAACACATACCGCAAGTTTTTGGCCTCTTGCCCCAGAGCAGCAATAGGTGACACTAGACACGTCCTAGCACTTATATCTTATTGCCACACGCAGATGATCCTTTCCCACAATACTATCAGGCTATACCTAGCCAGCGACCAGCATTTCCTGTCCTTACATGACCCCAGTAAACCATCAGTATTCTCGGCCCTACGGGGCATACTGAAGCACCAACCTGTAGTCAGTGGAAAACACTTACTTTTCACGGGTGCCCTCTTTAGAGACATGTTTAAAATCCTTACTCGTTCTCCGTTTGGGGCTTTGCCCAGCCTAGTCGCCCAAACAGCCATCTACCATGCTTTTTACAGTATCCTACGACCTAGTGTATTTACCGTCAGCGGCTCCAGCAGTCAGACACTGCTTTGACACCACCTGACTCGCTTTCGAACCATTACACACTTCATCTCACAGTTTTCAAAATGTAACAAACTGGCCCGGGGTTTTTTAGACTGACAATGCTTGGTGCCCAGTGATGGAGCTCGACCTACTACTGTACCCAGCCACTTTGATGGTAGCTTGTTGCTACCCTTTCAAAGCAGCCCCCTGAGCGACAGCCAGTTTATCAAGCATGTCAGGATCCTCCTAAGCAATTTGGGCTTCAACCTGAGTCAGTTCTCTGGACATTCCTTCCAGATTGGGGCATCCTCAGCTGCCTCCCAGTATGGAGTACCAGACCATGTAATCAAAACACTAGGCCGATGGAAGTCTGCTTGTTTTGCCACATACATCCCAAATCCTCAGGAAGAAATGGCACAAGGCTTCACCAAGCTGGATAAATAACCACAAGAATCAATAAAGAGTTACTCCGCTATCTGAGTATTTTGCCTCCTTTTCTTGGTATACCGACCAGACCACCAAGGCACACTTCAGGTCTATTTATGTTGTAAGTCTTGTCACGTGTTTATGTGATCCACATCTCTCTCAGTCATAGGGCCACGACCATAAATAAGAAGGCCAGTATAGTGGCCTGAATTTATGGGAGGAGCCCAGAGGGTATTTAAGCAGCCCACTCGCCCATGCTCTTTGTCAGTTCAGTGCACAATACCCTCCCGCCCTTTCCTTTTTCAGGGCACTTCTCAGCACATCCTTCTTCATAATCTACCCATTATTTACCTTGGGTATGCCCTCTTTTCTTGGCACAGACCAGACCACGAAAGCACACTTCAGGTCTATTTATGTTGTAAGTCTTGTTATGTGTTTATGTGATCCACATCTCTCTTGGTCAAAGGGCCACGACTATAAATATATATACACATACACACAGTTGTGCTCATAAGTTTACATACCCTGGCAGAATTTATGATTTATTGGCCATTTTTCAGAGAATATGAAGAATGATAACACAAAAACTTTTCTTTCAATCACAACAGAAACTACCCAAATTACCCTGATCAAAAGTTTACATACCCTGGTGATTTTGGCCTAATAACATTGACACAAGTTGACACAAAGGGGTTTGAATGGCTAATAAAAGTAACCACCCTCACTTGTGATCTGTTTGCTTGTAATTAGTGTGTGTGCATAAAAGGTCAATGAGTTTCTGGACTCCTGCAAGACCCTTGAATCTTTCATCCAGTGCTGCACTGACGTTTCTGCAATCTGAGTCATAGGGAAAGCAGAAGAATTGTCAAAGGATCTGCGGGAAAAGGTAGTTGAACTGTATAAAACAGGAAAGGGATATAAACAGATATCCAAGGAATTTAGAATGCCAATCAGCAGTGTTCAAACGCTAATCAAGAAGTGGAAAATGAGGGGTTATGTTGAAACCAAACCACGGTCAGGTAGACCAACTAAGATTTCAGCCACAATTTCCAGGAAAATTGTTTGGGATGAAAAGAAAAACCCACAAATAACGTCAGGTGAAATACAGAACTCTCTGAAAATATGTGGTGTTCCTGTTTCAAGATGCAGAATAAGGAGGCACTTGAAGAAAGATGGGCTGCATGGTCGAGTCGCCAGAAGAAAGCCATTACTACACAAATGCCACAAACTATCCCACTTACAATACGCCAAACAGCACAGAGACAAGTCTCAAAACTTCTGATACAAAGTCATTTGGAGCGATAAGACCAAAAAATTGAGCTTTTTGGCCATAAACATTACATTTGGAGATGAGTCAACAAGACCTATGATGAAAGGTACACCAATCCTACTGTGAAACTTGGAGGTGGATTGCTGATGTTTAATGTGTGAGCTACAAAAGCACAGGAAATTTTGTTAAAATTGATGGCAAGATGAATGCTGTATGTGATCAAAAAATATTGGAGGAACATTTGCATTCATCAGCCAGGAAGCTGTGCATGGGACGTACTTGGATATTCCAACATTAAAATGATCCAAAACACAAGACCAAGTCGAACTGTCATTGGCTACAGCAAAAAAAAGTGAAAAATATACATAAGCTTGTAAGGAACACTTATATTATATGCAAAGAGAATTGCTTTCTATGATTTTTTTTTTTATATTTATTAATTGAACATGTTTAAAACCCTACAATACCCTGCAAGACCGTTGGGGGACAAAATCCAAAAAGGCATTTGAATGTGCATCATGTCCCAGAGCCAAGTTCTGGAATTAAGGAGTGCTTGTTCAGTACCCAACAACAGATATAAGCAGGCACTGTAGGACAGAGTGATCTCCTGAATAGCTTTAGTGGTGACCACACAGGCAGTGACAGGCAGAATGCCAGTGAAGAAAGTCCAAATACCTGGGAAGAGTGAGGGGGGGGGGGGATATTCCACTGATCACCAACATTGGCGAGGATAAGGAAGAATCACAAATGCCTGGGAATAGGAGGAGGAGGCAGTCTCCCTTCCATTAATATCTACCTTCAGAGAAAAAAGGAAAACAAAACAATCTAAGTGTATTTTGAATCTAAAGTAACACTAGCTGTTTTAACATTAAATCTATCTCTGTCCCACTTGGAAAAAGTGTATTTATTTTATTTTTGAAATTCTGCCTAGTGGGGCATGGGGTCACAATGATAGTCTGCCAGAAATGTAGTCTGCCAGAAATGTAATATAAATTATTTTAAAAATATATAGGATTAGTATAAGATAATCCTATAGAGAGTCTTATTTTTCCCAAAAACAATATATGCATCAAAATTATTTCTGGATCAATAGACCCATAGCTGAAATGTAAATATTGAGGTAAACAGGTGTGATAGCTGAAGTGGTTAAAGCTGCAAAAATTAAAAGCCAGCAGTTACACATACTGCATTTGCTGACTTTTAACAATCAGACACTTACATGTCCTGGAGTCCAGGGACGTCGGCACCACAGCTGATGTTTCCATCAGCTGTCGGGTACTGCCGCCTCCATTGCGAGTAAGGGAACTTGGCAGTATAGCCTAGCGCCTTCACACTGAGAACCCTACTGCGCATGCATGAGGCTCCGCTCCTCTCTCCTACTAGCCTAGCGGCCAGGGAAGGAGGAGGAGGGAGCCCGAGCAGTGATGTAAATATCCGCGGCATGCATGAGGCTCCCGGAAGTGGGAACAGGATACTTATGAAAGACAGGTATCCTGTCCCCCCCCCCCCCCCAAGGTGCCAAATGTGAAGGGAGGGAGGAGTACAATGAGTGGAAGTTCCACTTTTGGGTGGAACTCTGCTTTAATATATGTAAAATGATTGAATGCAGATAAAATCTAGTACAAGATGGCTTCTACCAGAGTAAAGGCGATTGTGGACATGGCTTTTGGTCTGGACACAATGAGGGAACACTGAGGGAAAAAACGCAATTGAGATTTCCACTTCCTGGTACAATCCTCTTCTGTGGCCACCCTAACCCATGCCACATCGCCTGGATAATATGACCAGAAAAATATAGGAGCAGACTTACTGTAGGGGCATAATACACCATTAATTAAAAACGGTTATTTAACATAAGTCCAAAATTAACCCAGGCATAGATTGTCTGACAAGTAAAATGAATGAGAGGATATACAGTATAATATAATGAACAGTTGGCACTACATTTCCTGGTAGGTTTTCTTTAATTGGAAATATCTGGACTACTAAGAATTGTTATTTGATAAAAATGATGATTACTCATGGCATGGTTTTATGTTATCTTTTAACTTCTACACTATGTTTGCATTTTAGAACTACAAGAAAGTTGATATGGATTTGCTATAACATTTTTTTGTCTGTTTAAAGTGGTTCTAAAGTCAAACTGTTTTTTATCTTAATGCATTCCCCAACAGGGGACTTCCAGAAAAGGAGGTGGGGACAGCTCTATGAAATATTGTTGCACAGAACAGATAAGTATAATCTCGGTTTTATTTTAACTAAAATAAATTATTATCACTTTAAGAACCTGATGTAATACGTTTTCTATGTATTTTTTGTGGTACAATATTCTATTATCCCCTGAACATGAAGAGGGAGTTTTTTGTCCTACAGGACAGTAGGGTTTCAAGAGGTTTTAAGTTTTATAACTGAATCAACAGACTTTACCAACGTTCATGCAAGCTTAGAACACATGGTGCCACATACCTAGTAATATGATAAATTCTGCAAATGTTTTTGGATGGGATTTTTTTTGGCCACCAAACACCTACAAAGGAAAATCAATACATTTTTATTGATACAATACCATTTTTGTCATGCTCTGACCTATAAGTACCTGACGGGTAAGACTTTTTGATTACTTGTTTATGTCTGTGTGTGTGCAGGTAGATGTATATGTTTGTGTGTGTGTATATATATATATATATATATATATATATATATATATATATATATATTGTGACAGAGCGAGGCTCTGTCCTTATGAAATCGGAGGAAAAAGAGACAGAGTTTGCATATCTCCAGCCCTGTGTCCAGGTCTTGATGATAACGAGCAGGGTGTGTGCCCAGCTGCACACAGGCCATATAATGAAGGGCTGTTGGGAATGGAGTGTAGAGGATGGTGGAGTGGGAGCCGCTTGCTGCTGTGCATGTCCAAGGAGCCCAAAGCTGTGTGCGTCCAAAGAGCCCAAAGCTGTGTGCGTTGAAGGGTTGAAGCTGTGTGCGTCCAAAGAGCCCAAAGCTGTGTGTGTTGAAGGGTTGAAGCTGTGTGCATCCAAAGAGCCCAAAGCTGTGTGCGTTGAAGGATTGAAGCTGTGTGCGTCCAAGGAGCCTAAGACTGTGTGTATCCAAGCAGCTTGTTTGAGGGGCAAGTACTTATAGCAGCACTACTGCTGAAGAGTAGCCAGGTGGGCTAGCATTTTCATTTGGATTCCTGGATGGACTATTATTTTGTTTTTCCTTTTAATAAACGTGGGCTACCAGGCCCTTAACTATAAACGCTTGCCTGATGTGGATTGAAAAATGCCTCTAACCACTTGAGCTAAACACCCCAATGTCACAAGTGGTGTTCGAATGCTCTACAGTAAGTTCAAGTCAGGAACTATTGGCTGTGTGTGGAAGTGCAGCCAGGCAAAAGGCATTGCGTGGTGTACCTGTGAATGAAAAGTCAAATTTTTTTTTTCTCTTGCTATGGACTGTGTTTGTGTGCATGAGACAGCACAATCAGTGTGTGCAATGTGCAGGTGAGGAAAGCTTGCATGAAGAGAAAAGCAACTTGCTTTAAAAGAGACACTTTCATTTTCCTGGACTGTTTAAAGTTGTTCTGGAGTCTAAGTATGGGGTGGTCAAAGCTCCTAAAAGAGGCAAGGTTTGCTGAAATGAGAGACAGAGCTCTGTGGTTGGAGGGGTTGTTACCGCCCGAACGAGCCCCATACATACCTGATCAGAGTGTATCAAGGAGAAAAAGGGCTGGGGTTGTCCCTAGCAACACTGGTGCAATGAGTGCACAGGTGACTGCTGTTATGGAGAGTCCACCAGCATTTGAATCTGCAGTGGATTGGTGCAAGCGGCATTTAGCAGCACTGAACCAAGCTACAGAGGAAAGGAAGCCAACCCTCAGTGCAAGGGGAAAGCCGCTGGATGTCCATAACTGGAAGAGGGCTGTTGTTGCCCCTGGCAAAGCTGATGCAGTTAAAATAGCTATTGTGAAAGATGTGAATGTGTCACAGCATGAGACGGGATCCAGCAGAGAGAAGCCCATGCTATATGCAAGGAGCGAGGCTGATCAAAGGCTGAGGATGAGAGTGGTTGCCCATAGCAACGCAGAGGAAGCCAGTCGGGCTGTCTCTGTACCATGGGCTATGTCTAATAAGGATCGTGGAAAGTGGCTTAAGGAGGAGCCAATTTATCATGTTGGAGAGAGCCAGCAAAGTTCAGCTGGAAGAGTGCCATCTCCCTTGGCAACAGGAGATGGAGTGTTAACCGGAAGGAGGAGCTACAGTGGAGATGTGGAGCGGTGTCCCACTAAAGATATGTGCAGAAATGTACCATGCCTGGAATGTGGTCAACTGGGGCATGGAATTTTTTCTTGTCCCAGGTTATGGAACATGCCTGGAGATGTAGTTACTGGGCAGAAGTCTTTGTCCGCAAGCCCAGATTTGTGTGCAAACATGTTTTCAATCACCTCTGGCAACAGTGAGGAAGTACCTGTTGTGCTCGCAGGGGGTGCTAAGGAGTCAGAAGTGGCTGCTGCAGTTCCGTTCCATGGCCACCAGGGAGAGCTGGCCAATGAGAGAGTAATAAAGGATAGACAACGTACTCAAATGAAGCCAGAGTTACCAGCTACAGATTATGGTAAGACTGTTGCAGTTTGTGGGACTGATCCCAGTGAAGCGGGAGTATATCCGGCTGGGAGATCAGCAGAAGGTGTAAAAATGGACTTGCTGCAGTGTGCTACCCTGAGTAGTGGGGAGACACAGGTTGAAGCTCAACCTGCAGCAAGGTTAAGAACTCAAAAAGACTGGACTCTGTGTGTGCCTGGTGTAATCCACCAGATTGCTGGAAGTGGTAACCTAGGGGTGACCAATACAGTTTGTATGCCATGTTCCCTAGTGACTGGTGCTACAGAGATGCCCAGGGAAACCTACCAGGAGCCCGCAGTGGTGAGGCACGTGGTTTCCCAGGACAACTGTGGAGCCGCCCTAATAGCCAAAATAATGCCTTTGGAGAGGAAGGGTGGTGTGCTGAGCGGTACTTGGGGTGCTGAGTGTTCTGACCAAAAACAGCCTGTTAAAGCTTATAATACTGCTATGTCTATGAATGCTGAGGGTAAAGGTATTGCCGATGATAAATGTACTTATTCTGATTTGTTCAAAAGTAATGAGGAAAGAGTGATGTCTCCCTTGGCAACCAGACGCAGAGCCACAGGGTTGTCCATGGAAGTCTCAGGGGCCCTCCATGCGTTTGAGCCAGAGATTTTCCAGGACAGCACTGAATTTGCTCTGGTGGAACAGACTGGGTCTACACCATGCAGTGATAGTTTGTGTGAGCAGTCTGTTTACCATATGTGTAACCCAGTTGGTAAGGGGTTAAGTTCACTGGCCAAAGCTGAAGGTACACAGCTGAGTGTGCTTGCACCCCAGAAGCAAGGTGGTCATGGTGTATTGCAGCCTGCCTTGTTTGATGAAGCATTAGCAAAAAGTAAAAGCATGTCGTCAAAATGTGATTTATATAGAACTGACAAAGGTACTGATTGTGCTGCAGAATCCCAGGTGCCTCCTAAAGCAGATGAGGTACTGCTGAGCCCTCATTATGGAAGCACAATGGATTGGGACAGTTGGGCCAAACAATTACTAGCCATGTTAGACAAGGCTATGTTGAGTGACAGGGGTGTGAATACAACAACTGCTATGCCAGACAGGGAGATTGCAGAGCGACCGATGGTTGAGGGTGCGTTGGTCACTGCAAGGGATGTTTCCCTCCAGTCGGAAGGACCAGATCAGGGCGCATGCATGACAGATGTGGTGCTCACAACCCAGCCGCTAAATGTCAAGTGTCAAGGTGACACAGTAATAAATTTTGACTTGCAGAGGCTTACTGGTGAGTTAGAGGGGATGAATAAGAGACCTGCATCTAACAGTGGTCCAGAGGAGCATCAGGCTGTGATGGATACCTCTAGTGAGGTGGAGGCCCCCTTAAATGTCGTGGCCCCTCACACTGCAGTGAATGAGCCCCTCTATGTCTCTGATAAGGGAAAAGTCCCCAAAAATGTTTTTCATATTGATGTGGAGTGTGTAGAATTTACAGATATGCTAGTAGAACTACTTGAACTGACGAAAGCACATTCCTTGTACACCTGGGTGCCTCTGTTACAGTCAGATGTGGTAATGCTGCATGGTACCAAAGGGTGGAGCCAGGTAATGCAAGCTGTGCTGGGTAACATTAATCACCAGTGGAACTGGGTGGTATGGTGCTTAATAGTCTGGAAAGTGATCTCACCGTTCCCTGTGAGAGTGCTTCCGGATACGGTTCAGTACGGAAGGCGCTCTAGGGGGCTGCTGGAGACATCAGAGGTCTCTCCGCCTGGTTCGGTGATAGACATGTCTGCTGGTGCAGTCCGAGGTGCGGCTGAGCAGGGTTCAGTAAATGGTGTGGATACTGCGTCACCCGCTAGACCTCGTAAGAAGGAAGGGCCAGATATGGACATGGCAAAAGCAGAGATTCTGTCTATCACCTGCAGAGAGGTACAAGTTTGGGTACCCGGAGACGCTCTCAAATATAGTATGGAGAGGAACAAAAATTGTGACATGGAAAAGTGTGAGCTGGCAAAGATTGGTACTGGTGAAAATAGGTCATGCGTTGTTCAATGTCAATTGTTAGGACAATTGCCCACAGAGATTTGGACAACAGGTGAAGTGAAGCCTTGTGAAGATCCCATAGGGGATAGCTGCTCACCTGTATGTTGTCCCTCCTTGGGCCTGGCCCTAACAAATCCCGAGCAAGAAAGAACTGATGGTATTGGTAATTGGAGAAATGGTGGTATATTACTGAAGGTTGGTGTAAATAATGGCCTTGATATGAACATAAATAATTTCTTGGAAAATGAGCGTGATACACAGATGTTAAGCTCTGGGGAGTTGGTGGTCAAGGGTAAAGGCAAAGGAGTTGGTAAACCCAAGAGACCTGTTGTGATGGGGAACACAGGTACCAGTGAGGGAAAAGGTAGTTCCTCATCAGGTGTAATGTCTGAAGCAGGTTCCCTACGGAATCTGGAAACTGAGTTTAAAGGAAGTAGCAGGAAAGGCGGTGGGCCACCAGAAAATAAATGGGAGCTCAGGAACCCCAAGGACAGAGGAAGTAGGCTGCGGATACAGAACTGTAGGACCCCGTTGCGATCCAGGGTAAGGCGTGCCTGGAAGCACACCCGGAAAAAAGGTTGGGCCTACGTGGCTGACAGCCATCACAGAGGTGTCCCAACAATCATGATGGGTGCTGGTGTTCCTCCCTCCGGATCGAAACAAAGGGGGGGGGGGGGATATGTGACAGAGCGAGGCTCTGTCCTTAGGAAAAAGAGACAGAGTTTGCATATCTCCAGCCCTGTGTCCAGGTCTTGATGATAACGAGCGGGGTGTGTGCCCAGCTGCACACAGGCCATATAATGAAGGGCTGTTGGGAATGGAGTGTAGAGGATGGTGGAGTGGGAGCCACTTGCTGCTGTGCATGTCCAAGGAGCCCAAAGCTGTGTGCGTTGAAGGGTTGAAGCTGTGTGCGTCCAAAGAGCCCAAAGCTGTGTGCGTTGAAGGGTTGAAGCTGTGTGCGTCCAAAGAGCCCAAAGCTGTGTGCGTTGAAGGGTTGAAGCTGTGTGCGTCCAAGGAGCCTAAGACTGTGTGTATCCAAGCAGCTTGTTTGAGGGGCAAGTACTTATAACATCACTACTGCTGAAGAGTAGCCAGGTGGGCTAGCATTTTCATTTGGATTGTGTGTATTGAATTTAAGATTGGACCCCTGCGTGGGATTCCTGGATGGACTATTATTTTGTTTTTCCTTTTAATAAATGTGGGCTACCAGGCCCTTAACTATAAACGCTTGCCTGATGTGGATTGAAAAATGCCTCTAACCACTTGAGCTAAACACCCCAATGTCACAATATATATATATATATATATATATATATATATATATATAGAGAGATATAGAGATATAGAGATATAGAGATATAGAGATATAGAGATATAGAGATATATAGAAAGAAAAAGGAAAAACAGTCTATATGTGCATAAATATGCACTTGCACTTATATATATAATGTAAAGGATTAGCATCAAATGTAGAGCGTGAAGGACACCGCCACTCACTAGTTCTTCTTTTTAAGGGCTTTGTTTGCCCATTTTTATTAAAAGAAAGTCCAACAAACAAAGATAGGTTTCCCTCGCAGGGGGTTCAGCATTCCTTTTCATCAACAAAACTATATTCAGCCTAGTTATCTCTCACTTGCAGCACTGCAGCTCTGGCCTTACCCTCCAGGCCCTTGTTTGTCTCCTACAGACTGTTTCCCCGACCACCTTGGTGCACACAGCTAACAGCCTCTTGCTGCACTGGCTCCCCCATGGAGCCCTCCTGACTCCCGGTACTCAGACTTCCTATCTGCCGGGGGTGGAGCCCAGAACCATAGTCAGATTACTACTAAAAGCCCAGCACACACCTGACCAATCAGTATGCTGGCTGTTCTCAAAATCAGGACCCAGGACTAGGGATTCCATCCCACCCTGATCTCTCAGAAATCCCTGAGCTCCAGGTCCCAAAGTGGACTTTAGAAAACACTGAGGAACCTGAAAGGCCAGTTTCCTCTTCCTGTTACATGCTCCCTGAAGCCCCTCAACCCGTCTGGTTGAGAATTTTGGGTCACATCCGCCTTCTAGACCCTGGCAGGGCAACGCTCTGCCGCAATATATATATATATATATGTATGTATGTGTGGGACTTGTCTAAGCTTTTTTTATTATCTAGCTGTGTATGTGCAAGTGCATATTTATGCACATATAGACTGTTTTTCCTTTTCTTTTTCTTTATTGTTGCACTTTAACCTACAGTATCTCACAAACGTGAATATACCCCTCACATTTTTGTAAAAAAATGTATTATATCTTAGACACTGAAGAAATTACATTTTGCTACAATGTAAAGTAATGAGTGTACAACTTGTATAACAGTGTAAAATTTGCTGTCCCCTCAAAATAACTCAACACACAGCCATTAATGTCTAAACCGCTGGCAACAATAGTGAGTACACCTATAAGTGAAAATGTACAATTTGGGCCCAATTAGCCATTTTCCCTCCCCAGTGTCATGAGACTCGTTAGTTTTACAAGGTTTCAGGTATAAATGGGGAGCAGTGTGTTAAATTTGGTGTTATTGCTCTCACTCCCTTATACTGGTCACTGGAAGATCAACTTGGCACCTCATGGCAAAGAACTCTCTATGGATCTGAAAAAAAATTGTTTCTCTACATAAAGATGGCCTAGGCTATAAGAAGATTGCCAAGACCCTAAAACTGAGGTGCAGCATGATGGCCAAGACCGTACAGCAGTTTAACAGGACAGGTTCCACTCAGAATAGGCCTCGCCATGGTCGACCAAAAAAGTTGAGTGCACTGCTCAGCGCCATATCCAGAGGTTGTCTTTGGGAAATAGATATATGAGTGCTGCCAGCATTGCTGCAGAGGTTGAATGGGTGGGGGTCAGCCTATCATACGCCACACACTGCATCAAATTGGTCTGCATGGCTGTTGTCCCAGAAGGAATCCTCTTGTAAAGATGATGCACAGGAAAGCCCGCAAACAGTTTGCTGAAGACAAGCAGGCTAAGGACATGGATTACTGGAACCATGTCCTGTGGTCTGATGAGGCCAAGATAAACTTATTTGGTTCAGATGGTGTCAAGCGTATGTGGCGGCAACCAGGTGAGGAGTCAAAGACAAGTGTGTCTTGCTTACAGTCAAGCATGGTGGTGGGAGAGTCATGGTCTGGGGCTGCATAAGTGCTGCCAGCACTTGGGAGCTACGCTTCATCAAAGGAACCATGAATTCCAACATGTACTGAAACATAGTGAAGCAGAGCATGATCCCCTCCCTTCAAACACACCTCCAAGATGACCACTGCCTTGCTAAAGAAGCTGAGGGTAAAGGTGATGGACTGGCCAAGCATGTCTCCAGACCTAAACCCTATTGAGCATCTGTGGGAAATCCTCAAATGGAAGATGGAGGAGCACAAGGTCTCTAACATCCATCAGCTCCATGATGTCATCATAGAGGAGTGGAAGAGGACTCCAGTGGCAACCTATGAAGCTCTGGTGAACTCCATGCCCAAGAGGGTTAAGGCACTGGAAAATAATGGTGGCCATACAAAATATTGACACTTTGGGCCCAATTTGGACATTTTAACTGAGGGGTGTACTCACTTTTGTTGCCAGCAGTTTAAACATTAATGGCTGTGTGTTGAGTTATTTTGAGGGGGCAGCATATTTACACTGTTATACAAGCTGTACAATCACTATTTTACATTTTAGCAAAGTGTAATTTCTTCAGTGTTGTCACATGAAAATATATAGTAAAATATTTACAAAAATGTGAGGGGTGTGCTCACTTTTGTGATGGTCCACTACTATTAGTAAAACCTTAAAACATATGTTATAAGACTTCGTTCATGGACCTGGATCCATCAGTGATGATTGGTGCTTCTGCTTTGGTTTTACAATTTTTGATGTGAGTCAATTATTCTTACAATTTTTCATTTCTTTAGTACTTATTTTTCATTATTACTATTATTATTTTGTCCAACATGTTTGTGCCACTTGCATCTTGCATGCGGCCCAGGGGGGGGGGGGGGGGATTTATGGGGCGAAAATCCTGTCTTTACTTATCAGGTAAATACACTATGGATCAATTTGTACAACCTATGTGTACCTTACTTTATAATTTTGGATTTGTATTTGTATTTTAGAGTGCATCATGTTTGTTCCCTGAGGAAGACTCATTGGAGTTGAAACGCGGTTCCAATGTTTCACACAAACAACAATTGTAAACTGCTATGAATTATGATTTGATTTTAAGCCTATGCCATATGTGGTGTTTTTAAATTATTGTATCAACAAAAGTTCATTGATTTTATTCCTTTGTTGGTTTTTTTATTTCAATAAACAATGAACAAATGAAAGAATGGTGTTTGGCCCAGAGCTATTCGTATTCTTGACTTGTGCTAAGGTTTGGTTTACTATAAACTTCAACTTTTCTCAGAAAACAGTACTGTCAGAAAATGAGCTGTGAGACTGTGCAGGTCTTGGCAAAAGAATCAACTATTCAGAAACTGAACAGGCTCTTTGGGGGATAATATTGTACATTAGACATGGCATAACATTGTATGCAAGCCATGACATTTGGCATGCCACTGTCCCAGTGATTCAATAAAAACTTCACACCTCTAAACCCAAGTATATTTGGTTGGTGTTGACAGATATATCTGTTGCTAGCCACAGAATTATGGCCAATTGGTTTCATTATAACAAAATCTTCTTACTGCAGCAGTCACCTTCTACAGGGATGCCAGCACTTGCAAAATGCTTTTGTTTTTCTTTCATTTATTAGAAAACCCTGATGCTCATGTGTTAAAATATTTAGTTTTTTTGCACTGCTGTTTCATCAACTGAGATTGTTTTACTCTGTTTGTGTTTTCGGGGGGGAACAAGTATTGACACCTACAGGGACCGCCCATGCATTGTTTTGCTTCATTCTGCCTAGCATCCTACACCTGCAGGTCATACTATACCCATTGGTAAGGATTTTAAAGCAGTTATGTGTCCTTAATAAAACCCCTTTCTTTTGATCTTTACCCCTGGGTTTAGTGCCAAGTACAGATATAGGATGCCGAGTACAACTAAAAAGGCAGCCCAAGGGCAGTCCTTGCTGGTGGCCCTTCCCATTCGCATACTGTGAAACAAAATTGTTGTACTTCCGTTGTGGTGCTAATGGGTGGATGTCATGAATTGCCAGTAATACCTTCATGTCCTGTCTGTCTGCTAACCTCTGGTCTTTTGAATCAGCCTTGGGTCTGCACTCTCACACCTGCATTATTAAGTAATATTCCCTCAGCATGGCTCCACCCTAGCATCTACAGGATACACTATTTAACACTGTGCTGTACAAGCCTGCCTTGCCTTGCCCGAGAAATCTTGGGTGCCTGGTTTGCTGTCTGCTGCTTGCCGTGTGCTCTACGTCTGTTTCTGTTACCGATCTTGGTTTGTTCTTTGACTATCCCTGCCTACTTGTTACCCTGACCTTTGGCATGTTCTCTGTCTATCCTTGTCTGCTAGTTGCCCTGACCTTTGGCTTATCTCCTGACTATCCCTTGTTGTTCTAGGCTGCTGCTTTCTCTTTATCCTCCTGTAGCCTACCGTGAGAGTGAGCAGGGAGACCCTGGGGGCCGCGAAGCCAGTTGCAGCGCAATCCATCCTCACCACTAGAGGCTGCTGGCTATTAGACTCCACACCCTGGGGAATCTTATGCTTTAACTCCCAGTGGGATCCGTGTTGGTGCTCCAGTGGACCTGCTTTCCTGTACCACCCAGAGTTCCATTTGCAGCAGTCAGCCATAGGGTCCACTACCTTAGCGGTGCACTCCTGACCCCAATGGTGTGTATCTGTCACCTGGCCTCAGGTGACCTGACAGTTTGCTTGGGTCGATTACATCTGGAAGGTGGCATATTGGACCCAGGAAAATCACCTTCATCATCCCGTCACCTTCATTTTGACATGTACAATGTCAACGCTTCCCCTCATGCAGTCATTGCCTACCTGGATTCATGGACTGGGGAACTTCCAGCAAACTGTGTCTTCCAGCAAATTTCCTCTTTCACCTCTCACCATTTCGCTGGTGGCCTCTGTGGTTGATAATACTGTGGTACCTGCAGCACTGATGGGCACTCATAGGCGGCACAGATGGGCACTCATAGGTGGCACTGATGGGCACTGAAAGGCTGCACTGATGGGTACTTATGGGTGACGCTGATGTGCACTGATAGGTGGCACTAGTGGACACTGATGAGTGGCACTGATAGATGGTACTGATGGGCATCGCTGCTAATGAGGCATTGGAAGGTATTGCTGGTAGACACTGGCATTATGTGTGGGCACACATTGGCATCATGTGTGGGCACACTTTACCAACCATGGCCACCAGAGATGACATACCTGGTGATCATCAGTGGTGGCCATCCCTGGTGGTCCTGGTGGCATCCCTGCTGGTCCTGGGTGAGTATCCGCAGGGAGGGCTACGCTGATAAACAATCAGCACAGACCTCCCTGTCAGAGGAGCAGCCGATCGCCTCTCCTCTACTGGCGTCTGTCAGATGCTAGTGAGGAAAAGCCGATAAATGGCTCTTTCTGTTTACATCGTGAGCATCAGTCTTTGGACACAGCTGATCACATGTTAAAGAGTCTCCGTCAGAGACTTTTAACCTAGACCGGAGTTGTGGTGTGTCAGAGTGACACGCCGCAACAATGATCGCCGCAATGCATCATATGATGTCATATGACATCCGGTCATGATATCTCAACCACTTTGCCGCTGTCATTCTGCTATATGGTGGGCGGCAAGTGGTTAATGAATCCTTATTTTATCACACTGTATATATTTTGTATGAAGCATGTTAAAGTTACATTCTAGTCCTACATTAAAAAAAAGCTATTTAACGCACTGTGAATTAGACATGTGCGCCATCAATAAATGTATTTAGTTTTGTTCCGTCCCGTTTCGTATTAGCTGTTAATTCGTATTTCGCAATTTGTGTCCAAAATTAAATTTGGATTCGTATGAAATACAAATTTTCGCTAGGTTAAAAAAAATAACGTTAGTTAAAATGAATTTAAAAAGCAAACCTTTCTCAATATGGCAGTTGTCGACTCATTATGCTCATTATCAGGGGCTTCCACCATTCCTGTGCTGTGCTGACTTCCTCCTGGGATTGTTCCCCTGCTGTGCTCATTATGAGGGACTCCCACCATCCCTGTGCTGTGCTGAATTACTGGGTTTGTACCCCTGCTGTGCTCATTATGAGGAGCTCCCACCATCCCTGTGCTGTGCTGACTTCCTGTGTGTGTACCCCTACTGTGCTCATTATGAGGGTCTCCCACCATCCTTGTGCTGTGCTGACTTCCTCCTGGGGCTGTACCCCTGCTGTGCTCATTATGAGGGGCTCCCACCATCCCTGTGCTGTGCTGACTTCCTCCTGGGGCTGTACCCCTGCTGTGCTCATTATGAGGGGTTCCCACCATCTCTGTGCTGTGCTCATTATGAGGGGCTCCCGCCATCCCTGTGCTGTGCTGACTTACTCCTGGGGCTCTACCCCTGCTGTGCTCATTATGAGTGGCTCCCATCATCCCTATGCTGTGCTGACTTCCTGGGTTTTTAACTTCATCATAACAAATAATCGTAATTATTATGACAATAATAAAACAATATTAACGATCATTGTTTTATTGTCCGATTCTGAATCTCCCATCGACTACCAGTACCAGTCTCCCACTCCCATATTAAAAAAGGTAATTTTCCCAACCCTCACTCAGCAGCAGAAGAAAACCTCTGATTGGTCAACAAAACACCAGTCACATTTCCGTTGTAACGTAATTTGGATCCGATATTCTTCAACGAAATTTCATATTTCGTATACAATTCGGAAGCATAGAAAATAGCATTTCAAATGCTTCCGAATGTACGAATTTTCAGAAATTTGTACAAATTTTCGATTCGTACGAAATGAACCGCGCATGTCTACTGTGAATAGAGTAGGTATTAGAGTTTGTTTGTTGCTGGACCACGATGTAATCTTTAGGGTTTAGCATTTTGACAAATTATATGTAATGAGGCAGAATACTGATATCAATAGTGTAGTATAGTAATCTATACAGTTGCAAAAATAAGGATGTAAACCCTTTTGGAATGATATGGATTTCTGCACAAATTGGTCATAAAATGTGATCTGATCTTCATCTAAGTCACAACAATAGACAATCGCAGTCTGCTTAAACTAATAATACACAAATAATTAAATGTTACCATGTTTTTATTGAACACACCATATAAACATTCACAGTGCAGGTGGAAAAAGTATATGAACCCTTGGATTTAATGACTGGTTGAACCTCCTTTGGCAGCAATAACTTCAACCAAACGTTTCCTGTAGTTGCAGATCAGTCGTGCACAACAGTCAGGAGTAATTCTTGACCATTCCTCTTTACAGAACTGTTCCAGTTCAGCAATATTCTTGGGATGTCTGGTGTGAATCGTTTTCTTGAGGTCATGCCACAGCATCTCAATCAGGTTGAGGTCAGGACTCTGACTGGGCCACTCCAGAAGGTGTATATTTTCTTCTGTTTAAGTCATTCTGTTGTTGATTTACTTCTATGCTTTGGGTTGTTCTGTTGCAACATCCATCTTCTGTTGAGCTTTAGCTGGTGAACAGATGGCCTTAAGTTCTCCTGCAAAATGTCTTGGGAATTCATTTTTCCTTCGATGATAGCAATCCGTCCAGGCTCTGATGCAGCAAAACAGCCTCAAACCATGATGCCCCCACCACCATACTTCACGGTTGGAATGAGGTTTTGATGTTGGTGTGCTGTGCCTCTTTTTCTCCACACACAGTGTTGTGTGTTTCTTCCAAACAACTCAAATTTGGTTCATTTGTCCACACAATATTTTGCCAGTATTGCTGTGGAACATCCAGGTGCTCTTGTGCAAACTGTAAACGTGCAGCAATGTTTTTTATGGACAGCAGTGGCTTCCTCTGTGGTATCCTTCCATGAAATCCATTCTTGTTTAGTGTTTTACGTATTGTGGATTCCCTAACAGGTATGTTAGCATATGCCAGAGACTTTTGTAAGTCTTTAGCTGACACTCTAGGATTCTTCTTCACCTCATTGAGCAGTCTGCTCTGTACTCTTGCAGTCATCTTTACAGGACAACCACTACTAGGGAGAGTAGCAGTTGTGCTGAACTGTCTCCATTTATAGACAATTTGTCTTACCATGGACTGATGAACAGCAAGGCTTTTGGAGATACTTTTATAACCCTCTCCAGCTTTAAAGTGGTTCTGCACCTAAAAAAAAAAATATTAAAAGCCAGCAGCTACTAATATTGCAGCTGCTGACTTTTAATAAAATCACACTTACCTGTCCCAGGGTCCAGCGACGTCGGTGGCAGATGACGAGCGATCGCTCATCTCGTTGCTGCCCCCGCCGCCATCCTCTGTCAGGGAATCGGGAAGTGAAGCCTGGCAGCTTCACTGCCCAGTTCCCTACTGCGCATGCGCGAGTCGCGCTGCGCTTCTCTTCAGATCCCCCGCTGTGTCCTGGGAACTGTGTGTTTCCCAGAACACAACGGGGGGGGCGCAGCGTCTGCGGGGGTCTGCGGCGGTCTGCCCGGAAGTGGGTGAAGATGCCTGGATTATCCAGGTAACTGCACCCCCCTCCCCCCTGAAAGGTGCCGGTTGTGGCACCGGAGGGGGGGGGGATCAGATTAGCGGAACTTCCCCTTTAGGGTGAAGAACCGCTTTAAATCAACAATTCTTAATCGTAGGTCTTCTGAGAGCTCTTTTCTGTGAGGCATCATTCCCATCAGGCAGTGCTTCTTGTGAAAAGCAAACCCAGAACTGGTGAGTGTTTTTAAAGGGCAGGTCAGCTGTAACCAACACCTCCAATCTCATCTCATTGATTGGACTCCAGTTGGCTGACACCTCACTCCAATTAGCTCTTGGAAATCTCAATCTTAATCTAGGGGTTCAGATACTTTTTCCACCTGCACTGTGAATGTTTACATGGTGTGTTCAATAAAAACATAGTAACATTTAATTATTTGTGTGTTATTCATTTTATCAGACTGTGATTGTCTATTGTTGTGACTTAGATGAAGATCAGATTACATTTTATGACCAATTTGTGCAGAAATCCATATCATGCCAAAAGGGTTCACATACTTTTTTTTTTGCAACTGTATATAATAGTATTCACCGCCTACCACTTGCAAAGTCACAAATGTGTCTCAGGGCAAATGCTAACATTTTCTAAAAAAGAAAAAAATAATGCTAATTATGAGTAAAAGTTTAGAAAAATAGGAAATCTCAGTCTCATGTATAAAGAAAAATACTAATGTTATTGCATGTAGTAAATAAACTGGTACTTGCCAATGTCATATGTTTTTTCAGTGTGAAGTGTGGAAAGCAATAGAGGTATTAGCTCAGCAACATTTTATAACACATTAAGCAGTAACATTCTCTTTCAGAGGCTGATACAGCAGGGAGGCATTAATCTTAGATTTGAGTGTCAGCTGTTGACCTTGTTTAAGAATATGAAACAACTTTATTTTATGTGTCAAAGAAGAACATATCCCATAGGAAATTTCAAATGTGCTGTTCTACCTACTCATTTCCCTTTTTATATGACTTCACACCCTATCAATAGGATATATGATACCATATGCTAGGGTAAGATAAAAGAGAGTGGGTGTAGTTGTCAGAAATGCTTAAATGGATATAGAAATGTTAACTGTAGTTTTGTTCCCAAGATAATGAATAAAACTTGTATTCATGAAATGAATTGATAAACCCTTTTTCCAATTTAATAAAAAACAACACATTTAAAGTATATTCTTTATTCCCAGGGAAGCCATCCTGATTTCCAAATAATACATTTGGACTTCAAATCAGATATAAAATTGTAAACCTTTATTGACAAAAACCCTGTTCCATTTTGGAATGTCCCTGAGCAGTAATAGCTGTATTCAAAAGATCCCTTTTCAGTATATGCTAACTCCGTCCTATGAACTTTAGCTAACAATTCCTGTACTACAACGTGTAGTTCATTCTGCCAAAATAAATACCAGGAACAATTCTGCTATTCTGCTATTGTCTTCTCCATCTTTTGTGTTCATTGTGCACATACTTAAGTTGTCACTAGTACACACAGAAGTGTGACATAAAAAGTCACACATAAAATCATCATACATGCAAATAACATAAAAATGTATGAAACAATGACAGTATGAAAATCAAATTCTTGATATTTCAAAGCATACTATTAACAATGCACACTAATATGTAAGCTATAGGAATGGGGTTCGGGTTCACTATTACAAGGGATTCATGCATTACAACCTTTTTTGCTGAAAACATCACATCCGCCACCCCCCCCCCCCCCCCCGAAAATAAAGAACAAACCACAATGCTGAGCATAGTCTTTTCCATTGCTAAGCATAGTCACTACAAGTGGCGGGACAAGGTCAACCAGTGCTCAGGGCAAAGATGGCAAACTGTGCCCCCCCCCCCCACTTTCCTGTGTACTTACAATTCATATCTTGGTCTCTGCGGGAATGAAGGCAACGTATCCGTATTCCCCTCTCTGTGATGTGCTATGTCAAATGACAAGGGAAAACGGGAGGAAAGCAGTCTGCCCTTATTCCCCAGCGGCAACTGCCCACAGTAGGTTTATATATAGGTAGATATGTTGCCTCCTTACCACCTGTTTTAAACCTCCCAAGATGCACTACAACTGTGTGCATTGCACAAAGTTGCAGGGAGGTTGCAGCGTGGCCCTTATTCACTTGAATGAGTTACCTTTAGCAGACAGTAAAACTGAATGTGGCAGGGGGCATTATTCCTGCTGAAGCTGCAAATCAAATTATTGCATTTGTACATCCCCAGCTGGAGGCCCTGTAGTTTAAGGGGAGGGGGTGTGAAAAGAATCTGTAAAATTAGGCTGAGCAGCATGTTTTTACTACCCCGTTAGCTGCAAGTGTAAACGAGCCCTAAGGCTAGGTGCACACTAGGGATGGTTGCTTGTACGGGACAGTATATAAATCGCAGGTACAGTAGCCAATTAAAATAAATGGGCTGCTGTACCCGTGCAAATGCTAGCCACAGAAAACACATTGGTATGAACCTAGCATAATAATCATCTAAAGGAAAATGCATACAGCATGGCGCCTCCAACATAATTATAATTAATCGAATAGCATAAAGTAACTTTTACAACTATTTAAAAGAAACACTGAGTGCTCCCCTGTTTAGCATTCACATTGCAAAGCTGAAAATAGCAAAATATATTTGCATTGTACATGTAATGCTTAGTGTTCTTGAGTTTAGTCCCGACAACCTCTGTCTGTTTTTGTCCCCACCTGCCCACCTCCTGCATGGTTTTAATATTCTCATCTCTGCCTAGGTGTAGTCCAGACACACTTCCCCTTCCTACAGGTCTGATAAGAGTTGGGCATTGACAGAAGCTGAGAGAAGGTGCAGAAAATGTCAGGGCTACACTTGGGCAGGTCTAAGAATACTAAGGCCAGGCCCGCTGATTGGCTTCCCCTTTGCCAATCAGCGCACGTGCCCCCGCTGTCTATTGCATGCAATGACGGAGAAGCTGCAGAAAAGCATACAGTGCATTTTTTACCAAGATTGTGCTACGATTTTCATTTTTTTAAATCTGCCCAACAACAAATTTTCAAAAAAAGCACAGAAAACGCAAATCGCGGCAAACTTGCGGTATAAAACGCAACAAAAACACTGCAGAAATGTTCAAAACCAACATGCATAGATGTGAATCGAGCCTAAATTACCAGTACTGAGTAACTAGATAAGCCCCCCGTGGACTTTAGTGGGATTCACCACAAAGTTTTCAAACCTTCAGCAGGATTGGAGAAACTATTTGAGAAACAAATCCAGGCATATTAATTTACCCCAGTTAGCATAAAAATGCTGAATAGACCCACAGCAATGCAATATCATAATAAGATTTGTAATATCATGTTCTAAAACCCAAATCCAATATTTTTTCAATTTTTGATATCATGTGGAATAGCTGGAATCTTGGTCAACTTTTTAATTTTATCCTTGTCTAGAATTTCTCCTTATTTCCTTTCAGATTGGCAGGAGTCAGAGCAGAATTTGAAGGAATATTTTCCCAACAGGTATAAAGGCAGCAATAAAAACCAAATGTAATATTGTAAGTCAGTGGCGGCTGGTGCTCAAAATTTTTTGGGGGTGCAAACAAACTGAAAAATACTGGGAAAAAACACCAATTGCAGCCTCACTGTGCCCATCATATGTAGCCACTGTGCCCATCATATGTAGCCACTGTGCCCATCATATGCAGCCACTTGTGCCTATCATATGCAGCTACTTGTGCCCATCATATGTAACCACTTGTGCATATCATATGCAGCCACCTTGCCCATTATATGCAGCCATTGTGTCCATCGTATGCAGCCACTTGTGCCCCATCAAATGCAGCCACTGTGCATATCAAATGCAGCCACTTGAGCCCATCATATGCAGCCACTTGTGTCCACCAAATGCAGCCACTTGTGCTCATCATATGCAGCCCTTTGTGCCCATCATATGCAGCCCTTTGTGCCCATCATATGCAGCCCTTTGTGCCCATCATACACAGCCACTTGTGCCTGTCATATGCAGCCACTTGTGCCCATCAAATGCAGCCACTGTGCCATTAATTGCAGCTATTGTGCCCATAAAATGCCGCCACTGTGCCCATCATATGCAGCCACTGTGCCCATCATATGCAGCCACTGTGCCCATCATATGCAGCCATTGTGCTGATCATATGCAGCCACTTATGCCCATCAAATGCAGCCACTTGTGCCCATCATATGCAGCCACTTATGCCCATCAAATTCAGCCACATTTCCCATCATATGCAGCCATTGTGTCCATCATATGCAGCCACTTGTGCCTCATCAAATGCAGCCACTGTGCCCCATCAAATGCAGCCACTTGTGCCCACCAAATGCAGCCACTTGTGCCCATCTTATGCAGCCCTTTGCACCCATCATATGCAGCCCTTTGTACCCATCATATGCAGACACTTGTGCCCGTCATATGCAGCAACTTATGCACATCATATGGAATCACTTATGCCCATCAAATGCAGCTTCATGTGCCCATCATATGCAGCAACTTGTGCCCATTAAATGCAGCCATTGTGCCCATCAAATGCAGCCACTGTGCCCATCATATGCAGCCTCTGTGACCATCATATGCAGCCCTTGTGCCCATCATATGCAGCCATTTGCGCCCATCAAATGCAGCCACTTGTGCCCAACATATGCAGCCACTTGTGCCTATCAAATGCCGCCACTTGTGCCCCATCAAATGCCATCACTTGTGTGCCATCAATTGCAGCCACCTGTGCCCATCATATGCAGCCACTTGTGCCCATCAAATGCAGCCGCTTGTGCCCATCAAATGCATCCACTTGTGCTCATCATATGTAGCCAATTGTGCCTGTCAAAGGCAGCCATGTGTGCACATCAAATACCACCACTTGTGCCAATCAAATGCAGTCACTTGTGCCCATCATATGCAGCCCTTTGTGCCCATCATATGCAGTCCTTTGTGCCCATCATACACAGCCACTTGTGCCTGTCATATGCAGCCACTTGTGCCCATCAAATGCATCCACTGTGCCATTAATTGCAGCTATTGTGTCCATAAAATGCAGCCACTGTGCCCATCAAATGCAGCCGCTTGTGCCCATCAAATGCATCCACTTGTGCTCATCATGTGTAACCAATTGTGCCTGTCAAAGGCAGCCATGTGTGCACATCAAATACCACCACTTGTGCCAATCAAATGCAGTCACTTGTACTTATCATTTTCAACTACTTGTGCCCATCATATGTAGCCACTTGTGCCTGTCAAATCCAGCCACGTGTGCTCATCATATGCAGCCACTTTGACCATCATATGCAGCCATTGTGTCTATCCTATGCAGCCACTTGTGCCCCATCAAATGCAGCCACTGTGACCATCAAATGCAGCCACTTGTGCCCATCATATTCAGCCACTTGTGCCCATCAAATGCAGCCACTTGTGCCTATCATATGCAGCCCTTTGTGCCCATCATATGCAGCCACTTGTGCCCTTCATATGCAGCCACTTGTTCCCATCAAATGCAGCTACATGTGCCCATCATATGCAGCTACTTGTGCCCATCAACCGCAGCCACTGTGCCATCAATTGCAGCTATTGTGCCCATCAAATGCAGCCACTGTGCCCAGCTTATGCAGCCATTGTGCTGATCATATGCAGCCATTTATGTTATGCCCATCAAATGCAGCCACTTGTGCCCATCATATGCAGCCACTTATGCCCATCAAATGCAGTTAGATTGCCCATCATATGCAGCCATTGTGTCGATCATATGCAGCCACTTGTGCCTCATCAAATGTAGCCACTGTGCCCCATCAAGTGCAGCCACTGTGACCATTATATGCAGCCACGTGTGCCCACAAATGTAGCCACTTGTGCACATCTTATGCAGCCCCTTGCACCAATCATATGCAGCCCTTTGTACCCATCATATGCAGCCACTTGTGCCCATCATATGCAGCCACTTGTGCACATCATATGGAGCCACTTGTGCCAATCAAATGCAGCTACATGTGCCCATCATATGCAGATACTTGTGCAGCCACTGTGCCATCAATTTCAGCCATTGTGCCCATCAAATGCAGCCACTGTGCCCATCATATGCAGCCTCTATGCCCATCATATCCAGCCATTGTGCCAATCATATGCAGCCATTTGTTCCCATCAAATGCAGCTGCTTATGCCCATCATATGCAGCCACTTGTGCCCATCAAATGCCCCCACTTGTGCCCCATCAAATGCCATCACTTGTGCATCATCAATTGCAGCCACCTGTGCCCATCAAATGCAGCCACTTGTGCCCATCGAATGCAGCCACTTGTCCCCATCATATGTAGCCACTTGTGCCTGTCAAATCCAGCCACTTGTGCCCATCAAATGCAGCCACTTGTGCCCATCAAATGCCACCACTTGTGCCCATCATATTTAGTCACTTGTGCCCATTAAATGCAGCCACTTATGCCCAACAAATGCAGCCACTTGTGCCCGTCAAATGCAGCAACTTGTGCCCATCACATGCAGCCACTTGTGCCAAGTAGGGTTTGTCAGGATTTCACTGCTGCCTGTGCGCCAGTAATGATGATTTCCCCCAACTTCCTGTCTCGATAATGGGTGTCAGACAGAAAAGGAAATATGAATATAACTCTGCAATGTCAATATAGACCGTATTTATAATTTGATTTAAAAAAAAAGGCCCTTAGTGGGGACACAGAATGTATTTAAATCTGACAGAACTTGTAATGACTCCCTATTATATCCAACTAAAAAAGCAAGGGCTGGAGTAAAAGTGGAACCTGCAGTAAAAATCACCTGCCAAAGTGTGTGCAAAATGTACCACTAAAGAAAAAATAAGATTTTATACTTATTTTACCCCTGTTATCCATTCCCCGTTGCCTAGGTAAGGCTCGGTTCACACCAGACACGGCACGACTTGCCGCGCCGCGACCTGCCGCGACCTCAGCGGCGACTTGCAAAATGACTTCTGTATAGAAGTCAATGCAAGTCACCCGAGGTCGCCGCAAAAGTAGTACAGGAACCTTTTTTCTAAGTCAGAGCGACTCGAGTCGCTCCTACTAGAACGGTTCCGTAGTACAGAACGGGGGCGACTTGTCAGGTCGCGGCGCGGCAAGTCGTGCCGCGTCTGGTGTGAACCGAGCCTTAGGGTTAAGTCACACTCCTTCTGGCGAGGTCTAAAGGAAAACAGTTTCTTCTCATGAGATTTTGCCTATTCTTAATTTCCAAGATGATGGGGGGGTTGAGGTAAGTATAAATTAACGTGGAAAACAGGGAAGAAGGTCATTATAAGATCTAACTTTTTCTTTACAGGTAACTTGGGCAGATACTATCAATAAGGCTTCATTCATACCTCAGTACTTTGTAAACACTTGCAAAATCGTACATGCACTTACAAGGTGCCCAAAAATCATGTGCTGCTCATTCATTGTTAATGGCACCCAAACGCAGCAAGCAGACACACATTTTTCCATGATATCCTGCTGGGTTTACAATGGAATTCTTGCCTAACCATAACTATTTTTTAAAAATGTCCCTCTCCCTCCTGAAACTTACCTGGTCTACCCTATGTAAAAAAAGATGGGTATACATAACTTTTTTTTTTTTTTAGGTGCTGCTCTGATCACATGATCCCTTATGTCAGTGAGCAGACAGCTGCAGGGGAGCGCTCGACAATGGCTGGGAATTCCAGGATTGGGGATGTCACCCATAGGCTCCCATAGTCCAACTGTTGTCAGCACTCCCTCCTCTCCTCTGCAGCCTGTTGCAGGCAGCCCCAAAATGTCTCTATCCGACACTCCTAAAGGTCAATTTGCAGAGGTATTGTGGCATTGAAGATTAAAGCAGAGTTCAACTAATTTTTGTATTTATTAAAACTTTTAATAAACACACACTCACCTGCCCCACGGTTCAGCGAAGCAGCCACCCGAACCCTCGCTTCTCTCTTTTGCCTTTTTGCAAGGAGAAAGGGGGAGAGGAGATCATCTGCTTGAGCCGCCTAAGTGGCCCAAACGGAGTGGGAGCAAAAACTAGGCACCTGCCCCCCACCCCCCCAAAAAAAATGACATGCCAAATGTGGAGGAATGCTTAAAGTGGAACTCTCTATAGAAGAGCAGCACAAAATAAGCCAGTACAGGCATTGCTGTCCTCTAATGGCTGGCCTTCCTGTTAGGGGAGTGAGTGAGCTACAGCAGACTTGTCAACACCTTGTGAGCTTAAAAAGTAAATAGTGCTAGCAGGGTGATGAGATCAGCTCTGTTCTGCTTCAGCACTTTTATTGCTTGCTATCTGTGCAAAGTGTACACAGTAGCTGCTGTGTCAGGTTAGAAGAAATCTGAGAAAACTGTATGGTTTCTCTTACAGATCTTCTCCCAAGCACTACACTTCTGCTGCCATAAAGTCAAAGGCAATGCTATAACTTCTCTGCTGAATGACAGGTTTGGAGAAATGTTGACCACAAAGAACTAAGACAACAATCACACCCACCTCCCTTTTTACCCTGCCTTTTTTACAAAGTATATAAACAAAATAAGAAGATATTAGGGCCAGTTCACACCAGAAAAAGGGCGAGGAACACCGGATCGCATGGTACAGTTTTAGGATTGGGGGGCACACTTGCATGTAGAGCAAGGTCTGCTTAAACTTGCACAAATATTTTTGCTGTAAAACAATTAAAAAAGCATGTATTCAAGTTAGGTTTATTTATGTATTGGGTGAAAAAAACAAGAGTTTTCCATTGCCTGTTCTATTATAGCACTTTAGACAGTCAAAGATAATTGACAGGATACTACTGAAGTGCTGCCAAACAGTTTGCTGGCAGAGCTGGCATAGGGGGTTATTTCTGAAAGGCAAATCCACTTTGCACTACAAGTGCACTGCAAGTGCACTTGAAAGTGCACTGAAATTGCACTTGGAAATGCAGTCGCTGTAGAGCTAAGGAGGACATGCAAGGAAAATAAAAAACAGAATGTTAGCTTGCGCATGATTGGATGATAAAATCAGCAGAGCTTCCCCTTATTTGAGATCTTCCCCTCAGATTTACAGTGACTGTACTTCCAAGTGGTGGTCGGGTGGCACAGTGGTGTAGTGGCCAACACTCTCGCCTAGCAGTAAAAAGGGTCACTGGCTTGAATCCCAACCACGACACTACCTGCCTGGAGTCTGCATGCTCTCCATGGGCCTCCCCCAGGCACCCCAGCCTCCCCCACACCCCAAAGACATGCAGGTAGGCCAATTGGCCCCAGCATATGAATGGGAACCTTGGATTGTGGGCTCCTTGAGTGTAGGGACCAATGTGAGTGTGCAATGTACAGGGCTAGGGACAATTGTAGACACTCACTCAGGTGTAGCTGGATGGACTGGTGTCTTTATTCAACCTTACTAACTATGTAACTGTAAGTATGTAACTATGTAAAGTGCACTTGTAGTGCACAGTGGGTTCGCCTTTCACAAATAACCCCCACAGTGCCCTTTGTCCTCAGACTTCAGTACTCTCTGTATACAAGATGTGCTGCATACCCATTTAGGCCTAGTTCACACCTATGCCTTTTTAGTGCATTTTCAGTATTGCAGAAACGCACTACAGTTTATTTAAATAGTTTCCTATGGGTCACGTTTACATCTGTGAATTTTATGGAAAGGGCCAGGGATTTTTTTCTGGTTTTTGGTTCCATAAACTTCCATAGACTTCAATGAATCAAAAATGTGTATTGAAAAACGCAAAATGCATCTGGAATTTGCATCAACTGCAACCTGCATAAGTGCGAACCAGGCCTAAGGCTCTCTACGGGCTGCAGTATACAACCAACAAATCCTACACTGCTGGACCAACTGCAATACTTTAACAATTACAGGGAAGATGCACTGCAATGACACGAGTCGCGTCGATGACTCATTATGCTTATTATGAGGGGCTCCCACCATCCCTGTGCTATGCTGACTTCCTCCTGGGGCTGTACCCAAATTCCTGTGCTGTGCTGACATACTGAGCACAGCAGGGGTACAGCCCCAGGAGGAAGTCAGCACAGCACAGGGATGGTGGGAGCCCCTCATCTAACGAAAATTCGTATTTCGAATAGGAAATTCTTCAACAGTATTTCATATTTCGGATTAAAAACCAAACTTCCATCAGCATCGACTGTCATATTGAGGTATATTTTTGCCTTTTAATTCATCATAAAAAACGTTCGTACAAGTTAACGAACCTAACAACAATTCATATTTCGTACGAATTGAAATTGAATTTTCGGACACGAAATACGAAGTACGAATTAATTCTAATACGAACCGTAATGGAACGGAACGAAACAAATTTATTAACGGCGCCCATGTCTAGCAGCCACCTAGGGTGCACTGCTGCAAAGGGGCGCTAGAGGAAGCAGAGCCGATGCTTCTTGTATAGCCTGCACCTTCTGTCACATGCCAGGGCAAAGGGGGTGGAGTCAGGTGTGGAGCCAATGGGGGCGACAAAATGAGGTTTAGCCTAGGGTGTCAAAAATCCTTGCACCGGCCATGCACATTATACACTGTGCTGTACATTACATTTAGTGATTGCATTTTATACATTTCATATTACATATAGGGCCCCACCCAATTTTTCCCAAGGCCCCACTTTCTTTAAAACTGGTCCTGACACTGGGCTGTATGAGTGATGCACTCTGTATGCAAGGCTTTACATTACATACACCTGACCACTGCAATGTGTGCTTTA
The DNA here is from genome assembly GCF_037356315.1 of Lithobates pipiens. NCBI lineage: Eukaryota > Metazoa > Chordata > Amphibia > Anura > Ranidae > Lithobates > Lithobates pipiens. The sequence continues at coordinate 179,737,045 of NW_027507718.1, forward strand.
TATACTCCAGGCCCCTGCTTTATTTGCTGTAATGTAATTACATATTCCTGATCAAAGTGCTCCTTGCCTCAATAGTTGCTGATTGGTAAATAGCTCCTGATGATTTTAATAAAGTTCTTCTTTACAGTAGTTCAGTCTTTGCAGATGACACCAAGCTATGCAGTGGAATAACGTCCTTACAGGATGTCTCCAACTTACAAGCCGACCTCAATGCACTGTTTAATTGGGTGACTATGTGGCAAATGAGGTTTAGTGTTGATAAATGTAAAGTTATGCACTTGGGGGCTAAGAATATGCATGCATCATACATACTAGAGGGAGTACAACTGGGGGGATCCATAGTGAATGATCTGGGGGTTTTGGTAGATCATAAGCTCAATAATAGCATGCAATGCCAAGTTGCAGTTTCCAAAGCCAGCAAAGTCCTTTATTAAGAGAGGTATGAACTCCAGAAAGAAAGATATAATTTTGCCCAAATATATAGTTAAGATATAATTTTGTACAAATTATTAGTAAGACCTCATCTGGAATATTCAGTTCAGTTTTGGGCACCAGTTCTCAAAAAGGAGAACAGGGAACTGGAGAAAGTGCAAAGAAGGGCAACCACACTGATAAGAGGCATGGAGGATCTCAGCTATGCGGAAAGATTAGAGGAACTGAATTTATTCTCTCTTGAGAAGAGGAGAGAGTATGATCAACATGTATCAATACATAAGAGGTACATATAGTGAACTTGGTGTTGAGTTAGTTATTCACTTTAAGGTCATCACAAAGGACAAGGGGGCACTCTTTACGTCTAGAGGAAAAGAGATTTCATCTCCAAATACGAAAAGGTTTCTTCACAGTAAGAGCTGTGAAAATGTGGAATAGACTTCCTGTAGAGGTGGTTCTGGCCAGCTCAAGAGATTGCTTTAAATAAGACCTGGATTCTTTCCTAAATGTGCATAATATACCTGGATAATAACATTGAGGTAAAGTTGACCCAAAGAATATCCAATTGCCTCTCAGGGGATCAGGAAGGATTTTTTTTACCTTGCTATAGCAAATTGGATCATGCTTTGCTGGGGTTTTTTGTCTTCCTCTGGATCAACTGTGGGTAAAGGATTGTGTATATGGGATTGTATGTTTTTTTTATTTTTTTATTATTGGTTGAACTGGATGGACCTGTGTCTTTTTTCAACCTGACTAACTACGTCACTATATATATATATATATATATATATATATATATATATATGTAAGAAAAGCATATGTAACTGAAGAGTTTCAAAATTTAAATGATTGTGCTAAGGTTTAACCACTTCAATACCAGGCACTTACGCCCCCTTCCTGCCCAGGACAATTTTCAGCTTTCAGTGTTGTCACATTTTGAATGACAATTGCACAGTCATGCAACACTGTACCCAAACAAAATTTTCTTACCACAAATAGAGCTTTCTTTTGGTGGTATTTGATCACCACTGGGGTTTTTATTTTTTGCTAAACAAACGAAAAAAGATTTTTGGAAAAAAAAAAGTTTTCTTCATTTCGGTTATAAAATTTTGTTTTCTCCTTCACTGACGAGCACTGATGAGTTTGCACTGATAAGGTGGAACTCATGGGCACTGATGAGTAGGCACTGATATGTAGAATTGATTGGCACTGATATTCAGCACTGATGGGCACCAATAGGTGGCACTGATATGCAACACTGATGGGCACCAATAGGAGGCAATGATATGTGGCACTGATGGGCACTGATAGGTGGCACTGAGGGGGCACTGACAGGCAGCACTGATGGGCACTGATAGGTGGCTGTGATGGGCACTGACAGGCAGCTGTGATGGGAACGAACAGGTAGCACTGATTGGCACTGAGAGGCAGTACTGATTGGCACTGACAGGTGGCACTGATGGGCAACACTGATGACGAGGAACTGATAAGGTACTGACAGGTGTTATCGTAGGGCACTGACAGGTGATCCTGAGGGTGCACTGACTGGCAGCTGATGGGCACCTTTTTGGTAGCTGTAGTGGCACATCTGATGGGGCTGTGCTGATAATCAATGTGCTGATTATAAGCTCAGGCGACCCGCCTCTGACAGGGAGAGCTGCCAATCGGCTGCCATCTACACAAGAAGTATTTGTGTTTTGGAGCAAGCTTTTCTCTATATATGGAAGTACCCAGTGGGAAGCGCAGGATGTGTTGGTGCTAAGATTCCATGCAGCATTACATCTTTGCTTGAAACCAGAATGTCTCCACAGATCCACCAGCAAGATTCCTCATTCACTGTCTGATGAGCCTTGTTTGACCTCCAGGAGGAGAGGCGAGAGACTGAGGAGGAGACACCGGGGCAGAACCAAGTCCATCGCTTTCCGCATTTCCTTCTTTCGGGAGAGCCGGAGTACGGAGTGGACGTGTTGATTGCCGACTTCAACAGCAATAATGTTCAGTCAGGTGACCAACTCCTATTTCTGGGTGCCCAAATAATTCGGGGGATCTGGATTCTCAGTCATTGCAGTGATTTATTTTTCTATCTACAGTGAGTGATCCCGTCAGTGGAGGTCGTTTTTGGAGGGGGCTGTTGCTGTTCCATTTCGATGGTCTTTACATGATATGTATTATAAGCCTGGACTTTTTTCTGGTATTGTAAGCGTGCATTTGGTCTATTTATCAGCACATTGGAAGCCTGTCCCCATACGAACTCTTGTTGGAAGAATCATTTTTCAACTTTATGGACTGCTTGCACTTCTCTTTCCTTTTTGAGCACTTTATTGAGCACATTATTTGTGTAGTTCTATGAATTGCTGCACTTATTTCTTTTGGAGCACTTTATTTATTTATTCATCTGATATCTTACAATGAATTCATTTATTTATTCATCTATTTGATATTTTTTGTTAGGATTGCAGGGTTTTTTATTATTTATTATATATATTTTTGTCATTTTTTAATTAGTTATTTATTTAACACTAGTCACATGGTGTTTATATTGAATAATTTCTTTCTGATATTTCTTGAGATATACACCTTTATATAAACTTATTCCTACCATTGGGCTTTACTTGGACTTTTTTTGCACTTTATTTTATTTTATTTTTGGGTTTTATGTTAATTTCTTTTTTTTTTTTGCATTTGTTTACCCAGTGTTTTTGAATACACTACTAAGTGGTTGCAGCTATTCACATTCATTATACTTTTGTTTTTTTTAGTTTACTTTGAGTCTTTATTCCACTATATTCACTGGAGTTTGATGGTTTATTTTTATTTTTAAACTACACATAGTAGCGCGCAAGTTTCATATAACACAAGTCCAGTTTTAGTATGCATTGGTTTTTATTACAATAACTCTATGACTAATGTAATAAATAAGACTTTTCTTTGGCAACTATATTATTAAATGGCCTGGCCATTATTTTAATTATAAGCTGACCAATGGACAAAGATGTGAAAATTAACCTTTTTTTTGTTAAAATTTTGAAACATTTAGTACTGTGGTCTTCAAAGCTTCCTATATGACATTTGTGTGTATGGTTAGGTATTGATTAAATACATGTTTATTTTTAAACAATACATTTGTATTGTTTTATTATAAAATTATAGCATATTTTTACAGTATCATTGAGCTGGATATAGCAATTGTTTGGATAAAAATGTGTATGTATAAAGTCCATAAGCAGGATTTTCCAGTCAGTTTTATTGCATACTGTTACCAGCATTAAGGATAGGCAAGAGCTCTTATGCCACGTACACACGATCGGAATTCCAGAAAAAGACCGATGAGAGCTTTTCATCGGAAAATGCGACCGTGTGTATGCTCCATCGGAATTTAGCTGTCCGAATTTCCGCCAGCCAAAAATTGATAGCATGTTCTCAATTTTCCCGACGGAAAAACTTTCTATCGGTAATTCAGATCGTGTGTATGCAATTCCGACACGCCAAAAATCACGCATGCTCAGATTCAACTACGAGACAGAAGCTATTGGCTACTGGCTATTGAACTTCCTTTTTCTAGTCACATCATACGTGTTGTACGTCACCGCATTATAAATGATCAGAATTTGATGTGACCATGTGTAGGCAAGACAGCTTGAGCTGAATTCCGTCGGGAAAACCATCAGAGCTTTTTCCGACGAGAATTCCGATCGTGTGTACGCGGCATTACAGTACTATTTAAAAGCATATGTACTAACAAGCATTCAAACAAAGAAACAAAAAACAAGCACAAGTGCCTAAGCTTAAATAATCAGTATTAATTACCAGGCATGTATCATCCATCAGGATCAGTTATCAGTTATCAGGATCAGTTAAGTTATACCATTGAAATCTGACACTGAAATCATTCTTTAATTTATTCATATTAAATCAACATTTCAGATATAAGGTGCCTGGTAAGCACATTTTGTATTGCTTACTTTCCTTCTGGGTTTTCCTGGATGTCTAACTGCAAGGTAATCTCCCTTACTTATGAACCTCTGTTGTATACAGAGAGTTATATAAGCCGTCAAATTTGCAGCTGTGTTTTGGTAAGCAGCTGGGGGCTTCCTCAGTACAGTTTGTGCCATTCAGAGTCATGAAATGCTTAAGGTTTAGTGCTGCTCTGTTGTAGTTGAAGCAGGATTTGTTAGGAGGCAGAGGCATAACTAGAACTTTCAGGGCCCCAGTGAAAGAAACCCGGAGGGATCCCTGACCCCAGCCAAGGCCCTTCCTACTGATTCCGGGGTCCTTTAATCCCCTCATAGCACCCTTTATTACAGTCCTGTGGTGGGCCCCCTTTCTGCCATCTTACCCCCCCCATGGTAGCGGAACTCCAGGGCCTGGTAACAATTGGGACCTTTGTGACCCTGGTAGTTCCGTCACTGAAGTCCCAAGTGCTTTATTTGTATTCTTTTTATTTTTTATTTTTTTACAATTGGGGCTTTGGGGAAAAATCAGGGGTCTAAACAGACCTCCAATGTTCCACTTTTGAGACAAAAAAAGCAGATTGGCAACACATACCTCAATCTCCATCTCTGAAGCATAGCAAAGGGTTTACTATGCTTCATTTATGAATGAACAGTGTCAGTGGTCGGTACTGATCACAGACTCTGTCCTTTCAGAAAAGGAATAGGTTATTTACTGGCCCCTTTGCTGCTCTTCATCCTGACACATCCCCCGCAGCAGGTGGTGGGAGAGGAGAGGGGGAAGCCAGCAGCGCTGCAGGGGGGTGAGTGGGGCCAGAAGAGTACACAGGGGCCCAAGGGCAACAGGACCTAGATAGGAGGGGTGGGGAGTGGCATATAAAGGAACCATTGCCCTCCATTTTGCTCCTACAACCACTAAATATCTGGGAGAGGGTTAGGTGGAGAAGTGGGCTTTCAGTGGCTGCATGGTTCTTCTATATACTGCTGGCGCTCCTATCCAATCACATCTAACAGGCATTTTTCAGTGAATGCACAGGAATTAGAGCCCTCTGTTTTTTCTAGAAGTCTAATCAGCCTGATATTATTATGGTGAAGCCAGTTCTCCAGGTCTTCAGATCTTTGTACCGTAAGTTGGTGCAAATGTTATGCATTGCTACTTTGACGTACATGCATAAAGGGTGCACCACATCTTCCAATTCACTTACGAGGCCCACCAAGGCTGACGTGTACTCCCGCACTTTCTGGAGATCCTGTCTATGAAAGGACAGTTCCTCCCTGACACCAAGTACCTGGCCTGTCAGGGTGTAAATAGAGGCATGGCATTGATAAACTGGTTGTAGCACATCTGCTATGGTGGGCTCAGCAGCCTGACCAGGGGGTCCATGCAGAGGGGGGGGGGGTGAAAAGAGGCAGTACTCACTGTGCAGGAAGTATCCATGGCCTGAGGACCATGTTCTGAGTGAGTAGCTGTAGTAGAAGGGCCGGAGTCTGGCTGAATGTCAGATGGTGACAGGGTAGCTGCATGATGAGAGGCCTCTTCCTCCCTGTCTGTGCTCGGAAGCTAGGAGGAGTCTGCAGTGCACAGCCACCAACTTGTGTGCCCTGCTTAGTGATGTTGAAGCTATCCTTCCTCCTGGTCATAGCAGCATTTCAAGCACCAGAGGCTGCCAGAGGGTAAAGGGAGTGCTGTAGAGGGAAGAAAATCAGGTGGTGGAGAGAGGAATTGTGGTGGAGGCAGGAGAATCCACAGGATGGGATGCCTGAGCTGAGGTGTGCATCCACTCACATGTATCGCTGGCCATGTCCTTCCCCTCCTATTCGCCTGGAGCATAATGCGGGGTGCAGTTGCAACCCTTGCAACCCCTGTGGGTACATCCCTGTCAAGAGGTATCCTTTGGAGTACCCAGTGTACAGCACCCTCTACTGAATGCTTGCATACTGACTTAGGGTCTCACCAGGCAACCTAACTAGTCACAGGTTTCACTATAGGTGGCCAGTGTAATAAGAAAAATGTTGTAACTATGCTAGTAAGCAGAAGTCAGAAAAGAACCTTCCTGAAGGGTGTTTATTGGCGTTTGAGTTTATGAAAGAAGTGTATGGACCTGAGTGTGTGTGGTCCCCCTTTCTCTCATCTGCCAGTGCACATACTAATGGTTAAACTCAGTACTTCCAAGGGCATTCTAAACCCTACAATATGGAAACAGTTCTTTTCAGAGAACAGTGAACAGCTTGTTGATTATAAGTTATTTCTAGTAGTTACTGAGAGTGAGAAACTAGAAAAGACTATCAAATATAATATATAATATAATATGATATATATCAGATGAACAGGGTATTTCCATTTGTGTACCAGAAGAATCTCGCCTGTTATATTTTGGTGCTATGGGTTCTATTATACCCATAACAGCACAAGCTCCTCTGTCTTACTTTAATCCCCAAATGGAAAGTTTTGAGGACTTGCTGCAATAATCTGGCCACACATACTGTATAAAAGCAAAGGAAAGGAAAATAGACTCATGAGCAGGGCCGTTTTTAAGGCAGGGAAAAAGGGGCCCTGTCATTGTTGTGGGGCCCAAAGCAGCTGCCTCATACTTGCCAACTATCCTGATTTAAATTCCCTTGTCCCTTGAGGTTTTAGTCCCGTGCTGTGTACCAATATCTCAGTGTGAACTGCTGCTACTAATGCTGCCCAGCTCTGTCCTATTGTGGTGTACAGATGGCTCACATGCAGACCCCGTGTTTACATGTAAATTACCAGAATTCACATGTAAATAGCGGTGGCCGGTGGCATTGATATGTATATTATGCCCCCCTGAGGTTATATCCACAGTAATCTCTAGCAACTAATCAGTGAACCGTAATGCGTGCTGTACCTTTGACAACCAGTCAGTGAGCGGTAATGATATACTGTAACCACTGGCAACCAATCGCAATAGTGGCCTAATCTGATTCAGTAAAGCGATTTTGAGTTTAGCTGCTATTTATTGTATGTCTCAGAGCAAGTGGAGAGCTAAACTGCATGGGGGGGGCCAAGGAAAGTCCTGCCCAGGGTCATATCAATATTAAAGACGACCCTGCTCATGAGACTTTGCTGAGGTTATGAAGGTTGTGATAAAGTAAAGCTACATCATCAATTTCAGAACACAGGTATAAAAAAAAACATATTTAGAGCCCAATGCCCTCCCTTTAATTGTGTGCATCTACATTGAAAGTATTTTCAAAGTCCCCAGGCCAATCCATGTATCTTCTTCAAGCAGCTCACTGGGGATGTCTTGCTGGAGTGTCTTCTTGACAGCGGGAATAAGTCCATCAGTTTCACGGTCTCCTTTTTTTTCCAATACTTAGTTCCTTGATGTTTAGGGAGATAAAGCAGAGATTATCAGGTGCTGTATGCTTCTTTTTGCAATTTTCTGCCTGCTCTGGCATGCAATTTTAGAGAGAGCTCAGCTCCTAAGCGATCACCTTCCACAGCTGTTGGCCACTGCCCCTACATTTTCATTGTTAAAAGTAGCATGACAATTCTTATACCATGGTAAGAATACAATGGTTATTAGCATAGAACAAAAATTTTAAGTTTCAGTAAACTTGTGTCAAATATTATGGAGTGATTCCAGGATTTTAATAAATTCGTTTTTTGACATTGGTCAAGCTGATACCTAAATCCTACAGCATAGAGTGCAGGACTTGTATTCATACATACATATAGCCCTATCCACTCCATGAAATGCCTGTTTTTTCTCCTCTTGAGAAGTATTTTTTCCTTTTTAAACCATTGAACTTTTTTTTTTTTTTTTAAGCTTCTATTAACATTTCACATCTTATTTCCTTGAGCTATCCACGAGTTTCTAGATTGGTTACCCTCAGTGTGTACCTAGAGACCTTAGAGCATGTAAGCCCTTGTACACACGGTCGGTCGGACATTCCAACGGAAAATGTCTGATCGGACCATGTTGTCGGATAATCCGACTGTGTGTGGGCTCCATCAGACTGTTTCAGTCGGAATATCCGACGGACAAAGTTTTAGTGCTGGGCTATAAAACTTTATGACAACATGATCCGATCAGACTTTGTCCGATTGTGTGTAGAGAATTCCAATCGGACAAAGTGCCACGCATGCTCAGATCAAATTCCTAGACCAAAGCTATTGGCTACTAGCCTGAACGTAGTCCAGTTGTAAACAAAAGAATGTAATCGCGTTACGTACGATCGGATTTTCCGACAACTTTTTCCGACCAGGTGTATGCAACACAAGTTTCGGACAAAATCCGACGGATTTTGTTGTCGGAATGTCCGACCATGTGTACAAGGGCTAATGTTTGCTTCAGGCACTGGATCCTGTGTTAGGCCCTCACCTTGGCACATAGTGCAATGTAAGTAGTTAGCTACATGATGCTATATAGGTCCAGGGCCATAGTCCATTTGTATGGTTCCCAGGCCCTAGAGACTCCTTTGGGGTATACCCATCATGACAGATGATGCCAGGACCTCTTTTAGACCCTATATTGTACATAAAGTAAGACAGGGTTTCCTTGTATGTTAGTGCTGGTTCTTGGCTTTTAAAATCACAATCTGGAGTGCGCTGCATACTTTGCAGTTTTACAGGCAGAGGATTTGGGAGTCTGGCTACGGGGAGATGGAAGTGGGTGTGTTAACAACAGGATACCAGATGGCCGCAGCTGAGTTCTATTAGGTTGTTATGGTAGTAGCTGGAAAGCTTATATAATGGCTCTGGCTGAATGGCTCGGAAGCCTATTGGAAGGCGCTACACATCTAGAAGGGAGGAGTCGAGCCTGTGACATCATGCTGCCACCGTCGTGTATGAGGAGATTGGTGAGCCAGCTGATGTAGATTTGTTACAACTGCTTTTTACTGTTTTATCTTGTAAGTGCATTCCATTGGGGGTTTTAATAAATAGTTAAATGGGAAAGCACTATGTATCTGCCTTGTTGTTTCCTATGGTCCGGTTGTTGAACGTGAATACAAGAGTGAGAGATAACTGAGACTCGAGGAAAGAAAGCAGTTCTCCCCAGCAGCAGAGTGATATTTCATGATGGGCCTGATTATTTCTATTTTGAGGTGAACAGGTTTTTCATCTGGTGTTGGGAGCACATGCAAAACGAGAGAAAGGATTTATCACTGAACACTGTTAGTGGAAGACGAGATTTAGGTGGTCACTTCTATATGAGTGCAAAGGATCATTATTATTTTTAGAATTGTTTGTGCAACTATCACAATTTGGGAGAATGACACTATCATATTTGTTTATTTGCAAGAGAATGTACTAAACATTTGTTACGCTGCACTATGAAGGTATAAATCAATTGGTAAATAACCTATAAACAGAGCTATAACCTTAGGAAAAATAACAAATAAATCATTGCTACCATCCCACCCAAATAACTAATTTACATTAACTGTAATCTAAGGGAAAAAAAAACAATTCTACCTACCAAGTAGAAAATCTGAAGGATTTTAGGGATACAGTGAACTGTTTATTAACTTTTTTTTTCCACAAGCTAACATTGTTTCACTTTGAACACTTTTGAAAACTTTACTTAAGAACACTATTTTATCTGTGGGCTGTGTGCCAATTGAGAGAAAAGCGCAATGACACCCCCTGGCAGAAAAGTTTGTTTGAAGCTAAAATGCAAACAAACTTTCATGATTAGTTGCCATGGTTATCACATAACTAGGAAACATGCTGATTGGTTCACAATCGTTAATCTGAGAGCTCAGCTAGTTCTTAGTTTGATTGGTAATTTACATTATCACGGCCCTGGGAACTATGCCTAATAATGTAATATATGGGTGGCAGCTGTCTCTAGGGGTTAAGCATATTTGTTGAGGTGTACATACAATACATGTCAATGGTGTATATAGATTTCAGATTGTGTTTTTATGTATTGTGACAGTACAGTTCCCTGTCCTAGTAATTGTCGCCCATGGTTCTCAAATAGGCAGGTTGAGGGGCTCCTGGAGTATTTAATGTGGAGGAATCTGTTTTATCAGTTTCCTCCAAAGTTTGTAAAATCCACTTGGGGACCTGGAGCCCGTAGATTCCATAGCGTTATGGGTGGGATGGAATCTCCAATCCTGGGACCGGGTTTTTGGAACAGCCAGGAGTCTGGCTGGTTGATTGAGCAGGTGGGTCCTGGGCTTATAGCAGAGTCAGGATTAGGGTTCTGGGCTCCACCCAGAGGGACAGGAGGTCTCCAGGAGTCCAGAGAGTGCAGGTGTGCACTAGAGAAAGCCAGAGACATAAGTCTGAGGATCAGAGCAGTGAGGGGTTGCTTTCTAGAGAGACACTGTGTGTGTTAAAACTGTGCGCATCTGAGACAAATGAGAGCCTAAAGTGGAAGGCATGAGCAGCAAGGAATCTGAAAAGAGGTACAGTAGTTGTGCTGGAACCCTGTTATAAGGCCAAGAGGGCTGAATTGTAAAGCCTAGGTGGCAGTGCTGCTGAAGAGAGCCAGGTGGCTTGGCATTTTTCATGTATTGTTTTTTTTGGCAGAAGAACCCCTGTGTGGGCAACCAAGTGCATGTATGAACTTTATGTTGTTCCTTTTTAATAAAAGTGGGCTATCATGCCCTTAAATGAAAGTTCCTGTTCGCTGTGAACTTACTGAAAAGGCATCTGCCACTGAGTTAAACATCCCCCAATGTTACAAGTGGTGGAGAATGCGGGCACAAGATGGTGGAATCCGGGGGCCTTGCTCTACAGTAAGTTCAAGGCAGGAACTATTGGCTGTGTGTGGAAGTGCAGCCAGGCAAAAGGTATTGCGTGTTGCAGGTGGTGTACCTGTGAATGAAAAGTCAAATTTTTTTTTTTTGCTATGAACTTTGTTTGTGTGCATGAGACAGCACAATCTGTGTGTGCAATGTGCAGGTGAGGAAAGCTTGCATGAAGAGAAAAGCAACTTGCTTTAAAAGAGACACTTTCATTTTCCTTGACTGTGTAAAGTTGTTCTTCAGTCGCTAAGTATGGGGCGGTCAAAGCTCCTAAAAGAAGCAAGGTTTGCTGAAATGAGAAACAGAGCTCTGTGGTTGGAGGGGTTGTTACCGCCCGAATGTGCCCCATACATGCCTGATCAGAGTTTATCAAGGAGAAAAAGGGCTGGGGTTGTCCCTAGCAACACTGGTGCAATGAGTGCACAGGTGACTGCTGTTATGGAAAGTCCACCAGCATTTGAATCTGCAGTGGATTGGTGCAAGCGGCACCTGGCAGGAATTAACCAAGCTACAGAGGAAAGCAAGCCAACCCTCAGTGCAAGGGGAAAGCCGCTGGATGTCCATAACTGGAAGAGAGGTGTTGTTGCCCCTGGCAAAGCTGCTGCAGTTAAAACAGCTATTGTGAAAGATGTGAATGTGTCACAGCATGAGACAGGATCCAGCAGAGAGAAGCCCATGCTATATGCAAGGAGAGAGGCTGATCAAAGGCTGAGGATGAGAGTGGTTGCCCATAGCAACGCTGAGGAAGCCAGTCGGGCTGTTTCTGTACCATGGGCTATGTCTAATAAGGATAGTGGAAAGTGGCTTAAGGAGGAGCCCATATATCATTTTGGAGAGAACCAGCAAAGTTCTGCTGGGAGAATGCGGTCTCCCATAGCAACCGGAGTGAAATTTATGCCTGAAAGGAGCTGCAGTAGAGATTTGGTTCAGCGTCCCCACAAAGAGGCCTGTGCATTCCGGCCAGCTGGGAATCACCAGGAGAGAATCGCTTTGAAAAAAAATCGTCCAGTACCATGCCTGGAATGTGGCCAGCTGAGGCATGGTGTGTTTTCTTGCCCTAGGTTATGGAATACGGCTGGAGAAAATGTTGCTGAGAAAAAAGTTTTGTTTGTAGGCCCAGATTCCTGTGAAAATATGTTTGCAGTCACCCCTAGCAACAAGGAGTTTCCTGTTGTGCCTGCAGGGGGTGCTAAACAATGGGAGATGCCTGCTGTAGTTTCATCCCATGGCCACCAGGGGAAGTTGGCCAATAAAAGTGCAGCAGAGGACTGGTGCATAAGACGACGTACTCAAATGAAGATGGTGACACCAACTACTGCGGTGGGTAAGACTGTCTTTAATGAAATGATGGCTGGAACTGCTGATTTCATGTATAAAAGGACTGGTTACGAGACTGTCCATGATGAGGTGAGAGTGACCCCAGTTAGTGGGGCCACTGAATGTGCACTTGAGAATGACTTTTCCCTATACAGTGGAAATGAAAGGGTCAAAGTCCAAATAGAGCCTGTGTTGGTGACTAAAAGTGTTGTGTCTAGTGACTATCAGGCTCAAGTTGGCCGTGGGCTAGGACAACCTGCAAAAGCTAAAAATGCTATAAGTGTTACTGTTAATGAAAAGTTTGCTGCTGTTGGGAAAACTTTTGCTCTGAAAGAACCTGGGGTTAGCAAAAATGGGCCATTGCCTGTAGCAACTGGTGGTAAGACAGCACAGTTGTCCACAGGAATCTCCAGGGATCTTCATGTATTGGAGTCAGAGGTTGCCCTGGACAACTGCGATGTCACTCTGGTGGGACAGAATGGAACTGTACTGTATAATAGTAATGTGTTAGTGCAAGCTGCTAGTACTAAAAATGTGCAGGTGAATGGTGGATTAACACAACCTGTGAAAAATGCAAAGGTGTGTGAGGTTTATGAAACGCAAGCCGAGAAAGGTGGTGAATATGGTGTATTGCAACCTGTGTTACCACAGTCTGACATGATTTACAATGACTGGTGTAATGAGTCTGCAGCTAAGCCAGTCTGTTCTTATGTGTCTCCTTGGGTAGATGGATCGGTGCTGAGGAGTACCGCAGAAGGGAGCTCACATACAATAGATTGGGATAGTTGGAGTAAAAATCTTATCTCCCTGATAGATAAGGCTTTTATGCACAAAAATAAGGTGGACACGTTTTCTGCTGTACCAGCAGGGGAGGCTGCAGAACGGCTTGTACCCGAGGGCGCGGTGGCTGGTGCAAGGGTTAAACCTTGTGAGCAGGATGAACCAAATAAGGGCACGGCAGAGACATTGTCTGTGACCCACAAAACTGAGGTTTACAGAGAGTGTCAACGTGACGTTGTCACTGGTAATGTTCTGGAGCAGTTCACTGATGCTGAGCCTGAGAAGTTGGGTATAAGTCTAGCACCTGGCAGCGCTCTGGTGGAGCACCAGGCTGTGTTTACCTCAAGCTGGGAGGAGGTTCCGTTAACTGTTGCAACTTTTCAAGTCTCAGCAAGTGAGTCTCTCTGCATCCCCAGTGTCATGAAAGTCCCCAGGAAGGACTTAGGTCTAGAGTCAAGGGCCTGGTTATTAACCAAAGCATTAAAAGAGATGCTTGAACTTTGGGATGTACAGCCAATCTATACTGGTGTGTCTCCTCCACAGTCTGATGGTCTGGTACTGCGGAGTACCTCTAGGTGGAGCACTGTATGGCAGCCTATACAGAGCAAAGAAAAACAGGACAGGAATGGTTTATTCGTAAATCTACTACTTTTGTTAAAAGTTGCCACTACGTATGCTGCTGGATTACGTCCAGAAGAAATATTTGAGACAGACTTTGGAGAAATGGAAAATGAGCCTAAAATGTCTGTGGTTTCACCTCCTAACAGCCAGATGGGAAGCATTTCTGCTGCTAGGGTTCAGGGTGGTTCTGGTCAGTTGTCGGTGAAGGGCACGTATACTGCACCAGTAGAAAAACCACATGAGGTGGAAGGGCCATGTGTGGACCTGAAAGCAGCAGAGATCCTGACCAGGGCTCAAACAAAGGTGGTTAAAGAGACTGGGGTCCCCAGTCCAATGGTTGGTTTAGGTGACAAACCTAATAAGGTCCCCGGGACAGGGGAATGGACAAGGAGCGTGATAAAAATTGTATGTGGATCAGACGAGAGCTTGCCTGTTCCGGTGGATAAAAATACAGATGGCATCAGAACAGGTCAAGTGGTAGGACAGCTGCCTGCAGAGTGGGTGAACCCAGGGGAGGAGACGTCCTGTGAGGTTCCTGTGGGTGATGGCGGCCCTCCGGTATGGATGCCCTCTGCGGACTCTGCCCTTGCAAATGTTGAAAAAAAAGGCATTGGTGATATGTGCAACATTGAGAGGTCTAATGTTGGTTTGAATATGTCTGTCAATGATGAACCAAGTAATGTGTTAATGGTACATGATAATGTGGTATCCAGAGGTATAGGTAAACCTGGTAAACAATTAGTGACTGCTGAGTCAGGTACCAGAAATAAGAGGCGGGTTCCCATTATAAACACTATAGAAATAGGCGCCCTACAGTCTCAGAACAGTAATACTGAGAGCGTTTTGGGGAAACCAGGAAACTTGAAGCGTGGAGGCAGAAGGGTCGGTAGAAAGACCAGGGGTACCCTGTTTAAATTTCAGGAGAAGAAGTCCTTATGGAAATGCACCCGGAAGAAGAGTCAGGAAGATCTCAAAACCCATTACAGAGTGACAGGGGGGCAAAGAGAGAGGCACCAATGGAAGTGGTGGGTTGAGTTTGGTGAGGTTGGACAGGGTTTGACTTCTGTAAGGTGTAGTTGGCACATAGGTGCCAAAAGGAAACAATGTGTTTCGCCCTCTGGTTCGAAACAAGGGGGAGGGATATGTGACAGTACAGTTCCCTGTCCTAGTAATTGTCGCCCAGGGTTCTCAAATAGGCAGGTTGAGGGGCTCCAGGAGTATTGAATGTGGAGGAATCTGTTTTATCAGTTTCCTCCAAAGTTTGTAAAATCCACTTGGGGACCTGGAGCCCAGAGATTCCATAGCGTTATGGGTGGAATGGAATCTCCAATCCTGGGACCGGGTTTTTGGAACAGCCAGGAGTCTGGCTGGTTGATTGAGCAGGTGGGTCCTGGGCTTATAGCAGAGTCAGGATTAGGGTTCTGGGCTCCACTCAGAGGGACAAGAGGTCTCCAGAAGTCCAAGGAGTGCAGGTGTGCACTAGAGAAAGCCAGAGACACAAGTCTGAGGATCAGAGCAGTGAGGGGCTGCTTTCTAGAGAGACACTGTGTGTGTTAAAGCTGTGCACATCTGAGACAAATGAGAGCCTAAAGTGGAAGGCCTGAGCAGCAAGGAAGCTGAAAAGAGGTACAGTAGTTGTGCCGGAACCCTGTTATAAGGCCAAGAGGGCTGAATTGTAAAGCCTAGGTGGCAGTGCTGCTGAAGAGAGCCAGGTGGCTTGGCATTTTTCATGTATTGTTTTTTTTGGCAGAAGAACCCCTGTGTGGGCAACCAAGTGCATGTATGAACTTTATGTTGTTCCTTTTTAATAAAAGTGGGCTACCATGCCGTTAAACGAAAGTTCCTGTTCGCTGTGAACTTAATGAAAAGGCATCTGCCACTGAGTTAAACATCCCCCAATGTTACAGTATGTCTGTGTAGCATGGGTGAGTTTGTTACCATTTGCATAAATATTTGATATCATTATTCGTAGTACTGCTCATTCTTTCTATTTGAAAATGTGTAAATTCCAATAAGTAAAGATTTCCTTTTTTTTTTTCCATAAAGACAAACTTCCTTGTAAAAAAAAAAAAATACTGAAATTTGCATAATATGCTCACCTCAGTGTTTCAGACCTCAGATTTTAGAGCACAAAATGAAAAAAAAAAACAAGCAAGAGAGATGACGTAAACTTTTTCGGATGGAAATTGTAAAATGCTCCTTTGTCACCATAAAGAAACATTTTGTGTCAATGGTAACTCATAGGTTAATAAAATAATCTGCTTTCTACACAGGTCTGTACAGTTTTACACATTAAGCTAGGATAGACATATTCCCCATAGGACCTGGAATCTCACTTTAACATCACCCAAAGAATAATTATAGGTTTTCATTGCTCATCAGAATTGCCATGGGAAATAAAGAAGACTTATCCATGAGCATCTGGAAACCTATATCTTAATGCATATTGAAACTACAGCTGCAATTCTCTTAATCCCACCCTTGCTATACTTTGAGTCTGAACCCATTACAATTGGTTTTATTATAACTGTTACTTCTTTTGGCAGTGCTCCCGTGTCAGGGCTTTCCAGCATGTTGCTTACAGTACATAACTAAGGGAAGCTAGATGGAGGTTGAATATAGCAATCTTTCATAGACCTGCTCTGAAGAAGATAATTTAAAGTATTGCCAGAAGTTTAAAGTATTATTTTTACTGAATGAGTAAAGGTAGCTTATAGGATAAAACTTTGACATTACGGTAAGTCAAAAGAATAAAAAAATCTTCTGTTGGTTCATAAACAAAACAATGCAACATTCTAACCTGCCCTTGTTCTGGCTCCATGACCCAATGTGCAGCCATCTTTTCAGTGCGCTAAAAGAAATACTGTTGATAATATTGTCCACCCAGTTCAAAATCTGAAATGTAATTCTGGAGTCTGCATACACAAAGTAATCTGTATCTATATCTATAAATATAAAATAGCATATCACACCCTAGTAAAAGATCTGATAATTGCCATCATGCTGCTGGCTTTGCCAAGTGACATTGGCCCTGGAATTATACAGGCACCATAAAATGGGAGGTCAATCAGCCAAAGCTCAAGGAACCCCTAGCAACCTCTAGAGGAACCCTAGGGTTCCACACAATCCTGGGTAAAAATGGCTACCCTGCAAATTATCTTGACTAATAGCCAATATCACCCTGATTTTAGTCCACTGATATCCTTAACAGCTATTGACAGTGTGAAGCTGTGATGTACAGTACTGTATAATAGAGGTAGTAATACCACTATTGTACATAGTGTTTGGCTCCAGTGGCAAATGTTTGTGTTTGTCGGAAAGCCCAAACAGCAAAATTCAGTCCAAACTTGTATTCACACTGAACCTTGAGCATATCCCTAGTGTAAAGAAAAATATCAATTGAACATGATCTATATAAAATATTCTGAGTGAAACATTATATTATTATATATCTGAGACATCTTGTTGGATTGCCTTATTGGTTCACATTTAGAATTTGCATTCATGATATGTTTTCTCAAAAAAAATTGTTATATATTATAGTTAATCTATATATGGTATGTAGAACAAAATCTATGTATATGGCATGAAATTGATCTATAATATATGATAGTAGGGATGAGCCGAACACCCCCCGGTTCGGTTCGCACCAGAACTTTCGAACGGACCCCACGTTCGTTACGAACGTTAGAACCCCATTGAAGTCTATGGGACTCGAACGTTCGAAATGGAAAGTGCTAATTTTAACGGCTAATATGCAAGATACTGTCCTAAAAAGGGTTTGGGGACCTGGCTCCTGCCCCAGGGGACATGGGTCAATGCCTAAAATGTTTTTAAAAATAACCGTTTTGGCGGGAGCACTGATTTTACTGACAATTAAAGTGAAAAAAAAAAGTGAAATATTCCTTTAAATATGGTGCTTGGGGGGTGTCTGTAGTATGCCTGTGAAGTGCCACGTGTTTCCCGTGTTTAGAACAGTCCCTGCACAAAATGACATTAAACGGAAATAACACCATTTAAAACTGCTTGCGGTTTTAATGTTATATCTGGTTCCTGCAATATGGTTGAAAATCATTGAGAAAAATGGCATGGGTAGCCCTCCCTGCCCATTACCAGCCTATTTGGGTCTTGTACGCATATTAAGGGGAACCCTGTACCCATATTAAAAAAAGGAAATGTGTGTGGCCCCCAGGCCCTATATACTCAGAACAGCAGTATACAGGCGGTGCAAACAAGACAGGGACTGTGTAGGTTTGTTGTGTTAAGTTGAATCTGTTTGTAATTTTCAACTGGTACATTTTTAAAGTGTAGCTCCAGTCAAAAAAACTATTTTTAAGCTTTTTGGAAAACATAGGGAAGGGTTATCACCCCTGTATAATTTGTTTTGTCGTCCATCTTTTTTCATCTCACTTGCTGCTGTCTCCTTGCGTTTGCAAGTAGGAGATGTTTGTAAGTTGGATGTTTGAAAGTAGGGGCCTGCCGTATATGCTCTGCAGAAATGGCGAAACAAGGTGTTGGTTTTGCCACAACATTGTAAGCCCTCAAAGTGACTCTTGGTGGGCGCTGGAGCGCCCTGCTGTGAACGATTATATCAAGAATTGTAATTACATGCCATTGTTGAACAGTGGTAGAAAAATTGACCTTTGGTGGTTGTGGTGCTGGTGCCACAACACTATAAGTCCTCACCGTTACTCTGGGTGGGCACAGGAAGGGGCCCTCCTGTGAAATATTATATCAAGAATTGTAATTACATGTCCCTGTTAAACAGGGGCAGAAAAATTTGGCCTTAGGCACTGCTGCTGGTGCCACCACACTGCAACCTCTTCCATATACTCTAGTTTTTTTGCTGGAATTAGCCCTGCTGCAAAGCATTGCATCAGAAATTGTACTTAAACGCCCCTGTTAAACAGGGGCAGAAAAATTGGGCCTTAGGCACTGGTGCTGGTGCCACCACACTGCAACCTCTGCCATATACTCTAGTTTTATTGCAGGAATTAGCCCTGCTGCAAAGCATTGCATCAAAAATTGTACTTAAACGCCCCTGTTAAACAGGGGCAGAAAAATTGGGCCTTAGGCACTGGTGCTGGTGCCACCACACTGCAACCTCTGCCATATACTCTAGTTTTATTGCAGGAATTAGCCCTGCTGCAAAGCATTGCATCAAAAATTTTAATTAAATGCCCCTTAAACAGGGGCAGAAAAATTGGGCTGCTGGCATCCAGAACCAAAAATGTTCTTCCAACATATCAGCGGAGGAGGAAGAGGATAGACAATCAACATAACAGGACAGTCACTCAGCATCAGCATAGGCAGTCTTGAAGGGATGTGGTATTTCAAAAAAAATTATTCGGTTACATCAGCTTCAGGTGCTTGGTAGCTGTGGGTGATCCAAGACTGATTCATCTTGATGAAGGTCAGTCGATCAACTGATTCGGTGGACAGGCGCACCCTGTGATCGGTAACAAAGCCACCAGCAGCACTGAAGGTGCGTTCCGAAAGAACGCTGGATGCAGGACAGGCCAGTAGCTCAATTGCATACTGTGCAAGCTCTGGCCAGTGATCCATCCTCAAGACCCAGTAAGCCAGAGGATTTTCGGTGGGAAAGGTGTCCAAGTCTGACCTTGCCCCTAGGTATTCCTGCACCATGTAAATCAGACGCTGGCGATGGGTGCTGGAACCAATCATACCTTGGGGCTGCGGACTAAAAAATTGTCTGAAAGCATCAGTCAGACGGCCACCTTCTCCACCGCTCCTTCTGACCGATGCCTCAGCAACACGTTGTCCAGGACCAGGAGTTTGTAACCTCCCAGTCTCTGGGAACGCGTTGCACAGACCTTTCTGCAAGGCCTCCCGGAGATGTCTCATCCTCTGCTCCCTCTGCGATGGCAAGATAAGGTCAGCAACCTTACCCTTGTACCGTGGATCAAGGAGAGTGGCCAGCCAGTAATGGTCCCTCTCCTTGATCCGAAGAATACGAGGATCCTTCCGCAGGCTTTGCAGGATCAGGGAGGCCATGCAGCGTAGGTTAGCTGAGGCATTCGGTCCGGAGTCCTCTGGGTCACTAAGGACAACATGATCCGCAGCTACCTCCTCCCAGCCACGTACAAGTCCATGTGTTTCTTAGGACTGTAAATCATCCCTATAAGACTGCTGCTGATGCTGATGCTGATGCTGAGTGCCAGCCTTCACCTCCATGCTGACACAATCATCCTCCTCCTCCTCTTCCTCCTCCTCATCCTCTTCCTGTGTCATGGGTGGCACAGCAGGAACACTGTCTGGATAAAGGGGGCCTTGAGAGGCAAGGAAGTCCTCCTCTTCCTGCCTCTGTTCTGCCTCAAGTGCCCTGTCCATTATTCCACGCAGCGTATGCTCCAAGAGGTGGACAAGAGGTACAGTGTCACTGATGCATGCACTGTCACTGCTCACCATCCTTGTGGCCTCCTCAAACGGTGACAGGACAGTGCATGCATCCCTGATCATGCCCCACTGGCGTGGTGAGAAAAAACCAAGCTCCCCTGACCCTGTCCTGGTGCCGTAGTCGCACAGGTACTCATTGATGGCCCTCTGCTGCGTGTGCAGCCGCTGCAGCATGGCCAATGTTGAGTTCCATCTGGTGGGCATGTCACATATAAGGCGGTTCTTGGGCAGGTTCAACTCCTTTTGGAGCTCAGCCAGCCGAGCACAGGCATTAAATGATCAGCGGAAATGCACACAGACTTTCCTGGCCTGCTTCAGGACATCCTGTAAGCCGGGGTACCTGCCCAAGAACCGCTGCACCACCAGGTTAAGGACGTGAGCTACACAGGGCACATGGGTCAGTTGTCCCTGTCGGAGGGCGGAGAGGAGGTTGGTGCCATTGTCGCAAACCACCATTCCTGGCTTAAGCTGGCGTGGCGTCAACCACCTCTCGGCCTGCCCCTGCAGAGCTGACAAAACATCCGCCCCAGTGTGGCTCCTGTCCCCCAAACAAACCAGCGCAAGCACGGCATGGCATCGTTTTGCCTGCGTACTTGCGTAGCCCCTGGAACGCCTACGGAGCACCGCTGGTTCTGAGGACAGAGCACTGGAAGAGGCCATGGAGGAAGAAGAAGAGGAGGGGGTGGAGGAGAGAGGTGTGTCACAACCAATAGTAGCATTTTGGAGGCGTGGTGGCGGAACAACCTCCAACACTACTGCACCTTGTCCTGCATCCTTCCCAGCAGCCAGAAGAGTGACCCAATGGGCCGTGAAAGACAGGTAACGTCCCTGTCCATGCCTGCTGGACCATGAGTCAGCGGTAATATGCACCTTACCGCTGACCGCCCTGTCCAGCGAGGCAAGGACATTGCCTTCCGTGAGAAAAAGTGGCGTTTGGGGACCTGCCACTGAGGAACCGCACATTGTACAAACTCACGGAAGGGGGCCGAGTCTACCAACTGAAAAGGCAGCAGTTGAAGTGCTAGCAATTTAGCCAAGCTAGCATTCAACCGCTGGGCATGTGGATGGCTGGGAGTAAACTTCTTCTGCCGGTCCAGCAGCTGGGGCAGGGACATTTGCCTGCTATAATCGGACGTGGGTGTACCACTAGCAGAGTTCCCGGAAGCACTTGGCTGTGACACACCTAATTCTACACCTTTATTCCTCTCAGAGCAGGTTTCAGAGAGGACTGAAGGTCTAGTGGGGTTGGAGATGCCAGCTGATGAGGAGCAAGGAGAGGTCCGCTTTGTTCTTTGGTGTGGGTCTTTGAGGTACGCTTGCCAATGAGCTGCATGGCAGGTCAACATATGTTTGGTCAAGCATGTGGTGCCCAAGCGGCTGATGTTTTGGCCACGTGAGATACGCTTGAGACATATGTTGCAAATAGCAGCGGTGTGATCTGATGCACTCGTCTCAAAAAAGGCCCACACCAAAGAACTTTTAGAATAACGCGCAGAGGCAGCGCTCTGCACAGGCGGAGCTCTGCGGTGTGATTCAGTCGGTGTGCTGCCCCTAAGCTGGCCCCCGGAGGGCATCCTGCCTCGTTGGACATGTGCCTCCTCCTCCTCCTCCTCCTCCTCCTCCTCCCTCCTTCCAGGCACCCACGTGGAGTCAGTGCCCTCATCATCCCCTCCCTCTTCATCGCTGTAGCAAACCTGGCAGTATGCTGCAGCTTGTGGAACATGACTGCCAGATTGCTGTCCTTCTTGAGCATCCCCTCTCTCTGCGCTCACGCTACTGCCTTCCTCTAGCTGAGTGTCATCATCAGAGCCCACAAAACACTGGGCATCCTCCTGGAGCATGTACCCAACACTGTGCTCAAAGAGTTCAGGAGACTCCTCAGGAGGACGTGGTGGGTCTAGGGAAGGAGTCACTGATGATGACATTGAGAGGAGGGAAGACGATGCATTGGCAGCTGCTTTGCTACTACCCTGAGACTGGGTGAGAGAGGATGAGGAGGATGAAGAGGGCTTGGTCATCCACTCTACCAAGTCGTTGGCATGTTGCGGTTCAACATGTCCAGCTGCCGAAAAGAAGGACAAGCATGTCCCATGGCCACGTGCTGATGACAATGCACCGCGTCCACGACCAGCACTGTTGTCTCTAGACACAGAGACTGCTTGCCCTCCTTTATCGGCTCGCGCCTGTCTGCCTCTCCTTGCTGGCCTTCCAGACATGGTAATGGCCTGAAGGGAGTTGGGTAAAACAGCAGTTGGGTAGTTTATATTGTGCTGGAGGCACACAACACCCACTAACTCCTGCAGATGCCTTTTTTATAGAACACCAGAGATAAAGGGGTATATACAGATGTATACTGTGCTGTGCTGGAGGCACACACAACTTCCAATAACTCCTGCACATGGCAATTGGGCTCAAATAGAGAACAGCTATGTAGGTGGATTATAGCGGTATGTACTGGGTACAGAGCACGCAGACAGCACGCACTATCTCCTAACACTACTGACTGCAAGCTCTATTATTAAAGATAGATCACTAGCTATATAGGTGAGGTGAATATCGCGGTGTATACTGTGGTCAGGGCACGCAGACAATAACCAGAAAACAGCAGAGATAAAGGGGTATATACAGATGTATACTGTGCTGTGCTGGAGGCACACACAACTTCCAATAACTCCTGCAGATGGCA
Source organism: Lithobates pipiens (assembly GCF_037356315.1). NCBI lineage: Eukaryota > Metazoa > Chordata > Amphibia > Anura > Ranidae > Lithobates > Lithobates pipiens. The sequence goes on from NW_027507718.1 coordinate 179,759,977, forward strand.
ATTGGGCTCAAATAGAGAACAGCTATGTAGGTGGATTATAGCGGTATGTACTGGGTACAGAGCACGCAGACAGCACGCACTATCTCCTAACACTACTGACTGCAAGTTCTATTATTAAAGATAGATCACTAGCTATATAGGTGAGGTGAATATCGCGGTGTATACTGCGGTCAGGGCACGCAGACAATAACCAGAAAACAGCAGAGATAAAGGGGTATATACAGATGTATACTGTGCTGTGCTGGAGGCACACACAACTTCCAATAACTCCTGCAGATGGCAATTGGGCTCAAATAGAGAACAGCTATGTAGGTGGATTATAGCGGTATGGACTGGGTACAGAGCACGCAGACAGCACGCACTATCTCCTAACACTACTGACTGCAAGCTCTATTATTAAAGATAGATCACTAGCTATATAGGTGAGGTGAATATCGCGGTGTATACTGCGGTCAGGGCACGCAGACAATAACCAGAAAACAGCAGAGATAAAGGGGTATATACAGATGTATACTGTGCTGTGCTGGAGGCACACACAACTTCCAATAACTCCTGCAGATGGCAATTGGGCTCAAATAGAGAACAGCTATGTAGGTGGATTATAGTGGTATGTACTGGGTACAGAGCACGCAGACAGCACGCACTATCTCCTAACACTACTGACTGCAAGCTCTATTAAAGATAGATCACTAGCTATATAGGTGAGGTGAATATAGTGGTGTATACTGCGGTCAGGGCACAGACAATAACCACTACACAACAGCAAGATAGGAAATCAGCCAAAAACGATCGGTGTGTACTGTGTTGAAGGTACACAGAACACCCACTGCTTCAGATGCCAACACACTACACGAGGCCGCCTCAATGGCGGCCTTATATAGTGTGGGGCGTGCACTACACAGCCTGAGCTATGATTGGCCACAGGCATCCTGCCTGTGGCCAATCATGGCTCTCCTCGCTGCTGGCGCTGCGATTGGCCAAGCATGCGGGGTCACAGTGCATGCTTGGCCAATCATGAGCCAGCAATGCACTGCGCCATCGCAGTGCATTGTGGGCCGTGAGCGCCACGCGAATTTTGACGCGAACGGACCAAGTGTTCGGATTTCGCCAAACGGACGAACAGCCAATGTTCGAGTCGAACGTACGTTCGACTCGAACACGAAGCTCATCCCTATATGATAGTAATAATTGGCACTTTAAATGCATAACAGAAGTATCAGTGGGTGACAAAAGATATGGTAGATATTTGTATGGATAATGGAGAGGCCGGTATATCTTCTTGTTAGACATTTCAGATGAACCCTGCTGTATTTACTGTTTCTGATGTATTCCAGCATCCCATTCATCCTCGAGCAGCTGGAATTTAGAGTACACTGCGGCTACCTGTGCTATTGCATGCTGTGTGTTTGACACCAGGGAGGTAACACACACACAGCATATTCACTGGATACACACACACAACACCACACTTGTAATCATCCCCACACATGTGGAATGTGTTGTGGCAGTCAGGCATGCTATGTGGAGGTTCTCTTGGCTGGGGTCAGCTCCAGAACAGACAACCATTTGGGGTTCCATCTTCCTCGATGCTAGCCAAGCCCAGTGCTCTAGCCAACCTTTTACTTCTGTACCCAACTCCTGATGAATGGCATATAGCCATGAAACGCGTTGAATTTCCATGCGGTGCTCAGTCAAGTCTGGTTCATTATTTATTCACTGGCCCATATATATCTTTCATACATTCAAAATTTCCTGAGTACTATGTAACTATTAATGTGTATGTGTACGTATCTTATAGCAGCTCTTTTGCATATGGTGTACCAAAGCCTGCTAATATGAAATACCTTGTATTACACTCATCAATGTTTACTATCTCTTATGTGCTGCCAAGCTGAGATATATGTCAAAACATAAAAAGGGGACACCATTCAGAGAAAAGGACAATGCTGCACACCCCGGAGAATTGTCAAAGCTGACATATATGTATCCATTATGTTTATACCATGTGTGCATATTTATATATATATGAAAATACTTTATTATCAGTGTTACAAATAAAAAATGTTTACTAAATACTCTACCTCCACAAGCCAATTGCCTCATTTAAAGTCCCACATCCCCTTCTGATGTACATATCTGGTATTAGACCTCTTATAACAAGAAAAAATATCAAGCAATGAGTGGCTATAAAATAAAGCATACGAAGTTAAGAAAATGTCATCACATTAGTGATGCAAAGCACTTGTATATGGTCAAAGGTGTTTGAGTTCTAGCAATGCCTCATTTTAAGTTGTTAAAAGCTTAAATTATTACACTGGACAACAAAGATTTTGCTTCCTGAACACTTTTTGCTGTATCTTATAGATTTTTGGCTGCTAATTACAAAAATAATCTGTAATTTAAACACTTGACCTCCAGAAGATGTATCCCCCTTCATGACCAGGCCATGGTTTGTGATACAGCCCTGCTTTACTTTAACTGCAATTGTGCTACACTCTACCCAAATAAAATGTATGTAATTTTTTTCCCACCAAATTTTTTGTGTCTATAAACAAAAAAAACGACAATTTTGAAAAAAATATATATTTTTTTAGTTTCTGCTATAAAACATACCCAATAAAATAAAAAAAAAATCTAATTTCTTCATCAATTTAGGCCAATATATATTCTGCTACATATCTTTGGTAAAACAAATTCCAATAAGCATATATTGATTGGTTTGGCAAAAGTTATAGCATCTACAGATGGGATATTTTTAATAACTAGTTTATTTTACTAGTAATGGCAGCGATCAGTGACTTACAGCGGGATTGCGATATTGCGGCCCAAAAATTGGACACTGACACTTTTGACACTTTTTGGGGTCCAGTGACACTAATACGATCAGTCCAAAAAAAATATGCACTGTCGCTGTGCTAATGACACTGGCTGGGAAGAGGTTAACATCAGAGGCAATCAAAGGGTTAACTGTGTGCCTAGCCTGTGCTTTCTCACTGTCTGGGAGGTGCTTTGACTAGGGGAAGGCATTGATCCATGTTACTGCTTTGCAGGAACACAGAATCAATACCTTCCCTACTGACAGAACGGCAAGCTGCCTTATTACATAGGCAGATTGCCATTCCGCCTTTGTACTGTCTAATCTTTGGGTGCTGGCAGACATTGAGTCTGTGGTACCCACCGACGGGTTCCTGATGTGTGTGATCACAGTGAAGGCCGATCGCCGGTGGCGCGGAAGTCTCATATCATGTACTAGGTACATGATCTGGTACAGAGTGGCTGCCCTGCTGCAGTATATGTACGGTGGGTGGTCTGCAAGTGATTAACCTATCACATAGTGTTTTATAGAAATCTTCTTGACATTTGCAGTACCTTTTGGCTGTGCTCCACACATGAAACTAATATACAAAACCCATGTTGTTGAAGCACATACAGTACACCAAATACCACTGGAATATTTGTAGAGATCTAAAAATAGTGGCTCTGCTGCTTGGAATTCAGCTCATATATACAAAGTCCTGTTATTACATATGTGAATGGGACAGCCATACAATAAAGTCACATTACATTTAAAAAAAGGCTACACTGAAAGAATTTGGCTCTGGGACAGAAAAAAGTGGCACATGAACCCCATGTCGCCCTGGCAAAGATATTTTTGCCTCATTATTTGAGACCAATGTTTCCAAGAATAACTGATGCCAAGATTAAGCAAAGCATTTTTGTTTGTCCACAGAACAGATACATCATCAATGACAAGTGCAATCAGGATGACTGGAGGTTGGGACTTTAAATGAAGCAGACAGGTGTAAAACATTTAAATTTATTGGAAAATCAATGGTAAGTTGCATGAGGATAGTCATGAGTACACCAAGAAGACCAATATATTCCATACAATGGTGTACTCATGACTATCCTCATGCAACTTACCATTGATTTTCCAATAAATTTAAATGTTTTACACCTGCCTGCTTCATTTAAAGTCCCAACCTCCAGTCATCCTGATTGCTTTATTCAAATAGGGATGGAGGCAACTGACCTTACCTGGTCACCGCCTCATTTAAAGTCCCAACGTTCTATTTTTCTTCTTAATAAATTAGGGATGGAAGCGCGCTTGGTTATACCACTTTAGGTCTGATTAATACCCAATTATACCATGTAATGATTAGATCATCTAATATAGGAATCCCCCCCCCCTTCCACCGGGCTAACCGCCATGGGATGGGGCCCCTTTTTACCTCCCATCCCCATTTTAAATAGGCTAATATCCCTGGCAGTTGCATGTGTCACATGTTTTAGATAGGAGCAGTCGCTCCATCACCTTGGGAGCTGCGAGGCGTAGCGCGGGCCTTCCTCCTCCCCTCTCTATAGGGTGGGTGGACCGCCCTGCACTACGCATCGACGTCACGCTTTATGTGCTGGAACCGCTGCGCCATGTCTTTGGCGCCGCCGTCTTCCATCACTTTTTACATCCAGCAGCCAGGTGGAGGAATAATTTGGCACTGTTTTGGGGGCGGTTCCGCCCGGCTGCAGCTGCCTATCCTCCTTAGTGCTTGCTCTCACGTGACGTTGGTGGGTGTGGCAGACTAGCCCTTATAAGTCACCTGGGGCAGATTGACTCACATGGTGGTTCCAGCCCTCTATCTGCACACTTTGTGGATCACTCAACACTGAAGTGTTTATTAGGTAATTTAATCTTCACCTTTTCACTATTTGATGTATGCTGCACTTCTATTTTATTCCATCTAATCTCTTTGGTTGATATGGTTTCTTAAAATATTCTATGTATTTCACTTTTCTAATCATTCCAACTTTCTACTCTCGCTAAGTTAACCTTACCTATGCACTCATTAGCATCTCATTATCCTATCCTTTACCAAGTTTAGGACAGATGACCTATTGTACCACATAATATGATCTTCCAACCTATTTTACAACCTTTCTTTTATTTTTAGCACATATGTTCCCTGCTGACCATTATTAATTTTTGGAATTTTATTTTTTGGAAACCATCCTTGTCCAGTCCTGGTCTGCCTTAACCACCTCAGCTCCCACCAGTGATAGCCATATGGGGTCATTCTGATTCATTTTGGCACATTGCTACTGCATAGATACAGATAATGTAAGTACTCTTGAGAGTGCTTTTGGGGGGTTCATCCTAGCCAATATTACTTCTAATTACTTTATTTTAAACTCTGCTTTCCGTGACAGGGTCAGACCTTACAGATATTCTTATTATTATACTACAGCATTCAGTTTTCCACGTGCATGCTCCTGAAGAGTGGATGAATCCACGAAATGCATAGAGCTACTATATGCCATGTTTTATGCCAACTATATGTTTTACTTACTTAATGATCACTTGTAATGTGATTTGTATTTTTAGTGGTCAATTGTTATTGCTGTATGTCTATCCACTGTATGGAATATATTGGTCTTCTTGGTGTACTCATGACTATCCTCATGCAACTTACCATTGATTTTCCAATAAATTTAAATGTTTTACACCTGCCTGCTTCATTTAAAGTCCCAACCTCCAGTCATCCTGATTGCTTTATTCAAATAGGGATGGAGGCAACTGACCTTACCCGGTCACCGCCTCATTTAAAGTCCCAACGTTCTCTTTTTCTTCTAAATCAATGACAAGTGCTTTAAAGATCTGTTAGTGGGGTCAAGGATGTCGTTGAGACTTTTTTGACAACTGCAGAGCACCAAACTACATTCAGTTGGTTAACAATCTTTTTAGGTCCCTTTCACATGAGCGCTCCATCTGTCCATCTGTCTGTTTTTTAAGGTAGAAGCAATTGGACCCTCCATTCTCCTCTATGGGTAGTTGAATGTAAATGGACTTGTATCCATTTACACCTGGCTACCTCAGATCCGGAAATAAAACAAACTGAAAGGAAACTGTTTCCCTCTGTCTGGCTGGATCCAATCGGAGGGCAGTCACTAGTAAATGAACAGCTGGTCTGTTTACATCCAACTGGCCATAGAGCATAGCTGTGTCTGGGTCTGCTCTGCATAAGCGGAGCGGACAAAGACCTTTCATCCAGCCCCCTCTGCTCCTCTCAGCAGGGAATCCCCTGCTGAAAAAAAACAGACCCAGCCTGTGTGAAGGGGCCTTACAGCATACAAGACCACTAAGTGCAACACATCACTAAGAATTCATTCTCTGCATTCACAGTTGGACACCTTTTTCCAAAAATCTAGGTGCAGTCAGTGATGAAAATAGTGAAAGGATACACCAAGACATTAAAAATTAGAAAAAATGGTACCAGGGCAAGTGGAATTCATCAATGCTGGTTAACTTTCATTGGACACTGCAGAAGACAATGAATTCAAACAAAATAAGCAGTAAAATGCTTTTAATCCTGTTGAATGTATGCAGAGTGTTGGAAACATGCAAGTATATTTTAGGTTTCTCAAGGTTCTATACAGCTATCTGGAAATTATATTTGTGTGCAGTTTGAAGAGGTCTATCATAATCACCAAAAGTTCTGTCACTTTCTCATAATTTACGTATATTTTCACTCTGTTACACAGCCTCCCCATGGAGACCCCAAATGGCTGTCTAAACACCAATCACAAGTAACCATAAGAAACCCTGCCCTGCTAAATGACATGTAGTTGTTGCTGGAGTGCATTCTTGCAGACAGGAGATTAGCAGCACTGAGATGCAACAAAGGATGCGAAAAATGTAAAATTATTAAATAAAAAAAATGTTTTTGCTACTGAGTGCTTTAGCAAACTAAATGACACTCAATTAGGGTTGGCATCTATTTAAGGCTGATAATCTGATGAGTGTGTGTATGTATGTGTGTATATATGTATATCTATATCTATATATATCTATATCTACAGTGGTGTGAAAAAGTGTTTGCCCCCTTCCTCATTTCCTGTTCCTTTGCATGTTTGTCACACTTAAGTGTTTCGGAACATCAAACCAATTTAAACAATAGTCAAGGACAACACAAGTAAACACAAAATGCAATTTGTAAATGAAGGTGTTTATTATTAAAGGTGAAAAAAAATCCAAACCATCATGGCCCTGTGTGAAAAAGTGATTGCCCCCCTTGTTAAAACATACTATAACTGTGGTTGTCCACACCTGAGTTCAATTTCTATAGTCACACCCAGGCCTGATTATTGCCACACCTGTTCACAATCAAGGCATCACTTAAATAGGAGCTGCTTGACACAGTAAGGTCCACCAGAAGATCCTTAAAAGCTACACATCATGCCGAGACCCAAAGAAATTCAGGAACAATTGAGAAAGAAAGTAATTGAGATCTATCAGTCTGGAAAGGGTTATAAAGCCATTTCCAAAGCTTTGGGAATCCAGCGAACCACAGTGAGAGCCATTATCCACAAATGGCGAAGACATGGAACAGTGGTGAACCTTCCCAGGAGTGGCCGGCCGCCCAAAATTACCCCAAGAGCGCAGCGACGACTCATCCAAGAGGTCACAAAAGACCCCACAACAACGTCCAAGGAACTGCAGGCCTCACTTGCCTCAGTTAAGGTCAGCGTTCATGCCTCCACCATCAGGAAAAGACTGGGCAAAAATGGCCTGCATGGCAGAGTTCCAAGGAGAAAACCACTGCTGAGCAAAAAGAACATCAAAGCTCGTCTCAATTTCTCCACAACACATCTTGATGATCCCCAAGACTTTTGGGACAACATTCTGTGGACCGATGAGACAAAAGTGGAACTCTTTGGAAGGTGTGTGTCCAAGTATATCTGGCGTAGAAGGAACACTGCATTTCATAAAAAGAACATTATACCAACAGTAAAATATGGTGGTGGTAGTGTGATGGTCTGGGGCTGTTTTGCTGCCTCAGGACCTGGAAGACTTGCCGTGATGAAAGGAACTATGAATTCTGCTGTCTACCAAGAGATCCTGAAGGAGAATGTCTGACCATCTGTTCGTGTACTCAAGCTGAAACGAACTTGGGTTCTGCAGCAGGACAATGATCCTAAACACACCAGCAAGTCCACCACCGAATGGCTGAAGAAAAACAAAATGAAGACTTTGGAGTGGCCTAGCCAAAGTCCTGACCTGAATCCTATTGAGATGTTGTGGTATGACCTTAAAAAGGCCGTTCATGCTCGAAAAAACCCTCTAATGTAACTGAATTAGGACAATTCTGCAAAGATGAGTGGGCCAAAATTCCTCCAGGACGCTGTAAAAGCCTCATTGCACGTTATCGCAAACGCTTGGTTGCAGTTGTTGCTGCTAAGGGTGGCCCAACCAGTTATTAGGTTTAGGGGGCAATCACTTTTTCACACAGGGCCATGATGGTTTGGATTTTTTTTCACCTTTAATAATAAACACCTTAATTTACAAATTGCATTTTGTGTTTACTTGTGTTGTCCTTGACTATTGTTTAAATTGGTTTGATGTTCCGAAACACTTAAGTGTGACAAACATGCAAAGGAACAGGAAATGAGGAAGGGGGCAAACACTTTTTCACACCACTGTATATCTATATATATATATATATATATATATATATATATATATATATATATATATATATATATAATATATATAGTAAGTTTAGCGTAGCTAAGGTTTGGTATGGTTTTTTATTTATTGGGTTTTTGACATACAGTATGTGAACATTTTATCAGGACCATGGACAGTGAATAAGGTAGAGGTTTTATAGCTCCTATGTTCAGAACATATAGTATACTGTATTTAATTACACATCTGGGAGTACACCTATGTTACATTTTAACTAATCAAAAATAAAATATTCAGTGACTTTAAGTGCAGGTTATCATCAAGTGTTTGGGGGCAAAGCAACCATACATATTAGTAAAAAAAAAAAAAAATCATAAATCTGAAAACTCAAAGAAGTGTTTTTTGTCCTGGACAAATGTAGCAGTTGTTTCAAATCTTCATCACTTGTAGAATTGTTACCTTACAGTGATTCATTTCAACTGACCACAGTTCCGAGACCCAGGTCATATCAGCCGTAGCCTAAACTAACCTAACGTTCATTTATCTCCAGTCATATGTAATTGCAGTATTCTCTTGGTATGCCACTCGAGTGTCATGAATGATATACTGACATCCAACTATTTATACATTCTCTTTGTTAACCTGAACAAAAATCATTGCAACAGAAATGATTGGTTTCAAATCATTTGGCAATTTTTCTGACCCCCCCCCGCCAGTCTCATCATAGGAATCCACAACTTTCTTTCTGAGAGCCTTAAAGAGCTCTGTTGGTCTTGCCATGAGGACCCACACATGTCAATAGCAAGAAGGCCGTAGACTATTAGGCTCAATTAAGACAGATTACACTTGCATACTCCCTAATAAGATTGAATTGGAAATTAGGTAAATGTAGAGGTGTACTTATTTTTTGCACATGATAAATCTGCATTTTCATTAATTAAGTAATTCACTCAGACTGTAATGAAGCCAGTAGACCTGCATAATAGGCAAACAACTAGCATTTCCAGATTAGCTATGACTGTCTCCCTATTTCCTTTTGGAAAAAGTTGTCATTTTGTAAAGTCAGCACCTTGTCAGCCCACCTATTTCAATTATGAATACATTTTATTTTTTTATTGTATTTGTGAATTACCGCTTTATCCCTTTCAATGCTACCAACATAAGACCTTTAAACACACATCGGGCAGCTATACCAGCTTAGAGTTGTAATGGAAATTTGTAGGTTCTGTATATAATTGTATTCTATTTTATATGTATTGCACAATGCCCTCACTGTGCACACGGCACTAACAATGTTTTCAGTACATGTTTTGCATTCTTTCAAGTCTTGATTAGAATTAGCCTGCCTATGTAACGCCCCTTGTAACCATAAACGTACAATTGTAATATTAATGTGATGCCTACGTAATAGCTATGTAATGTGTATAAAAACCTTCACATGCGTCTTAATAAAGGAGACCGGTTATTTGGAAAGATGCTGAGCGTATCTTTTGTGTCTGTTCCCTACTGCAGTAGTTATTAATTTGGAACCACTAATCAATATGAGGATAGGAGTTGCCTATCATCAAAATATCCATTTCAGGTGGCGAAGCCAGCCAGGTGGGGTTATCAGGTGACCCTGAGTATCCGAAACGAGGAGCTTGAGACGATCCGAGAATTTCTGATAATCAGCCGGCTGAGGTAAGCCTTTTGCTTACATTTGAGTTATCAGACTTCCTTGATCGGTATGGCATTTTCGGGACAAAGGGTACCTATTTTACTCCCCTTAATTGAACTATATTGATTGGTGGTTATATGTTATGTTGTCACTGCCTACTGTCCATCGGAGTGTTATAGAGAAAGGGAAGAATAGTGCTGTTCACAGGTATATGTAGTACATCTGCTAGATAAAGTAGTTTAGAGGCAAAAGGGTATAGGCACACATAGAGAAGACTGGCCAGTCATTATGGGCATTAAATTAAGTAAGGGAATGACGGGTAAGAGACCCTCAAAAATGCCCAGCGCAAGAGGAGCGCTATATATGAAACGAAGATGCGGTTCCGCCTATACTGAGCCCCTAGATTAATGGTTAAAGTGGACAGGGATCCACAAAGGGTAACTGGGTTACCACCAAAGTCCACAGGGACAAAGAATCATGCAGAGTATACAGCTAGAGAATCAGCTATTTATGTGAGCAGGATGGATCAAGAGTAACATTAACACTAGACAGAAAGGGACTTTTTGATGTTAAGTTGTGGGATGAATTTGGGGTCAGGCATTACAACTAGTAAAGTCAAGAAACAGTAATGAGAGTTAAAACAGAATTATTTATATGTTGTCAGAGAGGGAAGATGGGATGAGCACTATGGCTGCCCGTCTGATCATAGAAGGTACAGTATGTGAGGTATGGTATTACAATACATTGGATGCAAAGGATATCAGAACAAAATAAAGAAAGCAGAAATTTAAGCAAGGAAGTATTAAAAAGCGTTAAAAGAATGTGAGAGAATGATAGGCATGTGTTGTGTGCAAATGGGAATAATGTAAGCGATTTTAAAACGATACTTGTGTATGTTTGTGAATGCTGGAACCTTTAGTTCTATCGCTTGTGTCATCTATGCAGATGTGACCCCCTCCTTTGTGCTCTCCTGAAAGAATGTGGCTGCGATCAGAGTTTGGTGATAAGCTGGAAGGACACCATGCCAATTTCAGTTTTTTTAGACAAAACATTTATAACAAAATGTGCCGGGTTAACGAATCTAATGATAAACAATGTGATCACAATTATTTTTGAATCTGTTTTCCAAACATGGTAAAATGAAGGTTACAAATTAACCGTGTCTTACACAAATTTAATATCCTGTGATAGTGGAAACAGTGCATTAAAAAAAAAGAAGAGAGAAGTTGAGTAAAATTAAGTAATATGTCCCCCTTTAAGGACAGTTATCTGTGCATATATATTAGTGTGTAATATTGAAATTATCATATGAGTATTCATTTCTAATATGAGTTTAACAATTTTATTAATAAATATAGATATATTGAAACTGGTTTAGACAACCTTTGGTTGGAAATGAAATCAAGGTTAATGGTCAAATTGGTAAAAATGGAATTAGTTTAGATTAAGATAAAAATTTTGTAATTTTACATTTATTGAGTGGAAATAAAAAAAAGATTAAGATGAGGTTGTTAATTTGAATACAGCTGCAATAATGTTTAACAAAGCCAAGATGAATGGGATACATAAGGAAGTTTTTCTACAGAAATGAAATCTTAAAGTCTGATAATAACTTGATGTGCGGTCCATGATGTGAGAGTAATAATAACATTTAAATATAACAGACCCATCACATCAAGTCCATACACCCGGTTAGGATAGATGCTGCCTGCAGCTAGTTGGTTTATAGTTTTTGATGGCCAAGTGCCTTCTGGTCCGTCATACATATTGTTGGTCCTTTTGTTTTTATGTATTTTTATTTTTGAAATCCAAAGCAGAATGTGTGGATTGTGAAATGATGTGCCCCTTTTCCTTGTAAGTGCAGTGGTTATAAGTAGAAGAATATTTTGGATTTATGGACATCTCTGCATGACTGCAGGGTATTCTTATCATTTATTAGAATATTGCCAGGAAAAAGTTGTCTTTTTGAAACATGAAACTGGAGTTCTTACACAAACAGCATGATAGGAAAAAGCCATTGTTATATTTATGCAAGCTGGACCCAGTAATCAAGGTTTCACCCCGATATATCAGCGCTGTAGCTTTATGGAAAGTTGCTATTAGACAAAGTTACAGATATTATTTTGGTTGAATATTTAATTTTTAATGGTTCGATATTCTGTACAGCAAATATATAGCTAAGTGTTTGTCTAATGAAAGGTTCAAAATATGAATTTGTTTTGTTTATGTACAAATCTAACAATGAAAAATGTGTACATTTGAAACCAGCCACCTTATTGCCTCTATTGGAGGAGGCTGGAGACAAAGAAAAAGCACATGTGTTAAATTGATGACGTGGGAATCAGCTGCTGTGAGCCCAGTGCAGGACACACTCCCTTGAGACCCGAGTATTTACTTTTTTGTAGTGATTCCTGGTTTTATACCGAGGATGAAGTTTATCACCCAGAAGGATTCCCTGTATTCAGAGTCATTGGATCCTTTTTACCCCGCTCAAGAAGCAGAGCTCCATGTTTTAGAAAAGCCCATGAGCTATAAAAAGAGTATATATTTATATAGATAGACGAGCTATAGAGAGCTTTTGGTTCCATTTGAAGGGCCAGAAGTTTGTTTTTACTTCGGCAGGTAAACCAATCAAGCACGCTAAGTTAATTTGATCGGCTATTTTCAGCCTTCCAGGTTCTTGCTGAGGTAGCCATACTAACAGTAAAACTCACATATGGAAGCAGACCAGGCGACTCTAAGGATGCTGCATTTACAGCCCCGGACACTTGCTGGGCCTGTGCAGCTCACAGATTCCACCCTAGTTCTGGCCCAGTATAGCTGGGATTAATAATTCAACTTTAAGGACCCCCAGTACGAGAAGCACAAGTGGTCCACAGAGGGCAACTTCTTACGAAACAAGACTTTGGAAAAGGTGATCATTTATGTTTGCCAGACACTCTTTTCCCTTCAGCTTGACACGTGGACCGTGTCATCAGTCACAAGCAGTTATGGCTGCCTTAGTAAATGAGCATGGGATAGAGCTAGGGTCCTCCACAGTTGTTTTTATAACATACCACTTCTTGTTTTACCTGTTACCAAAGGTGTTACCAAAAGCTGAACATCCCTTCCAGAGATAACAAAAAGATATATCCAGATGCCTAAGTCAGGATCTTACAAGTATGTATTTTGTTTGTATGGACATGTTTTCTGGATGTCCAGTGGCAAATGCTACTGCAAAGGCCACAGTAAAAAAGTGTTATCAGAAATAGTTTGTAAGTACAGAGAGCAGAATCTACAGAGAGTAACAGAGGAAATCATTTTTAGAGGAGAGTCCTTACTAGAAGTTTTGAGGTTTTATTTTTACACCCCCTACTGTCTACAATGTAGTGGACAAAGTAGAGTAAGAAACTAGAAAACTTTTGCCTGAATGTTTTCTTATATTTTATCAAGCCCCTAAGGGGATGTTGGACTCTCTCCCTATGGGATTTGGTTTGGGAGTGTGTTACTCACTTGCTTATATTTTGTCTCAGCAGCTGAAGTCCTTCATTCGGATCTCACAGAGAATGTTGCTGATCTTTTAAGGTTTTTGACAAACTTATTTATGTGTTTTCTCCCCAATTCCAGATCCTAAAAGTTTGGAAGGATCTAAAACTAAAGCCAGGTGACTTGTGGATTGTTAAGAGACATTTATATATAAGGAAATGTTTGGAGAGTCAATACAGCATCTATTTCATGTACAGTTTTGCAAAACTTGAAGGAAAAGTCACCCGGATCCACACCAGACACTGTAATATGACTAAATGAAAAATTTCTATGTTTGATTTGTTTCCCTCTTGTGATCACAGTCTAGGGCAATTTTTGATTCAATTACTTTAATTGTAAGGGATATATATATTTGAAAAGTAGTTTAGCCATGTTGAAGTCATATTTGTCTTTTGTACCTCTTCCATTGTATGTAGAATTGTCTGTGTTTACATGTGCTGATAAGTCAGCATACCAGCAATGAAGCTAGAAGGCCATTCTGGCCACAGGAGTGTACAGCCAGTACTCTGTAAATATGTCTTATCAATCATTTGTTTTTCACAATGAAAAGTCATTTTGTAATGAAAAAAGCTGCTCAGCTATTATTTTCTCCACAATGGAGTTTTTGCCTCTTTGGCCAGGACTACCTCCACCTAAGCGTGTGGAGGTTCCAGGTTAAAGGTGATAGCAGGTATGGTTAGTGATCGAAATATTGATCAAAAGAGAGGAGACTGTAATGGAAATTTGTAGGTTCTGTATATAATTGTATTCTATTTTATATGTATTGCACAATGCCCTCACTGTGCACACGGCACTAACAATGTTTTCAGTACATGTTTTGCATTCTTTCAAGTCTTGATTAGAATTAGCCTGCCTATGTAACGCCCCTTGTTACCATAAACGTACAATTGTAATATTAATGTGATACCTACGTAATAGCTATGTAATGTGTATAAAAACCTTCACATGCGTCTTAATAAAGGAGAACGGTTATTTGGAAAGATGCTGAGCGTATCTTTTGTGTCTGTTCCCTACTGCAGTAGTTATTAATTTGGAACCACTAATCAATATGAGGATAGGAGTTGCCTATCATCAAAATATCCATTTCAGAGTGTATTTACACTTTCTCAGCTGACTGTTAGCTTTCTGCTGCCAGATCCCTCCTACATACATGAGAATGTATACCCCACAATGTATCCCAGGCTCCATTGACCCCCTGCAGGCCCGGATATCCCTTTAGTTGCACAGAATTCATTTAAAAATAAACTTTAAGTACACACAACTGTGAACTTGTGTGTCAGGTACACCTACATACATACTTGAAGTGAGTGGTGAGGGGTTAGAATCACTTTAATTGTTTTGTTTCTCCTGTGTCCATGTTAGGAAAATTAACGTGTTACTATACCCAGGACTAGGGATGAGCTTCGTGTTCGAGTCGAACGTACGTTCGACTCGAACATTGGCTGTTCGTCCGTTCGCGTCAAATTCGCGTGGCGCTCACGGCCCACAATGCACTGCGATGGCGCAGTGCATTGCTGGCTCATGATTGGCCAAGCATGCACTGTGACCCCGCATGCTTGGCCAATCGCAGCGCCAGCAGCAAGGAGAGCCATAATTGGCCACAGGCAGGATGCCTGTGGCCAATCATAGCTCAGGCTGTGTAGTGCACGCCCCACACTATATAAGGCCGCCATCGCGGCGGCCTCGTGTAGTGTGTTGGCGTCTGAAGCAGTGGGTGTTCTGTGTACCTTCAACACAGTACACACCGATTGTTTTTGGCCGATTTTCTATCTTGCTGTTGTGTAGTGGTTATTGTCTGCGTGCCCTGACCGCAGTATACACCGCTATATTCACCTCACCTATATAGCTAGTGATCTATCTTTAATAATAGAGCTTGCAGTCAGTAGTGTTAGGAGATATTGCGTGCTGTCTGCGTGCTCTGTAGCCAGTACATACCGCTATATCCACCTACATAGCTGTTCTCTATTTGAGCCCACTTGCCATCTGCAGGAGTTATTGGGAGTTGTGTGTGCCTCCACGTTGCAAGTGAGCCACGTTGCAAGACTGCACAATTGTCAGTTAAAGCGAAGCAGTGCAGAATCACAAAAAGTGGTCTGGTCTTTGGCCAGTCAAAGGGTCCGGGTCCTAAGTGGTTAAGAAACAACTTGATCTCCATGACCTAGCTATTAAAAGCATGAGTGCTGCTCTTACTGGGTTATGTGAGGTTACAGAGGATTATGAATGTTGCACATGGATACACAACACACCTGTTGAAATACCCGATTATTATGATAATATTGCACAACACCAAAAAGAAGTAGGCAAGCTGCAACAGGAAGCTAGGAACATTGCTAAAAAAAGGAACGTTCTCATGGATGAAAGATATAGCCATAATGTTGATATTTATTGTATTGTTCATTTTATTTTTGTACTTGATTTATAAGCTTGTTATGTGCCTGATTGCTAGGGCCACCCGCATCCCAGACCCTTCTTTGGCTAATAAAGCTTACCTCAATATGTATTACAATAAGCAAGCTACTACAATGAAGGGAAAATTAGCCATTTAATTATGTCTCAAAGAGGGGATTGTAATGTATAATGTATAAAACAATTATTTTCCTTAGAATGATTTCCCTATGCTTTGCTAAATAGGTTGCAGGTGGCCCTAAATGTTGTTGATCCACCCAAACAACTTTCTTTTTTTCAAAGTATGGAAGGTTTCCATCCATGCAGGAAATGCCCCATTTGCAAATTGAATACTACTAGGAGCAGGAGGAAAGACTCTTTTCAGTCCACCTCTACCCAAGAAATCTTCCCGATTAAACCTTTCATCACATGCTCAACTAAATATGTCATCTATGTGATCGAATGTCCATGTGAGAAGCAATATATAGGGCGAACCAAACGCATGCTTCGGGTGAGGCTTAGTGAACATGTGGCAATATCAGATGTGGCTTTTCCAAACAGAGCCTCTCTCACCATTACGCCTTGAAACATGATTGCAACCCAGAGGGTATGTCATTTCTGGGCATCGACAAATTTTGTGGACATTGGAGGGGCAGTAACATGGTGAGGGAGGTCTCACGTTTGGAAACTAAATGGATCTATCAAGCACAGACTTGCATTTATTAATAATGGTTAGCTCCTTCCGGTGTATGGGTATCCCTGGGTTTACGATTTATTAATTTATGTTTTTAAATTTTGTATTGTTTTGTTTAGATTGTTTTTATTGATTTTTGTTGGTTTTGACAATCAAAAAATATTTTTTCGTTTCTTTTAGGCTCATATGGTGATATATTCACCTGTTTTCAGCCTAACTAGGCTTTTTACTTAGTGGTATTTTTGGGCAGAGAAAGTTTTTACTTTTTCTGGTTTATGGAGCTCGTCCTTTGGGCCAGTATAAAATTGTATTATCATTATTTTTAAATTTGCATTTTTTATACGGTTGTGCTCTGGGAGGTGATTAAAGCCACCATCCTGGATGCACTGTATTATTTTGATGTGTAGGTTTATATTATCCTCCCCCCATCTTCTCTTATGAAATACATTCCTGGACTATGAATTACGCTATCTTCCAGTTAGTGGAAGGCATCTTGTATTATGTATTACTTATTTCCAGGAGATTACGTTCTCCGCTGGATGGAAAGCAGGTACCTCCTGGAGCATGCATTCAAGGAGCTGAGAAGTGACAACTTACGCCCTTTGGAACACATGTGATAAACATTTTTTTATCCACGCCCACCCACTATATAAAAAACGAACGTCAAGTGGCATGACCACGCCCATGAAGATGCACGTTTGTGATAAAACGTTGGGTTGAGTGATGGACAAATGATGTAGTGGAGTGGAAGGAGGAGTGGCTTTTGTTGGTAGGAAGTGCGGGACGCTTTCCTCATGCTTATGCTTTCCTTATGCTTGTATCCTATTTATTACATGTGAGCTTTCATAGCATAAAATGACCTTTCTTTCGGAATGTCTTTGCAATGAAAGTGTTTCTTCCATCTTCTTGTGTGGCCGCTGCACTATACCATTGGGGCATACTCTCTAGCTAAAGGTCTTGCCGAGATTCAAGTGATTGCATCTGGTGGGTTAGTGGAAGAAAGGCTTCTTGCAGACACCTAGTGGACTCAGTATATTCGAGTGTTGGTGACGGCTCTTTCCTCAGCATATTGAATACCTTTGATGGACTTTATTTCATCTATATCAAATTTTTTTGATTAATTTTTTGTTTATTATCAGCGCTAAACCTATATCCTCTGGTTATATTACCTGTTTCCTCTTCAACCTGCATGAAGCTTCTGATCGGTTCCAGGCGAAAACTGCCAGGCGTACCTGATCTGAGATTAAAAAAGTAGGGAAACTACGCAAAATTGTTCTCAAATTAGGTAAAGCCACAAAGAGAAAACATAATCTTATAAATAAATATTTAAATAGATAATTACAGAGATTAATTGTGCTAATATTATAACTCAAATGGTGAAACAAATAGTGTCCAAGCTCAAAAGATCGTTCCCAAGACCAAGTAAAATCCCCTTGAATGTACAGAATAAACTTCTTCCTTCTTCAAAAAAATGAATGTCAATAGTATTAGAAATATCCGATATCACCAAAGGTAATGTCAAGATGCAGGCATCCTGACCAACATAACCCCCTTATTAAGAGCAGTTGTTAAAATCTCTATCACGGGCATCAATGGCAGCTCTCTATACATGTCCCAGGGTCTTCCATAAGAACTGCTCATTGAACAGCCTTATTGAATCTCCTAGTGGCATGGATTCATGCAGAAACAAACAAATGCTCCCCATAGTCTAGAAGATTAACCATTACTTGCAAACAGCATGCACTTCCAGTTCACTTCCAATACACAATGACGTCTGATGTCCTACTGATGTCATCACATATTGGATATGAACTGGAAGTGCACATTATTTGCCTGCTTGGTGACAGTTTTAATGCACATTGTTTTTTATCTATATGAGGGTATATTTATATTATATACATTTATTGGATGATATGGTCATGAAAGGTTTAATGAAAAGAAAATGGATGCTTAGAGTAAAATGTGTTCCTTGGAGTTTATTAAGGGATGCAGGTCTCAGCCCCTCCTTGTTTGTAATAACTTCCAGTGTTCATTTTCTACAAAACTGAAGCATGGTGGGAATAGGAGAGGTTATACTGTACCTGGCTGACAAGTTAGCTTTTTTGTTTGCTAGTGTCCAATTCTTCATGCAGGCAACATTATAACCAAGTTATCTTTGAATAACTCCATCCTGTGTTCCTAATGAATGCCAAGAAACAGATTTTATGGTAAGTACAAAAATCCTGTTTTACTCATATTTTTTAGGAGCATAAAACTGAAGAGCTGCATGTATTATAATGGGAAAATGTTTGAAATAAAATCTCTTGAAAGTCTGAAAGATCTGACTGTAGGACCTTTTTTCATACAAAATGGAATATATTGCCAGCAGCAATTTGAAACAAAATGGAATATATTCCCAGCAGCAGATTGAAATAAAATGAAAATTAACAGAAGGAAATGGCTAACTTATTTAAGCTCAAATACTGTATAACCTGTTTGATAAAAGTAAAGTAATTGGATTAATTTCTCCCTAGATAGGATAACACAGTTGATAATTCTATATAACCTCTTTATATTTTTATGGAAGGTATCATTTTCTTCCATTTAATCCATACTTTATTTAACCTATTGTATCTAGATTGAAAGAGACGGTTTTAGTGGAAATATTTTCTTGATATAGATTTTTTTATTGGTCTTAAAGGTTACATTAGTTAGGCAATAATACCCAGATGTTGCATGTTTTAACTGTAAAAATACGAAATTCCCGGCTTTAGGGATAGTACATTCTATTTTCAGTTGAGAAGAAGTTTTATATAGTTGATGTACTTATTTTATTCCATATTTAGCCCAGACTTCATCAAATATTTGCAGCTTTAATTTATTACTGAGTCTCAAGGGAACCAACTTTCTCAGCCTATAAAACCATAGTGGTGCCTTTTAAAGAAAGACATGATCACATTTTTTAAATGATAATGCCTAAACTTATTTAACCCCTGAGGAGAATTATTATAACACTTTTCATTCTGTCTAACAAATGGATCTGCTCCTGTTTTTCTTAAATGAATGAACACATAGTAAGGAAATAAAGATGGAATATTATATCTGACAATCACTGAATCGTAGTAATGTCAGCCAAATCCAGTTTTTGATTTACGGTGGGGACTAAGGTGGAAATGGATTGTAAGTTTACCAATCCATAACAGTTTGTATTACATAACATTTTGCTTACATCAGGGATGTGCGATGAGGTCAGTGGCCGGTGAAGCACTGGCTAGTATCAGAGCCAGATACACACAGGTTACATACGCCGTGATCGTTAGAGCGAGAGCAATAATTTTGGCACTAGATCTCCTATGTAACTCTAAACCTGTAACCTTCAAAAAAAAAATTAAAGCATCACCTATGGAGATTTATAAGTACTTAAAATTGTGCACACTTATGGAATGGCACCAAACTTCAAGTGTGTTGTTAGGTATCTATTTACTCAGCGTAACATCTTCTTTCACATTATACAAAAAATTTGGGCAAACGTTAGCACTTGTTTTTATTCATGAAACAGTTTTTTCCCCCCAAAAAATGTTTAAAAAAATTGCTGCGCAAATACCTTGTGAAATAAAAAGTTTCAACAACCACCATTTTATTCTCTAGGGTGTCTGCTAAAACAATATATATAATGTTTGGGAGTTCTGAGTAATTTTCTAGCAAAAAAATTATGATTTTTAGAAGAGAAGTGTCAGAATTGGCCTGGGTGGCAAGGGGTTAATTACCATAAGTAAGTAATAAGTTATAATTATTATATAGTGTTTTTAGGGGAATTTACTATATTTTCAAAATCTGTACTCAAGCAGCTGGCCTAACAGACAAATTACTGAAGTTGGAAGTTATAACTTCCAACCAGTAATTTCACAGTAAATAGATAAATAATAAATGATTATGTTATAACATATAGTATATAAATGTATGATTTAGCTTGAATATAACAGTAACTTTTCAACAGAATCAGTTTCTCCCTCTTAACTGTGTGAGAAAAAGATGGGATTATGGGTAAACCTTATACACATAAACACGTTTTTCCTTGTAGATAAGAGGGCTGGGCTGGAAGGGAGCATGTGTCTTTTAGACACATGCCCCCTTCTATGACAATCTAGTGAGAGGCGTGCCTCCACTGCAGCATTTTTATTAGACAGCTGGGACCAATGGAACTTTATCATTGGTCCAAGTCTCCAAGCTGTTCATTGAGCTCAGTGCCTCTGACAAGAAGTGAGAGGCACTGTGAGCTCAACCTCTCAGTCTGTTGCAAACAGAGTGTGTCAGCTTGTATTTAACCACGTAAGGACAGGGCCTATTTTTCAGACTCAGTGTCTACGAGTTAAAACCATTTTTTAAATTATTTTTCATACATATTTTTTTCTAACACCATAGAGAATAAAATGGCAGTCATTCAATACAATACTTTCTGTCACACCATATTTTTGAATTAAACAATAGTAAAGTTAGCCCAGTTTTTTTTATCTTGTAATAGATAATTTTACGCCAAGTAAATTGATACCCAACATGTCACGCTTCAAAATTGCGCCCCATCGTGGAATGGTGAGAAACTTTTACCCCTAAAAATCTCCATAGGCGATGTTTATAGATTTCTACAGGTTACCAGTTTTGAGTTACAGAGAAGGTCTAGGGATAGAATTATATTGCTCTCACTATATCAATCGCGGTGATACCTCATTTGTGTGCTTTGAACATTTTTGTTATATGCACTCGCTACTCACATATACGTTTGCTTCTGTGCACAAGCTCGTTGGGACAGGGGGATTTAAAAAAAATGTTCTTATTTTACTTTTTTTTTTTTTTTTTAAATGGGTCACTTTTATTGCTATTACAAGGAATGTAAACATCCCTTGCAATAGAAAAAAAGCATGACAGGACCTCTTAAATATGAGATTGGGCGTCAAAAAAACCTCAAATCTCATATTTACACTAAAATGCAATATAAAAAAAAGGAAATTTGAAAAATAAAATTCTCCTTTAAGAGCATTGGGCAGATGGCCTCTCCTACCACAGATAAAAGTGATCTTGCGGCAAGTCTACTGCAGAGACCACTTTTATCTGAAAGTAGACTACCTGCTGAAGAAGAGGATACTGGGATTATGGCAACTAGCTGCTGCCATAACAACGCATAATGATGGCTGCTCTGTATTTAGCTTCTGACAGGCTGCGCAAGGAGCCCCATAGCTCTGGAACTGGAACCATAGGTCGTAGGAGCCCCAAATGGTAGGGTAGGACTTAGGCTACATACCCCACTACACATTTTTCCCCTGACTGCATGTCCCTGGCTTACATCATTCAAATAGATTGTATCGGCAAGGAGAACATTATTATGGTTAGCAAATAAGAAGAGGGTAGTAATCCCCTTCTCATGTGCCAACCATAATAATGTTCTTTCTAACTTTCAAATACCGTATTGCTTCTGTGGTGTTTAATTTTACTACCCTACTGATATTCAAATTATATTGTCTCAACTCATGTGACTTAAAAGTATAACTATGCTACAGAGCTGGATGACAGCCTAATACAGGAGCTCCAGTAAAAACAGAGATACAGCAGCACAAAATGACATCCCGGGACACATTTTAACCCACTTTTCCAGGCGATCTGGCTCCGGGACAACCTGAGATCCTGCCCAGACAAAGAAAGGAGGAAAGGAACGGACTTCTTTATTCTTAAATAGCATGGATGTAGGCAAAATGGTCATGGATCATTATCCATCCTTACACCCAAAACACAGGCCGAATCACATAAATCGGGTTGAATGGCTCAAAATAGCGGCTCCCCTGACAGCCCACAGTCCTACCCTCCATCTTCAGCCTCCAGCAGCCCAGCCAAAGCCAAAATTCAGATGGATGGAGAGGGATACAATCCAGAGACAAGCCCTGTCACTGAATCAGGGGATGACACCAATGGCGTCACTAAGGGGGGGCAAAGGGGACCCTGACCCCCCAACATTGTGCTTTGCCCCACCAATTGAAACACCTTTTGTTTCCTAATGTATTGGGGGAGAGATATGGCCTTGCGGTTCGCCTGGCGGTCGGCTCGCAGCAAATTTTGCTCATTCGCGACTCGCCAAACCGGCGGACTTCTGGCGTTGTTCACGGCGGACATATGCGTTTACATTGTGAAGAACTTTGACCCATGACACATCCATCATGGGGTACAGGACACAGCCAATTGAGACATTTCAGCACATGGACATACCCCCCACCTTATAAATAGACGTGATCTGGCGGCCATTTTACATTCTGTCTTTTGTCAGTGTAGGGAAAGGACGCTGTGTGGAGCAGGGACAGTCAGTCTAATCACTAGCTATTACTATTAGGTCCACAAAAGTATTTTTAAAGACTGGTATAGGTGTACAGTATATAAGGTTGTAATACATGTATAATATACTTTCTTTCAAATATAGAAAGCATATTATACTGCACTGCTGTGCTGCTGAGCTGAGTGCTGACCGATTCTGCAGCTGTCTTTTCTCAGTGTAGGGAGGGACAGTTTTGTGTTTGGAGCAGGGACAGTCTTCAATTCACTAGCTACTAGCTAGCTACTACTAGGTCCACAAAGGTCCTTTTAAGGACTGGTATAGGTATACAGTATATAGGGTTGTAATACATGTATAATATACTTTCTTTCAAATATAGAAAGCATATTATACTGCACTGCTGTGCTGCTGAGCTGAGTGCTGACCGATTCTGCAGCTGTCTTTTCTCAGTGTAGGGAGGGACAGTTTTGTGTTTGGAGCAGGGACAGTCTTCAATTTACTAGCTACTAGCTAGCTACTACTAGGTCCACAAAGGTCCTTTTAAGGACTGGTATAGGTATACAGTATATAGGGTTGTAATACATGTATAATATACTTTCTTTCAAATATAGAAAGCATATTATAGTTCACTGCATGCTGTGCTGCTGACTGATTCTGCAGCTGTCATTTCTCAGTGTAGGGAGGAACAGTTTGGTGTTTGGAGCAGGGACAGTCTGCAATTCACTAGCTACTAGCTAGCTACTATTAGGTCCACAAAGGTCTTTATAAGGACTGGTATAGGTGTACTATTTGGTGTGCAGTATATAGGGATGTAATGCACGTATAAAATACTTTCAAATATAGAAAGCATAGTATAGTGCATTTCCACTGTGCAGCATTGTGACTGCTGAGCGGTTCTGCAGCGATACTACAAAGAATGACAAATGCAATTAGAAAAAAGTATTATAACTGGTGTGATAGACCAGTGGCCCCCAAAAACTACAGATTGAAGCGGGGTGTTATATACCTTCTTCCACATATACTGCACTTCTCTAGAGACTTTTGTCACAGGGTCATTTAAAAAATGGCGGGCAGAAGAAGAGGCAGGCCCTTCCGCAGGGGTGGTAGGGGTAGGGCAGGAGCAACAGGCTTGAGCCAAAGTGGGAAATTGCAGAAGTGCGCTCTATCTCGGTGCTGGTGTCAGTGCTTTCTATCTCGGTGCTGGTGTCAGTGCTCTCTATCTTGGTGCTGGTGTCAGTGCTCTCTATCTTGGTGCTGGTGTCAGTGCTCTCTATCTCGGGGCAGGTGTCAGTGCTCTCTATCTCGGGGCAGGTGTCAGTGCTCTCTATCTCGGTGCTGGTGTCAGTGCTCTCTATCATGGTGCTGGTGTCAGTGCTCTCTATCTCGGTGCTGGTGTGGTCTCAGTGCTCTCTATCACGGTGCTGGCGTCAGTGCTCTATATCTCGGTGCTGGTGTCAGTGCTCTCTATCATGGTGCTGGTGTCAGTGCTCTCTATCTCGGTGCTGGTGTGGTCTCAGTGCTCTCTATCATGGTGCTGGTGTCAGTGCTCTCACGGTGCTGGTGTCAGTGCTCTCTATCACTGTGCTGGTGGCAGTGCTCTCTATCACGGTGCTGGTGTCAGTGCTCTCTATCTCGGGGCTGGTGTCAGTGCTCTCTATCTCGGGGCTGGTGTCAGTGCTCTCTATCACGGTGCTGGTGTCAGTGCTCTCTATCTCAGTGCTGGTGTGGTCTCAGTGCTCTCTATCATGGTGCTGGTGTCAGTGCTCTCACGGTGCTGGTGTCAGTGCTCTCTATCATGGTGCTGGTGTCAGTGCAGTCTATCTCGGTGCTGGTGTCAGTGCCCTCTCTCTATCTCGGTCCTGGTGTGGTATCAGTGCTCTCTATCTCGGTGCTGGTGTGGTCTCAGTGCTCTCTATCTCGGTGCTGGTGTGGTCTCAGTGCTCTCTATCACGGTGCTGGTGTCAGAGCTCTCTATCTCGGTGCTGGTGTCAGTGCTCAGTTTCTTTTGCAGTGCTGGTTTCAGACAGTGAGGGAGATAGCAGGAGAGAAGCCAATCAGCAGGCAGTGCCAGCGCCATGGCTGAGGATCAGCACTGGACTGGCACCTCCGGACCACCGCAGTGGAGCCCTGCATAGGTGTGGGTAAGGGCCAGGCAGAGGGAGGGCCTCAAGCACAGGTTAGCACACTGGGACACTGGCACAGGACTGCTCCGCCCTAACTGTGGCACTGATCATCTCCTGCACCCCCTTCATAGCCTGCCCTGACCTTGCCTCTCCTCCATGGCCTTCATGCGCTCCTGAATTGTCAAAATTTCACAGATAAAAAAGAATGCTTGTCGTTGTCGATCCCAGATTCACTTAATACTTTTGTTATGTCAATGTCCATGTTGTGGGACTATGTGTGCACAGCTAGTAAGTATTTTGTGGCTGAAAATATGACCTGGAGGTTTTTAAGGTTCGCCTGACATTAAAGTCAATGGGGTCCTCCACGAACCTTGCGGTTCGCAAACTTTTGGCCCCGTTCGCGGTTCGCGTTCGTGAAGCGTCCCGTCGGAAGTATGTCCATCACTAATCGGGGGTCCCGCATCTTGCTTGGGTTGCCGCCGAGTTGACACAAGCTCTCCTGACACTGTGCAATATGTGAGAGCCGCTCGCACAACCACGGCTGCCTGATCTGCTCCCCCCTGCATCCTCATTGGCAGGGAGGAGAGCGACTTCAGGAAGGACTCCACCAGGCACCAGCACAGGGGACGAGCAAACCTCCCATTACTGTATCTCAGTGATAGTGAAAAAGCAGACTGACTTCTCCCGTCCATAGGATAGGTGAAATCAGCCTATAATTTCTGAGACTGATGGCTGCAGCTCTGTAAGAGTGTCTATGACACTCTTACACTCAGCCCAGTGATCACATCCACCCCACCCTCACTGATGGGAGAGCAGAGGATTAAAGCTCCTCCTCCTCTCACCTCTGCTCCTCCTGTGTCCTCCCCCCCTTCTGTCCTTATCTCGATCTCCCTCCATTCTCTCCCTCATCTGTCTCCCTCCCCCCTGTTCTTTCAAGACCTTCACAGACTTAGATAGTACAGATTTCTTTCCTGCAGCCACAGATTGCAGGAAATAAATTTGCATAATTCCCCCCATCAGCACAGTCAGTGCTGACAGGGGAATCCCTTCCACTGAACAATTGTATTCTCCCGACAAACAGTGATTATCACTAGCAACCACTAGCGATAATCATAAGAGAATCTGACAGACTGGTTATACCCAATTTGATCGATCAACTTGGAACATTCAGTCTGCTCATTAATGGTTTAAGGGCCGATTCACACTAGTGCGCTATGCGAGATTGCATGTTATTTGCACTTCAGTGCAAATCACATGTGATGTCCATACAGATAGAATGGCTGAAATCACATCGCATTCAGATTAAACTCGCACAGGACCCTGTTTTTAGTTTGCACCAGAATCGGATCGCATGGGTGTTCACACCTATGCGATCAGATTCATGTCCGAACTGACAGGTCGCAGTGCGATATGCAAGCTGAAATGGGAGTGTCATTAATGTATTGACACTCCCCAGCAGTTTGCATATGACAGTTTGAACTGCCATACGAGTCGAGTGCGATGCGGGAACCCACAGTGGATTTGCAGGGTTCCCGCATTGCACTAATGTGAACCCAGCCTTAATCTCAGCCAGTTCCTGGTGAACCGGCCGAGATTTAAACTATCTATGGCTGATCTTAGATCTTAGGCAGCCCATAGATTGATCACTTTTTTCATTCAACTGCTAAACTGTTGAATGAAAAAAAAATGTTCCAATTCTCCCAGCTACACATCCCAGGTGGATGGGGGAATCCTCTCAGTGTAGACCTGCGACAGAACTATCAGGGCTGCTGTCCTGACCCGGCTATTGACAGCGCTGGTCTCTGTCTCAAAGGCAGAAGCATATTAGGACCCAGTGTGATTACTTTATGGGGCTGATGGGCTCATGCACAGGAGGGCCAGCACAATTGGTTGTTAGAAATGGGCTCGGGTGTGTTTGAAATCCCACATGCCCAATCCCACCAGGAAACCCACACTGCACACCGCTAATCACAGGCAGGGAGACATTTCCAGGTTCACAGCTGCACAGATCAGGAAATTTCTCACTGCCTGTGATTAGCCGTGTGCAGTGTCGGCTTCCTGGAGGGATCAGGCATGTGGGATTTCAAACATACCCAAGCCCATCTCTAATGGTTGCAGACAGTTGAGCTCCCTGCAGATTGCTTAGCAGCAGTGGAGCCTTCTCTGATATGCTGATCTGGATTCAATCCAGGTGAGGCTCCTAGTCAAATCCTAGTGTTAAATATGATAGTGATTTTATTGTTCAAGCCCACACCCTACAGGCATGGAGCCCACATGGCAACCGAACATGTGTGTCAGGAATCCGTCCGTTCTGTGCGATCGGGTCTCCGTTCGTGCCGCGGGTCGTCGTGGGCACGTGCATCTCCAGACGTGCCCGGGTGCACGCCGTTCGTATGTGCGCGCGGCACACGCACGCACGTGTGCGCGTTAGCGCGATTGGGGCCAGTGGCCCTTTTTAAAGGTACAGCTGCAGAGGTTCTGTGCTGTTCGTCTGCAGCTAGTACCTGAAGCTATCTGTTATTCTGCCTGAAACCTACCTGATACCTGACCCGGCTCCGTTTGACTCTGCTGACCTCTCCTGCTCCGACCCAGGCTTGTTTGACCCTTCTTGGACTGATACCTGTTGCCGAACCCCTGCTTGTTATCTGATTCCTCTGCTGGCTCCTGCTTGCTGCTGTGTCTGCTGCTCTCCCACCCAGAGATCCATCCGGGCCTGCCTCTGCCTCTCCAGACCCGTGCACCACCCGTCTTGGTACCACGACCTGCTTGCCAATCTCCATCGGCTGCCTTCCTGCTACTGAGAGCTCCTGCACCTGAAGATCTTCATCTTCCTAGCACCTGCTGCTGCATCTGGCCAGACGCTCCTACCCGCTGTGCTCCTGTCCCTCTGTTCCCACTTCAGAGAGACGTGAACCAGAGTCGTAAGAGAGGTCTCCTTCCACCAAGTCAGACTCACCATCCGAAAACCTAACAATGTGGTTGCTTGTTCACCTGGATCACAGCCAAATCAGCATGTCAACAGAGAAGGTTATACAGCATTACTGCTGCTAGGTGACCAGCTGGGGGCTCAGCTCTCCACAACCAATAGTTCCAGCCTTCCCCCTGGAATCCAGAGTGGATTCCATTGAACACAAAATGGAGGAATATGCTTTCACCATCAATTAATTAGTGGATTGCAATGAAGAAAGAGAGGGGGATACTGAATGGATAAAGGCTAAGTTAGCAGATATCAAGGACAGGTCGAGGAGCAACAATCTGAAAATTAAGGGGGTCCCCGAATCAGTTAAACAACCTGACCTACGCACCTATGCCTCTTCTCTGTTTAAATCGCTCATTCCTGACCTCTCTGATTTAGATATCACCATTGACACAATCTACCGTTTACCAAAACTAGCTCATCTACCTGAACAAGTACCTAGGGACAATATTCTATGTCTCCATTTCCATAATTTCCAGAGAGACTTATTTCAACATTGCAGTTCAATTTTGTCCCTTCTCGTTTTCACATCATAGTGGTTTATTCTGCTATAGCTTATTTAATTATTATAATACATACAATTTTTAATTACATAC
This sequence comes from Lithobates pipiens, assembly GCF_037356315.1. Lineage (NCBI taxonomy): Eukaryota > Metazoa > Chordata > Amphibia > Anura > Ranidae > Lithobates > Lithobates pipiens. Next base: position 179,788,687 of record NW_027507718.1, read on the forward strand.
CATACAAAAAGAGACTTCCATATATAATCTTTCTATTTCTTACCACCCCTTTCTGCTATCCCTCCCTCCCAATCTCCTGCCCCGCAAACCCCCCCCCTCCCCAGTTTGTTTTATTCTATATACCTTTTGTTCCTAGCACACGTTCTTCTGCCCACCATCATCTCCAGATATTTATCTGAGAACATTTTTCCCAACTTTCCCATGTGCTGACATAATTTTCATATTGACCTTTGTCTCTGTTGCCCAGGGATTCCATTTTATTGTAATACTTTATTTGTTCAAACCATTCTCTTATTCCTGTTTTTTCACTATTTAACCAGTTTTTTTAGATCAATCTCTTCGCTGCATTCAGAAGTTTTGGGATAATTGTTTTCATATATTGTTTCTTTGGCATTTTGGAGTCATGGAACAGGCAAACCTGTATATTATTTTCTATTTTCTCATCTGTTATCTCTTTTATTAGGCTCACTATTTCTTGCCAGTATTGCTTTATTTTCGGGCATTTCCACCATATGTGTACTATTGATGCCGTTTGTTTACAGTTTCTCCAGCATAATGGTGATTCCTCCACTTGAAATTTATAAGTTCTCTCTGGTGTCAGATACCATCTTGCTAAAAGTTTGTAGTCCATTTCTATGGTATTCATATCCCACGCATTGTTTTATCCAGCTCCTATCATTTTTTCCACTTGATGGTCGTCTAGTTTTAAGCCCATGTCTTTTTCCCATTGTTTGATATATGGAGGTTTTCCTTGTGCTTCTAAGTCTGTCAATATTCCGTAAATTTTTGATATTCCATTTTTCAATGGTGTTTGTGTAAAGCAGAGTTTTTACAAGAAGTTCAAATCTCCTCCATCCTGAATTGGATGTGGGAGTGTTTTTTCTAAATGTTTTAACTGTAAAACATTCCATTCACTTATCTTCCACCCTTTAGACTCTATTATTTCTTGTCGAGTTTTTATCTTTCCTTTTGTGATAATATCTCTCAATTGTAGAGTTCTAATTTCATGTGCAGTAAAAATCTCTTCCCCTGGTAGAAAAAAATGTGTTTCTGTAAGGGCCATTAAAGGCGAATTATATTCCCATTTGTTTTCTCGGTAGACTGTATCCCAAATTTTAAAAACATTTCTAGTCAAATCGTGTGTTTCTGGTGCCAATACCCTGAACTCACGTGGTATCCATATATTTTTGTGCAATATGGTTCTATTTATTATATTTTCTATTTCTTTTCCCTATTTTCCTTTGTCCACTCCACCATGCGCACCCATACTACTGCTCTATAATACCTTTTTATGTCTGCAGTTGCTAGTCCCTCATGTTCCCTTTTCCTGGTGATGAGTGCAAATTTTATTCTTGATTTTTTATTTTGCTAAATATATTTTATCATCATTTTTCTTACTATCTTGAAAAAAATCTGCGGGATCCCTATTGATAACATTTGGAATTTGTACATTATTTTTGGAAGTATAATCATTTTGAACATGTTTATTCTTCCAATCCACGATATTGGTTGTGTAACCACTTTCTTTATTTCTTCCTTAACCTTGTTTATTAATGGAATATAATTTGCGGAATTAATTTTTTTGACCATTGATGTTAATTTAATTCCCAGGAAATGTAATTATTCTTTTACCCATATGAATGGAAATTCTCTTTGGCGCTTCCGCGCTTCCGTTTGCTCAACTCCTATATTTAATACTTCGGTTTCTGTGGGAATTATTTAAAAATTTGAGAGTTCCCCATATTTTTTCACTTTAATTATATTTGGGAGAGTCACCCTTGGGTTTGTTATGTACATTAAAATATCATGTGCGTATGGCACAATTTTATGTTCTTTTTCTCCCACACTCACCCCTCCCACTTCCTAATTATTCCGAAGTGTCGTCAGGAAAGGTTCCATTGATAGCACATATAGGAGAGGTGAGAGCGGGCAACCCTGGCGTGTTCCATTGTACATCTCAAACCTGGGTGACAATCTCCCATTAACCTTCACCATTGCTGTTGGACCATTATACAAGTTTTTAATCCACTTCATATATTTTGGTCTGATTTCTAGAATGTTGCAATGTGTCCATCATGAACCCCCAGTCTACCCTGTCAAATGCTTTTTCTGCATCTATAGACAGGAGTAGAGCTGGGGGTTCACTGGACTTTCCTTTACATAGAATCAGTAATGTTTTTATGCTGTTGTCCCTTCCTTCTCTGCCCAGAACAAATCCTGTCTGACCTGCATTTATCCAATATGGTATTAATCTAGTAGCTGGGATCTTTGCAAACATTTTTAGTAAACATTTAGTAGGGCAATAGGCCTATAGCTCGAACAGTTGGTTTTGTCTTTTCCCTCTTTAGGTATAATTGTGATATGTGCTTATAATGATTCTCTTCTTACTTCTTCATCCTCTCCTATATTATTCAGGTATTCATATATCCTTGGCGTCAGGTGTTCAGGGAATTTTTTTATAATATTTAATCGTAAAAGCCATCTGGCCCTGGGCTTTTTCCAGATGGAGTTTCTTTCATAGCTAACTTAATCTCATCTTGTGTTGTCCTTTTTTCTAGTTCTTCCAATTGCTCAGGTTGGATTTTTGGTAGTTTAGCTTCTTTTAAATAAGCTTGTGTGTTTCTTTTTCTCATTTGTTCTGTGACTCCTGATTTTTTATTGAATATAATGCACTGTAGTATTGTTGAAAAGCTATTGCAATTTCTGATGTCTTATTTACTACTTCTCTTTCTCGTTTTTATTTCAATTCGTTTTTATTAAGATTTCAAATCTAAACAGCAAGTTACATAACATTCATATGATAGGTATCTGAAAGTTATTATGTGTAATTATATTGTAATTATAATTGAAAGTTATATGTCTATTATAGTGTAATAGTACTACAAGTAAGCAAATGTGTGGCTTATTGGGTACATCCATAACGTAAATCCTGTTATCATTTGCAGCTTTAGCACCTATACGGAGATGGCGCCCACCTCCGCACCCCCGGCACCCCCATTGGGAACTTGCTGTGCCATGGTGTTTTAGTTTCCGTTACACCAGAGAGGGACGGGGTCACCCACACATCATTGGGGAAGCCAAGCTTCCCCACTAGTGTCAGGTGGGGGCGGGGTCAGGTGACAGGTGGCCCCGCCCTCCTCATATAAGAAATGTCGACTGCCGGGATCCCACAGTGTCTCCGCCAGTGGAGACAGAGGAAGGATGGACGGACTGCGCTGGACTGTAGGGAGAGATCACCTGTCACTGGATCAGATCAGTTATCGCTGGACCCCGGAGAGATGATCAACCGTCGCTGGATAGCAAGAGTGGATTACCACCACTGGAATCTTTTTTTATTTTTTTTATTTTTAATAAAGGACTTTTTCAAAAGTGTGTTTGTCTTATTTAACTATTTTTTACACTTTCTTTGTGAAATGGTAGGGGTACTTTTGTATCCCCTTACCATTTAAAACGGGGGGCAGGGATCTGGGTGTCCCCTTGTTAAAGGGGGCTTCCAGATTCTGATAAGCCCCCCACCCGCAGACCCCCACAACCACCGGCCAGGGTTGTGGGGATGAGGCCCTTGTCCTCATCAACATGGGGACATGGTGCTTTGGGGGGGACCCCAAAGCATCCTCCCAATGTTGAGGGCATGTGGCCTGGTATGGTTCAGGATCTGGGGCACTCTCTCGTCCCCCCTTTTTTCCTGTGGCCTGCCAGGTTGCGTGCTCGGATAAAGGGTCTGGTATGGATCTTTAGGGGGAACCCCACGTCATTTTTTTTGATGCGGGGTTCCCCTTAATATCCATACCAGACCTGAAGGGTCTGGTATGGATATTTAGGGGGAACCCCACGGATTTTTTTTTATTTGACGCAGGATTCCCCTTAATATCCATACCAGACCTGAAGGGCCTGTTAATTGAATTTGGGGGAACCCCACGTTTTTTTTTTTTATCAATGACTTTCAATGAGTGTTCTCTGTATTATGGGAGCCGACAATTCATTATAGCTGCGAGTGATTTTAAATGACGTTTTTTCCTGCAGAAATTACACTTTGTGCAGGGACAGTTCTAAGCACGGGAAACATCTGCCCCTTCACATGCATACTATACACACCCCCCAGGTATGAAATGTAAAGGAATATTACACTATTATTGTTTCACTTTAATCATTATTAAAATCACTGCTCCCGAAAAAATGTCCATTTTTTTGCATTGACACATGTCCCCTGGGGCAGGACCCAGGTCCCCAAACACTTTTTAGGACAGTAACTTGCATATTAGCCTTTAAAATTAGCACTTTAGATTTCTCCCATAGACTTGTACAGGGTGTTCCGTGGCTTTTCGAATGTGCCGCGAACACCCCAAATTGTTCACTGTTTGCCGAACATGAGTCGAACATGAGTTCGACTTGAACTCGAAGCTCATCCCTAGCATCTACTAACTCATTGTGCGCCACTGCAAAGTCCCCCATTTTGTCTTCCACATGATCTACTGTCTCTCCCAGGTCTTCTACATCTCTTTTAATGTGGGTAATCATTGACATCATATCCTTGTGAAGTAACCCCCTCAGTGACACCAACATGTCTTTCAGCGTTTTGTCTGACAGGGCCTGTCCCACTGCAGGGTAGTCATCTATACATTCAATTAACTCCCTTGTGGAGTCTTCTGACACATTCCCTTCTCCCCTCTCACCTGCGTACTGGGGATTTCCTCGGGTTTGTCTTGAGAGGGCTGCTGCCTGGAGATTCTCTGGGAGAGGTACAGCTGCTTCCACTGCTGTGCAAGCCGAGCGGGGTGCTGTGCCTAGATGGCGAGCGCGTCTGCTCCTGCTCAGCGCCATCTTTAGACGAGCGGGCGCTGAAATAATTTGTAAGTTTCCGGGGTCCGGAGGGGGGTTTGCGCTTCCCCATAGTGAGCGGGGATGTGTCCCCCACTTGCTGGCTCTCGGAGGATGTTTTTAGTGTGGATGTATGCCGCTTTGTCCCTTTTCTGTCCGGGAACCTCTGTGGTTATCAGGAGCTCTCCTCTCACGTGCCCATCTCCTACGGCTGCCGGCTCCGCCCCCCCCCCCCCTTTTCTCATTTTTAATCTTTTCTATGTAATTTATAGACTTCTTTTTCCTAGTAAATTTCCAATCCCAACTTTCTTCTTGTTCCATCAGGGTCTTTAATTGTTCTCTCTTTATAATTAAACTCTTATACGTTTCTTTTTCCGCTTATTTTTTATGTCTTTGTTCCAATTCATGCAGTTATTTTAAAATTCTCGTCATATTTTTCCTTCTTTCCTGTTGTTTCCCTGCCCCAGTGTATCATTGTATCATGGTGTATCATTTTCTTCTAAATATTTTTCAATCTCTTCCTTTATTATTATTTCAACTTCGTTATCTTCCAATAGATCTTCATTTATTCTCTACGTACCTTTTCCCATAGGTTCCCCATATAGTTTCATTCTAAGGACACTGGAGCATGGTCTGAGACAGTTGTTATTCCTATTTTTGTTTCTATTATTTCCTCCAAAGTTCTATGCTCGACCATAATATAATCCAGTCGGGAATATGTTCTGTGTACTGCAGAATAAAATGTATAGTCTTTTGTGCTTGGATGTTGAATTTGCCATGGGTTCACTAATTGGTGTTCATATAATTATTATTATTTTTTTTTGAAGTTGCCTTATTTCTCCATCAATTGCATCTGAGGTACTATCTAATTTATGATCCATAGAGAAGTTGAAGTTCCCTGCTAATATCAACTTACCCTGCCTAAATTCCATCAGCTCCTTCAATATTCCCACTCAGCGACCAACACTGCAACTCCAGTGTGGAGGCTTAACTTGTACCTTCTGCAAAAAATAGAATTTAGAAATGATCTTGAAAATCATTTGAAAGAGTTTTTTACTAACAACGATTTTTCTGTGAAGGATCAATTTACCTTATGGAATGCTCATAAAGCATATATGAGAGGTTTTGTTATACAACTGGGTGCGAGGGCCAAAAGGTAGTAGCAAAAGCGTGTGAAAGAGTTCACTGACAACATTTTCAGGTTAGAAACAAGCAATAAACAAAAACCTTACCCAAAAATCTCCCAAAAACGAACGAACGTTAAGATACGATCTTAGACTCTTAATGGAGGACTTTGAATGAGCAGCCAAAAAAACTAAAAATGACATATTATGCCACTGGAAACAGGGTGAGGAAGTTACTAGCACATAAAATAAGGGGACTGAGATATAAAACCAAGATCCCTTATATAATCCACCCCCTCACCAAAACCAAACTTTACATTCCCCATGATATAGCAGATGTCTTTAGTCACTATTACAGTACTTTGTACAACTTAAAGTGGAAGTAAACTCTTCCATCATTTTCAGCCAAGGAAGCTGCCATCTTTGCCTCTGTTTAATCTTCAACTGCTATGGTGCTGCACATGTGATTCGTTATGACACCAGCCATTGGATGGTTGGATAGTTTGGCTGAGAGCACAGCCAATGTGCAGTTAGCATTCCCGGCATGCCTTTTTTTTTTAACTGTTTAAATCCATGGGTTTACTTCCACTTTAAAAGAGGACGTAAACACCCACCAACCTGATACTGATACAATCACTCAATTCATACAGAAATTATCCCTGCCTAAGCTGTACCAAGAACAATTACAAAAACTGAACCTACCATTCAGTTTAACAGAGATTCATAAAGCAATTGACTCCCTTACAGCAAATAAATCCCCAGGCCCTGACGGTTTCTCTGAGAACAACATTAAAACATTTAAATTACTCATAACTCCATATCTAGAATGCACTTTTAATGCTGCTGCTGCCTCAGCCACCTTTCCACCTGAGATGTTGAAAGCTCTGATAGTGACCTTGCAGAAGCCAGGAAAGGATCTAAATTCACCCCCAAATTTCAGACTCTTATCCCTACTAAATACAGAATTTAAGTTATACACCAAACTTATTGTCTCACGCCTAATCGACATACTTCCCCTTCTTATTCACCCAGACCAGACAGGATTCACTAAGGGCCTCTGATGCTACCCACAGACTGACAAATATTCTCCACCCAGCAAAACTACATAAAAGGCCTTCTCTGCTGTTGGCGTTAGACACAGAGAAGGCCTTTGATTGAATTCATTGGCAATACTTGGCCCAAGTTTTGGAGACGTTTGGGTTCTCTGACATCATCCTGACACCAATTCTAACCCTCTACTCTAAACCCTCTGCCCAGGTTTACACCTCAGGAGTGTTATACAAGCCATTCAACATCTCAAACAGAACCAGGCAGGGATGCCCTTTATCACCACTTATATTTAAATTTACTAATGGAACCCCTAGCAACCCATATCCGTTTGCACCCAGATATCAAAAGGATTCTCAATAAATAGCTTGAGCCACACCATTAGCCTATTTGCAGATGATATTATAATGATACTAACTGAGGTGGAGACTTTCCTCACTTCTGTACATTTGGCATTAGAACTATTCAATTAGATATCATACTACAAAGTTAACAAAAGTAAATCATACATAATGGGTTTGGGCATTGATCCATTGATCCACCACTGCAAATGAAACTTAGTTCAAGGCTCCCATACACCTGACAGACTGATAAAATATTTGGGGATAACGTTATCAGCGTCCACTGAAAATGTAGTTACGGCCAATTATACTCCATTCCTTGGATCACTTAGTAAGAGCCTTCAGGATATTGCGAAGGTGTAGCTGTCATGGTCAGGACATTTAGCAGCGTTTAAGATGATAGTGCTACCACAATTACTCTATCTGTTCAGGACTTTGCCAATACCAGTCCCACATTCTTTTTACCTCAGCGCCCAATCCATGATAAACAGGTATCCGTGGCAAGGTAAAAGGGTTAGATGTGCATTTACAAGGCTAATAGCATAAAGGACAGCGGGGGGAGTGGGACATGTACTACTAAAAGACTACCACACAGCTTCGATTCTCTCACAGGCACAGTCTTCGTTCCCTCAATCACATGACTCTAGATGATTGGAACTAGAGAAATCACAGGTTTCGGGTAACAGTCTATATGATCTTCTATTAATTAGCAATCTCCCCACACATACAAATACAACCCTGTCATCCATAATAGTAGCTACACTACAAGCATGGATGACCTTCTCATCCATGCAGTTTCCAGGTGCTGCAACTAAAACCCTCCCAACTTACCATATCAAGTTTAGTCTTGATCATCCCAGATCTACACATATCAAACTGGATATCCAAGGGCTTAAAAGTAGTAGAGGACCTTATGGTGGGCCCTACACAGAAAACATTTAGAGCGTCCACTATAGATACCTTCAAATTACCCATTTCGTCCACAGCAATTCCCAAGCCTCAACGTTGCTTCCATGGAGAGTAGTCTTGTACCGCACAAACCTTTTTAAAAGGCTTTGAGAGTGACATGGAAGAAATCTGGACATTTTCACTTAGGGGTGTACTCACTTTTGCTGCCAGTGGTTTAGATATTAATGGCTGTGTGTTGAGTTATTTTGAGGGCACAGCAAATTTACCCAGTTATACAAGCTGTTTACTAAATTTATCTTATGGGAAAAATCGAGTTATTTATTAAATTGAAGTACTTCTATTGCTGCATACACACGACCGGATGTTGGTACTGTAATATGCATAATGAGAACAGACTCATATCCAATAATCTTTTAATACAGTGTATTAGGCCGCTCCGGGGGTCTTCTTCCGACTTCGGGGGTCTCTTCCGACTTCTCCTCGCTTTCCGGTTGTTCTCCCACTCTCTGGCCTCTACTCCCGCTCTCCGGTTCTTCTGCCGGGCTCCTCCGCTATCTTCTGCTCTTTTGCCGCTCTTATGCTAATGGTGGCCCAGCTTTCTCCTTCATCACCGTCGTTGCCGTCACCGTCTTCTTCTTCTTCCTTCTTCTTCTGTTCTTACGATGTTGACAGGACGCTCTCTCCCACTGTAATGCCGTGGACATGACGACTTATATAGGCATAAGGGGCGGGGTCACTTGGTGATGTCACCCGGTGACCCCACCCCTTATGACGTCACGATCCCAACATGCTGCGGGACTGTGATGTTATAAGGGGGCGGGGTCACCGGGTGACATCACTCGATGACCCCGCCCCGTATGCCTACTTAAGTCGTCGCGCACCGTGTCCACGGCATTACAGCGGGAGAGAGCCTCGTGTCAACATCGGAAGAACAGAAGAAGGAACAAGAAGAAGATGGCGACGGTGATGACAAAGGAGAAAGCTGGGCCACTGCTAGCAAAAGAGCGGCAAAAGAGCAGAAGATAGTGGAAGAGCCCGGCGGAAGAACCGGAGAGCAGGAGAAGAGGCCAGAGAGTGGGAAAAGAACTGTAAAACACGGAGAAGTCGGACGAGACCCCCAAAGTCAGAAGAAGACCCCCGGAGCTGCCTAATAAACTACTTTAAAAACCTGTGTAGTGTGTTTTTTTATTGACACTTTTTCCTCCAGGTAAATCGATAGGGGTATGATGTACCCCATACTTATTCACATAGGGTGGTGGGCCGGGATCTGGGAGCCCCCTTATTAAAGGGGGCTCCCGGGTTTCGATTAGCCCCCGCCTGCAGACCCCGACAACCAACAGCCAGGGATGTCGGGAAGAGGCCCTTGGGCAGGGTACCCCCCTTTCCCAAAGCACCCACTCGCCATGTTAAGGGCATGTGGCCTGGTATGGTTCAGGAAGTGGGCACTCCCTCGTTCCCACCCCCTTTCCTGACCGGCCATGCTGAATGCTCGGATAAGGGTCTAATATGGGCTTTGGGGGGACCCCCACACCGTTTTTTCGGCGTAGGGAGTTCCCCTTAAAATCCATACCAGACCCAAGGGACATTGCCACCTATCTCTCGCTTGCAATAGGAAAATGTGTTTTTCCTATTGCAGCGAGAACAAGATGTACAGTATCCTGCAGCCGAGAACCAGAGCGATAGGATCGAGCTGGAAACATTCTCGCGGGCAGGGGCTGTAGCTGCCCTTGCGTCGTGTTTGGTCCGTCGGACCAGCATACAGACGAATGGGCTTCCCGATAGGAACTTGGTCCGGCGGACTAGATTTAAAACATGTGCTATTTCTAGGTCTGTCTGACTTTTGGGAAGAAAAAGTCAGACGGAGCCCACACACAATCAAATTGTCAGACGGATTCTGGTCCGCCGGATCAAGTCTGCCGGAAAGTCTGATCGTGTGTACGCGGCATATTGTTATATACTGTATTTAATGATCCTGTTTATCAATAACACTATTTTCCTACTTCATTACTGGCAATCCTATGATTATATTAGTAATATTGCTTTGCAAACCATACAGTTTCTTATTTTATTAAGATTTTAAATTAAACTAAATTAAGTTATTTTTACCTGGGGTTACCTGTAGGTATTTATAGTCACCTTACAGTATAGTTGTTAATAGCTAATTAACCCTTTTTTTTTTTTTTTTATCCGATCTCATTTTTTTTTTTTTACGTCCGAACTTGGATGTCCAAGTATTTCTTTTTTTCTCTATATAGATCTTGGCCGTTGGGGTCTAAAAAGATTGTCACTGATCCCCCTATCTTTCTGTCCTAGGATAAACCTCCATTCTGACCTATCATTATTGAAGGACCTCTGAGATAGCGTTTCTTTTTACGCACTCAGTACGCCACTCTTTTACTTTTCCTATTCACACAATTTACTTAATATTGGTTGACTATGTGACTCTTAAGCCTCGTACACATGATCAGACCACAGACAAAACCTCCGACTTTTGTCCGAAGGCGTTGCTTGGATTTTGTCTTGCATGCAAACGGTACACAATTGTCGGCTAACAAACATGAATGTAGTGACGTACTAGACATACTACGAGCCGAAAAGGAGGAAGTTCAATTGTCAGACGCCACCCTTTGTGCTCCTTCTGCTAATTTTGTGTTAGTATAAGTTTGGAGAGTGTTCGTTTGTGCTTTTCATTTCGCACTTTTCATTCCACACTTTTCATTTCGCACTTTTCAGTTTATTTCTGAATGGGCGTTTGTCAACCAGCCATGTTGCTGAATCATAGGAGATAACATGTTATTTATTATTGGTCTTGGAGTTATTGTTTTGACCCAAGTCCAGGAACAGGAGGAGGAGGATTTATTGGACCAAAAATTGGTTGCTTTATTAATCGTGACCAATTATGTCATATGCCATTGCTGCGGGAGCTCCAGGAGAATAATCCAGATGATTTTTGGAGTTATCTCTGAATGACGGACCCTGCTTTCACCCACTCTTTGCATTGTTGACTCCCTATATTAACATCCCTGGTGGTATTCCCGAGTCTGGCTCAGGGTGAGATTTAATTACCATAAGCGGTATTCCTGAGCCAGACTCAGGATCGCATCGCTGGATCCATGGAGGGGGTTACTTACCTTGTCCCCTGGATCCAGAGATGTCTTCCCGCTGTGATCAACGAGCCACCATGTCTCGCTCGATCTGTCACAGTGCTGAGCTTCGTTCCCTGCGAGCGTTGCGACGCACAGGGAAGGAGTTCTGCGCCAAATTCAAAAAGTAAAAAAACAGTATAGATACAGTATACTGTAATCTTACAGATTACAGTACTGTATCAAATAATTACACATCCCCTTTGTCCCTAGTGGTTTGCCCAGTGTCCTGCATGCAGTTTTATATTATAAATGCTGTCCTTTATGCCAGGAAATTGTTCATAGCAACCAAAAAATGTCCGTTTACATCAAAAGTGGTTATAGACCAGCTAGAAAACAGCCATAATAAATTCGAATCACTCGCAGAATTGAGCGATAGTAATTTGTGGGGAAATTCGTCATCAAACACTAAAAGTAATGATGACAGCGACAATTCTGCAACTCAGCACATTTCAGTGTTTTTGATTTGATTACATTATTGAATCATTTTTATTATTATTATTTGTTAGAATTATTTTATGATTTCATATTTCAAATTTTATCATACAGGGGATGTCTATTAGACTCTTGTTTGGATGGATTTAAGTGAATTATTTCAAAGAATTACAAGCCTACAATATAAAACGCCAAATTTCCATGCAAAATAATGGTACCGCTTTCAGCACCTAAAATATGAAATAATCATACCACCAGGTTAAGAAGCAGGACACATGCATAAGGCTTTTATTTTATTTTTTGGTTGAATAATGATTTGATTTGATATATTTTCTATATTTTTGGATGCATAGAATGTACTTTTTTGGTTAAGTTCTATTGGCAGATAGCATGTCTACTTTTATTTATTTGCTTTTTTTAATGCACAATAAAGAAAATTGTGGAGAATAATACTTGGATATGGTTTCACTTCGAAATGACAGTTTGGGAGTAGGCAGTTACATTTTAAAAAATATCTTGTGGTAACAAAAAAAAAACACAAAAACAAGCATAATAATATAATTCTTGATATCACTAGAAAAAAATTGTTTGCAATAACTCCATCATTATCACAAGCAAAGCAGCTTCATTATTATCCCATTAAAGAAGATGAGAATGTGCGCTGCATTTTCGAGATTTCATATCTCACATACGTTCTCCATTACGAGCGCTAGTTTACAAGACTGACCACTTCTGGCTCGCCCTGAAAATCTTTGTCAGTGGAAAATTGTAAAACCTGCTATCCAAAATTTGTCCGTGGAAAATCCGACAACAATTGTCCTATGGAGCGTAAAAAATGCTCAGCTTTTTTGCCAACAGCCTGTCATCACACATTTCCCGTCGGAAAATCTGATCATGTGTATGAGGCTTTACTCTCTCTTTCTTCCTCTTTATTCTATCTCTACTCCCCTCTTGGTGTTTGTCCCTCTTGGTCCCCCCCGGGGTAATTCTAGACTCACAATCGATGAATGCAATAAACTACAGAATTTTCTTTAAGATTTACAGATAGCCCCCTTAAATGTCCTTACGCTAAATGTACAAGGTCTAAATATCCCACAAAAGCAAACTAACGTTTTTTGCTCCATAGTTTCCTCAAAAGCACATGTTGTATGCCTCCAAGAAACCCATTTCACAGATAAGGCGACCTCTAAATATTTTGGTTCAGCTTATCCCCAAGTTTTCACAGCCTCTGCCAAGACTAAACAAAGAGGGGTTCTAAAAGCATTTCATCATACTACACCCTTTTCCCTTCTGACAGAGATCAACGACCCAGTTATCTTATACTCGCAGGATATAAACTTGTCGCCAAAGCCCCAACGTTCAAGGACTGTAAATATGTATGGCCAGGAGACTGAATCGAAGGCCTTTTGAAGGTTCAGTGATAAAAGCATGCCTGATTGTTTTGGACCTCCTGACCAGTTTGTCTGGAGGATGGAGACTGTCTATGGCTCTTCTGATCTGATCAGGGCCTTGTCTGCCTGGGATGAACCCTCCTTGATCCTTATGAACATATCAGTTAATGAAGGTAGCTAGACGATTTGCAAGGAGTTTGGTAAGGATTTTTAAGTTGCTATTGATGAGGGAGATGGGTCTATAATTACTGACTTCTTCTGGGTTTTTATCCAGTTTTGGTATTACTGCAATGTAGGCAGTGTTTAGGTGAGGATCAAGTTGGGTTCCCTGTGTCTTTGCGTTAAATTTTTTTGTCAAATGTGGAGTCAGGGTGGTGGTAAATGTCTTGTAAAAAGGGGTTAGGGTGACCATCGGGGCCTGGAGCAGAACCTGATTTGAGTTTCTTAATGACTTCCTGTACCTCTTCTTCTGAAGGGGGTCTCCAGCATATAATTTTTTATTTTTATGTATTTTATGTTATTTTAAGTTATTACCCTATCATTTGTTTGCAGAGCACTTCCTGTGCTCTTAACAACATGTTGCTGCCATTTGCAGCCATCTAGCCCTTTCCATTACTTTTTTAGAGCCAGTTTATTCCTAAAAAGTTCGGGTCCCCATTCACTTCAATGGGGTTCGGGTTCGGGGTCAAGTTCGGGTCAAGTTCAGGTCCCGAACTCCACATTTTTTGTGAAGTTCGGCCAAACCCTTCGAACCCAAACATCCAGGTGTCCGCTCAACTATACTTCTGACGGCTTGAATTTGGGCAGTAATTGTGATGCATCGGGGGGGGGGGCTGTGTAATGTCAGGAGGGCTGTGTCATGTGCAGGGGGGTCTGCTGGAATTTTTTGATGAAATCCATGGGCAGTAATCATGATGCTTCGTGGAATTAAATCACATCAAATCATTGACAGGATAATCATAATCAAATCACATTATGAGACCAGTGAAGATGTTCACTTCTATTACTTACACTGTGGGCAGTGACTGGGGTTTTGCAGAACTGGGTCAATGATAATCACTGCAAAGGCACATAGAAAACAACTGGTGTTAGTGTGATGTGTGGTGTGAAAAAAAAATTTGGCAGTGCCCTGGATGGCATAAGATTGGCAGCACAGCCCACCCACTGCTGTTAGAAGACCTGAAAGAAATGTACATTTTGTAGGCTTCCAATAAACTGTGATGCACTGAAACAGCACATTGTAGAAACTCCCCACTGCCCAGAAAAACTGACATGCTAAAATATGTTTTAAATTGTTGGCCATGTGCACGTACCCTGACACAGCAGTGTTAGATTGGCCAGTGGCAGGACAGTTTTAATGAGCAAGACTAGACCCAAATGTTTTACTACAAGATTTAAGATGTTGCAGATGTTATAGCAGAGAAAACTGTCCAGCAGAAGGAGATTTTAATCACGAATAATAGGCTTAACCAGTGTATGGATGAATTTATATTTGCAATAGGGGAAAGGGGGTTTATTTGAAGTTATATAATTTGAGGTGATTTAGCTACACACTTCTTTCAAACAATGCAATAAGGATCTGCAGTTTGTTAGCCTTCCCTGTCCTACCCCTACAACAGCTTCAATACACTGTCCCTGTGGTTGTTTTGTGCTCCCCCCTTTTTATAGTGGGATGAAGCTAGTTCAAAAGCTGTCTTTTGGCCCTTCTAAGCCTGATAGACATAGTTCAAATACCATGCAGTGCATTATGGTTAACAAAAATTGCCCGGAGAATTTCAGCTATATCATACAGTATATCAGACACAGAGCTAAAGGATTCGTCATGAACTCAAGGTAGCAACCAATTCAAACCGTATCCCTACTAAAGACTTTTGACAATGTTCAATGCTATCCATACCTTCCTGCACCAGGTATGCACACATCCCCCTTTTTTTATATGGACATCACAGGAACAGGATGTGATGAAAAATTTCTCAATTGGGGTCACTCGCTGAGGAACGTGAAGTGACATGGTTTATATTACACTTTGGGGGTAATTTACTAAGATGAATGCGATGCACCGGTTCATACCTTAATTTGTGCGCCAGATAAATTATTAAGTGAGCGTATGAACTGGTGCACGCATAAGCTCAACAGATAATATGCCGACGCACGCGGTAATAATATCCCATTGATAATAGTGCACGCCGTATCATTAACAGTCCATTCACACGACTTTGGGAGGCAACTTGGACACGACTTGAGTGTGAATCACAGTGCGACTTGGGGTGACTTACAACACAACTTGGGGCAACTTAAAACACAACTTTAAGTCGCCCCCAGGCCAGGCGAATTTAATTTAAAAAAAAAACGGCTAAGTTCCCCTCCAAGAGCATACCCAGCATATTTCAGGTCTGGTATGGATATTAAGGGGAACGCCGCACCAAAAGAAAAGTGTGGGCCCCCCCTTCAAAATCCATACCAGGCCCTTCAGGTCTGGCATGGATTTTAAGGGGAACGTCCATACCAGACCCTTATCCAAGCACGCAGGAAAAGAGGGGGGATGAGAGAGTGCCCCCCTCCTGAACCGTACCAAGCCACATGCTCTCAACATTGGGAGGGTGCTTTGGGGTACCCCCAAAGCACCTTGTCACCATGTTGATGAGGACAAGGACCTCGTCCCCACAACCCTGGTCGGTGGTTGTGTGGGTCTGCGGGCAGGAGGCTTATCAGAATCTGGAAGCCCTCTTTAACAAGGGAACCCCCAGATCCTGGCCTCCCCCCGTGTGAAATGGTAAGGGGGTACAAAAGTACCCCTACCATTTCACCAAAAAAGTGCCAAAAGTGTTAAAAATGACAAGAGACATTTTTTGACAATTCCTTTATTAAAGTCTTCTTATTTAATCTTCTTTCTTCTGGTCTTCTTCCTTCTTCTTTCCTTCATCCTTCAGTTTCTTCCGCCATCTTCTTCTTCCTCCGATCCTCTGCTTCTTGCTCCGGTGTTCTCATCCAGCATCTTCCTCCACAGCATCTCTTCTTCCTCGCTTCCTTCTCGGGCCGCTCCGTGCAATGGTAGGCTCCCACTGTGTGACGCTTGTCTTCTCTTGACAGTTATATAACGGAACCGTGCATCAGAGGGGCGGGGTCACCGAGTGGCCCCCACCCCTTTGTTATATAAGCACCCTCCCAATGTTGAGGGCACGTGGCCTGGTACGGTTCAGGAGGGGGGGGGGGCGCTCTCTTGTTCCCCCCTCTTTTCCTGCGGGCCTGCCAGGTTGCGTGCTCGGATAAGGGTCTGGTATGGATTTTGAGGGGGACCCCACGCCATTTTTTTTGAGTGTGGGGTTCCCCTTAAAATCCATGCCAGACCTGAAGGGCCTAGTATGGAATTTCGGGGGACCCCCACGCATTTTATTTTCTTAATGTTAACATGACCTGTGTGCAAATAGCCTTTAAAAAAAAAACATAAAAGTGAAACAGCGCAAAAAAAAAAGTGCACCTGTTCAACTTATGCAAATGCATCTACGTGGCTTGACATTTACTAACATTTTGCCAGCGCAGTGAACCAAAGAACTTGAACATGCGCAAATGCCTCTTGCGCATGCACAGTGCATAAATTGACCTCACACAGTTCCAAGTGTATTTGCAGACGCAGCAAGCTTGCTCAGAGAAAGTTACTTTTCCATGCTATTTTGGGCATATATGTTACTTGGACAGTTATAACTATACTTCCTCACATCATCCACATCACCCCTAAAATATTGGTACTTCCAGCTTCTTTTAATTCTGAGTTGAATAATGCGTGCGCCATGTCTATAGCGGCGCGCAGATCTCCGTCTCCCGTGTGCTGGTATGCTAATAGTAAATGGGGAATTGCGCTGTTACAGGCACAAATGCTTTGTGAATACGAAAGCGGCGTTGCGCATTGGCTTGCGCTGCAACTGCTAGGTCAGCTGCTAGCAATCCTCTATCTGCTGACTTTACCAAACCCAATACACACTCTACCTAACTTTTTTATGGTCACATTTATGGACAAATTCACCAAAGCATGTAGTGCAAGGGCCTGCCTCAATACTTTCAAATGCTATAATTTTTTTTTGTTTTCCCCTACTATTATCTTGATATGTAATAGCAGAAAGTGAAAATGTGCTTCCATTTTGTTTTCTTTTTGGTATTATGACACTTCTTACCTGTCCAGTGGGCTGCCAATAGTGTAAGTAAGGAGGGGCTTCCCAAAGTATCACACATTATTTAGGCATTCAGCTCTCAATCAAGTGGAGAGGGTTACCTGTCCAAAACACCCCCCCCCCCTCATTTTTACCAAGGGCCCTTCAGATGGGGGGATGGGGGGGTGATGACTCTGATAAGGGGACCTTATACTTTAGGCTTTCCGCATCGTCCCACCACCCACCTCGGAGTCATACTATTTTAACTACAAGGGGTTTAATAGTATTGTGATGTTGGTGGTGGTGTCTGCGACCTATGACTTCTTGTATGTGGACGTGGTGCAAAATGGCCGGATGGCGGATGGTGGAGTGTTCGCACGGACGGAGTTCTACAGGCAGTCTGGGCTTGCCACCCCCAGAAGAGAATCAGGAAGGACTCCCGTTCGTCTTCGTCGCGGATGAGGCGTTTGCCCTGGCAAACCATCTGATGCGGCCTTTCCCGATGAGGACCCTCACCCCAGACCAGAGGATTTTTAATTTCCGGCTGTCCAGAGCCAGAAGAGTGGTGGAGAACACTTTTGGAATACTGGCCAGCCGGTTCCATCTTTTTTTAACGCCTATCCACACGGCGTAATACAAAATAAATAACATTGTGCTGGCCTGCTGTGTTCTTCACAATTTCCTAAAAAGACATTCTGCAAACTATGCGGTCTCAGTTGTCCAAGAAGCAGACTTGCTTGAAAATGAGAACCTCACGGGCCTTGAAGCTGCTCGTCCTGGCTTGCCCCCCCAAAGCGCCCGTGAGGTTAGAAACCAATACATGGAGTACTTTGTGGGTAGGAGGGCCATTGATATGCCAGACAATGTCTGAGTGGCATTTTTGCAATAAATTTTTCTTTGAAACTCCAATATTTTTTTTCATTTACTGCTTGGCTTGGTTTTAGGTGTCTCCTATATAAATTTATGTTTTTTCTTGTTGTGCCTTTTTCTACAACAGTGAAAACCCAATTTCTGAGCGAGATGTGGGTACAGTCTCTTCTTCAGATAAGATTATTATGTTGTGGGTCTGCTACACATTCCTTGTTTTTGTTAACTAATGTATGTAGTGCATAACTGACCAAAATCTTGCTCATTTTCAGCACCATGACAGAAATATGTGGGCTCAGGAAAATGGCATGATTGTGAAAATTAACATCACTGTGGGTGTTATTTACTAAAGGCACATCCACTATGCACTACAAGTGCACTGCAAAAGTACACCTGAAACTGCACTTGGAGTGCAAAGTGGAGTTGCCTTTAATAAATAACACCCATTGTCACCGAAAACAACAATTTTACTACAAATACTGCTTTTGTGCATTGAAAAAGGAAGCCACACATTGTTGATAATTTAACTTTTTAATCCAAGCACATTCACATGTGCGTTTAGAAAAGGGTTTTACAACAAACCAACATATTGGGTGTATCAAAAACATTATTTCAGGTCATTTTTTTGTAACTTGGTGTTTTTGTGTAAACAGGCATGTATCAAAGCGTAACATACAGAACACAGGAACTTACAAAGTTCAACTTTGAAAAGTGAAGACAATATCAGACATGAGTATGTACAAACTGGGCTGATATTGCCTTCATCACATGGGGTGTCACCCCTGGAAAAGCCAAATTTGGAAGATGCACACAGTGTGTCAACATGTACTATCTCCCATCATGGGGGATCAATGTACATGTTTTGGGGCTGCAAAACCTTCATCTCAGCCACTTTCCACAAAACACATACATTGATCCCCCATGATGGGAGATAGCGCATGTTGACACACTCTGTGCATCTTCCAAATTTAGATTTTTATAAAAGACAAAAGTTGTTGTTTAAAAGCCAAAAAATAAAACCCTAGCTAGTTTGGGGTGTTTCACACTCTCCCCAAAACATCAATGATGTTCTTCATTTTTTTTTTAACATCATTGATGTGTTGCTGTATATTTTCTAAATCCCGATTGCACCCCATTATCTCCCCAATCAGGATCTGGGCACTTTCACTGGTAAAATGTGATTCTTCTTCCACATCACCTACAAAACAAAGCAAAAAAACACACCATGAGACGCCCTGTACGCTCAACCCCAAGCCTATGTCAGATATGCAGGTTCACGTTCGGTAGCCTTTCCCATCCAACGGGGGACAAGGCAGGGATGCCCCCTCTCCCCCATATTATTTGCATTAGCAATCGAACCCCTAGCTGTGCTGATTAGAGCACACCCTGATATACGAGGCCTCGAAGTAGCCTCGATTCTGCACAAACTATGCCTGTTCGCAGATGATGCCCTGCTTTTCATTACTACCCCCCACACTACATTACCTAATCTCTGTAAACTACTGGATAGGTTTGCCAAAGTTTCGGGTTTAGAAGTTAATCATGCTAAATCTAGAGCTCTCAATGTTTCCCTGCCAACGGATGAATTTAAACGCCTGCAAGTTAACTACCCTTTTTTATGGTCCACGACCTCAATACCTTACTTGGGAATCCAATTGACAAGCGACCCGTCCTCACTCTTCCAGTCCAACTATCTTCCTCTACTCAGAAAATTTGCAAATACTCTAGCGTCATGGCAACCACTTTGTGTCTCATGGCTGGGTAGAATCACAGCAATTAAGATGTCCATGCTACCAAAATTGCTCTACCTCTATAGGGTCCTGCCTATTGCGGTCCCCCCATATTTTCATCGCATTATACAAAATAAAGCACTTAAGTATATTTGGGGACCCACTAGACCCAGAATTTCTAAAACTATACTCTTTTGCCACAGGACACAAGGCGGCTTAGGCGTACCCAATTTCTCTCACTATTTCCGAGCGGCTCAGTTAGCCCAAATTACCCTCTACCACGCAAAATCAGAAGTTCCCTTGTGGGCTAGTCTTGAGGCTATGGATGCCCACCCGGTTACTATTTCAAATCTCCTCTGGTTGCCCCCCCCCTCTGAGAGGCGCACTCACTAGCCCTGTTACACTTCATTCCCTGAAGATTTGGGACCGGGCCCGAAAATCCTTTCCACTTAAATCCGTACATACCCCCCTACTCTCTCTTTTTGGTAACCCGCTTTTCCCCCCTGCTTTCTCTGAGCCAGGCCTATTCACAGCCTGGTCCCGAGCAGGCGTGGACAAGGTCTCTGATCTTCTGAAAGGTGGTTTGCCAAAGTCCTTCCCAGACCTCCACACTCAATATCATATCTCACACAAAGAATGCTTTCGCTACCTTCAAATCCTACACTTTCTACAATCACTACCTAAGCCCAATCCCGACCCTCGATCATATGTCATTTTACGAAAGGATATGTGATTCAGATCCACACGCCCCAGGCATTATTTCACAATTATATGCTCACTTTACATCCCCTCCACCCTCTCTACCGGCATACGCTACACGATGGTCGGTGGACCTTGCTATAGATTTGGACACCGAGGCCTGGAAGGAGATCTGGACAAACACTAAGAACGCCACCCAAAATGTTGTAGCCTCTGAGGCTAACCTTAAGGTTCTAATGCGATGGTACCTAGTCCCAGCTAGAACAGCCAAATACGTTCCGGGCTACTCGGCACTCTGTTTTAGGGGCTGCACTGAGGCGGGCACCCACCTACACATCTGGTGGACATGCCCGATAGTTCAGCACTTCTGGGTCGCAGTGTTCCAAATGGCATCGACATTACTAAAGCTCACACTAAAACCGGACCCTACTCTTGCTATACTTAACATGACACCCAAACACTGTACTCGCAACCAACTGAGACTCTTCCTCCAACTCACCACGGCGGCCAAACAAACCATTGCACAGGCCTGGAAGACACCGTCCCTGCCCTTGCCCGCAGTCAGGAGCAGGGTAACACAGGCCATGATCCACTGCAGGATCGTAGCCAAAGCCCTTGACTGCCTCCCCCAACATAATAGGATCTGGCAGCCGTGGGTAGACCACTTCCTGCCCCCTGACCTAGACCTAGCTTCACTAGAATATTGAGACAGACGGACCACTATTACCTAAACCACTACAGGGCTCTGTGTACCCGCACTATTGCATGTTAATAAAATATGTTAAAAGAAAAAAACACACCATGTATTATAAATATGACGACATACATTGATGAGCTTACCGGAAGCTGTGTTCTCCGACTCTCACCTGTTGTGGTGACAATTTGTCCAACTTCAACGATCTCTCCTTCCTCCTCCTCCTCCGGCTCCTCTGCTTCTGGTTTTGGAACTTTGCCTTCTTTGGGAGGGGAGGGGTGGGGTCCCTGGTGTCCTCATACTTGCCGAGTCTTCACTCCCCTATGAGAATGTAAAAAAGGAATAATTAGCACACAGAGGGCAGAAATAGGAATATGAAACATTGCTTGGAAGTGTTGTACAATTGTGTTTTTTGGCCGAGTTCAAAGGTGAGAACATTATTGTGGACACTTTGTTAAGCTGGAATACTTACCTGCAGAACGATGTTTCTTACGAACGAATGAAATCATGAACTTGAAAGTGGCCATTTTAAACTGCACAACATGAAATCAAAGCACATGGAGCAGTATGCAAGCAAGAATAATCATATGAACACACGACAACTACTTACTTTTTTGAAGAACTAGCTTGATCCTTCTGTACTGATCGTGCTCCCTCAGTTTCAGGTCTGACCAGCATTTTCTCAGTTGATCCTTGGATCGGCGTACCCCAAAATTCTTCTGAAGACTCTTCACAACTTTAGTCATGATCTTGGCCTTTCTGATATTTGGGTTTGGGTAAGGTCCATACTTCCCATCATAGTCGGTCCTGTTCAATATGTCCACCATCTCCAACATCTCTACAAAAGACGTATTTGAGGCCTTAAATCTTCTCTTCCTGGATCGGGACGTTTCAGGCTCCGGGCTTTCCTCACCCTCCTCCTCGTTAGTGGAACTCTGATTGCGCACCTGCGTTCTCTTCGCCATGTGCTCTCCCCACTGCGCCGAAAGCGAAGGGGCGGGGAATAGTCTAGAAAGAACGTCAGGAGTGGGCGGAGTTTCACACATGCACACTGTATATAAAACGCAACACGCGTGTGTCATCCGTATGATCTGTGAACAGAGTGAGGAGCTGACGTGACGATCGTGCAAACGAAGGTAAAATTTTGAACTTGGTACATGACTAGACTAGACTGCTTCTATCTAGGCCTATGTTGGGACAAGATTAGGAGGGTTTATCATGGCATTATTAGTATTTTAGGGTTTGTCTTATGTTGTGTCTTGCAGACAAGATGGATCCCTTCAAAAACGCCAATTTTATGGGGCTATTCCTTGAAGTGTTCAGGGAGCGGCCCTGCCTGTGGCAGATCAACAACCCCTTTTATCATGACCGAAGAAAGAGGAAGGCAGCGCTGGAGAAACTTCTTTCTTTGGTGTGGATCATGGTCCCCACGGCAGACATGGCCTATGTGAAGATGAAAATTGGTGCCATGAAGATTACATATCTCAGGGAGAGAAAGAAGCACCTGGAGTCCTTGAGATCAGGAGATCTAGATGCCATTTATTACCCCAGGATGGTTTACTTTGAGAGGCTGCATTTTCTGGTAGACCAGGGGGAACCCACGCCACCACTTGACCGTCTTCCTTCAAGGCTTCCTGCACCCCCAGCTGAGGCTCCCAACGTCCAACCTGGGCCTTCCAGGCAGCAACATGTGGTGGGGCCAAGCTTGAGACAGGTATTGCATTGTTGAACATATTTCTTGTCATACATTTAATGATGTTAACTAGATGTTATTATTGATCAGTAAGTTGTGATTTAACAAAGTGGTTTACATATCAATAGACAGTAGTGACTAAAAATGATTGGGACAAGAATGAAAAATGCTGGGCTCAGAATGATAGTCTGTTCTATTTGGTAACATTCAATTTGCAACAGTCATGAGCTAAAATGGTGTGATTGATGAGCAAAAAACTAAAACTATGTCCCATTTTCATACACAGGAAGACCTCAGCCGGGGGGAGGCTGTGGAAAGTGGCAGCCAGGAGGTCGACCAACGCCCTCCTTCTCCTCCTCCTGCAACAACTACAGGAGCCCAGCCACAGCCTGGAAGGATGCCTGGTGGGAAGTGCCTAAGGAAGACGAGAGAGTGATGGCCTGGGTTCAGTCTGGTCTGACAGAAGATGCAGCCTCTTGAAGAACCACATCCTGGGGACATAGATAGCATCTGTTTTTCCTGATCTCTAGGACTTCTGGACCAGACTTCTCTCCCTGAGATATGTACTCCTCAGGCCACCATATTTTCTTTTTCTAATTAGTTCATGTCTGTCCTGGGGGCCAAAGGCTTCGCCAAATTGACAAGTTTATCCAGTGCTGCCTTCCTCTTTTTAGTTGTTTGAGACCTAAATAAAGTTTTTTTTGGTTTGAAGAAATACTTGCGTATGTGTTTTACTTCAAAAAGGCCAGTTTAACTGGGAGGAGGAGCTTGACTGTTCTTTCACCCCAGAACTTTGGAGCGAGATGACTGACAATCTCCGGAAAAGTAATAAAGCAATTGCCTTTAGAGAAACCCCTCTCAAACTATTTTCAAGATGGTACATGACCCCTTCCAAAACTCACTCCTTTTATCCCGAAACTTCCCCTAATTGCTTCAGGGGCTGCACAGAACCAGGCACATATGCTCATATTTTCTGGAGTTGCCCTCAACTTCAACCCATATGGCAAGCAGCTATCACCAGATTTGAGCTATCCTCAAAGCACAAAGTCTCCCTTACACCACAAGTATGCATATTGTATGCCAATCTCCCTAACACTCCTACTCCTTGCACGAGACTGTTTCACTCCCTCATTAGCTCGATACAATGGATGATTGTTTTAAATTGGAGAACTAATACCCTTCTCTGGTCGCAAGTTTTGAACCGTATGGAAATGCTCAAACTATCAGAAAGAATTCACCATACTTTATATGACAGTATGCACATCTTCAACAACAAATGGTTATACTGGTCCCTACCTTGATCACATTCTGGTACCCCCACTCGAAATCTCTCTTCTCTCTTTATGTCCTGTACATAAAATTGTAATTCTATTATCTGTATCACTTTTCCCATCCCCTCTAATTTCTGTACCACCCTCACATTATGTAAACCCTAGCTTGTATTATCATCTACGCTTTATGCTATATTTTTACAGAAAATTATCTTTTTATGCATTTTATTTGTATTTTCTAACTGACAAATAAAGCTTTTGTAAACAAAAAAAGGCCAGTTTATTTGTGAGCAGGCAGGTACATTTCAAAAAGGGGCACCAACACTAAACAACCTCCTGTAGCTTAAAAAAGAAAAAGAAAATATAAAAAAGATAATAATGTTGTTGTGGTAAGTTGACACACAAAACATACCCCAAAAAATGCAAAGATGAGCAAAGTGTCAAAAAAGGATATGTTTATGAAAAAAAAACAAACACAAAATTCACCCAAAAAAAAAAATTGTGTAGATGTGACGATTTAAAAAATTGTATTGCTGAAATGAGTAAAAAAGACTCAGGAAATACGTTCGGGAGAAGTGTGTGACTATGAGCATCAAAAGAAGTTCATTCTTGCAGCATTGTAAAGAACAAGAGGATGCGCTTCATGAAAGAATTTTTAACATTGCAGCGTGACGAATGTGCTATATCGATTAAGAGCAGTAGTTTTACCTGAGCGAGCGCTTCCGTGTCCGAATTTGATTGTGAGCATGAGTGGCACCTTGTCCATCGGAGTAGGCTACACATGATCAGAGTATGTCCGATCGGAGCATTTTGTCGGAAAATTTTACCGGCAAGTTGGAAAAGTTGGTCCATCGGATACTCCAACGGAAACAGTCCGATGCAGACCACACACTGTCGGAATATCCGATAAAACGCTCCGATCTGAAACATTCCGTCGGAATCTCCGACTGTGTGTACAAGGGCTTAGAGGTAATGGGCCCTCTGGAAGACAAAAACTGTGATGACTGCATCAAGGAATCTCTTATACCCTTCAATTTTAGTCTGCGCATGCCTTGTTTGTTGTGATTGCACCTGATGGTCTTTCCTCACTGGCACTTTTTATTGTCCCTTTGAAATCTCACCCTAAGCTGCTCTCCTGATCTGGACCACAAACACCTCCCTCTCCTCATCTCCAGTGCATAAAGGGAAATTGTGCTTCACAGAAGATAGCTGGGAAAACTGATAACATTGTTTTAGATTTTAGTTCAGTGAACAGGAAATTCCTAGAAAAATTCTGGCATGAGCAACAGGTATTTTCTGTACTTGAAGCAAATGTACTAATATTGTGAAAAATTGTTATCAATACTCACCATCATTTTCCTTTCTTGATCCATCATCATGTCAGCACACTTTGGATTAACTCTTAAATTAACCTCCAGGACCCCCTTCTTCCAGCCTAATAAAACAAGGCCCCTCCCCTCCCTCTCTTCTTCTATTGTGTAGCGGCGACAGGCCACTTAGGGAGGGAAGGCAAATTGTGTACAGACCAGAAAAGGAAAATTGTGGTGAGTATTAATAACAATGTTCTGTTTTTCCGATCGTCTTCCTGTCAGAACACTTTGGGATATACCATAGCCAGTATAGGGTGGCATAGAAAAGACAAATTGGCCAGATTCAATGCTACACCACACTAGGGATGAGCTTTCTGTTCAGGTCGAACATGAGTTTGACTCGAACATTGGCTGTCCACCCGTTCGTCGAAAACCGAACATCATGGGCCATAACGGCCCATAATGCATTGCAGGAGCGCAGTGCATTGCTGTATGCACTGCATGCTATGCCAATCCCAGCGCCCTCAGCTAAGAAAGCCATAATTGTCCAAAGGCAGGGTGCCTTTTGCCAGTCATGGCTCAGGGGGACTAAGTCCATGCCCCACCCTATATAAGGCTGCCTGCACACGTCGGACCCGTGTAGTGTGTTATTGACGCGGATGGAGAGAGAGTGTCATTTAGATTGAGCAGGCAGACAGGCAGGTTATTAAGTTAGCTGCAGTGTATTTAATATACATATACAGACAGTATATATATATATATATATATATATACATACATACACACACTGTATCCAGTTTATCTATATCTGACTGCAGGCCATTCCTGGTGCACTTTTTCTAATATACTTCAGGCAGGCAGGTTATCCCTTTCATGACAGCCTATTTTTGGAATTTGGTGTTTACAAGTTAAAATACATATTTTTTGCTAGAAAATTACTTGGAACCCCCAAACATTATATATATTTTTTTAGCAGAGACTCTAGAGAATAAAACGGCGATTGTTGCAATATTTTATGTCACACGGTATTTGCGCAGCAGTGTTTTAAACGCAACTTTTTGGGAAAAGGGACACTTTCATGAATTTAAAAAAAACGAAACAGTAAAATTAGCCCAATTTTTTTGCATAATGTGAAAGATAATGTTACGCCGAGTAAATAGATACCAAACATGTCACACTTTATAATCGCACGCACTCGTGGAATGACAACAAATACGGTACCTAAAAATCTCAATAGGCGACGCTTGACATTTTTTTTACGGTTACCAGGTTAGCGTTACAGAGGAGGTCTAGTGCTAGAATTATTGCTCTCGCTGTGACGATTGCTGCGATACCTCACATGTGTGATTTGAACACCGTTTACATATGCGGACGCGACTTCCGTATGCGTTTTCTTTGCTTCGCGAGCTTGCGGGGACGGCGGGCGCTTTAAAAACATTTTTTTTTACTTATTTTATTTATTGTAAAATGAATAAATTGTTTAAAAAAAAAAAAAAATGTGATCACTTTTATTGCTGTCTCAAAGAATGTAAACATCCCTTGTGACAGTATTAGGTGGTGACAGGTACTCTTTATGGAGGGATCGGGGGTCTAAACCTTTACACTTCAATGTATTCAGATCACCAAAAACGGCGATTCTGAATACTGTATATTTTTTTTGAGACCGGCGCCATTGGCAGCCGAGTAAACAGGAAGTGACGTCATGACGTCGCTTCCGTGTTTACTATTAGGAGACTGGAATGACGGCAATTACGCCATCATTCCAGTTCCTCTCCAGCAGCCGGAGGCATCAGATTGTGAATTGGGGCTCCCGATCGAACCGGAGCACCGGTAAAAAGCGGCGGGAGGCGGCGGGAGGGGGGACATCCCTTCCCGCTCCTCTGGCATAACAGCCGAGCGGCTTTTAGCCACTTCGGTTGTTATGGCTGGATAGCCAATCGCCCGCTGTAAAAAACGGTATAGGGATGATGCCTGCAGGTGCTGACATCATCCCGGTATAACCCCCGGAAGCCGAGTACGCACATCTGCGTACGCTCGGCGGGAAGCGGTTATTCAGTTAGCTGCAATATATTTAATATATATATATATATATATATATATATATATATATACATACACATTGGTAGAGATGGCCTTGCGGTTCGCCCGGCGGTCGGTTTGCGGTGAATTTTGCTCATTCGCGATTCGCCAAACCAGCGGACTTCTGCCGCTGTTCGC
Source organism: Lithobates pipiens (assembly GCF_037356315.1). Lineage (NCBI taxonomy): Eukaryota > Metazoa > Chordata > Amphibia > Anura > Ranidae > Lithobates > Lithobates pipiens. The sequence continues at coordinate 179,816,521 of NW_027507718.1, forward strand.
GGCGGCCATATTTGTTTACATTGTGAAGAACTTTAACCCATGACACATCCATCATGGGGTACAGGACAGCCAATTGAGACATTTCAGCACATGGACAATTGGACATTCCCCCTACCTTATAAATAGACCTGATCTGGAGGCCATTTTACATTCTGTCTTTTGTCAGTGTAGGGAGAGGTTGCTGTGTGGAGCAGGGACAGACAGTAGTGACACAAATCGCTAGCTATTAGGTCCACAAAAGTCCTTTTAAGGACTGGTATAGGTGTACAGTATATAGGATTCTGGTGCACTGCTGCTGACTGCTGTGCTGGTGATTGCTGAATGCACTGCTGACCGATTCTGCAACTGTCTTTTGTCAGTGTAGGGACAGGATGCTGTGTGGAGCAGGGACAGTCAGTTTAATCACTAGCTATTACTATTAGGTCCACAAAGGTCCTTTTAAGGACTGGTATAGGTTTACAGTATATAGGGTTCTGGTGCACTGCTGCTGACTGCTGTGCTGCTGATTGCTGAGTGCACTGCTGACCGATTCTGCAGCTGTCTTTTGTCAGTGTAGGGAAAGGACGCTGTGTGGAGCAGGGACAGTCAGTTTAATCACTAACTATTACTATTAGGTCCACAAAGGTCCTTTTAAGGATTGGTATAGGTGTACAGTATATAGGGTTGTACACGTATAATATACTTTCTTTCAAATATACAAAGTATATTATGGTGCACTGCTGACTGCTGTGCTGCTGAGTGCTGACCGATTCTGCAGCTGTCTTTTATCAGTGTAGGGACTGAGGGACAGTTTGGTGTTTTGGAGCAGGGACAGTCTGCAAATCACTAGCTACTAGGTCCACAAAGGTCCTTTTAAGGACTGGTATAGGTGTACAGTATATAGAGTTGTACACGTATAATATACTTTCTTTCAAATATAGAAAGCATATTATAGTGCACTGCACTGCTGTGCTGCTGACCGATTCTGCAGCTGTCATTTCTCAGTGTAGGGAGGAACAGTTTGGTGTTTGGAGCAGGGACAGTCTGCAATTCACTAGCTACTAGCTAGCTACTATTAGGTCCACAAAGGTCCTTTTAAGGACTGGTAAAGGTGTACTATTTGGTGTGCAGTATATAGGGGTGTAATACACGTATAAAATACTTGCAAATATAGAAAGCATAGTATAGTGCATTTCCACTGTGCAGCATTGTGACTGCCAAGCGGTTCTGCAGCGATACTACAAAGAGTGACAAATGCAATAAAAAAAAAAAGTATTATAAATGGTGTGATAAACCAGTGGCCCCCCAAAACGACCAATAGAAGCCAGGTGTTATATACCTTCTTCCACATACATACTATATTCTCTAGAGACTTTTGTCACAGGGTCATTTAAAAAAATGACAGGCAGAGGAAGAGGCAGGCCCTTCCGCAGGGGTGGTAGGGGTAGGGCAGGAGCAACAGGCTTGAGCCAAAGTGGGAAATTTCAGAAGGTGTGTTCAATTACGTCAAAGGACGCACCAGACTTGGTTGAGTGGCTCACTCAACCTTACTCTTCTGCACCCTCCTCATCCTCTCAATCTGCACCCTCTGCTTCACTCTCTGCTGTGTGCACCCCCAAAGACACTACCACCAACACCACCACCATATACCCTCCGCTTGAGTCACAGGAATTACTTTCATATCCATCACAAGACATTGCCGATGCGCAGCCACTCTTGGCATTGGATCAGGAAGACGAGTTTGCAACAACCACCACTCAGCAGTCTGACGACAGTACCCAGATCAGCCCAAAGAGGAGGTTGGTCCCCAGTGTTGCTTCCTACTCCGAGATCTCTAATTATAGTGATGTCACGTGGTTGCCCATAAGAGAGGAAGAGGAGGGGAGTTCAGAGGGAGATATGGACCAGCAGATAGGGAGGAGAAGCAGGCGGAACTTGTACGGTCACATCTGGCGCACCCAGGACGCCGGCACATGGCTCCGCAGTGTGGACTTTTTTTAACGTGTCCTCTGCTGACAATAGTGTTGCCATCTGCAATCTTTGCCGGCAACGCATAAGTCGCGGTAAGCCCAACACTTACCTAGGGATGACCGCCTTAAGAAGGCACATGAGCTGCCATCACTGAGCCCAGTGGGAGCAACGGAACCCACAAAGTCACACTCCAGGCTCTCACCGTCCAGCCTCGTCTTCTACTTCTCCTTCTCTCTCCTCACAATTGTCCTCCACTCCACCTTCCATCATGCCGTCCTCACGTTTTTCTGGAAAAAGGCAGGCTTCTGTGGGCCAAATGTTCAAGCATAAAAAAATGATGATGCCGGATAACCCTCTTGCCCAACGGTTGATGGCTGGCTTGTCAGAACTGATAGCCCACCAATGACTGCCATATAAACTGGTGGACTCGGAGGCCTTTCGAAAATGTGTGGCCACTGGAACACCACAATGGAAGGTCCCAGGAAGGAAGTATTTCTCACAGAAGGGCATCCCAGAGCTATATGGCCATGTTCAGCGGCAAGTGAATGTATCTCTGGCACACAGTTTCGGTGCCAAGATACATCTGACCACAGACACGTGGTCTAGCAAACATGGGCAGGGAAGGTATATAACTACTGCCCACTGGGTGAACCTTCTGACGGCCATCAAGCATGCACCCATGTAGATTTGGTTTTACTGCCACGGATTGCATGCAGGCCTGGCTCTTCTTCTCCTCCTCCTACTTCATCCTCCTCATTCTCCTCCTCAGCTGACTCCTCCTTTTCCGCTGCTAGCCCCTCTTCCGCTGCACCGCCCAAGATCCCCAGAACATATTCGACATGCCAGGTGAGACGTTACCATGCTGTGCTGCGTCTGTTGTGCCTGGAAGCCAAGAGCCACACTGCCAGCACTCCTTTCAGCTTTGCGTTCACAGGCAGATCAGTGGCTAACGCCGCTCAATTTGACAGTTGGTAAAGTGGTGTGTGACAATGGTGCCAATCTGCTTAGCGAATTGAAACAGGGCAAAATAACACACGTCTTAAACTTGGTCGTGCAGCAATTCATTCTCAAATACCCTGGGGTCCAGGACATCTTGCGGCAGGCAAGGAAAATCTATATGCTTGATAGGCTGCTCCAGCAGAAACGTGCAGTTAACGACTACCTGTACAAACTCTGCAGCAGAATAGGTTGCATAGTTGCATAGTTGCATAGTTAGTAAGGTTGATTAAAGACACCAGTCCATCCAGTTCAACCTGAATGAGTGTCTACAATTGTCCCTATCCCTGTACATTGCACACTCACCTTGGTCCCTACCCTCAAGAAGCCCACAATCCAAGGTCCCCATTCATATACTAGGGCCAATTTTTGGACAGAAGCCAATTAACCTACCTGCATGTCTTTGGAGTGTGGGAGGAAACTGGAGTACCCAGAGGAAACCCACGCAGGCACAGGGAGAACATGCAAACTCCAGGCAGGTAGTGCCATGGTTGGGATACGAACCAGCAACTCTTTTTACTGCTAGGTGAGAGTGCTAACCACTACACCACTGTGCCGCCCACGTTCTGGGGAGCTTGGTTTTTTTTTCACTGCGCCAGTGGCTGCTCATGCGCGATGCATGCAGACTTCTGCGGCCATTTGATGAGATCACCAAACTGGTCAGTCGCAGCCATGGCGCCATCAGTGACATCCTACCTTATGCCTTCTTTATGGAGCGCGCATAGCGTCGTGACATTGATTAAGCCAAGGAGGAGCAGGAAGATGAGGAAGTCGCAATGCTGGATGAATTCCCAGGGGGCTACTCTATCTGAGACAAGTCCACAACAGGAGTCTGAAGAGGAGTCAGAGGAGGATGGTGCCAGGGCGGATGAGGAGGTGCAAGAAGAGCATGCTTTAAACCTTTCTGGGATCCCTGTTGTTGTGCGTGGATGGGGAGAGGAGAACGAGGAGGACGACATTATCCTGGATGATGAGCAGGAGCCAGGCTACCACACCGCTTCCAGTTTAGTGAAAATGGGGGCCTTCATGCTCCAGTGTTTTAACAGGGACCCCATATAAAAAGCATAAAGGTCAAGGACCAGTACTGGGTGGCAACGTACTTAGACCCTTGGTACAAACACAAAATGGTGGAAATGTTACCACCGTCACAGAGGGCTGTCAGAATGGAGCACTTACAGGCCTTGCTTCGAGAAATGCTGCATTCTGCTTTTGCGTACGCTGGCAGAGGAGGAATTCCCACTCCCAGAGAAAGAGTTGCGGGTACCAATCCAACAGTGCCTGCAAGAAGAGGAAGGTTTGAAGATGTGTTGGTGACTTCTGATATGAGGTCATTCTTTCAGCCGACCCATCGACAGGTCTCATCCGGATCCAGCATCAGGGAACGCCTAGACTGACAGGTGTCTGATTACATCGGGTTAATGTAGGACGCTCTGAGAAGAGATGAACCCCTGGACTACTGGGTGGGCAGGCTTGCCCAATTTGCAATGGAATTGTTGGCTTGCCCCTTGTCCAGTGTCCTGTCCGAAAGGACGTTCAGCGCAGCAGGGGGGATCGTGACCGATAAGCGCACTCGCCTAGCTCACAACAGTGTTGACTACCTCACATTTTTAAAAATGAATGAGGCATGGATCTCGGAGGAATTCAACACATGTGACCAGTAGACCATGTATATGCATAACTCTATAAACTATTTATTTAATCTAGCACACAGACATTTTTTTTACCTTTGGCTCACTTCCTTGTACAAATATCAGTACCATATGTCCGTACCCTTCTGTTTGAAGAGGTTGAGCGGTGTCATATTGTTGGGTCCTGTAGCGAGTTGCTGGTATCAGTGCTGGTGTCAGCGCTCTCTATCTCGGTGCTGGTGTGGTGTCAGTGCTCTCTATCTCGGTGCTGGTGTCAGTGCTCTCACGGTGCTGGTGTCAGTGTTCTCTATCATGGTGCTGGTGTCAGTGCTCTCTATCACAGTGCTGGTGTCAGTGCTCTCTATCGTGGTGCTGGTGTCAGTGCTCTCTATCACGGTGCTGTTGTCAATGCTCTCTATCACGGTGCTGGTGTCAGTGCTCTCTATCATGGTGCTGGTGTGGTGTCAGTGCTCTCTATCTCAGTGCTGGTGTGGTCTCAGTGCTCTCTATCATGGTGCTGGTGTCAGTGCTCTCTATCATGGTGCTGGTGTGGTGTCAGTGCTCTCTATCACGGTGCTGGTGTCAGTGCTCTCTAAGAATAAATAAATAATATTTTTAAAACTGGCTCTTTAGAAAAAAGTCTATAAGTGCACTGTGTTGGGACGCCGGACACAGTGTACTTATGGGAAGCACCACGTCTATGCAATCACAAGAGTAGCTTCCGCCCGGCAAAGTATCTATAACTACGGCCGGGCGGTTTGATTGACATCTGAGTTAGATGTCACTTCCTGTTTTCTCTCTCCCATTGCGCCTGAGAGGGAAAACCGGAAGTATGAGGAGTGGACTCTTCCATCGCCACTGCCAGTGCCCATCTGAAGGAGACACCGCAGGAGAGGACATCACAGCAAGGTAAGTGCCGCTGTGCTAGTCCGGACCTCTCGCAGAGAAGGGGGGTTTGATGGGACACAGGCTGCATTTGATGGGACACAAGCTGAATTTGGTGGGAAATAGGCTGCATTTGTTGGGACACAGGCTACATTTGATGGGACACAAGATGCCTTTGATGGGACACAAGATGCCTTTGATGGGACACAAGATGCATTTGATGGGACACAAGATGCATTTGATGGGACACAGGCTGCATTTGATGGGACACAGGCTGCATTTGATGGGACACAGGCTGCATTTAATGGGACACAGGCTGCATTTAATGGGACACAGGCAGCATTTGATGGGACACTGAGGCTGCATTTGATGGGACAGTGAGGCTGCATTTGATGGGACAGTGAGGCTGTATTTTATGGGACACATTGAGGCTGCATTTGATGGGCACAGTGGCTACATAAGATGGCCACAGTGGCTGCGTTTGATGGGCACAGTAGCTGTATTTGATGGCACAGTGGCAGCATTTGATAGCACAGTGAGATCACAGTGGCTGCGTTTGATGGGAACATTGGCTGCGATTGATGGGCAGAGTGGCCCGCAATTGATGGGCACAGCGGTTGCGTTTGATGGACACAGTGGCTGCATTTGATGGACACAGTCGCTGCGTTTGATGGGCACAGTCGCTGCGTTTGATGGGGTTTTTTTCCAGAACTTGTTTGCGTCCCCCAAAAATGTTATGCACCAATTTAAAACCCCTAAAACCAAACCCACCATTTGTGGTCAGCGGCACTTGAAATCAGGGATGAGTCCAATGTTCGAGTCGAAGGTAAGTTCAACTCGAACATCAGGTGTTCACCCGTTTGCCAAATTTAGAACATTATGGGGCGTTCACGGGAAACGAGTGCCCGTGGAATGCCACATAATGCACTGCAAGATCGTCAGCATTGACGGCTGCTGATTAGCCAAAGCATGCATCTGACCTGTGAGAGCCATGATTGGCCAAAGGTAGGGTGCCTTTGGCCAATCATGGCTCAGGGTGCTAAGTCCACACCCCACACTGTGTAAGGCTGCTTACATAGTGGCCATACATAGTGTAATGAATGAGAGCAGCAAAATTATATTTCTAAAGGAAAAAATGTAATTCAAAATTGCTCGCGGCTGTAATGTATTTCCAGATCCCGGCAATATACATAAAAATCATTGCAAAAAAGATTTCCCCTCCACAGTTCATTACCAAGCCCTTCAGGGCTGGTATGGATATTAAGGGGAACCCCACGCCAAAATGTAAAAAAAAATGGCGTGGGGCCCCCAAAATCCATACCAGACCCTTATCTGAGCATACAACCTGGCTGGCTGCAGGAAAATGGGGGACAAGAGAGCAGCCCCCCCTCCTAAACCATACCAAGCCACATGCCCTCAACATGGGGAGGGTGCTTTGGGGTCCCTCATAAAACACCTTGTCCCCATGTTGATGGGGACAAGGGCCTCTTCCCCACAACCTGTCAGGGAACTCACCGTACGTATGCCCGTCCCCGTATAGCAGCAGTTCCCCTTCGTTCCAGGCGCCATGCACGGTGTCCCCGTCAGAGACGTACGAGTTCCGGGACGAACGGACATATGCTAATTCGAACACGTGGACGTACGCCAATCCGAACACGCGGAGGCACCCGCGCAAACTGAACGTATGTACGTATTCACGCACGGACGGCCACCTCCACCAATCCTGGCTCACTTCCCTCTATATAAACAGGATCCTGGCCTGACACCAGTGCTGGATCGTCTTCAGCTACTCCTGAAAGACCTGATCGTTGCTCCTGTGACCTTGTTCCTGTGATCCTTGTTCCTGTGACCTTGCTCCTGTGATCCTTGTTCCTGTGACCTTGCTCCTGTGATCCTTGTTCCTGTGACCTTGTTCCTGATACCCATTCCTTGGATACCCCGTGTTACCATCTCCTGGACTACCTCTGACCTCGGCTTGGACTTTCGACTTTGGCTTGCTTCCTGATTCTGTACCTCATTTGCTAGCACATTACCAGACCCTTGCTCGTCCTTGACTACGCACCTGCCTCTTGTTCTTGTACCGCATTGCCCGCCAGTTGCCGACCTTGCCTGTTACAGACACGTAGTGCTTCCTGCACACCTGCTGAACTTCCGCTGCCTACCTCCGTGACCAGTCTACACCTCTTCTACCGTGAGGACCCAGCGTCTCCAAGGTCTTCAACTTCCACCTGCAGGCACCTGCACCCTTTCGTTGTCCTCACACTCCCTGTTCCCATCTCCAGGGGCGTGGAGACCGGAACCGTGCGAGAGGCCACCCTCAGCAGTCTGACTCCGCTGTAAGGTACGTGACAGTACGATCCAGCCTAAACATGGAGTCAGACAGGGGGGCCTCACCTTTGGAAGCTTTGTGCCAACAGATCTCTGCCCTTACCCAAGCAGTTCAGGGCCTGCAAGATGGTTACCATCAACTTGAGCAGAGAGTGGAGTCATTAACACCAAACACTACTGCCTCCCAAGGGGCTACAGCATCCCGGTCCGCCAGTCCGGCAACTTCAGCATCTATGCCTGCAATAGTGGTGCCATCCCCTGAGCCTCGAGTTCCTACTCCAGAGCGGTTTTTCGGAGATCGCAGCAAATTTCGTGCCTTTCGTAATGCATGCCAATTATACTTTCTGCTACAGCCTCGCACCTTCTCCTTGGAAAGCACAAAAGTGGGGTTCATCGTCTCCTTGCTTCAGGGGGAACCTCAGACCTGGGCCCATCGCCTATTGGAACAGGCCAGCCCTCTACTTGACACAATGGACTCTTTTCTGAATGAGATGGCTAAATTATATGACGATCCTCAGCGTGCCACAACTGCTGAGGCCAGTCTCCATGCTCTGCAACAGGGTCGCAGACCTGTAGAGGATTATGTGACGGACTTTAGGCGGTGGAGTTCTGATACTCAATGGAACGACGCCGCCCTACGTTACCAATTCTGCATTGGACTGTCCGAACCATTAAAAGACGAGCTGGCCCATATCGGAGTTCCCAGTTCTTTAGAGGACCTCATACAGGTATCAATCCAAATCGACCGCCATCTTAGGGAACGGAGATCTGAAAGAATTGGCCAGATTCGCCCCACTTGGATGTTACCCAAGGTTCCGAATCATCCTCCCATTTCCACACCTCCCATCTCCGAAGCTCCAGAGCCAATGCAATTAGGATTACTTCGCTCACCATTGTCTTCAGAGGAGAAGCTACGCCGACGCCAGAACAATCTTTGCCTTTATTGTGGGGTCGCTGGTCATTATGCGAATACATGTCCAAATAAGATTCGTAAGTTCAAAAACTCATCTCTTGTATCCAATGCATTACCTCTGACAAGATCAATTCATATTGCTGTTCCCCTTTTCATTACAGCTTCCAGAAGGAACACTCCAGGTTCAAGCTATAATTGACTCTGGCGCCTGTAGCTGCTTCATTGACCATGCTCTCGTTCTGCAACACAACATTCCATTGACACTCAAGCAACGCCAACTTTCCATACGGTTAGCGGATGGATCCAACATCAGATCAGGTCCCATTACCCATGAGACTCAACCATTGTTCGCCAACATCCTATTCGATCACCAAGAACTAATCCGCCTGGATGTCATTTCTTCACCACTATTCCCAATCATTTTGGGAATGCCCTGGTTACAAGCTCATAATCCCCAAATAAACTGGATAACCGGTGAGGTAGTGTTTCGGTCCACTTACTGCGTCCAAAATTGTATCAAAATCTCAAACCACCTGGTCCCAGTCATTGCCTGTTCAGGCCCTACATCTGAGCTCCAGAGATTGGTCCCAACCACATACCATAAATTCCTAGACGTGTTTGACAAACGAAAGGCGGACACACTCCCTCCTCATCGGGTCTACGATTGCCCAATCGAGTTTTTGCCTGGAGCCGAAATTCCGTTCGGGAGGATATTTCCCCTATCGGAACCTGAACTTCTGGTCCTCAAAGAATACATCGATGAGAACCTCAAGAAAGGATTTATCCGAAATTCCTCTTCTCCAGCCGGTGCTGGAATATTCTTCGTTGAAAAAAAGGACCATTCGCTCCGCCCATGTGTCGATTACAGGGATTTGAATAAAGTGACGATTAAGAATCGCTATCCCCTTCCATTGATTCCAGAATTATTCCAGAGACTTCGATCAGCCAAAATATTTACAAAGCTGGATTTACGAGGGGCCTATTACCTAATCAGAATCCGTAAGGGGGATGAATGGAAAACGGCTTTTCGGACACGTTTTGGCCACTTTGAGTATCTGGTCATGCCATTCGGACTCTGCAACGCACCAGCTACTTTTCAACATTTTGTTAATGATATTTTCAGGGACTTTTTGGATTTGTTTGTAATTGTTTATTTGGATGACATTTTGGTATTTTCAAACTCTCTAGAAACCCATCGTGACCATGTAAAACAAGTTCTCCTGAGATTAAGGCAAAATGGGCTCTACGCCAAGGCCGAGAAGTGCGAGTTCGAACGTCAGACCATTCACTTCCTTGGTCTGGTGATATCAACAGAGGGAATAGAGATGGATCCTCAAAAGGTTTCAGCCATTTTATCCTGGCCACCTCCAACTGACAAAAAAGGGGTACAGCGCTTCATTGGATTCTCCAATTTTTACAGGAAGTTTATCAAAAACGTTTCCAGTGTTATAGCCCCCATCACGCAACTCACCAGCAAACAAAACCATTTTCAATGGTCCATCGAGGCTCAAGCTGCGTTCGATAAACTAAAAGGACTATTCACATCGGCCCCAATACTCAAACACCCTGACCCTGCTCTACCTTACACTCTGGAAGTGGACGCTTCAGAGAACGCTGTAGGCGCCATTCTGTCCCAACGCCAAGGGCTTAAATTATTAATGCATCCTGTAGCGTTCTTTTCCAAAAAACTAAATACGTCAGAAAGGAACTACGATGTGGGAGATCGGGAACTTCTGGCAATCAAATTGGCTTTAGAAGAATGGCGGTATCTTCTGGAGGGGGCAACACATCCAATATTGATCTTTACAGATCATAAAAATTTGGAATACCTCAGAACAGCCAAGCGTCTCAGGCCCCGGCAAGCAAGATGGGCTCTTTTCTTCTCCCATTTTTATTTTCATATAACCTACAGACCAGGATCCAAGAACAGTAAACCTGACGCATTATCCCGTATGTTCTCTGAAACTGAAGCCTTATCCCCTCCAGACACTATTTTGCAAGCTGGGAACTTTTTATTAACACAAACCAGTTTTCTATCACAGGTCCGGCAGTCATCTCGAGGTGCATCAGTCCCTCCAGATATTAACCTCCAAGAAAAAGATGGTCTCCTCTGGCGAGGGAGTAAACTATTCATCCCTCAAAACCTTCGCACCTCCGTTCTACAGGCTTGTCATGACTATCCCCTGGCAGGTCACTTTGGGGGTCACAAGACTATAAATTTAGTTCAAAGGCATTTCTGGTGGCCAAACCTCGCAAAAGACTGCAGAAACTATGTTAGCTCTTGTTCAACCTGTCTCCGGAATAAAAATAGCAAAAATAAAGCCTGGGGATTGTTGAGGCCATTACCTATCCCTGAAAGACCATGGGATAAGATCGCAATGGACTTTATTGTTGAGCTTCCTCCCTCTGAAGGATTCTCCTCTATCTTCGTGGTGGTGGATCGCTTTTCCAAAATGGCACACTTCATCCCCATGAAGGGAACTCCATCTGCAACCGAGACAGCCAGAGTATTCATTAGAGAAATTGTTAGACTCCATGGAATTCCCGGTGATATTGTCTCTGATCGTGGAGTCCAGTTTACGTCAAAATTTTGGAAATCATTGTGTGAAGCTCTGGGTATCAAGTTAAATTTCTCTTCAGCCTACCATCCCCAAACAAACGGGCAGACCGAACGCACTAATCAAACGTTGGAACAATATTTACGTTGTTTTACTTCTTTTTCTCAGGACGATTGGGCCTCATTACTACCCTTGGCAGAATTTGCATTCAATAACTCTACTCACTCTGCCACAAACCAGTCACCATTCTATTCTAACTATGGTTTTCATCCCTCCTTCCTGCCAACATCCCTACTGGATTCTCCTGTACCAGCCGTCCAGGATAGGCTGAATTTCTTTGTTACCAACAATCAGGTACTTAAAGAAACCCTCTTCAAGGCACAGGAGGACGATAAAAAAAATTTTGACAGGAAGAGAAGGGGAGAATTGGATTTAAAAATCGGTGATCGTGTATGGCTTTCAACCGCAAACCTGAAACTGGCGTGTCCCTCTAAAAAATTGGGACCCAGATATTTGGGACCTTTTCCAATTAAGAAGAAAATTAATTCAGTGGCCTATGAACTTGAACTTCCCGGCTCATTCAAAATCCATCCTGTATTTCATACTTCTCTACTTAAACCTGATGTACCTAATTCTTTTCCAGATCGGGAGTTAGGCTCTCCAGAAGCTATATTGATAGATGGGGAGGAGGAATTCGAGATCGAAGCCATTCTGGACTACAGGAAGCGTCAAGGACAAAACCAATACTTGATTAAGTGGAAAGGCTTTGGTCCTGAAGAAAATTCCTGGGAACCCGAAGCAAATCTTCATGCCCAGAGGCTTATACGGGCTTTTCATCACTCTCAAAGGTCAGTTCAAAGGGGCACCCGGAGGCTGCCCTTAAGGGGGGGCACTGTCAGGGAACTCACCGTACGTATGCCCGTCCCCGTATAGCAGCAGTTCCCCTTCGTTCCAGGCGCCATGCACGGTGTCCCCGTCAGAGACGTACGAGTTCCGGGACGAACGGACGTATGCTAATCCGAATACGTGGACGTACGCCAATCCGAACACGCAGAGGCACCCGCGCAAACTGAACGTATGTACGTATTCACGCACGGACGGCCACCTCCACCAATCCTGGCTCACTTCCCTCTATATAAACAGGATCCTGGCCTGACACCAGTGCTGGATCGTCTTCAGCTACTCCTGAAAGACCTGATCGTTGCTCCTGTGACCTTGTTCCTGTGATCCTTGTTCCTGTGACCTTGCTCCTGTGACCTTGCTCCTGTGATCCTTGTTCCTGTGACCTTGTTCCTGATACCCATTCCTTGGATACCCCGTGTTACCATCTCCTGGACTACCTCTGACCTCAGCTTGGACTTTCGACTTTGGCTTGCTTCCTGATTCTGTACCTCATTTGCTAGCACGTTACCAGACCCTTGCTCGTCCTTGACTACGCACCTGCCTCTTGTTCTTGTACCGCATTGCCCGCCAGTTGCCGACCTTGCCTGTTACAGACACGTAGTGCTTTCTGCACACCTGCTGAACTTCCGCTGCCTACCTCCGTGACCAGTCTACACCTCTTCTACCGTGAGGACCCAGCGTCTCCAAGGTCTTCAACTTCCACCTGCAGGCACCTGCACCCTTTCGTTGTCCTCACGCTCCCTGTTCCCATCTCCAGGGGCGTGGAGACCGGAACCGTGCGAGAGGCCACCCTCAGCAGTCTGACTCCGCTGTAAGGTACGTGACACAACCCTTGCCACTGCGTTTTGGGGGTCTGCGGGCAGGGGGCTTATCAGAATCTGGAAGCTCCCTTTAACAAGGGGCCCCCCAGATCCTGCCTCTCCCCTATGTGAATGGGTATCATATACATTGTACCCCTACTCATTCACAAAAAAAGTGTAAACAAAGTAAAAACATCAGCAGACAGTTTTAGACAATTCCTGTATTTTAAAAAAAGTGTCCCGTGATGTCCATCCATCTTCAATCACAGCGCCAATGGTCCTGAGAAAAAAAAAGGAAAAACTCCACCTTGATGGGAGGTGTCCCAGCGACTCCAGCTGTTGTATAGCTGAGAGTGATTTAAACGGGTTACACATGACGTCAACACTGAAGAAATGGCTGCACTCCAAGATCCATCAAAATTTTTATTTAACCACTTAAGAGCCGTCATATGACATCCTCCCAGAATTCTGCTCTTGCGCACCCCCTAGGGTGCGCACTCGAGAGCATTCATGACCGCTGGGTCCACAGGACCCGGCGCATCACGGATCACGGTAGACGGCCGCTCATCGCAGCCGTTTACCACGTGATCGCTCCATCAAATGACGGAGCGATCACTTGTAAACAAACCGGCGTCATGTTATGAGGCCAGTTCCTCCCTCCCCTCTCTGTACCGATCGGTACATCGGAGGGGGAAGAGATCGGTGTCAGCAGCGCTGTGGGCTGCATCTGCTGTGCCCACAATGCTGTTCACCGAAAATTAACCCCTCAATTCCCTGCCAATACTCTGCAATACCCTGCCAATACTCTGCAATACCCGGCAATACTCTGCAACACCCAATACCCTGCCAATACTCTGCAATACCCTGCCAATACTCTGCAATACCCTGCCAATACTCTGCAATACCCAATACCCTGCCAATACTCTGCAATACCCTGCAATACTCTGCAATACCCAGCAATAATCTGCAATACACTGCAATAGCCTGCAATACCCTGCCAACACTTTGCAATACCCCGCCAATACTCTGCCATAAATTGCCATAGCCAGTCATACTCGGAGATACCCTGCAATACCCAGCCATACTCTGCAATACCCAGCCATACTCGGTGATACCCAGCAAAACCCAGCCATACACGGTGATACCCTGCAATACCCAGCCATAGTCGGTGATACCCTGCAATACCAAGCCATAGTCGGTGATACCCTGCAATACCCAGCCATAGTCGTGATATCCTGCAATACCCAGCCATACTCTGTGATACCCTGCAATACTCAGCCATAGTCTGAGATACTCTGCAATACCCAGCCATACCCAGTGATACTCTGCAATACCCAGCCATACCCGGTGATTATCTGCAATACCCAGCCATACTCGGCCATGCTCAGCCATACTCTGATACCCTGCAATACCCAGCCATACTTGGCCATGCTCAGTCATACTCGATGATACCCTGCAATACCTAACCATACTCGGCCATGCTCAGCCAAACTCGGTGATACCCAGCCATGCTCGGCCATGCTCGGCCATGCTTGGCTGTACTCGGCCTCTGTATGTGGCCAGGCTGTGGAACTCTCACACATGTGGTATCGCCGTACTCAGTCATTTTTGGTATGTACATGCTATGTGTTAGAAATATTATATAAATGGACAACTTTGTGTTAAGAAAAAAAATGCATTTTAACCACTTCCCGCCCACCAGCCGTCATATGATGTCCTTGACTTTGTGCGGGGATATCTGAATGATGCCTGTAGCTACAGGCATTATTCAGATATCAGCTTTTTCAGCTGGTGATTCCCTACACCATAAGAACAATCATAGTGGCTGTTCCACTGCTTGATCATTCTTACAGGAGGCGAGAGGGGATGTCCCCCCCTCCCGCCGCCCTCCGGTGCTTCTACCGACTCGTCAATACGATCAAAGCCAGAATCGTTTTTCTCTTCAGGCTTCCCAGCCTAGAGGTGAAATGCGGGGTCTTATTGACCCCATATCTCACTGTAAAGAGGACCTGTCATGCCATATTCCTATTACAAGGGATGTTTACATTCCTTGTAATAGGAATAAAAGTGATCAAAAAATTTATTTTTGGGGAAAAAAATTACAAACTAAAATAAATAAAGTAAAATGAACAATAAAAATAAAATAAAAATTTAAAGCACCCCTGTCCCCATGTGCTTGCATGCAGAAGTGAACGCATATGTAAGTCCTGCCCACATATGAAAACAGTGTTCAAACCACACATGTGAGGAATTGCTGCGAACGTTAGAGTGAGAGCAATAATTCTAGCCCTTGACCTCCTCTGTAACTCAAAACATTTAACCAGTAAAAAAATTGAAAGCGTCGCCTATGGGGATTTTTAAGTAGCAACGTTTGGCGCCATTCCACAAGCGTGTGCAATTTTGAAGAGGGACATGTTAGGTATCTATTTACTCAGCGTAACGTCATCTTTCACATTATGTAAAAACATTGGGCTAACTTTACTGTTTTTTTTTTGTTTTTTTAAGCACAAAACAGTTTTTTTTCCCAAAAAAAGTGTTTGAAAAATTGCTGCTCAAATACCGTGCGAGATAATAAGTTGCAACGACCACCATTGTATTCTCTAGGGTCTTTTCTAAAAATACATATATAATGTTTTGGGGTTCTATGTAATTTTCTAGCAAATAAATGATGATTTTTACATGTAGGAGAGAAGGGTCATAATTGGCCTGGGTGCTCCAGAACGCCTGATAGCGCTCCCTGCATGTTGGGCCTCTGTATGTGGCCATGTTGTGTAAAAGTCTCACACATGTGGTATCGCCATACTCGGGAGTATCAGCAGAATGTGTTTTGGGGTGTAATTTGTGGTATGCATATGCTGTGTGTGAGAAATAACCTAATAATATGTCAATTTTGGGGGGGGGAAAAAAGGAAACAAAATCTTGATTTTTTAAAAGAATTGTTGGAAAAAAATTACAGCTTCAAAAAACTCATCATGCCTCTTACTAAATACCTTGGAATGTCTTCTCTCCAAAAAGGGGTCATTTAGGGGGTATTTGTACTTTCCTGGCTTGTTAGGGTCTCAAGAAATGAGGTAGGCCGTCAGTACTTCAGGTGTGATCAATTTTCAGATATTGGCACCATAGCTTGTGGACTCTATAACTTTCACAAAGACCAAATAATATCTAACAATTTGTACTTATTTTTACCAAAGATATGTGGTAGTATAAATTTTGGCCAAAATGTATGAAGAAAAATTACTAATCTGCTACATTTTATAACAGAAAATGAAGAAAAATTCATTTTTTTACAGAATTTTCGGTCTTTTTTCTTTTATAGCACAAAAAATAAAAAACCCAGCGGTGATTAAATACCACCAAAAGAAAGCTCTATTTGCGTGAAAAAAAGGACAAAAATTTCATATGGGTACAGTGTTGCATGACTGAGTAATTGTCATTCAAAATCTGAGAGCACCGAAAGCTGAAAATTGGCTTGGTTATTAAGGGTGTTTAAGTGCCCAGTAGTCAAGTGGTTAAAGGGGTTGTAAAGGTAAATGTTTTTTGACCTTAATGCATTCTATGCATTAAGGTGAAAAAACATCTCACAGTGCCGGCGCCCCCAGCCCCCCCCCCCCCCGTTTTACTTACCTGACCCCTCGAAAGTCCCGCGCTCGCCCCGACGTCCTCTTCGCCACTCAGCCTGGCCGTTGATTGGCTGGAGTGGATGGATTGAAAGCAGCGCAGCCATTGGCTCACACTGCTGTCAATCACATCCAATGACGTGGCGTGCCTGGGGCTGGGCCGTGTGATACAACGAGCGGCTATAGCCGCCGGCTGTATCACGGGAGCGCGCCCGCAAGTACTTCTGACCATGCGAGGGAGCTTGCATGAATATGAAAAGTACCTGCAAGAGGAAGCAGAGACAGCCACAGAGGGACCCCAGAAGAGCAGGTTCGGGGCCACGAATGAGCTGGACAGTGGAGGTAGGTATAACATGTTTGTTATTTTTAAAAAATAAAAAAAAATACCTTTACAATCCCTTTAAAGCGGGGTTCCACCGCGTTTTTTGGGGGGGTTTTTTTTGTTTTTTTTGTAAAATGGCAAGGAGTACGTTTTATAATTGTTTTACTTACTTTTTATGTTTTCTAAGGTTCCTGCTGCCGTTTTTCCGTATAGTGTAGACTTTATAAAAACATCTCTTGACGTTTTCCATCTTGCCTATGGGCATGTGAAGCCCACAGGCATTGTTTTCCGGGACACTGTGCTGCTGATGTCCCAGCATACACCGCCCCTTCAATCGCTGATCTCGCGCATGCGCAGATCAAAAAACTTGAGTGCTGACAACAAGAACTCGAGCCTGGGCGCCGCACAGACTCCTGGGAAATTGAAAAAATGATCCCAGGAGCCAGTGCGGCCAACAGGAA
Organism: Lithobates pipiens; assembly: GCF_037356315.1. NCBI lineage: Eukaryota > Metazoa > Chordata > Amphibia > Anura > Ranidae > Lithobates > Lithobates pipiens. Next base: position 179,833,882 of record NW_027507718.1, read on the forward strand.
GCGCAGACCCGCCGCTGAAGCCCCGCCCATATCCGCAGCTGCACCGCCCCCTTTCCAGAATCTCCAGGACCAGGAAATTTAAAAAAAGAAAAGACACAAGATGGCAGCAGCAAGGTAAGGGGGATATCCAGCAATTAGACAACAAGACAATCCTATAGGCATAGGAGTAGTAATTCGGGTGGAGCTCCGCTTTAATGAATGAACATCCCAAGTGTTACAAACAGTTCAAAGAGTGACGTGATATCACACGGTGTCAGAAGGGGCACAGTCACTCAGTTACGTCACCTGGTGGCTCCGCCCTCAGCTATATATTACAGCTGTCATCACGAAAAAGCCTGAAGTGGTCGGGACACCTCCCATCGAGGCAGAGTTTTTCTGTACTTTTTTTTTTTTCCAGTCGTCGGTCCTGTGATCGAAGATGGATTCACATCGCAGGACACTTTTTTGGTGAATGAGTAGGGGTACAATGTACCCGATACCCATTCACATGGGGAGGCAAGGATCTGGGGGCCCCCTCATTAAAGGGAGCTTCCAGATTCTGATAAGCCCTCTGTCCACAGACCCCCACGACCATTGGGCATTGGTTGCGGGGAAGAGGCCCTTGTCCCCATCAACATAGGGACAAGGTGTTTTGGGGGACCCCAACGCACCCTCCCCAAGTTGAGGGCATGTGGCCTGGTATGGTTCAGGAGGGGAGGGCCCTCACGTCCCCCCTTTTCTTGCGGCCTGCCAGGTTGTGTGCTTGGATAATGGTCTGGTATGGATTTTGGGTGGGCCCCATGTCTTTTTTTTTTCATTTTGGTGCTGGGTTCCCCTTAAAATCCATATCAGACCTGAAGGGCCTGGTATGATTTTTTATCTATATTGCCAGAATCCGATAATACATTACAGCCGCGAGCAATTTTAAATGACTTTAGAAATGTCATTTTGCTGTGGTACTGTTATGAACATGGGAAACATGTGCTACTTTACAGGCAGACTAAGGAGACCCCCAGGCATGATATTTAAAGGAATATTTCATTTTTATTGTTTCGCATTATTATAAATACTGCTCCTGAAAAAACTGCAGTTTTTAAAACCTTTGCATTGATACATGTCCCCTGGGGCAGGACCCAGGTCCCGATACACTTTTTATGGCAATAACTTACTTATAAGCCTTTAAAATGAGCACCTTTGATTTTTCACGTTTGTGTCCCATAGACTTTAACGGTATTTGCCTGTTCGCACAAATTTTTTGCCTGTTCACATGTTCTCCTGTGAACCGAACTGGGGGGTATTCGTCTCATCCGTACTGGAAACACCCCCAAAGACAATCCCAGAATCATTGGTGGTCAGGGATACTTTATAAACCCCTTCATCCATTGTGAAAGGAATGGAAGGGCTCTCAAAAGTAAACACAGGGGGTGTTTCCATAACCACTTCACCCCCGTAAGAATTTACCCCCTTCCCGACCAGAGCACTTTTTATGATATGGCACTGCGTCGTTTAAACTGACAATTGCGCAGTCATGCAACGTTGCACCCAAACAAAATTGACGTCCTTTTCCACAAATAGAGCTTTCTTTTGGTGGTATTTGATCACCTCTGCGATTTTTATTTTTAGCCCTATAAACAAAGAAAGAGCGACAATTTTGAAAAAAAGACAATATCTTTTTCTTTTTGCTATAATAAATAGCCCCAAAAAATATATAAAAAAAAAAACGAATTTCTTTCTCAGTTTAGGTCGATGTGTATTCTTCTACATATTTTTGGTAAAACAAAATAGCAATAAGCGTATATTGATTAGTTTGCACAAAAGTTATAGTATCTACAAAATAGGGGATAGATTTATGGCATTTATATATAACTGTAAGGGGATAGGCTCACTACAACATGACAAAGATCACTGCTCCCGATGACAGGGAGCAGTAGATCCCTGCCATGTTGCTGGGCAGAACAGGGAAATGCCTTTTTTGCATAGGCATCTCCCCGTTCTGCCACTCCATATCACGTGGGCACGCTCGCGGAGTACGCGACGGGCGTGCTCGCGCCCCGCCGGCGGCCAGAGCCCAAAATATTGCATCTTAAAGGTATGACCATTTGCGCAGCCGTGCCATTGTGCCGACATACATCGTTGTGCGCTGGTCGGCAAGCTGATAATTTAAAGCTGTAATTTGTCATCACAGCAATCACAAAGCACAGAGCCACTCAGGTTTTCTTTGTGCCTTTTGCCTATGATATTTCTAATGACAGATGGATCATTTGTCATTTATACACTGGGAGGCTTTTAAACATCCATTCTGAAAAACTGTTCCCTCATCCTCCCAAAATCCATACCAGACCCTTATACACAATATATCAGTGGAAGTAAAAAAAAAAATTCACGTACAATTAGTAAAATATATTTGTTAGGCTAGACCATTTCAACAAAATTTCGGACAAAATCCGTTGGATTTTCTCCGACAGATTTTGGCCAAAACTTGTCTTGCATACACATGGTCGCACAAAGTTGAAAATCCGATCGTTTAGAACGAGGTGACGTACAACACGTATGACAGGACTATAAAGAGGTCAGTAGCCAATAGCTTTTGTCTCATAATTTATTCTGAGCATGTATGGCACTTTGTGTGTCGGAATTGTATACACACGATCGGATTTTGTTGTCGGAAAATTTTAGATCCAGATCTCAAACTTTATGTGTCAGAAATTCAGATTGAAAAAGTCCGATGGAGCCCACACACGATCGGAATTTCCGACAACACAGTCCTATTGTACATTTTCCGTTGGTAAAGGGCATTAGTCTGATTGCTCTTCTTGGGATTCAGATCAAAATTCTTGGGGAAACTATAGTCTTTCTTGCGTATATTTGTTGAATCTTGCTTATATTTGTTGAGTGATCCTTGATAACAGTATTATTTAAAATCTTGCCACTCAGACTAGGTTTAGGCCAAGATTTGCAGCAATTGTAGGACAAAACTGACATCTAGTGGTTATTTGCAAATATAACAAGTCTTATAATGATTTCCATCCAGCAAGGGTTATTTTGGGCTCCTTCACACATGCAATGCCCTCCGAAGAGCCATACGTGTCGCATTGAGGCATTGACAGCATTTGGCAGATCATGAGAAAGCATTAAATTGCCACCTCACCACCTGATTTAACCCTGTAAACGCCACACTAATAAGCCACAATCACATGCATTGCATGCAGTTACATACCTCCCAACTTTCTGAGATGGGAATGAGGGACACCTTCTAGCAAAAGTATGTAAGCATAGGACACACCACCATTAAAGGAGAATTGAACAACAAAAAAAAAGGATTGGTTAAACCCACAAGTACATTTTTTACCACCACTATTCCTTTATAGTGGCTTTTAGATTTTACAGCAATTTAGAAATTGGAAGAAAGGTTTAGCACCAGGAAACACTTTTTGATCGATAAATAGTGCATTTTCTATACAACTATAGAGATCAGACCAAACTGGAGTATAAATGAGGAGGAAAGAGGGACAGAGGGACTTTGTTCTGAATGAAGGACAGTCCATCAAAATCAGGGATAGTTGGGAGTAGAGATGAGCACGGGTGTTCGTCTGTTCGCCGAATAAAAAAAAGTCTATGGGAGAAATCAAAAGTGCTAATTTTAAAGGCTTATATGCTTGGTATTGTCATAAAACGTGTTTGGGGACCTGGGTCTTGCCCCAAGGGACATGTATCAATGCAAAAAAAGTTTTAAAAACAGATATTTTTTCAGTAGCAGTGATTTTAATAATGCTTAAAGTGGGGGGTGTCTATAGTATGTCTGTAAAGTGGCGCAGTTTTCCCGTGTTTAGAACAGTCCCTCACTGAGGGCAAGGCCACACGGTGACCATGTTTATGTAAACAGATGGCCCCGCCGCCTCTGATGCCATGGGGAAGCCACTGGGAAGTCCCCGTGCGTCAGAGGGGGCGGGGTCACCCAGGTACGTCACCGTGTGGCCACACCCTCAGCTATAAAAGAAGTGTCACCTGAGAGGATGGTCATTATGGCGGGTGCCTTCCGTGGAGGTGGATCTCTGGCGGCATGCAGGTTTTCTTTTTTTTTTTGGTCCGTCAGTGGAGCAAGAGAAGAAGATGAATGGACTTTGTGAGACATTTTTATTTTTTTATTTTTTAATAAAGGACTTTTTTAACACTTTGACACTTTTTTTGTGAAATGGTAGGGGTACAATGTACCTGTTACCATTTCAAACAGGGAGGGGCCGGGATCTTAGGGTCCCCTTGTTAAAGGGGGCTTCCAGATTCCGATAAGCCCCCCCACCCGCAGACCCCCACAACCACCAGGCAAGGGTTGTGGGAATGAGGCCCTTGTCCCCATCAACAAGTACCCTCCCCATGTTGAGGGCATATGGCCTGGTACGGTTCAGGAGGGGGGGCGCTCTCTCATCCCCCCCTGTTTTCCTGTGGCCTGCCAGATTGCATGCTCAGATAAGGGTCTGGTAGGGATTATGAGGAGGACCCCTACGCCATTTAAAAAAAAAAATTGGCGCAGGGTTCCCCTTAATATTCATACCAGACCCAAAGTGCCTGGTATGGATTTTTGAGAGGACCCCATGCCGTTTTTTTCAATTACTTTTATCTCTATTGTTGAGACCCGACAATTCAATATAGCCGCGAGTAGATTTAAATTACTTCCTGATGCCTCCATGGCAGCATACCAGTGATAGCTCCGCCCCGGAGTCCTCCCCTCAGGATAGTTACTAGCTTATAAAAAGGAAACCCATATTCCCCCCTAGCATTCTCCTTTTTTTCCTCATACCTGATGGATAGTTTTGTATGTGTTCTTACCTCTGCCTGGCGCAGCTTCCGTCTGGGTTCTGGCCTCTCCCAGATGCAGTCCCCTGTCTTGGGTTGCTAACAGCACTGAAAAGAGGAGAGCCCCTTCTGAGGGTCTTTTGGGGCAGCAGTAACAGCTTCCTAACAGGGGCTTCAGTTCTGCAGACAGGCTATGCTGGTCTTTGAAGGCAGGTAGGGGCTCTTTCTGAGTCTATTTTCCTTTGTTTACCTTTTCCCCTCCCCCTCTCCATTTAAAGTGGTTTGGTACCTAAAAATGAAACTTCATCTTATTAAAATCACCATATTAAATACTTACCTAAATGAACCCTGAAAAAAAAAAATTATTCTTTACTTACCTTTTATTTCAGATGTTTCTGCTGACTTCCGGGTTGTCCTCCCGTGGGAGTAGGCGTGGTTATCGTCCTCGCAATGGTCCCTGGGAAATTTCTAAGCTATTTCCCAAGAATCCATGGGGGGACAATGAAATTGCGAAATCTCGCGAGATTTCGTTAGGACGCCGGTCACGTGACGAGGGCGTGCCCGAATTTGCCATTTTTAAAGTGGGCAGGCAGCTGTATCTGCCATTACCACTATTGCACACTGAGCATGTGCGAGATGGAGCGGAGCATGCTGGGAGCCGAGCGTCATCGATACACAGGAAGTAAATGCCTGTGGGCTTCAGACGCCCACACTTAAAATGGAAAACGCCAGAGCACTTTTTTAAAAGTCATCCCGAGGAAAAGAATCGTCGTGCCGGGGGTCAAAAAAACGCCGGACGTGGATGCTAAGCGAAGGTAGCAGTCGACCACCTGTAACACAGGTAAGAAAAAAAAAAAAAGAGCGGAATCCCGCTTTAAGCTCAAACAAGCTAAAGGTGGCAGGCTCTGATAAAATTGTCCTGCCTGGGAGTGCTTCTGCAACTCTACCATTTCAACTTAGTAAGTGGTCTATTCCTTACCTTTCTCAGAGATGTATGTAGGTAGGTGTGTATATACTGTAGGTGTATATGTATATATGTGTGTATATGTGTTTAATTTATTTAATTTAATTGAGTGATTAAACCTTTGTATACTTTGGTATGCGGTAAGGATTAGTCAATATGTTTGTGAATGTACATATATGTATATATGTATACCTATATAATTCTAGGGAATATGGGATCTTTGGGGAGTATTTCCCTTTTTCGCTTGCAGTTAGTTAAAAAATTGGATTTTTATATACAGCTTACCTGTAAAATCCTTTTCTTGAGTACATCACGGGACACAGGAGCTTCATTACATAGTGGGTTATATAGGCACCTCTGGTGATTGGACACTGGTTAACCCCAATTAAGGAGAATTCCTCCCCTATATAACCCCTCCCATATGGGAGGCACCTCAGTTTTATAGCAAAGCAATAAGAAACCACGTAAAACCCAAGAGGGGCGGGAGGCCTGTGTCCCGTGATGTACTCTCAAGAAAAGGATTTTACAGGTAAGCTGTATATAAAAATCCCATTTTCTTGATCATACATCACGGGACACAGGAGCTTCATTACATAGTGGGATGTCCCAAAGCAATGCTCAGATTGAGGGGAGGGAGACACAGATCATAATTATAGACCGCCAGGGACTGGAGGACCTAAACTGCAGCCTGCAGTACACTGCACCCGAAGGCGATATCCTCTTGCCCTCTGACATCCACCTGATAGAATCTGGTGAATGTGTGGACTGATGACCAAGTTGCAGCCTTACAGATCTGAGCCAGGGAGGCCTGGTGATGCACTGCCCAAGAAGCACTTACAGCCCTCGTTGAGTGCGCTTTCACTTGAAAAGGAGGAATCTTCCCCTTTACACTGTAGGCCTGAGAAATAACCTGTCTAATCCACCTTGAGAGAGTGGATTTTGACGCCGCCTGGCCCTTCCTAGGGCCTTCCGGCAAAATAAACAAGCAATCAGTTTTCCTTATCTGAGCAGTTGCTTGAAGATATATACTGATTGCTCTAACCACATCCAAAGTGTGCAAAGATTCTTCTTCTGCGGACTGTAGGTCTGGAAAGAAGAATGGTAGGATTACGTCTTGATTCAAATGGAATCTCGAAACCACCTTAGGTAGAAAGGACCTGTTGGGACGCATGACCACCCGGTCCTTATGCATAATTAGATACGGCTCCTTGCTAGAAAGAGCTGCTAGCTCTGATACTCTTCTAGCCGTGGATATGGCTACCAAGAAAACCAATTTTTTAGTCAGGAGAACTAATGAAGCCAGATGCAAAGGTTCAAATGGTTGCCCCTGCAAAGTCGAGAGAACCAAATTCAGATCCCATGGGCATACCGGAGGTTTGACTGGCGGTCTTATCTGCATGGCCCCCTGGATGAAAGCCCGCACCAGGGAATGCGATGCAAGTGGCTTCTGAAAAAACACTGACAGGGCCGAAATCTGCACCTTGATAGTGCTTATGGCCAAATTCATTTCTAGGCCTGACTGGAGAAAGGCCAAGATCCTGCTAATGACAAACTTTCAAGGATGCCATTTCCTGAGTTCACACCAGGAAACATATGCCCTCCAGATTTTGCAATAAATAAGCCTGGAGGCCGGCTTTCTGGCATTGACCAGAGTAGAAAGGACTGGCCCCGAAAGGCCACGGTCTCTCAGAATGTGGGTCTCAGCAGCCAAACCATCAAATTCAGACTGTGTAAAGTAGGATGGTAAATTAGACCCTGTGAGAGCAGATCTGGCCGGAGAGGGAGGATCCATGGCCTACCTACTGCCAACTTCATGATCTCTGCGTACCACGGTCGCCTGGGCCAAGCCGGGGCCACCAAAAGGACCGATTTTGTCTCCCTCTTGACTCTTCCCAGGAACCGCGACAGAAGCGGGCTCGGGGGGAAGGCATAGATCAGATTGTACTGATCCCAGGGAACTGTCAGAGCATCTGACCCCTGAGCAAGTGTATCTCTTGTCCTTGACACAAAATTGTCCAGTTTCCTGTTGAACCTGGATGCAAACAGATCTACGTCTGGAGTACCCCACCTGTGACATATGTTCCGAAACACGTCCGGGTGCAGAGCCCATTCTCCTGGGCACAACTGCTGGCGGCTCAGAAAATCCGCCTGCCAATTTTCCACTCCTGGAATGAAGACTGCAGAAAGACACGGAACATGCTTTTCTGCCCAGACAAGTATGCGATTCACCTCTTTTTGGGCAACCAGACTCCTGGTACCGCCCTGGTGATTGATATAAGCCACTGCTGTGGCATTGTCGGACTGAACCCGAACAGTGAGACCTCATAGTCTGTAAGACCACTTTATGAGAGCCATATAAACTGCCCGGATCTCCAAGAGATTTATGGGCAATAGCTTCTCGATTGCAGACCATTTCCCCTGCGAGCACGTCTCCTCCAACACTGCTCCCCAGCCTGTCAGGCTGGCATCTGTCGTGATAATCTTCCATGGAAGAGGAAGAAAAGTTTTGCCCTTCAGCAAATTCTTGGTTTGTAACCACCAGACGAGACTCCTGCGCGTCCCTGGGGATAGACGCATAGGAAGATCCAAGGATTGGAGCTTCCTGTTCCAAGCCGCAAGGATGCATCTTTGCAGAGGCCTTGAGTGGAACTGGGCAAATGGGACGGCCTCGAAGGAGGCGACCATTTTCCCTAACAGTCTCATGCACAATCGAATGGGGGAAGATCTCCTGCCCAGAATTAGGCGCACCAGATCCCCAATGGCCAAGGCTTTTGGCCTTGGAAGAAACACCTTGCCCTGAGCGGTGTCGATGATCATACCCAGGTATTCCAACCTGGTGGCAGGCTGTAGGGATGACTTTTCTAGGTTTATAATCCAACCTAGGCATTCCAGGTGTTCTAGCGTTCTGGTGACGCTGTGGTTCAGGAACGCTACTGTTTTCTCCATGAGAAGCAAATCGTCTAGATAAGCCATGAGAGGGTCCAGAATCTTTGTGAAGACTCGAGGGGCCGTAGCAAGCCTGAACGGCAAGGCCACAAATTGAAAATGGCGCCGCTCTACCACGAACCTTAGAAATGTTTGGTGTGCGGGAAAAATTGGCACATGGAGATATGCATCCTTGATGTCTATTGATGCCATAAACTCTCCCCCTTGCAGGAAGTAGACCACAGTGCGGATTGACTGCATTCGGAAGGACCGGATGCGTAAAAACCAGTTCAGATCCTTCAGATCTAGGATAGGTCTGACACTTCCATTTGGCTTCGGAACGGTGAAGAGATTTGAGTAAAACCCGGAACCCTGTTCTTTTGGGTCCACTTCTACTATCACCCCCTGGGATAGTAAGTGATCTAAGGCCAGAAATAGCGGTTTTTGCTTTACTGGATCCCTGGGGATCCTTGACCTTAGAAAGCGAGAAGGTGGAATCTCCTGAAACTCTAGCCTGTAGCCCAGAGATACCGAAGAGATCACCCACTTGTCCCGAAACTCTTCCCGCCAGGCTCCTACAAACTGCAGGAGCCTTCCCCCCACTCGGCCGAGCGGGGAAGCCCCTTCACAAGGAAGCTTTTTGGCTCTGCTTGGCAGGCTTTCGCCCCCAAGTCTTTTTCTGCCCCTGGGCTCGGCCCTGAGCCTTTCCTGTAGAGGAGGGATGAGAAGGCCGTCGCCACTGCTTAGAGCTTGATGCTCCGGGAGAGAGAGCATGCCTGAATGAAGGACGCTTGCTTCTTTTGACTGGAGGGAGAGTAGATTTACCTCCTGAAATTTTTTGGACGAATTTGTCTAATTCTTCTCCAAACAAACGTTCCCCTTTAAATGGGAACTCAATCAAATGCTTCTTGCATGACAGCTCAGCTGCCCAATTCTTTAGCCATAGGGCCCTTCGCATGTGTACCAACATGATGGACAAACGTGATGCTTGTTGGACAGAATCCAAAATCGCATCAATCATGAAACACAGAATATGAGGCATTTCTGCATACTTCTCCACTTCCTCGCTGGGAAGGAGCCCAAGCATCTGCTTAACCTGTTCCTTGGGGAACTGGCACAACCCCACGGCTGCAACTGTAGGTTGCACTACAGCGCTAGTCATGGAAAAGGAGGCTTTTAATAAGGTTTCCACCTTATCAGTTGGATCTTTAAATACCTGCGCATTATCCAAGGGACAAGTCAGGTTTTTATTCACGCAAGAAACAGCCGTATCAACAGACGGGACCCCCCACTTCTTGGTGAAACTCTCCTCCAGAGGATAATGCATAGAAAACCTTTTAGGAGGAGAAAACAGTTTATCGGGATGTCCCCAATCCTCATACAACAATTCATTCATTAAGAGATGAATTGGGAAGGAATAGGCAGTCTGTGGGGCTTTCCTGACTCCCAGGGAAGAAACAGAGGATGTAGCGACTTCAGCAGCAGGCATTCTGAATGTGGTGCGCACCAATTCAGTATAATACTGCACCTGTTTTCTGAGCGCCTGGGAGGAGGGGACTTTCTCCTCTTCCTCTGATTCATCCGACTGCTCATGATCCCTGTCCCAAGACAGGGATCTCTCCTCATTGTCAGAAGAATCATCTGAGAGAGGTATTTCAGCAGAGGGAGGGGATCTACCCCTTTTCCTGCTATCTTTTAGGGAAGCAGAAATGAAATTCATTATTCTCCCTTCAAAACCCACCAATGTAGCCCTAAGGGAGTCCTCAGTGACATAAACCGGGGCTGGGACATTAGGAGAGGCTGCAAAACCTGACAGGGGCACTGACTCGTCCTGAGAGGCTGGCTCCAGTCTTGCAGGGGGGATGGTAACTTACAGGCACTTTTAGAACCCCTGGACCTAGGCGGTGATTTACCAGTGCCTTTGTTACCTCCCCCTGAGACCCTCTTATGATAAGACATAGTCCTAAGCTACAAAGCAGAGGTACTAATACAAGTGCAATCACTGTTGTGCTTAAAGTCTCACAATAAATATATATGCTTAAACTGCACAACCTGATGCTGAGTAGGTGTCTAAGGTTTGCCTGGATCCAATCCCCATGGATGCTTACTGCCCACAGCTCCTGTGTCTCCACTTACAGCCCCCTGACGCTCTGGGCTTTTTAAATCCTACAAAAAAATACAAAAGGGAACTAAACAGTCTCATTGTTAAAGGATTTGATTTGAAGATTTTAAATAAAAAAGAAAGAGAATTTCTTGTCCCACTAGCTCCACGTATTCCCATTATTTATTATTTGCCCAAGATCCATAAGAATCCCATTTGTCCCCCCGGTCGTCCCATTATAAGTGGAATTGATTCCATCACCTCCCGTATTGGGAAATATATTGACCATTTTCTCCAACCTTTAGTTAAAACTACCCCTTCGTTTCTTAAAGACACCAAAGATGTAATCAACCGATTGTCTAGTTTCACTGTTGAGGAAAATTTGATCATGGCTACGGCAGATGTGGCATCACTGTACACATGTATCCCTCATCATATTGGGATGGAAGCAGTACATACGTTTTTAAAACGTGATCCCACTCTTGCCGAGTTTCAAGTGGACTATATTCTGGAACTTTTAGAGTTTGCAACTCAACACAATTATTTTTGGTTCGAAGGGAAGTTTTACTTACAAACCAAGGGTGTAGCAATGGGGGCAAAATTTGCCCCCAGTTTAGCGAATCTATTTATGGCCAAATGGGAGGAGGACGTCGTCTTTGCTCTGGATTACCCTCAGTTGAAACTGTGGGCCAGATACATTGATGACGTCCTCCTCCTATGGGCAGGTACATCTGAAGCATTAAAAGAATTTTTTTCTGTCCTTAATGGGAATGATAGAGGGATAGTCCTATCCTATGAATCTAGTATGTCTAGGATTAATTTTTTAGACTTGGAAATAGAAATTTCCGGACATCAGTTCGTGATGAGCACACATTTTAAACCCACAGATAGAAACGGGTTTATACCTGTGGATAGTTGCCACCACAGAACATGGCTGAACTCTGTTCCTAAGAGTCAATTCCTGCGACTTCGCAGGAATTGTACTGATATCAACACGTTTAAAATACAGGCTGATGTCTTGAAGTCTAGATTCTTGGATAGGGGCTATAGTGGGGTTGATATCGATAGAGAATTGCAGAAGGTTTTGGATATTGATCGAACTTCTTTGCTGGGGGAGAGGCCTCGTAGGGAGGATGATGGCCACTATAAATGGTCCTTCCTAACCCGGTTCTCTACACAGCACAAACAAATTAAGAATATTTTTGAAAGACATTGGAGCATCCTAAGGAACGATAAAGTCCTTGGACCTCTTATACCGGAAAGACCCAAGGTGGTCTACCGGGGTTTACCTGCATTGAAAAGTAAGATTGCCCCCTCTATCATCAACCCCCCTGTAAAACCCATGTTGTTTCACAATTGGACAGGTTACTATCCATGCAAAAGGTGTACGGTTTGTCATCATAATAGCAGTGGAAGCGGCAGCACTAAGGAATTTAAATCTACCGTAACGGGCCGTACTTATAAGATCAAACAGTTCTGTACCTGTGCCACAATAAACGTAGTGTATCTACTGACTTGTCCTTGTGGCAAACAGTATGTAGGTAGAACTATAAGATCATTCACCACTCGTGTGTCTGAACACATTAACTTAATAAAACTTGGGAGCCTGAAACATACTGTTCCGCGTCACTATCGACAACACCATGCTCGAAATCCTATGGGAACTCAGTATCTGGTCATAGACAGATATATTTCACCATGGAGGGGCGGAGCTAACACCAGGGGTGTTTCAAGACTTGAAACATTCTGGATCTATGAGCTACAGACTTATCATCCTTTTGGAATGAACGTGGAGCTAGACATAAATGCATTTATTAATCAAGCATAAGGACAAAATAACAACTTTTTAATTTTTTTATAACATCTTTTTAGTTATTCATTGGCCCTCCCCTGATTGATCTACATTTGCATTACAATCGATTGTTATTCAGTCGAACTATTTAATTTGTAGTGATTGCATGATGTACTCACTACAAATGGTAATTGGTGGGAATACTATTTGATTGGTGGCCAATTGTTTTAATTTGTTTTAGTAGCGTGGTTTTTTGGAGAAATTAATGACCCCTATTGAGGTGGAGTAAATGTTTTATCTCCCCTTTTCTCCTCCTTTTTTTTTTTTTCCCCCTTATGGTGAATATGTTCATGTGAATATCTGTATATATATATATACTTTGTATATCTACTAAATATGTGTAAAGTTTATAATGATGCCCCCCTTAAGACCATGACTCCGGCAGACGCTGTATGTGATATGTATGGCATCGCCCTGTTGCTATGGAGTTGCTTGACGCCCCCTATGAGGAGGTTATGTGGGGCGGGTTCATATACACACAAGCGGTCAGTATGCGGCTAGATAATGATTGTTGCAGCCAGTCCGTGGGTTGGGCCTCGTTCTGAGAGCGAGGCTTGGTCCAGGGAAGTGTTTGCTGGCTAAACGTTCTGAGAGCAGGGCTTGGTTTTCAGAATGAGGCTTGAATATGCTGCATGCTGTTGTTTGGATGGCCAGGCCTCGTGATCAGAACGAGGCTTGGTTACGACACAGGATGGATGCTGATATGAGGCCTGGCCTCATGGTCAGAGCGAGGCTTGGTTTTCGGAACGAGGCTTGGATATGCTGCATGCTGTTTGGAAGGCCAGGCCTCGTGATCAGAACGAGGCTTGGTTACGACACAGGATGGATGCTAATATGAGGTCTGGCCTCATAATCAGAGCGAGGCTTGAATACGCTGCATGCTGTTGTTTGGATGGCCAGGCCTCGTGATCAGAATGAGGCTTGGTTACGACACAGGATGGATGCTAACATGAGGCCTGGCCTCATAATCAGAGCGAGGCTTGACTATGCTGCATGCTGCTGTTTGGATGGCCAGGCCTCGTGATCAGAACGAGGCTTGGTTATGACACAGGACGGATGCTAATTTATGCCCAAGATGTGGAAAATCTTTCATATCCAAATATTCACAGTCTCGCTTATATTTTGGATATTTGGTGGGCATCTCTGATGGGGATGATGCTATATGTAAGGATAATAAATATACATGGAGGAGTTTTTAATATATACACTTCCGGAACATGTGACCGGAAGTGCCAAGTGCTTCCGGGGTCATTGGTTATTTTGGGGTCATTTTGTATTTATAAGCGATGCTGTTTGGGGGGGTCCACACCCCAGAGGACGGCTGTTTAGTTGAAACGCGTCGGGTGGACCCCCTTACAGACATCGCTACTTTCTGACTATGTTATTACGATTGAACCAAATGTGAGTGTAATTTTATTATTATTTTTTAATAAATTGGATGTTAAAACGGTATCACGCTGTCAGGAATCCGCCCGTTCTGCACGATCGGGTGTCCGTTCGCGCACGCGCGTTCGTCCCGCGGGTCGTCGTGGGCACGCGCGCCCCCAAGCACGAGCGTGTGCACGACGTTCAGATGTGCGCGCGGCTTACGCACGCACGAGTGCGCGTTAGCGCTATTGGCGCCAGTGGCCCTTTTTAAAGGAGCAGCTGCAGTCATTCTGTGCTGTTCGTCTGCAGCTTGTGCCTGAAGAAACCTGTGATTCATCTGCTACCTACCTGATATCTGACCTGGCTCCGTCTGACTCTGCTGACCTCTCCTGCTCTGACCCCGGCTTGTTTGACCCCTCTTGGACTGTCTACCTGCTGCCGAACCCCTGCCTGTACCTGACACCTCTGCCAGTTCCTGCTTGTTCCTGCATCTGTACCCTGCATCCAGAAGAACCCGCCATCCTGCCTGCAGTGTCCTCCCAGCGGCCTGCCTGCCACTGCCAGTTCCTGCTCCTGAGGATTCTCTCCTATCCGGTACCTGCTGCTGCTGCACCTGGCTGGACTCTCCTACCCCGCTGTGCTCCGGCCTCCCTGTTCCCATTCCAGAGAGGCCAGAACCAGAGCCGTAAGAGCGGTCCCCTTCCACTAAGTCAGACTCACCACCTGTGGATCTTAACAGTACGAACAGCCTTAATGTCTGAGTCTGCGGAAGGGGCCTCCGCTATGAAGGAGATCTGCTCGCATCTTGCGGCCCTGACTCAAGCAGTGAAGTCCCTTCAAGATGGTTACTCCAGGCTGGAGGAACGTGTGCAACAGCTATCTACCTCCGGTCCTCCTATCACCGCTCCTCAGCCTCCTCCTGTTCAGCCTGCCATTCCACCAACCGTGATGACGCTCCCACCTGAGCCTAGGGTCCCCATTCCTGAGAGGTTTTCTGGGGATCGCTCCAAGTTCCGGGCCTTCCGTAACGCCTGTCAACTTTACTTCGCTCTACAGCCTAGGACTTTCTCTCTGGAGGCTACTAAAGTAGGATTCGTCATCTCCCTTCTGCAAGGAGAGCCCCAGTCCTGGGCCCATCACCTCTTGGAGAATGACAGTCCTCTCACCCAGACCCTTGCTACCTTTCTTGAGGGAATGGCCCAGCTCTACGAGGACCCCCAGCGGTCCGCTACCGCAGAATCTGCATTAACTGCGCTCCAGCAAGGCCGGAGGTCGGCAGAGGACTATGTATCAGACTTTAGACGCTGGAGCGCAGATACCCAGTGGAACGAGTCGGCCCTGAGACACCAGTTCCGCTTGGGCCTGTCCGAGGGCCTTAAAGATGAGTTGGCCCGTGTTGGAACCCCGGATTCCTTGGAGGATTTAATCACTTCGGCCATTCGGATTGATAGGAGGCTCCGTGAGCGTAGGGCGGAACGCTCCACCCAATCCCAAAGACCAGCTTGGATGTCCGCCAGGACCCCTTCTTCAGCACCCTTCTTCATACCATCCTCTCAAGGGAGACCTGCCAGTGCCGCCCAAGCATCTGAAGAACCCATGCAGCTCGGGCTACTCCGGCCTACTCTGTCACCTGAAGAGCGAGCCCGCCGCCGGCAGATGAACTTATGCCTATACTGCGGTGGCCCAGGACATTACGTGATCAACTGCCCTGTTAAGACACGTAAGTGCCTTTCTTCTGTATCTCACAACCCTGTAACCCTGCCTTCCAACTCGTTCCATGTCGCTCTTCTGCTCTCATTCCAGCTGCAGGGAAGAATGATTCACGTCAGCGCTATCCTTGATTCAGGGGCCTGCGGCTGCTTCATCGACGCTGCATTTACCAGTCTGCACTCCATCCCCCTTCGGAAGAAACCCCATGAACTTTCCATCTTCCTGGCTGATGGCTCGCAAATTAAGTCTGGCCGAGTTACCCAGGAGACTCTTCCGCTACCCACTACCACTTCCTGCCAACATACTGAACTACTAACCCTGGACGTTATCTCATCACCACTTTTCCCTGTGATCTTGGGAATTCCGTGGCTTCAGGCACATAACCCCTCCATCGACTGGTCTTCCGGGGAAGTGAGGTTCCTCTCCTCTTACTGCCAGGATCACTGTTTGCCCGGAGCTCCGGTACAACCCAGAACACTCCTCTGTCTGGATCCAGACCAGGACTTGTGTCAGTTAGTTCCAGAACCCTACCAAGAGTTTCTGGATGTTTTCAGTAAACGGGGGGCCGATTCTCTTCCCCCACATCGCCCCTACGATTGCCCCATTGAGCTCCTTCCTGGGGCAGAGATCCCATTCGGACGCGTCTTCCCCTTGTCCGAAAAAGAGCAGGAGGCCCTGAAGGTCTACATCACCGAAAACCTTAAGAAGGGGTTCATCCGTCATTCCACATCTCCTGCCGGTGCCGGAATATTCTTTGTTACAAAAAAGGATCAGACCCTTCGGCCCTGTGTGGACTACCGGGAGTTAAATCGGATCACGATTAAGAACCGTTACCCCTTACCACTAATTCCGGAGCTTTTTCAAAAATTAAGATCAGCCTCTATCTTTACCAAGTTGGACTTGCGGGGAGCTTACAATCTGGTCAGAATACGAGCAGGCGACGAGTGGAAAACTGCGTTTCGGACTCGTTTTGGGCATTACGAGTACTTAGTAATGCCCTTTGGACTTTGCAATGCCCCGGCCACTTTCCAGCACCTGATTAATGATGTTTTCCGAGACTTTATGGACATCTTCGTCATTGTGTACCTGGACGATATTCTCATCTTTTCTGGGTCCCTAGAACAACATCGTGGGCATGTCAGCAGAGTGTTGCTCCGGCTCCGGCAACACGGACTTTACGCTAAGGCCGAGAAATGTAAATTTGAGCAGCAGTGTATCCAATTTCTCGGCCTAGAAATCTCTCCAGCAGGCATCAAAATGGACCCGCAAAAGGTCTCTGCTGTGCTCGAATGGCCAGCTCCCACCGATAAGAAGGGAATCCAGCGCTTTGTGGGTTTCGCTAACTTTTATAGGAGATTCATAAAGGGGTTCTCGGCCATCATCGCTCCCATCACCCAGCTCACCAAACAGAATTCACGCTTTCATTGGGGACCCGAAGCGCAGGCCGCCTTCCAGAGACTCAAGAGTCTGTTCACCTCTGCTCCCATTCTCAGGCACCCGGATCCGTCAAGACCCTTTATCCTGGAGGTGGATGCTTCTGAGGTAGCAGTAGGGGCGGTGGTATCCCAACGTCAAGGTAAAGATGACCTGATGTACCCCGTGGGGTTCTTTTCCCGTAAACTTTCTCCGGCCGAGAGAAATTATGATGTGGGGGACCGAGAGCTACTCGCCATCAAATCTGCATTGGAGGAGTGGAGATACCTACTGGAAGGGGCGGTACACCCCATACTTATCTACACAGACCATAAGAACCTTGAGTATCTCCGTACCGCCAAACGTCTGAAACCTCGGCAGGCCCGTTGGGCCCTCTTCTTCTCCCGGTTCAGCTTTCATCTTACCTACCGCCCCGGTTCGAGAAACATAAAGCCAGATGCGCTTTCCCGCATGTTCGATAGTCCCAAGGACACCGCACCCCCGGATACCATCCTCCCAGCCAACGCCTTTCTGCTCGTCCAGCCAGACCTCCTGTCTCTGTTAAAGAGTGCTTCCCTCGAGTCCTCCAGTCCTCCAGGAGTTACGCTTATTTCCAGAGAAGGTCTGCTTTGGAAGGACGATCTAATCTTTGTCCCGGAGAACGTCCGAATAAAGGTCTTGAGTCTCCTCCACGATCACCCCCTCGCCGGGCATTTCGGTGTCCGCAAGACCCTGGAGCTGGTACAGCGCTCCTTCTGGTGGCCTGGCATGAGGGAATACTGCAAAAAATATGTGAATTCCTGCCCTGTGTGCAGCCGGAACAAGGTCCCCAGGAACCGGGCCTGGGGTCTGCTGAAACCACTTCCCGTGCCCGACCGCCCCTGGCGGATGATCACGATGGACTTCATTGTGGAACTTCCCCCTTCTGAGAACTGTACAGCCATCTTCGTGATCTGTGACCGTTTGTCTAAAATGGCCCATTTCTTACCCTTGAAAGGAACACCCACCGCATCGGAAACGGCTCATATCTTCATCAAGGAGATAGTCAGGCTTCACGGGGTACCTTCCAATATTGTTTCAGATAGAGGGGTGCAATTCACCTCTCATTTCTGGAGAGCCTTATGTGAAGCCCTAAGAATAGAATTGGCCCTGTCCTCCGCCTACCACCCGCAGACCAACGGACAGACGGAACGCACCAATCAAACCCTTGAACAATACATTAGGTGCTTCTCATCCTTTGTCCAGGACGATTGGGTCTCCCTCTTACCTTTGGCGGAGTTCGCCTATAACAATGCCAGCCATGCTACCACCGGCCAATCCCCGTTTTTCGCTAATTTTGGTTTTAACCTGTCCTTTCTCCCTGATATTCTTTCAGAATCCCACGTTCCAGCGGTACAGGACACCGTATCCTTTCTGCAGCGGAACAACCAAATCCTCCAAGAGACCATAGCCAAGGCTCAGGCAGATAGCAAGAGGAATTTCGATCGAGGAAGAAGGGGAGAACTGATTCTTCAAGTCGGGGACCAGGTATGGCTTTCTACTTCTAATTTAAAATTAGCCTGCCCTTCTAAAAAGTTGGCACCCAAATTTCTGGGTCCGTTTCCAGTTAAAAGGAGGATCAATGAAGTTTCCTATGAACTGTCTTTGCCTGTTTCCATGAAAATTCACCCGGTCTTCCATGTAGCTCTGCTTAAGCCGGCCGTACCTGATCCTTTTCCCGGTAGAGGAACAGGCCCTCCTGACCCAGTGTTGATCGACGGCAATGAGGAATACGAGGTGGAGGCCATTCTGGATTTTAGAAGACGTCATGGACAAGGTCAGTTTTTAATTAAATGGAAGGGTTATGGTCCTGAGAATAACTCCTGGGAACCTGCTGCCAACTTACATGCAGATAGATTGATTCAGGCCTTTTTTACTGCACACCCTGAGAAGAGAGTCGTTAGGGGCACCCGGAGGTTGCCCCTTGTGGGGGGGCAATGTCAGGAATCCGCCCGTTCTGCACGATCGGGTGTCCGTTCGCGCACGCGCGTTCGTCCCGCGGGTCGTCGTGGGCACGCGCGCCCCCAAGCACGAGCGTGTGCACGACGTTCGGATGTGCGCGCGGCTTACGCACGCACGAGTGCGCGTTAGTGCTATTGGCGCCAGTGGCCCTTTTTAAAGGAGCAGCTGCAGTCATTCTGTGCTGTTCGTCTGCAGCTTGTGCCTGAAGAAACCTGTGATTCATCTGCTACCTACCTGATATCTGACCTGGCTCCGTCTGACTCTGCTGACCTCTCCTGCTCTGACCCCGGCTTGTTTGACCTCTCTTGGACTGTCTACCTGCTGCCGAACCCCTGCCTGTACCTGACACCTCTGCCAGTTCCTGCTTGTTCCTGCATCTGTACCCTGCATCCAGAAGAACCCGCCATCCTGCCTGCAGTGTCCTCCCAGCGGCCTGCCTGCCACTGCCAGTTCCTGCTCCTGAGGATTCTCTCCTATCCGGTACCTGCTGCTGCTGCACCTGGCTGGACTCTCCTACCCCGCTGTGCTCCGGCCTCCCTGTTCCCATTCCAGAGAGGCCAGAACCAGAGCCGTAAGAGCGGTCCCCTTCCACTAAGTCAGACTCACCACCTGTGGATCTTAACACACGCTATGCTAGTTTTCTACTTCCATGGTCTTTGATACCTGAGCCCCCTATTTTCGTGGGATGAGCACTATAGGAGGATCGCTACGGATGATTTCATGACCTGAAGACTTGCGGGAGATTACATACTAGATCTACGATTATCTGGTTTGCTTACCTACAGGCCCATATGACTCGAGAGGCGTAAGCCTTCCTCTGAGTCCACGTCATTTGGTAAGCCTCCTCTCCCCTTCTTTATCACGGTGGTGGTGGTATTATTCTACACATCAGAAGTTGAATTTCACCTTTTTTCACGTCACCTCAAGTCTGGAATTGTGATTGATATTACACATTTCAAGGACTGTTAGACGTTCACTTGATGGACTGTATATGTTAAATTAATTTTATTTACCTTAATCTTTTGTGTGCATGAGGTTCATGCACTCTTCCACCTGGGAGTAAGATCTCTTAATATACAACGGAATTTACACATAATTTCTTTTTTTTGAAGTGTATGTAATTTTCTTTGCTTGAATTAGTGCCTTACTGGTTCATGTGGTTTGTTGCCACCTAAGCGCCACACTTTTTTGTTTTCATTTTTGTATGTTACTGTGTAGTCTTCAGTAGTGTTGGCAGCTGGGTAGAACACATCTTTTCACAGCGCAGTATTTTTTTACACCTTTATTCCTTTGTTCACTATAGACTTAATATTGCAGCAGTGTTATAATGATTTTTATACACTATGGATGTTTTTGACTTTAGAGCATCACATACAGTTAACACTGAAGGTGTATTTGTAGCTACGGGTCACGATACTGAAGTA
Source organism: Lithobates pipiens (assembly GCF_037356315.1). Classification (NCBI taxonomy): domain Eukaryota; kingdom Metazoa; phylum Chordata; class Amphibia; order Anura; family Ranidae; genus Lithobates; species Lithobates pipiens. The sequence continues at coordinate 179,854,410 of NW_027507718.1, forward strand.
GGAGGGTTATTTGTGAGGCTAAAAAATGTCATGGTATCAGAGCTTCATCTTCAATGGGATGTGGCATTCCTAAAACAGTATGTAACTGAAAATATGGTACCCCGTAGCCTAAGGTGGGATGTTTGCCCACAACAGGGTGAGGCTGATTTGGAATCCTGGTATAACCATTTTAATATGGCAGGGGTACAACTTTTGAATTTTCTGATTACCAGGAAACAAAATCGCCTCTCCGTGTTGGATCATGAAATTAAAGAGCTTAAAGAGGGATTGTTGGGATACAAGGATTCAGTTGAATATGGTTCCTTGTCCTCCAATCTTCAGGTCCACCTTATCAAAGAGGATAAAGACCAGAAAACAAAAAAACATAAAAAATATACTAGGGACACAGGTGACTATAGGTCAGGGAAAGTGTTTAGATGGCAAATAACTCCTTTGGGAGATCAGACTATGGAGACCGATGCTGCAGGTCCCAGTAATACGGGTAATATAGTGGAAAATCAATCCCTTCCTAAACCTCAGATGAATAAAAATCATTTGTCGGGTAAAGCCCCACAAACCCATAAAGGAGGAATTCAAAATATTCATACTCCTAAAAACACACAAAGAGGTAGGGGCAATTATCCCACTAAACGAGGAGGTAGGGGCCAGAGAGATAATAGTTCCTACTATGATAACTATTATCAGTATGAGAGGGATGCACCTTATGGTAGAGGGTCTCCAATTCCATCCCAAGGTCAGTCTAACCATCATCTTCCATATTATGGCCACCCTTCTGTGCCCACTTATAACCGATACTCTCCTCTTCGTAATCAACACGAGGAGAGAGTATATCCATACCCTAGAGTTGATCAACACCCCTATGGTTACCAACAAAATAATTCCAATCCTAGGGCTCATCAGGATTTTTACGAGGACCCACAAAGTCGAAAAAGGGGTCCCATTCAAAAAGAGGATCCCGAGGAGGGAGGAGGGTCCAGAAACGAAAAAAGGCGGCGAACCTAGAATGTCAAGGAGTTTTTAACTTAAGCACTGTCACATTATCTCAAGAAGAAAAAATCGTATTAAACAAGGGTCTCAAGTTTGCACCTCCTCGGAAGTTGAGCAAATTTGACACTTTTGTTGATGTCCATAAATTTATTAGAAAGGTGAACATACAACGGTATATAACCTCTAATCCCACTAGGAATGTTGCCAGGGCTGCAACATCAGGGACTGTACATTCAGGGTTACATAACCCCTCTTTGTTTAGCCCCCCTACACAGCTGGCCACATCATTAAGTATGTTCAAAGAGCTAGTATTGGGGGGGCGTGTCCGGATGTGAAGAGGAGCGGACGTGTGTCTGGGGAGCTCCGGCCATCCGCATATGAATCCTGTGCCATCCTGCTAAGTCCTTGGCCCAAAAGGAGTACTTTTTTGCCCGGAAGGACTACTGCCCTGCCGTGAGGTGTCCGGAGAGGTTATTGTGGAGTGGGGGACCGTGGAGTTGGAGATACGGCCGCTCATCCTCCTCGTGCTGGCCGCCATCTTCCCAGCCTGTGCGGAGCAAACGGAGCTAATCCGGGGCCTGTGGGAGAGGTAAGGGGCTCTTCTTCATTCATCCGCTGCCCCCCCTTGTCCCCCTGGGCTGTCCCGTTATTCCGCGGGCCGCTGGAGTGATTTTCGGGCCTGAGGCCTAGCGCGGCCTAGTGAAGCCTGCCGCGGACCGGACTTTCCTGGCCGACCGGCCGGCGGGCGAGCACCGCGATCGGCCGGCGGAGCGGCGGAGGCGGCTGTCGGCAGGTGGGGAGCCGAATCCTGCATCACAGGCCTGGCAGGAGCTGGTGGGGAAGCTGTGGAGCCTTAAAAAGACTGCCCCGGCCTGGTCCGGCCTAACGTAGCCTGGGCATCAATTGCAACCTGCATCCAGTGGCTGGGGGGGATGTGCTGTGGTCGGCCTGGCCCCTGTGCTTTGGTAGCTGCTCCTCTTATTTAGTTCTGGACACTGCTTCTCATTGCAGGGGGGGCTGTTCTGGTGCATTGACTGAGGGCCCTGGCTATCCTCCCTTGCTGACGGACATTGCATCCATCCATCCAGCTCCCTGGGCCCTGCCATCTTGAGTCACTGCCTGAGCCTTGCTACCTAGGGACTGCAGCTGTGAGGAGCGGAGGCTCACGGGCGCCTGTGGCCCACACCCCTTCATGGGCCCTAAACATCGGCCCAAGAGCTCTTCTGTGTTGAGCTGTCCTGCTCCTGATCCGCCTGCTCAACCAGATCCCTCTCTTATTGGGAGGGTGCAGTCGCTGCTTGCAGAATTAGCCATGGAGTCCGGTTCCCCCTCTGGGGCGGCTTTGCCTACCCCTCCCTCCCAGGACAGTACTGCGGTGATACTGGCTGCCATTGAACAGAGTAAAGCCTCTATGCTGGTACGCATTGACCGCCTTGCAGAAGAATGTACTTTTATTAGGAACGACCTGGACAAGATCAGGGGTAGGCTGACGGTGCAACTGCTTGTCGCTAAGGCTGATGATGCGGAGAATAGAGCAAGACGCAACAATATTCGTGTCATAGGTCTGCCGGAGGGGGAGGAGGGTGATCGGCCAGCGGAGTTTGCTGAAGATTTTTTCAAGAAGCTGTTGAGCCTCCCGGAAGTCTCCCCGACATATGTGGTTGAGCGTGCTCATCGGGTTCCTACAGGACGTTACATCCCAGGGGCGACTCCCCGACCCTTCCTGGTCCGCTTTCTGAACTTTAGGGACCAGGATAGGATCCTCTCCGCAGCCCGTAGGCTCCCTTCTCTACCATACGGCAACTCCTCAATCCTACTGTTCCCGGACTTTTCGGCAGATTTGCAGCGCAAGAGAAGGTCCTTTAATGATATCCGCAGGCGCCTACGGGACAAGGATATTAAATACAGCATGTTATACCCCAGCCGTCTTCGGGTGCCTTATAACGGATCAGTGAAGTTCTTCGACACCCCGGAGGAAGCAAATGACTGGCTGATCACTCTACGTTAATCTTCTACAGCTTCCCTACGTTGATGGGGGGTACTACTACTTGCCTGCATTGTTATCCTGCTGTGGGCTCCTGGCCTTTTTTGTTTTTTGTTTTTGTTTTTTTGTTTTTTCCTGGCGGGTTGTTGACACGGCAGCTGCGGAACTCACGGGATGCTACTTCCCAATGGATGGGTGGACGCCTTTGTTTCATCCTTCCTGCCAGCGGACGGCGTACTGATCTCCGCCTCTCCTAGGGCTGCTGCGGTGCCTTGCCATCTCTCAAGTTGATCCTGCCTGACTCTGCTTTGCTTTTTGGGGTTTTTTTTTTTTTTTTGTTATAGGTTCTTTAGCTGCCTCCTTTAGCTCGGAGCTCCCCGGACGTGGGACACTGAAGGACTTATTCGTTTTTCCCCTCATTACAGGGTTTTTGACCTGACAAGAATAAGCGGCTTTGAGCGGCCGCTGCTTCGGAACTTTTTTTTGTGACTAAAGTCTGGAGGTTTAAGTTTTGGTTAGGTTTTTGGGTATCAAACTGGTCATGTTTTTTAGTGCCCGATTGGTTTTTGTTTTTCACCACTTGGGGCACTCTTGGCTGGTAGGGAGTTGTGGGTTTTCTTTTTTTCTTCTTTTTTGTTGTTTTAAATATGTTGCTGTTTTCTTGTTCTTTTTTCTTTTTGTCACTGTGCGCTCTGAATCCACTGATAAATGCACCTGTTTTGAATGTTGTGCTGCCTTGTACCATGCTCGCTGGCAGGATACTGGGATATTGTATGTGTATTACTGTACTATCTGTTAGGAACGTCTAGTATTGAGTCTGACTTGGTGGAAGGGGACCTCTCCTACGGCTCTGGTTCCGGTCTCTCTGGAATGGGGACAGGGAGACAGGAGCGCAGCGGGGTAGAAGAGTCCGGCCAGGTGCAGCAACCGGTGCTGGGTAGATGAGGATCCTTGGAGCAGGAACTCTCAGTAGTATGGAAGAAACAAGGAGAAGGCTGCTGACTGTGGATCCTGGATGGAGGAGGTCCGCTGGACGAGGAGGTAGCCGACTCAGGAGCAGGCAGGAATCAAGCAGAGGTGTCAGGTACAAGCAGGAGGTCTGGCAACAGGAAAACAGTCCAAGAAGGGTCAAACAAGCCGGGGTCGGAGCAGGAGAGGTCAGCAAGGTCAAACGGAGCCGGGTCAGGTATCAGATGAGTAGCAGGCAGGTATCAGGTAACTTCAGGCACTAGCTGCAGACGAGACAGCACAGAACCACAACAACTGTGCCCTTAAAAAGGGTCACTGGCGCCAATCGAGCTAACGTACGCTCGTGCGTGCGTGCGCTGCGCGTACATACGATCGTCGTGCACCCGCGCGCGTCGGAAGGCGCTCGTGCCTACGACGACCCGCAACACGAACGCGTGTGCGCGCACGGAGAGCCGGTCGAATGGAACGGACGGATTCCTGACATTGCCCCCCCACAAGGGGCAACCTCCGGGTGCCCCTAGAGGCTTTCTTCTCCGGGTAAGCAGCAAAGAAAGCCTGGATCAGTCTATTGGCATGTACATTAGAAGCAGGTTCCCAAGAATTACTCTCTGGGCCATAGCCCTTCCATTTAATAAGAAACTGACCTTGTCCCCGTCGTCTTCTGAAATCCAGAACGGCCTCAACTTCAAATTCTTCATTGCCATCAACTAGCACAGGGTCAGGTGGTCTTGTTTCTCTACCAGGGAAGGGATCAGGTACAGCAGGCTTAAGAAGAGCTACGTGAAAAACTGGGTGAATTCTCATGGAATCAGGCAGGGGCAGTTCATAAGACACCTCATTGATCTTTCTCTTAACGGGAAATGGACCCAGAAACTTGGGTGCCAACTTCCTGGAAGGGCATGCTAACTTTAAATTAGAGGAAGACAGCCATACCTGGTCCCCGACTTGAAGGATTAGTTCTCCCCTTCTTCCTCGATCGAAGCTCCTCTTACTGTCAGCCTGAGCTTTGGTTATGACCTCCTGAAGCGTCCGATTGTTCTGTTGCAGGAAGGATATCCTATCCTGGATCGCTGGAACCTGGGATTCTGTAGGAACATCGGGAAGAAAAGACAAATTAAAACCGTAGTTGGCAAAAAACGGGGACTGCCCAGTGGTGGCATGGCTGGCATTGTTATAGGCGAATTCCGCCAGAGGTAACAGGGGGACCCAATCGTCCTGGACAAAAGAAGAGAAGCATCTAAGATATTGCTCGAGGGTCTGATTGGTGCGCTCCGTTTGCCCGTTGGTCTGTGGGTGGTAGGCGGAGGACAGAGCCAGTTCAATTCTTAAAGATTCGCAAAGGGCTCGCCAGAAGCGGGAGGTGAACTGGACCCCTCTATCGGACACAATATTGATGGGTACCCCGTGGAGCCTGATTATTTCTTTAATAAAGACATGGGCAGTCTCGGTTGCAGAGGGGGTTCCCGCTAAGGGTAGGAAGTGGGCCATCTTGGTCAGACGATCACAAACTACAAATATGGCAGTGCAGTTTTCAGAAGGGGGAAGTTCCACAATGAAGTCCATCGTGATCATCTGCCAAGGGCGGTCGGGTGCGGGAAGAGGTTTAAGCAGCCCCCAAGCCCGATTTCTGGGAACCTTATTCTGGCTGCATACGGGGCAGGTGTTTACATATTGCTTGCAAAATTCCCTCACGCCTGGCCACCAGAAGGAACGCTGTACTAGTTCTAAAGTCTTGCGGACACCAAAGTGCCCAGCGAGCGGGTGGTCATGACAGAGACCCAAGACCTTAATCCTCACGTCTTCAGGGACGAAGATCAAGTTGTCCTTCCAAAGCAGACCCTCCCTGGATGCTAGCGAGATTCCCGGGGGACCGGAAGAAGAGGAGGAGGCATTCTTGAGCAGAGTTACTAGATCTGGCTGGATGAGAAGAAAAGTATTAGCAGGGAGGATGGTATCCGGGGGTGTGGTGTCCTTAGGGCTGTCAAACATACGGGAAAGTGCATCAGGCTTAACGTTCTTAGATCCGGGACGATAAGTTATATGAAAACAGAACCGGGAGAAAAAGAGGGCCCAGCGAGCTTGCCGAGGTTTCAGGCGTTTTGCGGAGCGGAGGTACTCGAGGTTCTTGTGGTCCGTGTAGATGAGGGGTGTACCGCCCCTTCGAGTAAATATCTCCATTCCTCCAAAGCGGACTTAATGGCAAGTAATTCCCGGTCGCCTACATCATAATTCCTTTCTGCTGGAGAGAGTTTTCGGGAAAAGAACCCTACGGGGTGCATCAGGTCGTCCACGCCAAGGCGCTGGGAGACTACCGCCCCTACTGCTATCTCAGAGGCGTCAACTTCTAGAATGTAAGGTCTGGATGGATCCGGGTGGCTGAGGATAGGAGCGGAGGTGAACAGGTCCTTAAGTCTCTTGAAGGCAGCCTGGGCTTCAGGACCCCAAAGAAAGCGTGTATTTTGCTTGGTAAGCTGGGTGATGGGGGAAATAATGGCAGAGAACCCTCTAATGAATTTTCTATAAAAATTAGCGAAGCCCACAAAGCGCTGGATGCCTTTCTTGTCAGTAGGGGCTGGCCATTCAAGGACAGCAGCGACCTTTTGCGGGTCCATCCTGATGCCTGCTGGGGAGATTTCGAGGCCGAGGAATTGGATCTCCTGCTGTTCAAATTTGCACTTCTCGGCTTTAGCATAGAGTCCATGTTCCCGGAGCCGAAGCAGAACTCTGCCGACGTGCCCCCGGTGCTGCTCCAGGGACCTGGAGAAGATCAGAATGTCATCAAGGTATACGATGACAAAGATATCCAAGAAATCACGGAAGACATCATTAATTAAATGTTGGAAGGTGGCTGGGGCATTACACAACCCGAAAGGCATTACCAGATACTCGTAGTGCCCAAAACGAGTTCGGAATGCGGTCTTCCATTCGTCGCCTGCTCGTATGCGGACCAAGTTATAGGCACCTCTTAAGTCCAATTTAGAGAAGATGGTAGCTGACCTCAGCTTCTGGAAGAGCTCAGGAATCAGGGGTAGGGGGTAGCGATTTTTGATCGTAACCTTGTTCAATTCCCGATAGTCCACACAGGGTCGAAGAGATTGATCTTTTTTGGTAACAAAGAATATTCCAGCCCCGGCAGGAGATGTGGAATGACGAATGAACCCCTTTTGGAGATTCTCGGAAATGTAAGCCTTCAGGGCCTCTTGTTCCTTTTCGGATAAAGGGTAGACACGTCCAAACGGAATCTCAGCCCCAGGAAGGAGCTCAATGGGGCAGTCATAGGGACGATGTGGGGGTAAGGAGTCAGCCCCCCGTTTACTGAAAACGTCCAGAAACTCATGGTAAGGTTCGGGGACAGATTGGCATAAGTCCAAGTCTGGGTCTAGGCAGAGGAGTGTTCTGGTGTGTATGGAAGCCCCAGGCAAGCAGTGGTCCCGGCAGTAAGGGGAGAGGAACTTCACCTCCCTTGTAGTCCAGTCAATGGAGGGATTGTGGGCCTGCAGCCACGGAATGCCCAGAATCACAGGGAAAAGTGGGGATGAGATGACATCCAGGATTAATAGTTCAGAATGTTGGCAGGGAGTAGAGGCGGATAGTGGAAGGGTCTCCTGGGTGACTCGGCCGGACTTAATCTGAGAACCATCGGCCAAAAAGATAGCAAGTCCATGAGTCTTTTTCTGTAGTGGAATCGAATGCAGGTCGGTGAAGGCGGAGTCGATGAAGCAGCCGCAGGCTCCGGAGTCGAGAATGGCATTAACGTGTATGGTTCTTCCCGGCAGCTGAAACGAGAGCAGAAGGACAACATGGAGAGGGTTGGAAGGTGGGTTAAAGGAACTGTGAGACACAGGTGAGAGGCACTTACGTGGCTTTACAGGACAGTTGGCCACATAGTGTCCGGGGCCGCCACAGTATAGGCACAAGTTCATTTGACGGCGGCGGGCTCGCTCTTCAGGAAGCAGAGAGGGTCGGAGTAGTCCAAGTTGCATCGGTTCCTCAGGAGCAGGAGGCACACTGGTTGGTCCTCTTTGAGGAGGCGGAGAGAAGAAAGGTGTGGGAGACGAGGTCCTAGCCGTCATCCAGGCAGGTCTCAGTGGTTGGGAAGAGCGTTCGGCCCTACGCTCGCGAAGTCTGCGGTCTATTTGGATGGCCAGAGCAATTAAGTCCTCCAAAGCGTCAGGAGTGGAGACACGAGCTAACTCATCCTTGAGGCTTTCAGACAGGCCCATACGGAATTGGTGTCTAAGGGCCGCCTCATTCCACAGGGTATCTGCGCTCCAACGTCTAAAGTCAGAGACGTAGTCCTCAGCCGTCCTGCGGCCTTGCTGGAGCGCAGTTAATGCAGACTCTGCGGTGGTAGCCCGTTGGGGGTCATCGTAAAGTTGCGCCATCCCCTCGAAGAAGGTGGCGAGAGTCTGTGTAAGGGGGCTGTCATTCTCCAAGAGATGGTGGGCCCAGGACTGAGGCTCTCCTTGCAGGAGAGAAATGACAAACCCCACCTTGGTGGCCTCCAGAGAGAAAGTCCTGGGCTGGAGGGCAAAGTAAAGCTGGCAAGCGTTGCGAAAAGCCCGGAACTTGGAGCGGTCCCCAGAAAATCTCTCAGGAGTGGGAACCCTAGGCTCAGGTGGGAGCATCATGACTGTTGAATGTGCAGCTGGCTGGACAGGAGGAGGCTGAGGTATGGCGTCAGATGATCCCGGAGTAGAGAGGTGCTGGACACGTTCCTCCAACCTGGAGTAGCCATCTTGAAGGGATTTCACGGCCTGGGTGAGGGCCGCAAGGTGGGAGCAAATCTCCTTCATGGCGGAGGTCCCTTCCGCAGACTCAGACATGGCTGTCTCGTACTGTTAGGAACGTCTAGTATTGAGTCTGACTTGGTGGAAGGGGACCTCTCCTACGGCTCTGGTTCCGGTCTCTCTGGAATGGGGACAGGGAGACAGGAGCGCAGCGGGGTAGAAGAGTCCGGCCAGGTGCAGCAACCGGTGCTGGGTAGATGAGGATCCTTGGAGCAGGAACTCTCAGTAGTATGGAAGAAACAAGGAGAAGGCTGCTGACTGTGGATCCTGGATGGAGGAGGTCCGCTGGACGAGGAGGTAGCCGACTCAGGAGCAGGCAGGAATCAAGCAGAGGTGTCAGGTACAAGCAGGAGGTCTGGCAACAGGAAAACAGTCCAAGAAGGGTCAAACAAGCCGGGGTCGGAGCAGGAGAGGTCAGCAAGGTCAAACGGAGCCGGGTCAGGTATTAGATGAGTAGCAGGCAGGTATCAGGTAACTTCAGGCACTAGCTGCAGACGAGACAGCACAGAACCACAACAACTGTGCCCTTAAAAAGGGTCACTGGCGCCAATCGAGCTAACGTACGCTCGTGCGTGCGTGCGCTGCGCGTACATACGATCGTCGTGCACCCGCGCGCGTCGGAAGGCGCTCGTGCCTACGACGACCCGCAACACGAACGCGTGTGCGCGCACGGAGAGCCGGTCGAATGGAACGGACGGATTCCTGACACTATCATAATTATTAATTGCTTCCATGGCGTTGAGACTAGTGTCTTGGAACGTGCGGGGCCTTAATGATAAGGTAAAAAGGGCGTTGATGTTTAAATACCTGAATAATCACAGACCCCATGTACTTTTTCTTCAGGAGACTCATCTCCTGGGGAATAAGATCCTTGCCCTGCGCAGGCCCTGGGTGAGACAGGCATTTCATGCCACATACTCTAGTTATGCGAGGGGAGTGGCCATCTTGCTAAACAAATCACTAGCTTACAAAGTGGTTCACCTGCATACTGACCAAGGGGGTAGATTTATTGTCCTACTGTTAGAGATTGGCCAGGTGGTTTACGCTTTGGTCAACGTATATGTGCCCCCCCTTTCAATCCACAGATTTTGTACAAGATTGCTGAACTGCTGGCTCCCCTACAGTTCTCCAGATTGTACATAGCTGGGGATTTTAACTCTATTTTAGACCCGTCCCTGGACTCGTCCAACCCGAACAGGGCTTATTCGCCAGATCTACTGCAGTGGGCTCAAACGTTTAACTACACTGAGATCTGGAGATGGAGGAATGTGGGCGTACGGGCCTATTCTTTCCACTCCTCCACACATAGATCGGGCTCTCGGATTGATTTGGTCTTCGGCAACTCTGGGGCCCTGACGTCGGTGAGGGGGGCCCTGTACCTGCCTGCAGGCCTCTCTGACCACGCACCTTTGGAGGTCACCTTGCAGTTGTCGGACACCAGGGGTACAGGTTGTTGGCGTCTGGCGTCCAAATGGGTACAGGACTTGCGGGTGGGGGAGGAGGTCGCTCCTAAGCTGAAACAATATTGGGATCTGAATGAGGGTTCTGCCTCAGTACAGATGGTCTGGGATGCTTTTAAGGCCAATACCAGGGGGGAATATATTTCGGCTATCAAGGCGGTCCGCTCTGAGATGTCATCTCGGATGCGGCAGCTTGAGGGGAGCGAGGCCGAGGCGGCTGAGGCTTTTTCCACCTCGCCGACCCCGGAGCGCTTTACTCGGCTGGCTGATTCAAGACGGGCCTTATCCCTTCATCTTGCAGAGGCCACACACTTAGATCTGAAGTCTCTGGCAGGAAAAATCTTCGAATCCGGGGACAAAAATGGTAAGCTTCTGGCAAATTTAGTAGCTGATTCTAAAATGCAGACAGTTGTCTCGGAGATCTGTGGGTCGGATGGTCAGTTGGTGTCCGCGCCTGACATGATACTTACTGAGTTCAGGGCCTTCTATGAACAACTGTATGCTGAGGTTCCAGGGGGGTCGGTGGAAGCGCAGAGGGAATTTCTTTCCTCCTTAAATTTGCCCTCTCTATCACAGGAGGACCGGGAATTCCTAGATAAGGATTTTACCTTGGAGGAAGTGGAGGAGGCAATTCGCTCACTCCCTGGTGGGAAGACTCCTGGACCTGATGGTCTACCTGGCGACTGGTACAGGATGTATGCCCCGCTGATTGCTCCCAAGTTGTTAAAAGTGTTCTCCGATAGCAAACTTCAGATGGGGCTTCCCCCATCCATGTATCAAGCACATATAGTGCTGATCCCTAAGCCTGGCAAGGATATCTCCCTGTGTGCTTCCTATAGACCGATCTCCCTGCTAAATTATGACCTGAAAATCTTGACGAAAATGCTGGCCACCAGGTTACGGACGGTCCTGTCATCCCTGATTGAGATGGACCAAACTGGATTTATGCCAGGGAAGTCCACTGATATAAATCTACGACGGGTGTTTACACATTTGCAGTTGCCGGCCACTGAGTCTTCTACGGGGGTCATAGTTACACTAGATATTGAAAAAGCTTTTGACTCTGTGGCCTGGCAGTTTATGTCCTTAGTTTTGGAGGCCATGGGTTTTGGAGTGGGATTTTGTAATTGGATACATATTTTATATAAGGAGCCCTTGGCGCAGATTAAGATAGGTGGCGCCTTGTCAGAGCCTTTTGCTGTTAGGAGAGGAACGCGGCAGGGTTGTCCATTGTCACCGGCTCTGTTTGCCCTGGCAATGGAGCCACTCGCGTCGGCCCTCAGGAAGGCGGAGGGAGTTAGAGGGATACAGGTGGGTTCCATACAGGAGAAGGTAGCCTTATATGCAGATGACCTCATACTCTTTTTAAGTGACCCGGCCCAGTCTCTCAGGGAGACGCTACTTATTCTTTCTCACTTCACTGACTGTTCAGGGCTTAAGGTAAATTGGGATAAATCTCAAATTATGTCAATAGACAGGGAAGCCAAGGCAGCTGCGGATCCCAACCTGCCACTCATGTGGACAGATACAATGAAATATTTGGGGATTTACATTTCCCCCTCTACCTCTGATTTTTGTACCCTCAATCTGGATCCACTGGTGCGGCGGATGAGGACTAGACTGAAGGCATGGTCGCATCTCCCTCTCACTTTGATTGGGAGAATTAATTTATTTAAGATGAAGCTTTTGCCTGCTTTTCTCTATGTTCTCAGACATGCTCCAGTCTGGATTCCTAAAAAAATATTTCGCACGATAAATTCTCTTTTGGTGTCCTTTCTCTGGGCGCTGGTCAGCCACGGTTTAAGCTCACGGTTTTGCAGAGGCCTTGGGGGGAGGGTGGATTAGCTTGCCCGGATTTGCACTCCTACTATGTGGCGGCTCTTCTGTCCCATGCTCATAATTGGCTGGTTTCAGACGAGTCCAATGCGGCGGTGGTCCTGGAAGCGGCGTGGTTGGGGTCGTATGAGGCACTAGGACACTTGGTGTATCGCGGTCTACGAGCCCCTTTTCCTCTTACTGCTGCAATGAGGGCGGTTATAAGGGCATGGAAGCCTGCCAATCTGATGCGCCCCGTACCCTCGGGACACATCTCCCCGCATAGTCCTCTTTGGTTCAACCTGAATTTACCGGAATTTGGCTCTATTCCTGACCCTAGTGTATGGGCAAGCAGGGGTATCAAATATATTGATCAACTCTGTGTTGAGGGCAAAATACAGACCTTTGACAGGCTGAAACAACAGTGTACACTGCCCAACTCACACTTATTTAGATACTTACAACTTAATCATGCCTTTCGAACGCAGTTTGGAAATGCCCCTGTCGCATTTTACACCTCAAGGTTGGAATCTCTGCTCAGAGATGTTGATCTGTCCAAACCGTTGTCTGCTATCTACAAGGTATTACTCCCAGGTGTCCATACCGGTTTGGAACTCCAGAGGGCAAGGTGGGAAGCTGATTTTCCCACCTTGGATACGGAGGACTGGGAAGATGTATGGGAGTATCCGTTCCTGCAGTTAGTGTCAGCCAGAGATAGATTGGTGCAATTCAAAATAGTGCATAGGGTATATTACACTCCGCAACGTCTTCACAGAATCTATCCATCTGTCCCTGATTCTTGTTGGAGATGCAACTCACTTTCGGCGGATTTCATACACATGTTCTGGAGCTGTCCTCAGATAGCTGGGTTCTGGGTGGAGGTGACTAATTTTATTCTGGCGGTTACCACCGTTAACATACCTTTATCGGTCGAGATATGCCTCTTAGGACTGGTCGAGCCGCTGGCTCCACGCCGAGCGCTCAGAACACTCCTGGGCTTATTGCTGTACTATGCCCGTAAGTCGATTGTTCTCAAATGGAAGGCCCCGGTAGCCCCCTCTATTAATTTTTGGAAGCACTTAGTGAATACGGCTCTCCCTCTTTACAGGGCCACCTACCTTTCGCGAGGGTGTGGCACTAAATTTCATAAAGTATGGGGCATTTGGACGGAGTCGCGTGACACCAACGCTGACTTGAATCCGGACTGATGGAGTTTCATTAGTGACTAGGGGAAAGGTTCTAAGTTGTGTGATATTCATGTAACCTTGGGTCATTATTTACGTGGGCAATAGGGGATTGGTAGGTGAAGGGTGATGCTTGCATATTTTATCCTGGGTCTGAGTGTGGACTGCGGTGGAGCATGGGCGAATTAAGTAACTGTCCTGAGTAATGTGCAGTGGTGCTGGAGCGTACAGGGGGAGGGGGGGTTTTCTTTTTTCTGTTTGGATGCACACGCCGGTGGCAGGGTATCGGGTGGGGGGAGGGGGAGGGTTATTTGGTTGTTCCCTGATTGTTTGACTCAGGGGGGGTTTTGTAATAATCAGCCTGGGTATGCCCAATAGGCTGTAGGTTGTTTTATTGTTTTACTTGCAAATTAATAAAAATAATTTCAAAAAAAAAAAAAGAGCTAGTATTGAAAGATTTGGCTTTATTACCACCTAGGAGGACTCATAATCCTCTACCCGAGGTGGGACTCAGGTCCTTGTGCGATAACAAAGACCTGGTCATTCGCCCTGCTGATAAGGGCGGGGGCGTGGTATTACTAGACAAGGCTGACTATGTAGGTGAAATGTACAACATTCTTAGTGATCACGCTACATATGTTGAACTACCTAGTGATCCTACAAAAAAATACAAAAGGGAACTAAACAGTCTCATTGTTAAAGGATTTGATTTGAAGATTTTAAATAAAAAAGAAAGAGAATTTCTTGTCCCACTAGCTCCACGTATTCCCATTATTTATTATTTGCCCAAGATCCATAAGAATCCCATTTGTCCCCCCGGTCGTCCCATTATAAGTGGAATTGATTCCATCACCTCCCGTATTGGGAAATATATTGACCATTTTCTCCAACCTTTAGTTAAAACTACCCCTTCGTTTCTTAAAGACACCAAAGATGTAATCAACCGATTGTCTAGTTTCACTGTTGAGGAAAATTTGATCATGGCTACGGCAGATGTGGCATCACTGTACACATGTATCCCTCATCATATTGGGATGGAAGCTGTACATACGTTTTTAAAACGTGATCCCACTCTTGCCGAGTTTCAAGTGGATTATATTCTGGAGCTTTTAGAGTTTGCAACTCAACACAATTATTTTTGGTTCGAAGGGAAGTTTTACTTACAAACCAAGGGTGTAGCAATGGGGGAAAAATTTGCCCCCAGTTTAGCGAATCTATTTATGGCCAAATGGGAGGAGGACGCCGTCTTTGCTCTGGATTACCCTCAGTTGAAACTGTGGGCCAGATACATTGATGACGTCCTCCTCCTATGGGCAGGTACATCTGAAGCATTAAAAGAATTTTTTTCTGTCCTTAATGGGAATGATAGAGGGATAGTCTTATCCTATGAATCTAGTATGTCTAGGATTAATTTTTTAGACTTGGGAATAGAAATTTCAGGACATCAGTTCGTGATGAGCACACATTTTAAACCCACAGATAGAAACGGGTTTATACCTGTGGATAGTTGCCACCACAGAACATGGCTGAACTCTGTTCCTAAGAGTCAATTCCTGCGACTTCGCAGGAATTGTACTGATATCAACACGTTTAAAATACAGGCTGATGTCTTGAAGTCTAGATTCTTGGATAGGGGCTATAGTGGGGTTGATATCGATAGAGAATTGCAGAAGGTTTTGGATATTGATCGAACTTCTTTGCTGGGGGAGAGGCCTCGTAGGGAGGATGATGGCCACTATAAATGGTCCTTCCTAACCCGGTTCTCTACACAGCACAAACAAATTAAGAATATTTTTGAAAGACATTGGAGCATCCTAAGGAACGATAAAGTCCTTGGACCTCTTATACCGGAAAGACCCAAGGTGGTCTACCGGGGTTTACCTGCATTGAAAAGTAAGATTGCCCCCTCTATCATCAACCCCCCTGTAAAACCCATGTTGTTTCACAATTGGACAGGTTACTATCCATGCAAAAGGTGTACGGTTTGTCATCATAATAGCAGTGGACGCGGCAGCACTAAGGAATTTAAATCTACCGTAACGGGCCGTACTTATAAGATCAAACAGTTCTGCACCTGTGCCACAATAAACGTAGTGTATCTACTGACTTGTCCTTGTGGCAAACCGTATGTAGGTAGAACTATAAGATCATTCACCACTCGTGTGTCTGAACACATTAACTTAATAAAACTTGGGAGCCTGAAACATACTGTTCCGCGTCACTATCGACAACACCATGCTCGAAATCCTATGGGAACTCAGTATCTGGTCATAGACAGATATATTTCACCATGGAGGGGCGGAGCTAACACCAGGGGTGTTTCAAGACTTGAAACATTCTGGATCTATGAGCTACAGACTTATTATCCTTTTGGAATGAACGTGGAGCTAGACATAAATGCATTTATTAATCAAGCATAAGGACAAAATAACAACTTTTTAATTTTTTTATAACATCTTTTTAGTTATTCATTGGCCCTCCCCTGATTGATCTACATTTGCATTAAAATCGATTGTTATTCAGTCGAACTATTTAATTTGTAGTGATTGCATGATGTACTCACTACAAATGGTAATTGGTGGGAATACTATTTGATTGGTGGCCAATTGTTTTAATTTGTTTTAGTAGCGTGGTTTTTTGGAGAAATTAATGACCCCTATTGAGGTGGAGTAAATGTTTTATCTCCCCTTTTCTCCTCCTTTTTTTTTTTTTTTTCCCCCCTTATGGTGAATATGTTCATGTGAATATCTGTATATATATATACTTTGTATATCTACTAAATATGTGTAAAGTTTATAATGATGCCCCCCTTAAGACCATGACTCCGGCAGACGCTGTATGTGATATGTATGGCATCGCCCTGTTGCTATGGAGTTGCTTGACGCCCCCTATGGGGAGGTTATGTGGGGCGGGTTCATATACACACAAGCGGTCAGTATGCGGCTAGATAATGATTGTTGCAGCCAGTCCGTGGGTTGGGCCTCGTTCTGAGAGCGAGGCTTGGTCCTGGGAAGTGTTTGCTGGCTAAACGTTCTGAGAGCAGGGCTTGGTTTTCAGAATGAGGCTTGAATATGCTGCATGCTGTTGTTTGGATGGCCAGGCCTCGTGATCAGAACGAGGCTTGGTTACGACACAGGATGGATGCTGATATGAGGCCTGGCCTCATGGTCAGAGCGAGGCTTGGTTTTCGGAACGAGGCTTGGATATGCTGCATGCTGTTTGGAAGGCCAGGCCTCGTGCTCAGAACGAGGCTTGGTTACGACACAGGATGGATGCTAATATGAGGTCTGGCCTCATAATCAGAGCGAGGCTTGAATACGCTGCATGCTGTTGTTTGGATGGCCAGGCCTCGTGATCAGAATGAGGCTTGGTTACGACACAGGATGGATGCTAATATGAGGCCTGGCCTCATAATCAGAGCGAGGCTTGACTATGCTGCATGCTGCTGTTTGGATGGCCAGGCCTCGTGATCAGAACGAAGCTTGGTTATGACACAGGACGGATGCTAATTTATGCCCAAGATGTGGAAAATCTTTCATATCCAAATATTCACAGTCTCGCTTATATTTTGGATATTTGGCGGGCATCTCTGATGGGGATGATGCTATATGTAAGGATAATAAATATACATGGAGGAGTTTTTAATATATACACTTCCGGAACATGTGACCGGAAGTGCCAAGTGCTTCCGGGGTCATTGGTTATTTTGGGGTCATTTTGTATTTATAAGCGATGCTGTTTGGGGGGTCCACACCCCAGAGGACGGCTGTTTAGTTGAAACGCGTCGGGTGGACCCCCTTACAGACATCGCTACTTTCTGACTATGTTATTACGATTGAACCAAATGTGAGTGTAATTTTATTATTATTTTTTAATAAATTGGATGTTAAAACAGTATCACGCTATGCTAGTTTTCTACTTCCATGGTCTTTGATACCTGAGCCCCCTATTTTCGTGGGATGAGCACTATAGGAGGATCGCTACGGATGATTTCATGACCTGAAGACTTGTGGGAGATTACATACTAGATCTACGATTATCTGGTTTGCTTACCTACAGGCCCATATGACTCGAGAGGCGTAAGCCTTCCTCTGAGTCCACGTCATTTGGTAAGCCTCCTCTCCCCTTCTTTATCACGGTGGTGGTGGTATTATTCTACACATCAGAAGTTGAATTTCACCTTTTTTCACGTCACCTCAAGTTTGGAATTGTGATTGATATTACACATTTCAAGGACTGTTAGACGTTCACTTGATGGACTGTATATGTTAAATTAATTTTATTTACCTTAATCTTTTGTGTGCATGAGGTTCATGCACTCTTCCACCTGGGAGTAAGATCTCTTAATATACAACGGAATTTACACATAATTTCTTTTTTTTGAAGTGTATGTCATTTTCTTTGCTTGAATTAGTGCCTTACTGGTTCATGTGGTTTGTTGCCACCTAAGCGCCACACTTTTTTGTTTTAATTTTTGTATGTTACTGTGTAGTCTTCAGTAGTGTTGGCAGCTGGGTAGAACACATCTTTTCACAGCGCAGTATTTTTTTACACCTTTATTCCTTTGTTCACTATAGACTTAATATTGCAGCAGTGTTATAACGATTTTTATACACTATGGATGTTTTTGACTTTAGAGCATCACATACAGTTAACACTGAAGGTGTATTTGTAGCTACGGGTCACGATACTGAAGTAGGAGGGTTATTTGTGAGGCTAAAAAATGTCATGGTATCAGAGCTTCATCTTCAATGGGATGTGGCATTCCTAAAACAGTATGTAACTGAAAATATGGTACCCCGTAGCCTAAGGTGGGATGTTTGCCCACAACAGGGTGAGGCTGATTTGGAATCCTGGTATAACCATTTTAATATGGCAGGGGTACAACTTTTGAATTTTCTGATTACCAGGAAACAAAATCGCCTCTCCGTGTTGGATCGTGAAATTAAAGAGCTTAAAGAGGGATTGTTGGGATACAAGGATTCAGTTGAATATGGTTCCTTGTCCTCCAATCTTCAGGTCCACCTTATCAAAGAGGATAAAGACCAGAAAACAAAAAAACATAAAAAATATACTAGGGACACAGGTGACTATAGGTCAGGGAAAGTGTTTAGATGGCAAATAACTCCTTTGGGAGATCAGACTATGGAGACCGATGCTGCAGGTCCCAGTAATACGGGTAATATAGTGGAAAATCAATCCCTTCCTAAACCTCAGATGAATAAAAATCATTTGTCGGGTAAAGCCCCACAAACCCATAAAGGAGGAATTCAAAATATTCATACTCCTAAAAACACACAAAGAGGTAGGGGCAATTATCCCACTAAACGAGGAGGTAGGGGCCAGAGAGATAATAGTTCCAACTATGATAACTATTATCAGTATGAGAGGGATGCACCCTATGGTAGAGGGTCTCCAATTCCATCCCAAGGTCAGTCTAACCATCATCTTCCATATTATGGCCACCCTTCTGTGCCCACTTATAACCGATACTCTCCTCTTCGTAATCAACACGAGGAGAGAGTATATCCATACCCTAGAGTTGATCAACATCCCTATGGTTACCAACAAAATAATTCCAATCCTAGGGCTCATCAGGATTTTTACGAGGACCCACAAAGTCGAAAAAGGGGTCCCATTCAAAAAGAGGATCCCGAGGAGGGAGGAGGGTCCAGAAACGAAAAAAGGCGGCGAACCTAGAATGTCAAGGAGTTTTTAACTTAAGCACTGTCACATTATCTCAAGAAGAAAAAATCGTATTAAACAAGGGTCTCAAGTTTGCACCTCCTCGGAAGTTGAGCAAATTTGACACTTTTGTTGATGTCCATAAATTTATTAGAAAGGTGAACATACAACGGTATATAACCTCTAATCCCACTAGGAATGTTGCCAGGGCTGCAACATCAGGGACTGTACATTCAGGGTTACATAACCCCTCTTTGTTTAGCCCCCCTACACAGCTGGCCACATCATTAAGTATGTTCAAAGAGCTAGTATTGAAAGATTTGGCTTTATTACCACCTAGGAGGACTCATAATCCTCTACCCGAGGTGGGACTCAGGTCCTTGTGCGATAACAAAGACCTGGTCATTCGCCCTGCTGATAAGGGCGGGGGCGTGGTATTACTAGACAAGGCTGACTATGTAGGTGAAATGTACAACATTCTTAGTGATCACGCTACATATGTTGAACTACCTAGTGATCCTCCAAAAAAATACAAAAGGGAACTAAACAGTCTCATTGTTAAAGGATTTGATTTGAAGATTTTAAATAAAAAAGAAAGAGAATTTCTTGTCCCACTAGCTCCACGTATTCCCATTATTTATTATTTGCCCAAGATCCATTAGAATCCCATTTGTCCCCCCGGTCGTCCCATTATAAGTGGAATTGATTCCATCACCTCCCGTATTGGGAAATATATTGACCATTTTCTCCAACCTTTAGTTAAAACTACCCCTTCGTTTCTTAAAGACACCAAAGATGTAATCAACCGATTGTCTAGTTTCACTGTTGAGGAAAATTTGATCATGGCTACGGCAGATGTGGCATCACTGTACACATGTATCCCTCATCATATTGGGATGGAAGCTGTACATACGTTTTTAAAACGTGATCCCACTCTTGCCGAGTTTCAAGTGGACTATATTCTGGAACTTTTAGAGTTTGCAACTCAACACAATTATTTTTGGTTCGAAGGGAAGTTTTACTTACAAACCAAGGGTGTAGCAATGGGGGCAAAATTTGCCCCCAGTTTAGCGAATCTATTTATGGCCAAATGGGAGGAGGACGTCGTCTTTGCTCTGGATTACCCTCAGTTGAAACTGTGGGCCAGATACATTGATGACGTCCTCCTCCTATGGGCAGGTACATCTGAAGCATTAAAAGAATTTTTTTCTGTCCTTAATGGGAATGATAGAGGGATAGTCCTATCCTATGAATCTAGTATGTCTAGGATTAATTTTTTAGACTTGGAAATAGAAATTTCCGGACATCAGTTCGTGATGAGCACACATTTTAAACCCACAGATAGAAACGGGTTTATACCTGTGGATAGTTGCCACCACAGAACATGGCTGAACTCTGTTCCTAAGAGTCAATTCCTGCGACTTCGCAGGAATTGTACTGATATCAACACGTTTAAAATACAGGCTGATGTCTTGAAGTCTAGATTCTTGGATAGGGGCTATAGTGGGGTTGATATTGATAGAGAATTGCAGAAGGTTTTGGATATTGATCGAACTTCTTTGCTGGGGGAGAGGCCTCGTAGGGAGGATGATGGCCACTTTTTAATTTTTTTATAATATCTTTTTAGTTATTCATTGGCCCTCCCCTGATTGATCTACATTTGCATTAAAATCGATTGTTATTCAGTCGAACTATTTAATTTGTAGTGATTGCATGATGTACTCACTACAAATGGTAATTGGTGGGAATACTATTTGATTGGTGGCCAATTGTTTTAATTTGTTTTAGTAGCGTGGTTTTTTGGAGAAATTAATGACCCCTATTGAGGTGGAGTAAATGTTTTATCTCCCCTTTTCTCCTCCTTTTTTTTTTTTTTTTCCCCCCTTATGGTGAATATGTTCATGTGAATATCTGTATATATATATACTTTGTATATCTACTAAATATGTGTAAAGTTTATAATGATGCCCCCCTTAAGACCATGACTCCGGCAGACGCTGTATGTGATATGTATGGCATCGCCCTGTTGCTATGGAGTTGCTTGACGCCCCCTATGGGGAGGTTATGTGGGGCGGGTTCATATACACACAAGCGGTCAGTATGCGGCTAGATAATGATTGTTGCAGCCAGTCCGTGGGTTGGGCCTCGTTCTGAGAGCGAGGCTTGGTCCTGGGAAGTGTTTGCTGGCTAAACGTTCTGAGAGCAGGGCTTGGTTTTCAGAATGAGGCTTGAATATGCTGCATGCTGTTGTTTGGATGGCCAGGCCTCGTGATCAGAAAGAGGCTTGGTTACGACACAGGATGGATGCTGATATGAGGCCTGGCCTCATGGTCAGAGCGAGGCTTGGTTTTCGGAACGAGGCTTGGATATGCTGCATGCTGTTTGGAAGGCCAGGCCTCGTGCTCAGAACGAGGCTTGGTTACGACACAGGATGGATGCTAATATGAGGTCTGGCCTCATAATCAGAGCGAGGCTTGAATACGCTGCATGCTGTTGTTTGGATGGCCAGGCCTCGTGATCAGAATGAGGCTTGGTTACGACACAGGATGGATGCTAATATGAGGCCTGGCCTCATAATCAGAGCGAGGCTTGACTATGCTGCATGCTGCTGTTTGGATGGCCAGGCCTCGTGATCAGAACGAGGCTTGGTTATGACACAGGACGGATGCTAATTTATGCCCAAGATGTGGAAAATCTTTCATATCCAAATATTCACAGTCTCGCTTATATTTTGGATATTTGGCGGGCATCTCTGATGGGGATGATGCTATATGTAAGGATAATAAATATACATGGAGGAGTTTTTAATATATACACTTCCGGAACATGTGACCGGAAGTGGCAAGTGCTTCCGGGGTCAATGGTTATTTTGGGGTCATTTTGTATTTATAAGCGATGCTGTTTGGGGGAGTCCACACCCCAGAGGACGGCTGTTTAGTTGAAACGCGTCGGGTGGACCCCCTTACAGACATCGCTACTTTCTGACTATGTTATTACGATTGAACCAAATGTGAGTGTAATTTTATTATTATTTTTTAATAAATTGGATGTTAAAACGGTATCACGCTATGCTAGTTTTCTACTTCCATGGTCTTTGATACCTGAGCCCCCTATTTTCGTGGGATGAGCACTATAGGAGGATCGCTACGGATGATTTCATGACCTGAAGACTTGCGGGAGATTACATACTAGATCTACGATTATCTGGTTTGCTTACCTACAGGCCCATATGACTCGAGAGGCGTAAGCCTTCCTCTGAGTCCATGTCATTTGGTAAGCCTCCTCTCCCCTTCTTTATCACGGTGGTGGTGGTATTATTCTACACATCAGAAGTTGAATTTCACCTTTTTTCACGTCACCTCAAGTTTGGAATTGTGATTGATATTACACATTTCAAGGACTGTTAGACGTTCACTTGATGGACTGTATATGTTAAATTAATTTTATTTACCTTAATCTTTTGTGTGCATGAGGTTCATGCACTCTTCCACCTGGGAGTAAGATCTCTTAATATACAACGGAATTTACACATAATTTCTTTTTTTTGAAGTGTATGTAATTTTCTTTGCTTGAATTAGTGCCTTACTGGTTCATGTGGTTTGTTGCCACCTAAGCGCCACACTTTTTTGTTTTACTTTTTAAATCTGCCGCCTGGTGCCTGCGCAGTACAGCGCCGTTCACACTGACGTGCACGGCTCGGGAGGGGGAAAGGAGAACTCCACCGGAGCTGCGTGGGACCCCCAGACTACGTGGGACCCCTGTGTTGCCTTGTTGTGGCAGAGACTGCAGTGGAGACGTGAGACAGCTGGAGAACCAGGCTTCACTGAACCAGGCTTCACTGAGAGTGTGTACTGAAAGGCATGTAAGTATGCATCAGGCTGCTCTTACTCCCTCTAGTGGTAGAAACCAGGTAAGACATACAACTACTCAAAATGAAGAAATCCATCATATAATTATATATATATAGGATTAATTTCCCTTACCTGTCCTCGCCGCAGGAATTGCTGAAACAGACAAATTCCAGTCAGTGTTAGCCAGTGTTAGCCAACCTTCAGGTTTATCTGGGGCTCTTTCTCGGAAAGACTCTGCCAGAAACTTTTGTGCGCTCTGTATAAACAGTACACCAAGTCTGGTTTTCCCAGAGCCCAGTCTTCCAATAGGAGAGGACTTACAGGCCAAACGTTGTTTCTTCAGCTGACGAGGCCTGGGTACCATACCATCTTGGGAGTGAAATATCAGCCCGAGGTATGGATCCGGTTTGTTGTAGCCCTTAGGCCCCCGCAGGGACCTGCACAGAGCTAAAGTTTTACGTGACCAACCACCATAGACACTGGCGAAAAAACTGAGGTGCCTCCCATATGGGAGGGGTTATATAGGGGAGGAATTCTCCTTAATTCGGGTTAACCAGTGTCCAATCACCAGAGGTGCCTATATAACCCACTATGTAATGAAGCTCCTGTGTCCCGTGATGTATGATTAAGAAATATGTATATATATGAATATAGTGTATGTATGTGTATATGTGTATGTATGTATGTATGTGTGTGTGTATGTGTGTATATATATATATATATATATATATATATATATATATATATATATATATATATATAATATAATGTATGTATGTGTATATATATGTATATATGTATATGTATGTATGTATGTGTGTGTATCTCATCTGTAATAAAGAAAAATAATATATATTAAAAAAAAATCGTAGGATTAGATAATGACAATTTTTTAGGAGCCTTTTTATTCTTTCCTGTCCATTCTTTTAGCTTCTATTTCAGTTGCCTTTTCCGCGCTTACTTTCCTTCACAATTATGAGCCAGCCGCCGTTTGACCAAGACCCTCGCTTTCTTAGGAAAGGGCACAAACATACTTTATAAAAAAAAGAAGAAAGGAATTAGACTAAGAGTGCCTTGGGCTGTTACTCTCGTTTCAGCCCTATACACCAGAACACGTCTAACCAGACTTCTGGCCACCAAAATGGACGCTCCAGTCCAAGCTCAAGACACAGCCGTTTGTCTAGCTCTCATCAGTCTAAAGGTCATCCTCCAAAAGGCAGCAGTCAAGCAGCCCATCCAGACGAGAGATCAAAGAGTGTAGGGCATGTGGAGCGACGCCTTTACCAGATAAACATATCTGCCAAAATTGCTTGCAGGGTTATGCGATTCAGGGGACCGAAGTTGAGCAGGTCACAGACCTTATTAAAAGAATAGTCAAAGACTCCTTAACTGAACTAATGCAGGTGAACCCCTCTCCGCAGGGTTCCTCTGGTGGGAGTTATCCGTTCCTAGCCCGTCTTTTGCAGCCCCTGCAGGCGCTACATCAAGCCCACCTACCCGAGCAGGAGATAAAAGTGACTCGGAGGACTCCATAGATGAATCGGATCATTGTCGATTCCATTTTTTCGCTAGCGCAGCCAGTTGTATTGGCGGTTAAACAAGCCATTGGTTGGGAAGAAGCAGTAGAGCCTCCAAAAAACAAAATAAAAAACAAAATTGTTTCCCCTTCCTGGAGGAATTGAAAGATCTAGTGGTGGGTGAATGGGGAAAAAGCGGACAAACATTTTTCCTTGAATAGACTTCAGAAGTTATATCCTCTGGCGGATTCAGATGCGGCTTTCCTGGACACTCCTCCGATAGTTGACGTGGCGGTAGTGCGGCTAGCAAAGAATATTACCCTTCCTATGGAAGATTTGGCTTCCTTTAGGGACCCATTGGATAGACGAATAGATGTAGACCTGAAGAAGGCCTACCAGTTGGCTGGCGGAGCCTGCAGAGCATCGGTGGCCCTGGCTTCAGTCTCCAATGTGGTCAAAGTGTGGACGGAGAATATCAAGGAGGCTATTTGAGAAGATGTCCCCAAAGATATTATTAAAGCTTTGGCTGAGCTTAAAATATTGGCAGATTTTATTGGAGAGGCTGCAATAGACACCATGAGATATTCAGCCAGGGCAATGTTCCATGCTGACATGGCCAAAAGAGCATTGTGGCTAAAGCTGTGGGCAGCGGATGCAGAATCCAAACAAAATTGGTGCAAAATCCCGTTTGATGGGAAGGCCTTCTTTGGAAAGAGGCTGGAAAAGGCAATCTCGAGAGTGACTGGGGGAAAATCAGAGTTGCTCCCCCAGGATAGAAGGGTTAGGCGTTCTCGAGTAGTGTCGTCTAAATATCAGTGGTCTAGAAATAGAAATTCCAGCAACTTCCGGCAAAGTAGGGACTCCAAAAGGACTTGGAGAAGCACGCAGGCTACTTTCTTGAAAACAAATAAGCAAAGAAGTCTCCCCAGCACCCAGGAGGGTGCAAAGTCCTTTTGACAAGAGGTCATCCCCACCAGTAGGTGCCAGTTTGAAGGAGTTGGCAGAAGCCTGGCTGCAAAGATGCAGGGACCTGTGGGTGATATCTATGGTCAGGTTCGGACATTTATGGACGTTCCAAGAACAGCCCTCACAAGACTCATTCATTCAAACAAAGATCCCAACCTAACCTCAAAAGGCAGAAGCAATGCAAAGTACCTTCAACTCCTGCTGGTGCAACAAGCAGTGATACCTGTCCCTCCCTCCGAAAGATTCACAGGGTTCTACTATCCTCTCTTTCTTACCCCCAAAAGGGGTGGAGAGTGGAGGCTGGTAGTGGATCTGAAAAGGTTAAATCAATTTATTCAGTTAGAATCCTTCGAGATAGAATCATTACAGACGATCATATAGGCAGTTCAACCAGGAGACTGGATGATCTCGGTGGATTTGCAAGATGCGTATTTCCATGTGCCCATGCTGCCTGCCTTCCAAAGGTTTTTGAGGGTGGCAGTAAGATCAACTCACGTTCAATTTCAGTGCCTTCCTTTTGGTCTGTGCACATCGCCAAGAATATTCTCAAAGGTGTTGATTGCAGTTCTAGCATTTCTCAGAGAGAAGGGACTTTGAGTTTTCCATTGTCTGGACGACATCCTATCGCTAGCATACAGTTCAGACCAATTGGTAGAGCATAGGCAAATTCTTCTGTCCACTCTGAAAGAGTTCGGGTGGCTAATAAACACAGGAAAGAGGGTCCTGATCCCGACGCAAGCAATGGTTTATCTAGGTGCCCTCTTTGACACCAAGGCAGGCACAGTGCACCTCCCCCCCCCCCCGGAAAATGACAGCGATCGCTCAGAAAATGGGCCACGTAAGAACGCTATCTCACCTTTCGGTGTCAAATTGCCTAAGTCTGATAGGGACCATGTCAGCCTGTATACCGATGGTGCCCTGGTCCCATTGGCATCTGAGGACTTTTCAATGGGGCTTTTTGACACAATGGAAGAGGAACTCACTGTATCAAAGGATAGCGATATTGACATCCAGGAAGAGGGGTCTGCTATGGTGGACAAAAGAAGACAACCTCTCGAGGCCTCGCCTCCTACAGGGCCCTCTTGAACCATCCTTACCACCGATGTGAGCGCGAAGGGGTGGCGGGCACACTGTGGTCACCTGGAGGTACAAGGGAGATGGGATATCCGCACGGAGGGAATAATATCCAATATCCTGGAGCTGCGAGTGGTATATTTGGCACTGATAAATTTGGAGGAACATGTACGTCAGAAACAGGTGCTGGTCCATCTGGACAATAAAGCAGCGGTAGCATATATACAACGTCAAGGGGGAACTCACAGCCTCATGCTGTTGAGAGAGGTAGAGCCTATTATGTTGTGGGCAAAGAGAAATCTGGTGGATTTGAAAGCAATTTATCTCCCGGGGCTGTTTGAATCAACAGGCGGATCTCCTATCTCGCTGTTTCCCAGACAGCAACGAATGGTCGCTCCATCTGGCGGTGTTCAGGTGGATTGCGAAGTTACAGAAACCTCCGGAAATACCGTATTTATCGACGTATAACACACGCCGGCGTATAACATGCATCCAAGTTTAGGAGGGAATTTTAAGGAAAAAAACTTTTAGGAGGGAAGTTTAAGGGGAAAAAAAAAACTTACATTTATATGCCCATCAGTGTCATCTACAGCCTTGTCCACCATTGCAGCCTTGTCCACCATTGCAGCCTTATGCAGCCTTGTCCACCATTGCAGCCTTATGCAGCCTTGTCCACCATTGCAGCCTTATGCAGCCTTGTCCACCATTGCAGCCTTATGCAGCCTTGTCCACCATTTGAGCCTTGTCCACCTTTGCAGCCTTATGCAGCCTTGTCCACCATTGCAGCCTTATGCAGCCTTGTCCACCATTGCAGTCTTGTCCCCCATTGCAGCCTTATTTAGTCTTGTCCCCCATTGCAGCCTTATGCAGTCTTGTCCCCCATTGCAGCCCTGTCTATTTCATTTGCTATTTGTATTTTTTTTTTTAAATGCAGCCGCCAAGATACAGAGCCGGATGTGTATCTCGGCGGCGTGCGGTAGTTCTCGGCGGGCCTCCGGCCGCCTTCGGCTCTTCTCGACAGCTTTCGCCCGCCTTCGGCTCTTCTCGCCATCTTTCGGCCACCTTCGGCCATTCTCGGCAGCTTTCGGCCGCCGAGAAGAGCCGAAGGTGGGCGAAAGCTGCCGAGAACGGCCGAAGGCGGCCGAAAGCTGCCGGGAACGGCTGAAGATGGCCGAAAGCTGCCGATAATGGCCGAAGGCGGACGAAAGCCGCCTTGAAGAGCCGAAGGCGGCTGAAAGCCGTCCAGAGGCTCAGAATTTCGGGGCATCGGCATATAACACGCACCCACGATTTTCCCCTGCTTTTAAGGGGAAAAAAGTGCGTGTTATACGCCGATAAATACGGTAGACCTATTCGCAAAGTTGCCAAGGTTCCTGTCCCGCTTACCTCACCCTGGAGCAGAGGCGATAGATGCCTTATTGTGCCCGTGGCACTGCAAGACGGCATATGCATTTCCTCCCAGACCATTGGTTGCGAAATTTCTGCTTAGAATATCAAGGGAGCCGGTCAGGGTTGTGACAGTTCTTCCCTATTGGCCGAAGAGGCCATGGTTCTCTTGAACAATGAGCCTCAATGTACGTCCTTCATCCGGTCAAGATCCCAGTATTCCCGCAACTGCTTTCACAGGGAAAGTTTTTTCATCCAGCCCCACACAAGCTGAACTTGCATGCCTGGATCTTGAATAGAAAAGATTCCAATCCCTAGGATGTTCGGCGGGCGTAATTTCAACCCTATTAAAGGCAAGGATGCCCTCTACTAATTACATTTACTCAAAGATATGGGATAAGTTCAAACAGTTTGCGGAAGACAGACAGTTGAACCCAGCTGTGCTGTCCGCCTCAGTAATCTTAGAATTCTTACAATCAGGCTCAGACTTGGGACTCAGCCTAAGCTCCCTAAAAGTCCAAGTGGCAGCTATTTCAGCGAGTACCCAGAATAGATGGGCAGAAGATGCACTCATCGTACTGTTCCTTAAGGCAGTCAAGAAGATTCGCCCACCGCTAAAACGTTCCTTTCCAGCCGGGGATCTAACTCTTGTTCTAGAAAGTCTAAACCGTTCATCCCATTGGATTCTGCTTCACTTTGGAACCTAACCCTGAAAGTTGCAAGCGTTGAGGGCAGAAAAAGAGCACATAACCTTTTTCCAGACAGGGTAGAACTACGGACAGTGCATGGTTTTGTCCCGAAAGTTTCTTCCCGTGCCACACTCTCTGAAGCCTGGGCACTACCAACCTTTACAGACCCACACTCTGGGGCGGTACAAGAACTGGACATTTCAAAAGTTTTAACACGCTACTTACAGGTCACGAGTCCCTTTAGGTCCTCGAATAGGCTATTCATAATACCATGGGGTAGGAATAAAGGGAAAGAAGCCACATCTAGGACTATCACCTCTGGAATCCGCAAATTAATTCAAAAGGTGTATAGAGCAAGAGGGTTGGATCTGCCGGCGGTCAGAGCCCATTCCACTAGAGCTGTTTCGTCCTCATGGGCGGCAAGGACATGCGTATCTTTAGAGACTATCTGCAAGGAAGCCACATGGACGTCTCCAAATACGTTCATGCGTCACTACAGAATTGACCCAGGGGCACTAACTTTGGTGGAATTTGGTAGAAGGACTATTGAGTGAGCCCTATCATTGCCTTAAATAAAGTTTTCCTTTGAAGCATTACCCACCCTGGTTTTAGCTATTCATTGTATCACTGGTATGCTGCCATGGAGGCACCAGGAAAACGGTGCCTGTCCATGGCAGCATACATACCCTCCCTGGTATTCGATATAATTGGAGAATGCTAGGGGGGATATGGGTTTCCTTTTTATAAGCTAGTAACTATCCTGAGGGGAGGACTCCGGGGCGGAGCGATCACTGGTATGCTGCCATGGATAGGCACCAGGAAAGGAAAATTACGGTAAGTATGAAACAATTTTCAGTTTTTTTCCTTTAGAAATGTCATTTTGTGCAGGGACTGTTCTAAACACGGCTAAAATGCGCCACTTTACAGGCATAGTATAGACAACCCCAAGGTACGAAGCTTAAAGGAATATTTAACTTTTCTTGTTTCACTTTAACCACCTCAATATAGTACACTTACACCCCCTTCCTGACCAGACCAATTTTCAGCTTTCAGCGCTCTCACAGTTTGAATGACAATTACTCAGTCATGCAACACTGTACCCATATGAAACTTGTATCCATTTTTCCACACAAATAGAGCTTTTTTTAGTGGTATTTAATCACTAGTGGGTTTTTTATTTTTTTGTGCTATAAATAAAATAAAACGTAAATTTTGTGAAAAAAATGCCTCTTTTCTTTGTTTCTGTCATAAATTTTTGCTAATTAGTAATTTTTCTTCATAAATTTTGGCTAAAATTTATACTGCTACTTATCTTTGGTAAAAATAACCCACATTAGTGTATATTATTTGGTCTTTGTGAAAGTTATAGAGTCTACAAACTATGGTGCCAATCACTGAAAATTGATCACATCTGATCAGGCCTTCAGTACATCAGGTGTATCTCATTTCTTGAGACACTAACAAGTCAAGAAAGTACAAATACTCCCCAAATGACCCCTTTTTAGAAGGTAGACATTCCAAGGTATTAAGTAAGTAGCATGGTGAGTTTTTTAAGTTGTAATTTTTTCCCACAATTCTTTGCAAAATAAAGATTTTTTTTATTATTATTTTTTCTTACAAATTGTCATATTATCAAGTTTATTTCTCACACACAACATATGCATACAACAAATCACACCCCAAACTACATTCTGCTACTCTTCCCGAGTATGGCGATACCACATGTGTAAGACTTTCACACAGCCTGGCCACATACAGAGCACCAACATTGAAGTAGTACCTTCAGACGTTCTACGAGCAAAAATTACGCATCTCATTTCTCAACTACCTATTACACTTTTGAAGGCCCTGAAGTACCAGGACAATGGAATTTCCCATAAAATGACCCCATTTTGGAAAGCAAACACCCCAACATATAATCTGTGAGGCATAATGAGTCTTTTGAACGGTTCATTTTTTTCCAGAAGTTTTTGGAAAATGTGGAAAAAAATTAAAACGCATTTTTTTTTTACACAAAGTTGTCAATTTATAAGATATTTCTAACACATAACATGTATATAGCAAAAATTACAAAACACACAATTATAAAACACATTCTGCTACTCCTCCCAAGTATGGCGATACCACATGTGTAGGACTTTTACACAGCCTGGTCACATAGAGAGGCCGAACATTGAAGTAGTACATTCAGGCATTCTAGGAGCATAAATGACATCTCATTTCATTCCTACCTATCACACTTTTGAAGGTCCTGGAGCACCAGGACAATGGAATTACCCACAAAATGACCCCATTTTGGAAAGCAAACACCCCAACATATATGCATGGGCTGCAGATAGGTACTCTGGTACTCTAATGGGCTGGTGACAGGTACTTGAGTATTCTGATGGCCTGGTGAAAGGTACTCGGGCACTCTGGTGGCCTGGTGACAGGTTCTCTGATGGCCTGTTGACTGGTATTTGGGTACTCTGAAGGGCGGGGATAGGTACTCAGGTACTCATATGGACTGTGACAGGTACTCGGATACTCAGATGAACTGTGAGAGGCACTCAGGTACTCAGATGAACTGTGACAGTATTCAGGTTCTCAGATGAACTGTGACAGGTACTCGGGTACTCAGATGGACTGGGACAGGTACTCAGATGAACTGTGACAGGTACTCGGGTACTCAGATGGACTGGGACAGGTACTCGGGTACTCTGATGGGCTGTGACAGGTACTTGGTTACGCTGATGGGCTGTGACAGGTACTCGGATACTCAGATGAACTGTGAGAGGTACTCAGGTACTCAGATGAACTGTGACAGGTATTTAGGTTCTCAGATGAACTGTGACAGGTACTCAGATGGACTGGGACAGGTACTTGGGTACTCAGATGGACTGGGACAGGTACTTGGGTACTCAGATGGACTGGGACAGGTACTCGGGTACTCAGATGGACTGGGACAGGTACTCGGGTACTCTGATGGGCTGTGACAGGTACTTGGGTACGCTGATGGGCTGTGACAGGTACTCAAGTACTCTGATGGGCTGTGACAGGTACTCAAGTACTCTGATGGGCTGTGACAGGTACTCGGGTACTCTGATGGGCCGTGACAGGTACTCAGGTACTCTGATGGGCTGTGACAGGTACTTGGGTACTCTGATGGGCTGTGACAGGTACTTGGGTACTCAGATGGACTGTGATGGGTACTCGGGTATTCAGTTGGACTGTGATGGGTACTCGGGTACTCGGATGGACTGTGACAGGTACTCGGGTACTCTGATGGGCTGTGACAGGTACTCAGGTACTCTTATGGACTGTGACAGGTATTTGGGTACTCTGATGGGCTGTGACAGGTACTCGGATGGACTGTGACGGGTACTCGGGTTCTCTGATGGGCTGTGACAGGTACTCGGATACTCTGATGGACTGTGACAGGTACTCGGATACTCTGATGGCTGTGATAGGTACTCGAGTACTCTGATGGACTATGACAGGTACTCAGATGGACTGTGACAGGTACTCGGGTACTCTGATGGACTGTGACAGGTACTTGGATGGACTGTGACAGGTACTTGGGTACTCTGATGGGCTGTGACAGGTACTCGGGTACTCTGATGGACTGTGACAGGTACTCGAGTACTCTGATGGACTGTGACAGGTACTCGAGTACTCTGATGGGCTGTGACAGGTACTCGGGTACTCTGATGGGCTGTGACAGGTACTAGGGTACTCAGATGGTCTGTGACAGGTACTCGGGTACTCTGATGGGCTGTGACAGGTACTCGGATGGACTGTGACAGGTACTCGGGTACTCTGATGGGCTGTGACAGGTACTTGGGTAGTCTGATGGACTGTGACAGGTACTCAGGTACTCTGATGGACTGTGACAGGTACTACGGTACTCTGATGGACTGTGACAGGTGCTCAGGTACTCAGATGGTCTGTGACAGATACTCGGGTATTCTGATGGGCTGTGACAGGTACTCGGGTATTCTAATGGGCTGTGACAGGTACTCGGGTACTCTGATGAGCTGTGACAGGTACTCAGGTACTCTGATGGACTGACAGGTACTCGGGTACTCTGATGGCTGTGACAGGTACTCAGGTACTCTGATGGACTATGACAGGTACTCGGATGGACTGTGACAGGTACTCGGGTACTCTGATGGACTGTGACAGGTACTCGGATGGACTGTGACAGGTACTCGTGTACTCTGATGGACTGTGAGTGACAGGTACTATGATGGGTAGTGACAGGTCCTAGATATTGGTGGTGGGCAATCAGTGTGATTGGTGTACACTGTAAGCGGTAACGAGATGTTACCATAATCTCCTCCTCACACACTATCGGTGTGTGAGAAGGAGAACCCAGCAACATTTCGTTACCGCGGTTTGTTTACATTTTAGTGATCGGCTGTGAAACGATCACAGCCGATCACGTGGGTACACAGCCGGCCAATGGCTGTTTACCAGGATCGGTGACGAGCAGTGCTCCCGGGAACACGTCGCCACCGACATGCACGCGCGCCGTGCACAGTGGGGGTGTGACCATCTGTGAACGGCCGTGACTTCATCATGGCCGATCACGTGGTAAACAGCCAGGCTGTTCACCCCCTTCGGTGGAGAGTGGTGTCTCCGTGACGCGCCGCCACCGAAAAAAACAGGGATGCACGCATATGATCACGTGCATTCCCTGTTTAAACAGGAGGACATCATATGATGCCCTCCTGCCACAATAGATGCGCCCCTGGCCGTCATTTGATGGCCGGCGGTCGGGAACTGGTTAAGCATTATTAAAATCACTGCTCCCGAAAAAACAGCAGTTTTTAAAACTTTTTTGCATTGATACATGTCCCCTGGGGCAGGACCCAGACCCCAAACACTTTTTATGGCAATAACTTGCATATTAACCCTTAAAATTAGTACTTTTGTTTTTTTGCGTTCATGTCCCATAGACTTTAAGCCCTTGTACACAAGGTCGGACATTCCGACGGATTTTGTCCGAAACTGGTGTTGCATACACACAGTCGGACAAAGTTGTCGGAAAATCCGATCGTTCAGAACGTGATGACGTTTGTTCGTTGGGACGGGGCTACGCTGCGGCTAGTAGCCAATAGCTTTGGTCTCGTAATTTGATCTGAGCATGCGTGGCACTTTGTCCGATCAGAATTCTCTACAAATGTTCGGACAAAGTCCGATCGGATCATGTTGTCGGAAAATTTTATAGCCCAGCTCTAAAACTTTGTCGGTCGGGTATTCAGACAGAAACAGTCTGATGGAGCCCACACACGGATTATCTGACAACACAGTCCGATCTGACATTTTCCGTCGGAATGTCTGACCGTGTGTACAAGGGCTAACAGTGTTCACGTGTACAAAAAATTGTTTTGCCTGTTCGCATGTTCTACTGCGAACCAAACCGGGGGGGGGGGGGGGTCCCTAGTTGGGAGGCATGCGGTTATGGAGCAGTTGTGGTGCAGCTCCATAGACTTGCATTGGTCGAGTTCAGTAGCAATAACATCTGACAAATGCTACATGCTGTTTAATTTTTGCTGTGGCTTCATGAACATGTTCAGACAGGCGTTTGAGGGTGGTAAAACTGTGGCTCATCTGCCTGGTTTTACCACCCACCAGTTGTAAATGTGAAAGAAGGAAAAAAAAAGTATGTCTGGACAAAAAAAACATATCCAGTACTTCTCTGCAACACATGCTCATTCCCTCTAGTTTTATCGCTATAAAGACCCTACAAATACAGAAAAATACCTGTTTGATCATGCTGTACAAGCTGGTAACGGCTTTCTCTTTGATCACAGAGGGGAGGCAGGTACTGGTGTACGTTCTTCCCCTCTCAGTCCACAAGAAAACCACCTGTTGGTGGTACGGGGGGTCCTAGGGTTGCCCCTTTAAAACACATATTAATTACACAGGCTCTGTGGCTGATTAAGGTGGTAATTAAACTCACTTGGTGCCTTATCTGCATTAAATTAGCCTCAGAACCTGTGTAATTCATATGTATTTGGGTTTAAAGGGATGAGGTGGCAACTAGGGATGGGCCAAACAACCCCTGTTCATTTCAAACCAGAACTTTGAAACGTCAGAACCAAAAAATTAACCTCATTGAAGTCTATGGGACCCGAATGTGAAAAATCACAACAAAAAGTGCCCATTTTGAAGGCGTATATGCAAGTAATTGGGCATACAATGGTTATGGGGGTCCAGGTACTGCCCTGGGGGACATGTATCAATGAAAAAAAAGTTTGGAAAAAATATCATTTTTAAATGAGCAGTGATTTATTGATGCTTAAAGTGAAAGTATAAAAATGAAAAACGATTTTCAATATAGTGTCTGGGGGTCCCCTTAGTCCACATGTAAAGTGCCACATCTGTACTGTGTATAGAAGCTGCTGCAGAAACAATTGCTTTTATAAAGCCCAAAAAATTTTTCCCTGCAATCTTTCTTTATTTTGTAAGCAACAGCTTGGAGAGCCAGTCTGTATGATAGAGATTTTTTGGATAAATTCTGGTGTCTCTGCCACAAATTTTTGATTTCTACTTCTGTAACGAGTGTGGAAAAATTGTTCTTTGAGTGTCGGTGGCTCCTTCACACTGTAACCCTATGGAGGTACTCTTGGTGAAAGCAAGAATTGGCCCTGTTGTCAAAAATTGGAATGATATGCACTTGTCAAAACAGGTGTGGAAAAATTGTTCTCTGGGTGTCGGTGGCGCCTTCACACCATAACCCATTTAACGATCTGGGGTGATTATGCTCAAGTGGTGTATGTGTTTTCAGGAACACCGGTCAGTCCAGACTGTATTTTTTAAGGGTATGGCAACCCAATTTTATTTAAATGAAACAAACTTCACAGAAAGTCTTCCCTCGCAGGGGGTTCCACCATCATTGTATAACACAAAAACGTCAGTCTCTCGGCTCACTCTAATGCCGCGTACACACGTAGCCAACTATCCGGCGGACTTAGTCTGGCGGACTTCCCACCGGACTGCCTGCCGAACTTTCCGAACGGGCTACTTGCCCACACACGGCACTTTTTCAGCAGACTAATACGGCGTACTAAGTCTTTGAAATGAAAGGACTCGCCCACACACGCGGAGGAAAGTCTGCTAATTTTGAGCGCGTCTCCAGGTAGCCGGGGCCAGCAAAGGAGACGTCGCTGGCCCCGTCACCTGGTATGGACTTAAAGGGGAACTCCAACGCTGAAAAAATCGGCGTGGGGGTCCCCCCAGGTCCACATCAGACCCTTGTCCGAGCACGCTACCCGGCCTGCCAGGAAAGGGGGGACGAGCGAGCGCCCCCCCCCCTCCTGAGCCATACCAGGCCGCGTGCCCTCAACATGGGGGGGTGCCTTGAGGAAGGGGGGCCGTGCGGCCCCCCCACCCCAAAGCACCTTGTCCCCATGTTGATGAGGACAAGGGCCTCTTCCCAACAACCCTGGCCATTGGTTGTCGGGGCTTGCGGGCGGGGGGCTTATCGGAATCCGGGAACCCCCTTTAATAAGGGGGCCCCTGGATCCCGGCCCCTCACCCTATGTGAATGAGTATGGGGTACAATGTACCCCTACCCATTCACCTGTAAATAAAAGTTAAAAAAACACAACAAGTTAAAATAGTTTATTGCACAGCTCCGGGGGTCTTCTGTCCGTCTTCGGGGGTCTTCTCGCCGGACTCCTCCGCTATCTTCTGCTAGCTCTTTTGCTAGCAGAGGAGCCCGGCTTTCTTCTTCGCCGCCGCCCTCTTCTTCCGACTTCGGGGGTCTTGTCCCCCTCTTCGGTTCTTCTTGCTGGGCCACCGCCTGTAAAAGAGCTAGAAGAAGGCGCGGTGGCCCGGCAAGAAGAACTGAAGAGGGGGACAAGACCCCCGAAGTCGGAAGAAGAGGGCGGCGGCGAAGAAGAAAGCCGGGCTCCTCTGCTAGCAAAAGAGCTAGCAGAAGATAGCGGAGGAGTCCGGCGAGAAGACCCCCGAGGACGGTCTTCTGTCGCCGTCGTCGCCGCTGTCGACGTCTTCTGTTCTTCTCTTCAGATGTTGCCTCGTCGCTCTCTCTGCTCACAATGATGGGGACACAGAGCGCGGCGACTTATATAGGGACATCGCCGGATGATGCCCCCCCAGTATGATGTCACAGTCCCAGAGGATGCTGGGACTGTGACATCATACTGGGCGGGGACATCATCCGGTGATGTCCCTATATAAGTCACTGCGCGCCATGTTCCCGTCATTGTGAGCAGAGAGAGCGACGAGGCAGCATCTGAGGAGAAGAAGAGAAGAACAGAAGACGTCAACAGCGGCGACGGCGGCGACAGAAGACCGGGCCACCGCCTGTAAAAGAGCTAGAAGAAGGCGCGGTGGCCCGGCAAGAAGAACCGAAGAGGGGGACAAGACCCCCGAAGTCGGAAGAAGAGGGCGGCGGCGAAGAAGAAAGCTGGGCTTCTCCGCTAGCAAAAGAGCTAGCAGAAGATAGCAGAGTCCGGCAAGAAGACCCCCGAAGACGTACAGAAGACCCCCGGAGCTGTGCAATAAACTATTTTAACCCTTGTGTGTTGTGTTTTTTTTTACTTCTATTTACAGGTGAATGGGTATTTTTTCAGCGTTGGGGTTCCCCTTTAAGTCCATACCAGGTGACGGGGCCAGGGACGTCTCCTTCGCTGGCCCCGGCTACCTGGAGACGCGCTCAAAATGAGTGGACTTTTCTCCGGGAAGGAAAAGTCCGTTCATTTCAAAAGTACGGCGGACTGGCATACACATGGCCGGATTGTCCGCCGAAATGCGAGTCCGACGGAAAGATTGGAGTGCAAAACTACTTTCTAAGTCCGCCATACTTTTGGGTAAAAAAAGTCCGCCGGAGGCTACACACGGGGGGATTGTCCGCCGGACTTTTCCACCGGATTGTTTGATCGTGTGTACGCGGCATTACTTAGTCAAACTCCCTCCTGGAGCTTACTTGCTCAGCTGCGTGCTGCTTGGTCACAGTTCACATCTGCCTCCTGCAGACATATACGCTCAGACTCCTATAGACCGCCTGTCTCTCTTTTGTGGAGCCGTCACCACCTGATAGCCCTACCGACTCCTACACCAGGCCATCTGCCTGTAAGGTGGAGCATCTGAAACACTTTTCTTGTCAGCACTACACTTCTCAAGAACATGATCATGAACAGCATTGCCAGAAATACAATTCTTACTATTATTCCTGACTTCCACGGTTGCTAGGGGCAATGGCATACATCTCTTAGCCCCTGTACACACGGTCAGAGATTTTGCTAACCAAATCCATCTGATTTTGTCCGTCGGATTTAGTCCGACAGATTGTGTGCCAAGTTGGCGAAAAATCCGATCTTTCAGAACGTGATGACGTAATTTCATTACGATGGGACTACATTCAGGCTAGTAGCCAATAGCTTTGATGTAGGAATTTGATCTGAGCATGCGTGGCACTTGGCCCGATCAAAATGCTATACACATGATCGGCCCAGTTGGTCAGGAAAATATTTCCAACATGTTGGAAAATTGGGTTGGACGGAAATTCGGACGGAATCAGTCCGATGCATACCACACACAGTCGGATTATCTGACGACACAGTCCGATAAGACGCATTCCGACAGATTCTCCGACCGTGTGTACAGGGGCTTAATGGTGACTTCTAATATCTCTGGCTGCAACAGCACATTTCCACCACTTGTCTTCCTGCTATACAGCTAACTGCCTGAAGACAAGTCCTTATCAGTCCTCATATTACGTTGCAGTAACTCATCATTTACACTGCATCGCAACAAGTCCTTCTCAGAAGTCTATCTCCCCACCGGACTTGCCACCACTTCAACGGCATCAAATACATGATCACTCTCTTTCACATAAGAAACAGGAATAGTCTTACCAACCCAGGTCACAGATGTCTGAACTTTCAATTTAGGATGTTGTCCCTCCTTGGTTCTGCTCACACAGGCCAATGCCCCCACCTGGTTGCAGGGCAAAATTGCAAGGCAAACAGGTTTCCTGTTGCCAGTGGTAACACCAGGCACTTTACCAACAACATTTTCACCGGTTGCTATGGGAGACTCCATTCTCCCTGTAGCGCTTTTCCTGATGCCTTTCCCCATGCGATCACAGGATAAAGCAACAGATTTTTGGCCATCCCAGGTCTCTTTGTGGGAACAGTGAGCCACCTCTTCATAGTGGCCCCACCATCCAGATGACTTTTCTCGGGCTTCCCAGCCCTCTTTGTTGGAACAGTGAGCTACCTCCTCATAGCGGTCCCACCATCCAAACGACTTTTTCTCAGGCATCCCAGCCCTCTTTATGGGAACTGTGAGCTACCTCCTTATAGCAGCCCCACCATCCAGAAGACACTTTGTCTCTGGTTACTATGGGAGACTGCACTCTCCCTGCAGAACTTTTTCCCTTTGCATGGTCCATGCAGCTCCTTCCTTTTGAAAAAAATGTTTTGGTGTACTGCAATAACACACAGAACTATATGGCGTTAAACTTGCAGTAATGCCCAAAACTATACAGCGTTAAACTTGCAGTAATGCAATGAAATATATGATGTTAAACTTGCAGTAATGCACAGAACTATATGGCGTTAAACTTACAGTAACACAATTAACTATATGGCGTCAAACTTGCAGCAATGCAATGAAATATACATGAAATATACAGCGTTAAATTGCAGTAACGTTTGAACGCTGTCATGATGACTGCATCCAATCATGGCTAATTGCTCTTGATCCCACCCCACACTATAAAAGTATTCTTTCCATAGCGGCCATTTGTATTGTGATAGCAGCATGGAGAGAGATAGAACAGGGCTCTGATAGCATGTTCTCAATTTTTCAGACGGAAAAATGTTCTATTGTGAATTCCGATTGTGTGTATGCAATTCCGACAGACCAAAAATCATGCATGCTCAGATTCAACTACGAGATGGAAGCTATTGGCTACTGGCTATTGAACTTCCTTTTTCTAGTCCCATCGTACGTGTTGTACGTCACCACGTTCTAAACGTTCGGAATTTCCTGTGACAGTGTGTAGGCAAGACAGCTTGAGTGGAATTCCGTTGGAAATTCCATCGGGAAAACCATCAGAGCTTTTTTCAACGAGAATTCCGATCGTGTATACACGGCATTAGTGTGCTATAGTGTTCTATTCTGATTCTATTGTCAGTGTAGAATATCAGTTTAGTGTGCATCTAGGGATAGTTCAGTATGAGTGTTGATGTGTTCATCTTTACATTAGTGTGAATGTAGGGTTAGTTCAGTCAGTGTGAGTGTAGTTACTGTTTAACACAGTATATTTTATTGTGTTACTGCAAGTTTAACACCATAACACCATATAGTTCTGTGTGCTACTGCAAGTTTAACGCCGTATATTTCATTGCATTACTGCAAGTTTAACGCCATATAGTTCTGTGCATTACCGAAAGTTTAACGCCATATAGTTCTGTGTGTTACTGCAAGTTTAGTGCCGTATATTTCATTGTATTACTGCAAGTTTAACGCCATATATTTCATTGCGTTACTGCAAGTTTAACGCCGTATATTTCATTGCATTACTGCATGTTTAACGCTGTATATTTCATTGCGTTACTGCAAGTTTAACGCCATATAGTTCATTGCATTACTGCAAGTTTAACTCCATATAGCTCTGTGCATTACTGCAAGTATAACGGCGTATAGTTCTGTGTGTTACTGCAAGTTTAACGCTGTATA
The DNA here is from genome assembly GCF_037356315.1 of Lithobates pipiens. Classification (NCBI taxonomy): domain Eukaryota; kingdom Metazoa; phylum Chordata; class Amphibia; order Anura; family Ranidae; genus Lithobates; species Lithobates pipiens. The sequence goes on from NW_027507718.1 coordinate 179,894,467, forward strand.
TTTCATTGCGCTACTGCAAGTTTAACGTCATATAGTTCTGTGTGTTACTGCAAGTTTAATGCTGTATATTTCATTGCGTTACTGCAAGTTTAACGCCATATAGTTCTGTGCATTACTGCAAGTTTAACGCTGTATAGTTCTGTGGGTTACTGCAAGTTTAACACCATATAGTTCTGTGCATTACTGCAAGTTTAACGCCATATACAGTGGTGTGAAAAAGTGTTTGCCCCCTTCCTCATTTCCTGTTCCTTTGCATGTTTGTCACACTTAAGTGTTTCGGAACATCAAACCAATTTAAACAATAGTCAAGGACAACACAAGTAAACACAAAATGCAATTTGTAAATGAAGGTGTTTATTATTAAAGGTGAAAAAAAATCCAAACCATCATGGCCCTGTGTGAAAAAGTGATTGCCCCCCCCTTGTTAAAACATACTATAACTGTGGTTGTCCACACCTGAGTTCAATTTCTCTAGCCACACCCAGGCCTGATTATTGCCACACCTGTTCACAATCAAGGCATCACTTAAATAGGAGCTGCTTGACACAGTAAGGTCCACCAGAAGATCCTTAAAAGCTACACATCATGCCGAGACCCAAAGAAATTCAGGAACAATTGAGAAAGAAAGTAATTGAGATCTATCAGTCTGGAAAGGGTTATAAAGCCATTTCCAAAGCTTTGGGAATCCAGCGAACCACAGTGAGAGCCATTATCCACAAATGGCGAAGACATGGAACAGTGGTGAACCTTCCCAGGAGTGGCCGGCCGCCCAAAATTACCCCAAGAGCGCAGCGACGACTCATCCAAGAGGTCACAAAAGACCCCACAACAACGTCCAAGGAACTGCAGGCCTCACTTGCCTCAGTTAAGGTCAGCGTTCATGCCTCCACCATCAGGAAAAGACTGGGCAAAAATGGCCTGCATGGCACAGTTCCAAGGAGAAAACCACTGCTGAGCAAAAAGAACATCAAAGCTCGTCTCAATTTCTCCACAACACATCTTGATGATCCCCAAGACTTTTGGGACAACATTCTGTGGACCGATGAGACAAAAGTGGAACTCTTTGGAAGGTGTGTGTCCAAGTATATCTGGCGTAGAAGGAACACTGCATTTCATAAAAAGAACATTATACCAACAGTAAAATATGGTGATGGTAGTGTGATGGTCTGGGGCTGTTTTGCTGCTTCAGGACCTGGAAGACTTGCCGTGATAAAAGGAACTATGAATTCTGCTGTCTACCAAGAGATCCTGAAGGAGAATGTCCGACCATCTGTTCGTGTACTCAAGCTGAAACGAACTTGGGTTCTGCAGCAGGACAATGATCCTAAACACACCAGCAAGTCCACCACCGAATGGCTGAAGAAAAACAAAATGAAGACTTTGGAGTGGCCTAGCCAAAGTCCTGACCTGAATCCTATTGAGATGTTGTGGTATGACCTTAAAAAGGCCGTTCATGCTCGAAAACCCTCTAATGTAACTGAATTAGGACAATTCTGCAAAGATGAGTGGGCCAAAATTCCTCCAGGACGCTGTAAAAGCCTCAATGCACGTTATCGCAAACGCTTGGTTTCAGTTGTTGCTGCTAAGGGTGGCCCAACCAGTTATTAGGTTTAGGGGGCAATCACTTTTTCACACAGGGCCATGATGGTTTGGATTTTTTTTCACCTTTAATAATAAACACCTTCATTTACAAATTGCATTTTGTGTTTACTTGTGTTGTCCTTGACTATTGTTTAAATTGGTTTGATGTTCCGAAACACTTAAGTGTGACAAACATGCAAAGGAACAGGAAATGAGGAAGGGGGCAAACACTTTTTCACACCACTGTAGTTCTGTGTGTTACTACAAGTTTAACGCTGTATATTTTATTGCGCAAATTCTGGCATTGGAGCACTCATGATAAGTTTCTTCTAACCCAGTATAGGCACCTGCACTGTGTTCCAAGCAAACACTACTGTTTTCCTTTTATAGAGTGCATTAGGGTTTAGCCAGCAGCCTCTCACCAATTGCCAATTGAGGCTAATTGCTGGGAGGATATTTAGTCCTAACTGTGCTACTCCCCCTTGCCTTGGTGTTCTGCCCATGTGCCCCTGACCTGCGACCTATGTAGCTATACTCTGATCCTGCTTCTGATCTGAATCTGTTCCTGATCCTCACCTGAACACTAATGTTTTCCTTTTATAGAGTGCATTAGGGTTTAGCCAGCAGCCTCTCACCAATTCCTGAGGTGACAGCTGGTCTCCCTCTGTTCTACTTCAGCATCACAGTGAAGACAGCAGTGTTCTCCTCAAGGCAGCAGCAACGTTCAGTAACTACTCCCCCTTGCCTTGGTGTTCTGCCCATGTGCCCCTGACCTGCGACCTATGTATCTATACTCTGATCCTGCTCCTGATCTGAATCTGTTCCTGATCCTCACCTGCCTGCCTATTCCTGCTCCCATGTACACTCTCCCTGGCCAGCTTTCTCCCTGCTCCCTCTGCCTGATCTACCATGTATGACTGTGGCTCTGACACTGACTATGCTTTTCAGCCATATTCTACAGCCCATATATAGTTATTTGGTTGGCTTAGGTTGTTTGTTCATTGCTAGCTCTCTCCCTTATAAGATTTTCTGGTTTTGTTTAATGGGGTATTGGTATCAGGGCCGTCTTTAGCGCAGGGCAAACGGGGCACCTGCCCTGGGCCCAATGTTTGTAGGGGGGCCCGCACTGTCTGCTACCCGCGAATTGTGGCCCCGATTAAGGTTTTGCAGAGTGCACAGAGGACACGGGAGGCTGTATTCCCGTGCTAGCCAGTTGAGAGGGGGCGGGGCTGGGAGCTCCACTGATGCTCTGACCCCGCCCCCATGCAGCCTGTATGCTCGGAACAGAGCAGCTGTAGTGAGAGCCAGTGATCAGAGTGGGAGTGTCAGTGGAGCTCCCGGCCCCGCCCCCGGACCTCTGTATTCCCCAGCCAGTATAGAGGGGTCAGGGGCGGGGCAGGGAGCTCCACGGACACTTCCACTCCAAACACTGGCTCTCACGACAGCCGCTCTGTTCCAAGCATACAGGCTGCACGGGGGCGGGGTCAGAGCATCAGTGGAGCTCCCGGCACCGCCCCCTCAGCTGGCTAGCGTGGGAATACAGCCTCCAGTTATCTTGTCCTCTGTGCACTCTGCAAAACCTTCATTGGGGCCCCAATTCACGGGTAACGGGCCCCCCTACAAAGCATCAGTGGAGCCCCCGGCAGTTGTAGTGAGAGCAGAGAATGGAATCGCTCTAAATGTATGTAGTGAGTTTGGCTGCCCAGGTATGTCCTTGCACCCATAAAATGCCTGACTGCTTAAACCCTGAGCTGTGTTATTCAACTGTCAAGCTGTGCATTGCTGAAAATTCTCTGACCATCTCCTGTAGCATGTCCACAGTCTCGGATTGTCTCCTGCAGTATGTCCGCAGTCTCTGATTGTCTCCTGCAGTATGTCCGCAGTCTCTGATTGTCTCCTGCAGTATATCCGCAGTCTCTGATTGTCTCCTGCAGTATGTCCACAGTCTCTGATTGTCTCCTGCAGTATGTCCGTAGTCTCTTATTGTCTCCTGCAGTATGTCCGTAGTCTCTTATTGTCTCCTGCAGTATGTCCGCAGTCTTTGATTGTCTCCTGCAGTATGTCGCCAGTCTCTAATCGTCTCCTGCAGTATGTCCCCAGTCTTTGGTAATCTCCTGCAGTATGTCCGCAGTCTCTGATTGTCTCTTGTAGTATGTCCCCAGTCGTTTGTAATCTCCTGCAGTATGTCCGCAGTCTCTGATTGTCTCCTGCAGTATGTCTGCAGTCTCTGAACCTCTCCTGTAATATGTCTGCACTCTCTGACACTCTCCTGTAGTATGTGTGTGTATTAATGTGCCCCTTTACTTGCTCAATTTAGGATTGCTCCACTGCTCAGTGAGAGGTAATGATGTGCATTAACCTGTAGCAACCAATCAGCGAACAGTAGTGATCTGCTTTAATCTCTAGTAGCCAATCAGTAAGTGGTAATGATGTGCATTAACCTCTAGCAACCAATCGGCAAGCAGAAATTATGTGTTGTAACCTCTAGCAACCAGCCAGCAAGCAGTAAGAATAGGCTGTAACCTCTGGCAAACAATTGCAATCACTGCGTGATCTGCTGCAGTAAACTGATTTTGAGTCTACCTGCTATTATTTGTATGCCTCAGAATGGAGGGGGGGGGGCAAGAAAATGTTTGCCCAGGGCCCAATCCAAATTAAAGACGGCCCTGATTGGTATATTTCTGGTGCATTTATATTATTGCCTATTTATTGTACATTATTTTATGCTATACTTGTGCCTGGTGTTCTCTGTTAATGTCCATGCATTTCTGGTCACGTCTGTTTCACAAGATACCAGTGTAGTGATGTGGTAATTTTTTTGCCCATTTACCAAGTGTATACTCCAGTTATGCAGTGTTTGTTTTGCCCCTTTCCAATATGGCTGCTATGCTCTCTCTCTCTCTCTCTCTCTCTCACCAAGGAAGAGGTCATCAAGAATAGCAGAGGTATGACAAGGGTTCCTGGGTAAGTGAGAGAAGAAGAGAGCACATGTGGCAGGGAGAACAGTGGATTCCTACTGAGAGAATAGACTGTAAGTTCTGCAGCTTCCCCTCACTGAGACATACACAGATATGGTTAATTATTTCATGTTCCTGTTTTGAAATTACCTTGTGTTGGATGGTTCACTGAATGTTATTTCTTCAATACATGGACTTTTAAATACAATATTGTGTGGAGTACTGTCTATGTGGATGATACATTTCTCATGTGAGAAATTTCACTTGCTATTCACAAGCCCCAATTGAGTGGAGGTGCTATCGCTTGTTAAAGCTCCTGTCCTGATCATACTGATTATAAAGACTCTGCTTCTAAATACTATACAGTTGGCACTATCATACTCCGGTAGCCACAGAGAGTAAAAAGAATAGTGCTACATTTGGAGGCACTGCTGAGATAAATATCTTGGATCAGGACATCAAGGAACAAACATGTCACTGTTATCAACAGAAGCTGTAAGGCAGTGGGCCCTGGGAGATGGACTGCCACCTAAAAGGACATTTTCTATTTCATATGTACCTATCACTGTGAGCGCAGATAGACTGCAGGAGGTGCTAAAAACAAATAAAACGTGCAGTCTGCCACTCTTGTGGATAAAAGAGAGGAAGATGAGAGTTATGAATCGTATACCCATTTTATCTGTCTTAGTAAAGTAGATTTAAATCCAGCTAAAGGACCCTTTTGCATATATCCAAAAGGTGCTGAAGTAATTGGTTGTGCTGTAGTATTTCCAGTAATTTCACCTCCAGTACCAACCCTGCCTATAAAGTGTGAACCATTGAATACAACTGCTTCATCAGGAGAAACTGTAATGTTGACTGTTACAGCCACTAAGCAGGAACCAAGTGTAGCACCCTCTACCTTGGCAAGTGCTAGAGTTGAGAATTTTGTCAGTGCAGGTAAATTTAGGAAGGCTTAGCTGAAAGCTAGGCCTGTTTATTTTGATCTGTGGCTGGGAGTGGTTTAGAGTAGGCTGGTGACTCACAGCTAGTTTCATCTTCCGGTTACCTCCCTTCTGCTTCTAGAGGCTTCTAAAAGGAAGTGAAACAAACGTGGAGCTGTCCTGGGTGTCTGTGGATCCTTTACCAATCCCCAGCCTGGATTGGCAGGGGACAGGCCTCCTTAAATACCAGGAGTCAGCCCAGCTGGGGAGGAGTTGTTTGGGTGGAAGAACTGGAGATGGAGTGTTAGGCTGTCAGGACCTTGGAGGGAGCCCCCTAGTCTAGGGGGGAAGGGTGACCTTTGGCAAGGAGCTCGGAGCTGTGAAGGAACCCCACACAGCCCAAGGGATGTCCTGAACAGGAGCAGAAGAGGACAGTGGGGAATAGTGTCGGGGAAGTCTCCAGGAGGGATCCATCAGGTATTGGTGAGTGGCAGGCACAGTCGGGAGAGCTGGGAAAGGAGAGGACTGGGAGGCAGTCAGAGAAGGATGCTAGGGATGGGTTTTATGTTCGGGTCGAACATGAGTTAGACTGGAACATTGGCTGTTTGCCAGTTCGCCGAACAGCAAACAATTTGGGATGTTCGCTGCAAATTCGAAAGCCGCGGAACACCCTTTAAAAGTCTATGGGAGAAATCAAAAGTGCTAATTTTAAAGGCTCATATGCATGGTATTGTCATAAACAGCATTTGGGGACCTGGGCCCTGCCCCAGGGGACATGTATCAATGCTAATTTTTTTTTTTTAAATGGCAGTTTTTTCGGGAGCAGTGATTTTAATAAATAATAGTGATTTTAAAATAATAAGTGAAACAATAAAAGTGTAATATTCCTTTCAATTTCGTACCTGGGGGGTGGCTATAGTATACCTGTAAAGTGGCACATGTTTCCCATGTTTAGAACAGTCTGACAACAAAATTAAATTTCTAAAGGAAAAAAAGTAATTTAAAACTACTCAAGGCTATAGTGAATTTTCGGTCCGACGATACACATAAAAGTTCATTGATAAAAATGGCATGGAATTTTCCCACAGGGAAACCGCGAACCAAAATGGATTTTAAGGGGAGCCGAAATAAAAAACATGACATGGGGTCCCCCTCAAAATCCCTACCAGACCCTTCAGGTCTGGTGTGGATTTTAAGGGGAACCCTGAGCCAATTTTTTTTTAAATGGCGTGGGGTCCCCCCAAAAATTCATACCAGACCATTATCCTAGCACGCAACCTGGCAGGCTGCAGGAAAAGATGGGGGGACGAGAGAGTGCCCCCCCCTCCTGAACCGTACCAGGCCACATGGCCTTAAAATTGGGAGGGTTCTTTGGGGTAGCCCCCCAAAGAACCTTGTCCCCATGTTGACGGGGAGAAGGGTCTCATCCCCACAACCCTTGCTGGGTGGTTGTGGGGGTCTGTGGGTGGGGGGCTTATCAGAATCTGGAAGCCCCCTTTAACAAGGGGACCCCCAGATTCCGGCCCCCTTGTGTGAAATGGTAATGGGGTTCTTCCTCCGCTCTTCTCATCCCGCATCTTCCTCTGGCTTCTTCTGCGATCCGTCCCCACAATCCGCCTCAGTGGGAGTCTCAGTGTGACGCTTCTGTTCTTCTGACACTTCTTATATAACGGAGGGCGGGGCCACCATCCTCTAACGCACAGGGACTTCACGGGGACTTCCCTATGGCTTTCCCCGTGATATCAGAGGGGGCGGGTCACCCCATTTACGTAAAAAGGTGACCCCTTTTCCCTCTCTGACAACATGGGGAAAGCAATAGGGAAGTCCCCGTGCGTCAGAGGGCGTGGGGTCACCGGGTGGCCTCTCCCTCTGTTATATAAGAAGTGTCAGAAGAACCGAAGCATCACATGGCGGAAGACTCCCACTGAGGCGGATCATGCGGACGGAGCAGAGAAGAAGCCGGAGGAAGATGCGGGAAGAGAAGAGCGGAGGAAGAAGATGGAGAAGAAGAAGATAGAGAAGAAGAAGATGGAGGGACAAGAAGAACACCGAAGGAAGAGCAGAAGAAAGAAGATGGAATAAAAAGCGTAAAGAAGAAGAAATTAATAGTGGACTTGTCAAAAACCGTCTCTTGTGTTTTTTAACCTTTTTTACACTTTTTTGTGAAATGGTAGGGGTACCAATTCACATGGGGGTGGGATCTGGGGGTCCCCTTGTTAAAGAAGGCTTCCAGATTCCAATAAGCCCCCCACCCGCAGACCCCCACAACCACCGGGCAAGGGTTGTGGGGATGAGGCCATTTACCCAATCAACATGGGGACAAGATGCTTTGGGGGGGTTACCCCAAAGCACCCTCCCAATGTTGAGGGCATGTGGCCTGGTACAGTTCAGGAGGGGGGCACTCTCTCGTCCCCTCTCTTTTCCTGCAGCCAGCCAGGTTTCATGCTCGGATAAGGGTCTGGCATGGATTTTTGGGGGATCCCCATGCCATTTTGTTTTTATTTTGGAGCGGGTTCCCCTTAATATCCATACCAGACCTGAAGAGCCTGGTATGGAATTTAGGGGGACCCCCACGCATTTTTATTTTTTTTTGGTTTGGGGTTCCCCTGTGGGGAAATCCCATGCCGTTTTTATCAATTAACTTTTATGTGTATTGTCGAGTAGTTTTAAATGACTTTTTTCCTTTAGAAATGTCATCTTGCTGTCAGACTGTTCTAAACACGGGAAACATGCGCCCCTTTACAGGCATACTATAGACACCCCCCAGGTACGACATTTAAAGGAATATTACACTTTTATGGTTTCACTTTAAGCATTATTAAAACCACTGCTTCCGACAAAAAAACACTGTTTTTTTGCATTGATACATGTCCCCTGGGGCAGGAACCAGGCCCCCAAACACTTTGTATGATGATAACTTGCACATAAGCCTTTAAAATTGGCACTTTTGATTGTTCATGTTCGTATCCCATAGACTTTAATGGTGTTCGTGTGTTCGAACAAATTTTATGCCTGTTTGCATGTTCTGGATGTGAACCGAACCGGAGGTTGTTCGGCTCATCCCTAAAGGATGCAGAGCCAGCGGGAGAGTCTGTGATGTTACTGGCGAAGTCGGGCTGCTGCAGCTGGGAGAGCTTTCAGGGTCTGCAAAGGGCTGACTGGGATCAGTAGTCCAATAAAAAGGTGAGCTAGCACTAAAGACTTTTCCTATTTTTGTTGCTACACTAAAGGGGTCCGTGGTCCCTGCCTGTAATAAGGAACATAGCTAAGGTCTGGCTAAACCCAGAGTTGGGCCTAACCATGGGCAAAGTTGGAATAAATAAATAGTCGTGTTGGAGGTAGGTGGAAAGATAGTCTGCAGCAAGTGTTGTGAAGAAGGAGAATATCTAAATGGTCCCATACCATGCAAGAATCATTATCTGGCCATCCCATGAATTCCTTTACTCTATTCAAGATCTAATCCCTTAATAAAATACAAAAACAAAGCTGATGGACTTGTTCATTGTCTTGGAGTGTCTGGAAGTGGATGCCATATTGGGCAGAGTGACAGGTGGAACTACTACATTCTGCAGCCCCTACTAGGGTACCGCTAAACAAATATGAGCATCTGCTGCTAAAAGTCACTGAAGTCATTGCTCAGAATTTAAATGCTGATTCTTATCGCAAATTAAAGGCTTTTCCAGGAGTGCTACCTGTCCCCCCTGATGAAGAAAGCTTTGAGGCGTGTAAAGATTTTGCACAACAACTGATAGAGGAATGGACCTGCTCGGAGGAAAAGAAAAAAACAGCGCATCATGGAAAGTTTAAAACCACCAGCATCCATTATCATTAGAGCTTACAAGGACACTCATGTGAGTACCAATGCTCAAGAATATATTGATATTTTGACAGATGCTTCTGGACTGCACTGTGACCTTGATCAGATGCTTGTGATTTTAAACAGAAAAAGCATAAAGAAGGAGAGATTGTTTATGTGTTTATGAGGAGGCTAGAAGTGCTTCTAGGGAGATTGCTCACTGAAAAAGTAATCTCTCCTACAGAAGTTGACAAATTAAGGACTGCTCAAATAATAAAGGGGGTACTGCCACATCACCCAATGTCACCAGCTTTAAGAGTTGTTTTGAGAGAGAAAAACTTTACTTTCACTGAAACTATGGGCAAAGTTAAAGGGGTTGTAAAGGTTCCTCTCTCCCAAGGGGGTTAGCTTGTGGGCACACTCCCGTGATAAAGTGATACAGTCCCTCCCCCACCCCGCACGCTGCATCATTGATTTGATTGACAGCAGTGGGAGCCAATCTACTTTTGAGGGCTCCGTTAAGTAAACGGGGCTTGAGGGGCAGTAATCTTGGATGGAATGCATTAAGGTGAAAAAACATGTACCTTTACAACCCCTTTAACCACTTCAGCCCTGGACCATTTTGCTGGCCAAAGACCAGACCACTTTTTGCGATTCGGCACTGCGTCGCTTTAACTGACAATTGCGCGGTCATGCGACGTAGCTCCCAAACAAAATTGACGTCCTTTTTTTCCCCGCAAATAGAGCTTTCTTTTGGTGGTATTTGATCACCCCTGCGGTTTTTATTTTTTGCGCTATAAACAAAAATAAAGCGACAATTTTGAAAAAAATGCATTATTTTTTACTTTTTGTTATAATAAATATCCCCCAAAAATATATAAAAAAACGTTTTTTCCCTCAGTTTAGGCCGATACATATTCTTCTACATATTTTTGGTAAAAAAAATCGCAATAAGCGATTATTGATTGGTTTGCGCAAAAGTTATAGCGTTTACAAAATAGGGGATAGTTTTATGACATTTTTATTAATAATTTTTTTTTTTACTAGTAATGGCGGCGATCAGCGATTTTTATTATGACTGCGACATTATGGCGGACACATCGGACATTTTTGACACATTTTTGGGACCATTGTCATTTATACAGCAATCACTGCTATACAAATGCAGTGATTCCTGTATAAATGACACTGGCAGTGAAGGGGTTAACCAGTGGGTGGCAGTGTAGGGGTTAAGTGTTCCTAGGGATGTGTTACTAACTGTGGGGGGCTGGGCTTTCTTTTATTGAACACTGATCTCTGCTCCAATCACATGGAGCAGAGGTCAGCGTCACTTGTTGCTAGGCAGAATGGGGAGATGCTGTTTACAATGGCATCTCCCAGTTCAGGCGCCCCGTGAGGTGATTGCGGGTATGCCCGCAGCGATCGAGTCCGCGCGACCTGCGACCGGACTCACGGTCCGATGGCAGGGCGACATTTAAAATTGGACATACCTGTACGCCAACATGCCTGCCCGTGACATTCTGCCGACTTACATCGGTGTGCGCGGGTTGGGAAGTGGTTAAACAGAGTTCTTTGGTTGAGCACAGAAATTAGACTGTTGCTAAAAACAACAAAGTGGATAGACTTCCACAGCCCAGAGCTCGATCTGCTGATAAAATCTACAGTGATAAGCCTCTCTTCCACAATAAAGGTTTCCACTGTGGACAACCAGGCCACACAGTTCATCAGTTTCTACTGCTGGCTGATAGTTCTGAAATTCACAGTAAAGCTGGACATATTTACAAAAGAAAACAGGGAAAATCAAGAAAACGAATGTTTACCAAGCTATCTGGGGTAGGCCACAGATGTACTTTCAATTTGTTTGTTAATGATATACCCACAACTGCTCTGTTTGATACTGGTTCTCAGCTGACTATCATATATAGGCCCTTCTATCAGCAACACTTAAACTATCTCCCTTTGCAATTGCTGTGGACACTATGCCTGTTTATGGTGTGGGAGAAAAGCCTATTTTATGGATGGTTGTCTAGAAGTTGAGCTTCTTATGCCTATGTTATAGCTGATGAAGATCCCCCACTTAAAGTCATTGCTTATGTGAGGCCTCTACCTGGGGGTAATGAGTATGCTCCTATGATTTTGGGTTCCAGTGTTGAAGTTGTTGAGGCTACTTTCATATGTTTTCCTGGGCCCAACATGGAGCTCCCCTACCTTCACTGCCTGTTGCTGCAGAGCTTTAAAATATTTGCCAAACCTTTGCTCCTAATCTTCCTGGAGGGTGTGTAGGAAATCCAAGGCATCCCATAGAGCTTCCAGTGGGGTGAGTAAGAGTGTTGTGGGTTTATGTGGAAATTTCACCACGTGCAAACGGAGACTGATACAAAAGAGGCTGCAAAGAATGTCTGGGAGATACCAGCAAGGAAAGATTAACGTTTAAAATGTCCAAGAATGGACATTGTCACTGTTCGGAACATTACCACGTACCCAGTTATAATACCAGCCTGGCAAGAGGTAGGATATTGTTACCCAGTGGAAACCATTAGCTCCTACCCTGCCAAGGTCGAGGAGAAAAAAAACTAAATAGACATTCACCTGAATGATGCTGATAGTCCTGCACAGCACAAACAAGCACTAGGAGAGTAGCTAATGGAATACAATGATGTTTTCTCTACTGATGACATGGATGTTGTGTGTGCTAAAAGTATTCAGCATAGATTTTGGCTTACAGATAGCACCCCATTTAGAGAAAGACCCAGGCGCGTACCTCTTAAAGATCTGGATTATGTTCTAGAGTGCATGCACAAAATGAAAGAGTGTGTGGATGAATAGTGGTGGTATGCATCCCCAATAGAAAGAAAAATATTGGAGTACGAATATGTGTTGATTATTGGACTCAAAATCTGCAAACGGTCCCAGATCAATACATGCTACCTCGCATTGAGGAAGCTCTTGATGCCCTGCAAGGCAGCAAATGTTTCCCAGTAATGGACTTAAGATCCGGTTATTACTAAGTACCAATGAGTTTGAAAGATCAAGAAAAGACAGCTTTTATTTGCCCCCTGGGGTTTCTAGTTTGTTTGCATGCCTCAGGCTCGGTTCACACAGGGGCGACCCGTCAGGCGACTTAGCCGCCTGACAAGTCGCGTCCTGCTCTATGCAATGGAACCGTTCTAATCGGAGTGACTCAAGTCGCTCCGACTTAGAAAAAGGTTCCTGTACGACTTTTGGGGCGACTTACATTGACTTTTATACAGAAGTCATTTCACAAGCCGCCACTAAAGTCGGATCCCGGTCGCCTGAGGCAGTCGCGCTGCAAGTCGTGCTGCCTCAGTGTGAACGGGCTCTCAGGGTATTAGTGGTGCACCTGCAACCTTCCAGCGTCTAATGGATTGGACACTGGGAGACCTTTGTCCCATTCTATATATTGTAGACATGTGCAATTTTTTTCGTAAACAAATCGAAATTCAGCCAAATTTTGCATCCGAATGTCCGAAGAATTTTTTTTTTACTAATACGAAAGAAATGATAGCGAAAATAATGAAGTAATTCAACATGATTTGTTCATTCGTTAAAGGTGTAATGAAACAAAAGGTCAACTTGGAGTAAATCTTATAGTCCAATCTGCTGAATAATTTTGTGCTGGAGGTTGGATTAATGACAAAGTGCATTCCTGAGAACTAAGTGAGAAGGGTATTGTATTGTATTTGAGCATGGAGAAGATATATTGTCATTGTGTGTGTTAATGGATTCAATAAACAAACGACTTTCCAAACTACAAATCGTAATCACGAATATATACATACATAAATATCAAATCGATATGATATACATACAAAACAAGTCAATTCGGTATAAAGAATATCGACACTCTACAGAAATAACGAATTATCCAAAAACTAATTAACATAACATAACAAATATAACAGAACAAAATTATGTATTTTACGAATGCAAACGAAACGAAAACAAAATTTTCCGTTGTGCATAAGTCTATTGTATTGTGTACCTAGATGTTTTTAGCTCCACTCTGGAGGAGCATGACCAGAGATTATTTAATGTACTAGATTGTTTGAGGAAATAAGATCTGAAACTCTCCCTGGACAAATGTAAGTTTGCTTGCTCTTCAGTAAACTTTGTGGGTCACATTGTATCTGCAGAAGGGGTAGCAACTGATCCTGCTAAAGTGGAGGCTGCGGTAACCTGGCCCCATCCCACAAATCTGAAAGAACAGAGGTTCTTCTTGGGATTTTGTGGCTATTATCACCACTTTATTAGAGGCTATTCCAGGACTGCTCGGCCTTTTAATGTCTTGCTCAAAGAAACCCCTGGCATTGACACAACCAGCAAAAAACGCATTTCTACACCTTAAGAAAAGTCTTTCAGAAGCACCAGTGTTGACTTATGCAGACCCACAAAAGCCATACTTTTTGCATGTAGATGCTAGCTATGATGGATTAGGTGGAGTCCTACATATGGAGGACCCAGGGGGACTAAGGCATTTTGTTTATATTAGTTGCATTCTAAGCCCAGCAGAAAATAATTACCCTGTTCACAAATTGGAATTTCTTGCCTAAAGTGGGCTATTGTTGAAATGCTGCATGATTACTTGTATGGGGCTCAATTTGAGGTGAGAACTGACAACAATCCCCTCACTTTTGTTTTGACTACAGCTAAGCTGGATGTCACTGGTGATAGGTAGTTTCCTGCCTTGTCTAATTACCAATTCACTCTCAAGTACAAGCCAGGGCCCAAAAATATTGATGCTGATGCTCGCTCTAGGCACCCTGGTTTGTCAGTGAACTTAGAAGAAAGTGGATGGGAGGAAGTACCTGGGCCTGTTGTGACTGCTTACTGTGCTACAGTTGCTGTACAAGGAGACAATATTGTTTTCTCTGACTTACAAATTATTGACTCCTTAGGAGCTGGTGAAGACTGTATCCCAAGCATGTATTGCTGCCCCACTGCTTTAGGGGTACCAGAAAACATGCAGCTGCAAGAGAAAGATATTATCCTTCTGCAAAAGATACATCTAGTAATCAGACATGTTAATGAATCTGTTTTCCGCAAATATCCTGATTACATGAGAAAAACCCTGTCTGAGCAGAGTACCTACTATCTCAAGGAATGGGATAAACTCAACATAATCAATGGACTTTTATACAGGGTACATTTTTTCCATGATCTTCCTGGAAGGAGACAGCTAGTGCTCCCTCAAGTCTACAGAAAATCTGTTTTGAGAAATCTGCATTAACAACATGGACATCTAGGGGTTAAAAAAAACTTACGGACTAATCCAAGTACGTTTCTTTTGGCCACGAATAAGGGAATCTGTTGTGGACTATTGCCGTTGTTATGTGAGATATCTGCAATCTAAAATTGTGCCCCCTTGAGTTGCTCCTATGGAACACTTGAAAAGTTCTGATCCAATGGATTTAGAGTATATAGACGTTTTGTGCACTGACAATGACAGCAGTGTTGTGGGAAATATTTGGATTGTGGCTGATCACTATACTCGATATGCTCAAGCCTATCCCACTAAAGATCAAAAAGCATTAACTGGAGCTAAAGTTTTGTGGGAGAAGTTTTTTGTTCATCATGGATTGCCAAATCGACTTCACTCTGACCAGGGGCAGGAAAGTCGGCTAATTAATGAGCTGTTAACATTGCTTAACATCAACAGAGCCACACCACACCTTTTCATCCAGAGGGTGAGGCTCTCCCTGAACATTTTAATAGCATCTTGTTGAATATGTTGGGTACCCTCCCTAATGGTTCTAAGGAAACCTGGAGCCAACATGTTGGAGCTATGGTACATGCCTACAATTGAACCAGACATGAATCAACTGGTTTCTCTCCTTATTTTCTCAAGTTTGGGAGAGAAGCCCATCTCCCTATTGACATTCAGTTGAGTGTGTCTACTGATGGAGTGGAACAAAGAAATCACTACCAGTAGGGGCACAATTTAAACAGAGTTTAAAATGTTGCAAAAATAAATTCTGTCAATAAAAGGCATTTTGATGCCAAAGTTCGTTACAAAGACTTACAACTTGGTGATAAAGTGCTTCTCCGCAAATTTGGACCCTCAGCCAACATAAATTAGCTGATCGCTGTAGAAATTAGTTGTTTGCAGTTATAGAAAAACTACCTAGAATTCCAGTCCACAGGATTTGAGGACCTGAGGGTCAGATCAAAGACTGCTTTTTATTTAGTCTCTGAGGCAGCTGTGAGAGTCCGGTGAAACCAGTCAAGTGATTTTTCGTGACCACCTCTGATGTTGTAACCACAACAGTATCACCCTAAGGATTTGAAGCATGGCATAATCTGTAATGACTAAGCATTGAGTTTGATGAAGTACCCTAGGACCGGATAAGTACCTGTTCATTATCTTAAAGGAATATTGACTATATAACAACTCACCTCGTCCAGACTATGCACTCCACAAGGACCCCACAGGATTCTCATTGGTAGCCCAGTGCTTTATGGACTGTTAATCTACTTTTAGAATGAGGGAGGGAGTCTAGGATACAGAGTGAAACAAACAAGATATTTGGGGTGCACACCCTAAAAAGATGCATAAAGATGGTGCTGCCATAAGACCATACAACAGAACAAAAATATTACAGCGCACACATGCAAAACTAACATTTATGTCCAGCAAGGCTTTTTAAAAACACCTAGACATTTTCAAAAAACATTATCAAAAAATATGGGGATTTGGTCACACCATATTGCTATATAGTGCTTAAGCCCACTTACTGTGACAAAGTACCCCATGATTAGTGGGTCCTACACTATCCATAGATTGGGAGATCCTTTTTCTCTGAACCATGGGAGCTATACTCCTCTATAGGGATGAGCTTCGTGTTCGAGTCGAACATATGTTCGACTCGAACATCGGCTGTTCGCCCGTTCGGCGAAGTCCGAACGTTATGGGCCGCTCGCGCCAAATTCGTGTGGCGCTCACGGCCCACAATGCACTGCGATGGTGCAGTGCATTGCTGGCTCGTGATTGGCCAAGCATGCACTGTGACCCCGCATGCTTGGCCAATCGCAGCGCCAGCAGCGAGGAGAGCCATGATTGGCCACAGGCAGGATGCCTGTGGCCAATCATAGCTCAGGCTGTGTAGTGCACGCCCCACACTATATAAGGCCGCCAGCGCGGCGGCCTTGTGTAGCGTGTTGGCGTCTGAAGCAGTTAGTGGGTGTTCTGTGTACCTTCAACACAGTATACACCGATCGTTATCGGCCGATTTTCGATCTTGCTGTTGTGTAGTGGTTGTTGTCTGCGTGCCCTGACCGCAGTATACACCGCTATAATCACCTCACCTATATAGCTAGTGATCTATCTTTTATAATAGAGCTTGCAGTCAGTAGTGTTAGGAGCTTGTGCGTGCTGTCTGCGTGCTCTGTACCCAGTACACACCGCTATATCCACCTACATAGCTCTTCTCTATTTGAACCCACTTGCCATCTGCAGGAGTTATAGGAAGTTGTGTGTGCCTCCAGCACAGCACAGTATACATCTGTATATACCCCTTTATCTCTGGTGTTCTATAATAAAGGCATCTGCAGGAGTTAGTGGGTGTTTTGTGCCTCCAGCACAATATACACCTGTATCTACCCTTTATTGCTGTTCTCTAATAGAGCCATCTGCAGGGCTTAGTGGGTGTTGTGTGACTCCATTACAGTATACCCCTTTATCTCTGGTGTTCTATAATAAAGGCATCTGCACGAGTTAGTGGGTGTTGTGTGCCTCCAGCACAATATACACTACCCAACTGCTTTTTTACCCAACTCCCTTCAGGCCATTACCATGTCTGGAAGGCCAGCAAGGAGAGGCAGACAGGCGCGAGCCGATAAAAGAGGGCAAGCAGGCTCTGTGTCTAGAGACAACAGTGCTGGTCGTGGACGCGATGCATTGTCATCAGCGCGTGGCCATGGGACACGCTTGTCCTTCTTTTCGGCAGCTGGACATGTTGAGCCGCAACATACCAAAGACTTGGTAGAGTGGATGACCAAGCCCTCTTCATCCTCCTCATCCTCTCTCACCCAGTCTCAGGGTACTAGCAAAGCAGCTGCCAACGCATTGTCTTCCCTCGTCTCAATGTCATCATCAGTGACTCCTTCCCTAGACCCACCACGTCCTCCTGAGGAGTCTCCTGAACTCTTTGAGCACAGTGTTGGGTACATGCTCCAGGAGGATGCCCAGTGTTTTGTAGGCTCTGATGATGACACTCAGCTAGAGGAAGGCAGTAGCGTGAATGCAGAGAGAGGGGATGCTCAAGAAGGACAGCAATCTGGCAGTCATGTTCCACAAGCTGCAGCATACAGCCAGGTTTGCTACAGTGATGAAGAGGGAGGGGATGATGAGGGCACTGACTCCACGTGGGTGCCTGGTAGGAGAGAGGAGGAGGAGGAGGCACATGTCCAACGAGGCAGGATGCCCTCCGGGGGCCAGCTTAGGGGCAGCACACCGACTGAATAACACCGCAGAGCTCCGCCTGTGCAGGGCGCTGCCTCTGCGCGTTATTCTAAAAGTTCTTTGGTGTGGGCCTTTTTTGAGATGAGTGCATCAGATCGCACCGCTACTATTTGCAACATATGTCTCAAGCGTATCTCGCGTGGCCAAAACATCAGCCGCTTGGGCACCACATGCTTGACCAGACATATGTTGATCTGCCATGCAGCTCGTTGGCAAGCATACCTCAAAGACCCACACCAAAGAACAAATCAGACCTCTCCTTGCTCCTCATCAGCTGGGATCTCCAACCCCACTAGACCTTCAGTTCTCTCTGAAACCTGCTCTGAGAGGAATGAAGGTGTAAAATTGGGTGTGTCACAGCCAAGTGCTTCCAGGCACTCTGCTAGCAGTACACCCACGTCCGATTATAGCAGGCAAATGTCCCTGCCCCAGCTGCTGGACCGGCGAAAGAAGTTCACTCCCAGCCATCCACATGCCCAGCGGTTGAATGCTAGCTTGGCTAAATTGCTAGCACTTCAACTGCTGCCTTTTCAGTTGGTAGACTCGGCCCCCTTCCGTGAGTTTGTACAATGTGCCGTTCCTCAGTGGCAGGTCCCCAAACGCCACTTTTTCTCACGGGAGGCGATTCCGGCTCTCTACCGGCATGTGGAAGGCAATGTCCTTGCCTCGCTGGACAGGGCGGTCAGCGGTAAGGTGCATATTACCGCTGACTCATGGTCCAGCAGGCATGGACAGGGACGTTACCTGTCTTTCACGGCCCATTGGGTCACTCTTCTGGCAGCTGGGAAGGATGCAGGACAAGGTGCAGTAGTGTTGGAGGTTGTTCCGCCACCACGCCTCCAAAATGCTACTATTGGTTGTGACACACCACTCTCCTCCACCCCCTCCTCTTCTTCTTCCTCCATGGCCTCTTCCAGTGCTCTGTCCTCAGAACCAGCGGTGCTCCGTAGGCGTTCCAGGGGCTACGCATGTACGCAGGCAAAACTATGCCATGCCGTGCTTGCGCTGGTTTGTTTGGGGGACAGGAGCCACACTGGGGCGGATGTTTTGTCAGCTGTGCAGGGGCAGGCCGAGAGGTGGTTGACGCCATGCCAGCTTAAGCCAGGAATGGTGGTTTGCGACAATGGCACCAACCTCCTCTCCGCCCTCCGACAGGGACAACTGACCCATGTGCCCTGTGTAGCTCACGTCCTTAACCTGGTGGTGCAGCGGTTCTTGGGCAGGTACCCCGGCTTACAGGATGTCCTGAAGCAGGCCAGGAAAGTCTGTGTGCATTTCCGCCGATCATTTAATGCCTGTGCTCGGCTGGCTGAGCTCCAAAAGGAGTTGAACCTGCCCAAGAACCGCCTTATATGTGACATGCCCACCAGGTGGAACTCAACGTTGGCCATGCTGCAGCGGCTGCACATGCAGCAGAGGGCCATCAATGAGTACCTGTGCGACTACGGCACCAGGACAGGGTCAGGGGAGCTCGGTTTTTTCTCACCACGCCAGTGGGGCATGATCAGGGATGCATGCACTGTCCTGTCACCGTTTGAGGAGGCCACAAGGATGGTGGGCAGTGACAGTGCATGCATCAGTGACACTGTACCTCTTGTCCACCTCTTGGAGCATACACTGCGTGGAATAATGGACAGGGCACTTGAGGCAGAACAGAGGCAGGAAGAGGAGGACTTCCTTGCCTCTCAAGGCCCCCTTTATCCAGACAGTGTTCCTGCTGTGCCACCCATCACACAGGAAGAGGATGAGGAGGAGGAAGAGGAGGAGGATGATTGTGTCAGCATGGAGGTGGAGGCTGGCACTCAGCAGCAGCAGTCTTGTAGGGATGATTTACAGTCCCAAGAAACACGTGGACTTCTACGTGGCTGGGAGGAGGTAGCTGTGGATTATGTTGCCCTTAGTGACCCAGAGGACTCTGGACCGAATGCCTCAGCTAACCTACGCTGCATGGCCTCCCTGATCCTTCAAAGCCTGTGGAAGGATCCTCGTATTCTTCGGATCGAGGAGAGGGACCGTTACTGGCTGGCCACTCTCCTTGATCCACAGTACAAGGGTAAGGTTGCCGACCTTATCTTGCCATCGCAGAGGGAGCAGAGGATGAGACATCTCCAGGAGGCCTTGCAGAAAGGTCTGTGCAACGCGTTCCCAGAGACTGGGAGGTTACAAACTCCTGGTCCTGGACAAGGTGTTGCTGAGGCATCGGTCAGAAGGAGCGGTGGAGAAGGTGGCCGTCTGACTGATGCTTTCAGACAATTTTTTAGTCCGCAGCCCCAAGGTATGATCGGTTCCAGCAACCATCGCCAGCGTCTGATTTACATGGTGCAGGAATACCTAGGGGCAAGGTCAGACTTGGACACCTTTCCCACCGAAAATCCTCTGGCTTACTGGGTCTTGAGGATGGATCACTGGCCAGAGCTTGCACAGTATGCAATTGAGCTACTGGCCTGTCCTGCATCCAGCGTTCTTTCGGAACGCACCTTCAGTGCTGCTGGTGGCTTTGTTACCGATCACAGGGTGCGCCTGTCCACCGAATCAGTTGATCGACTGACCTTGATCAAGATGAATCAGTCTTGGATCACCCACAGCTACCAAGCACCTGAAGCTGATGTAACCGAATAATTTTTTTTGAAATATCACATCCCTTCAAGACTGCCTATGCTGATGCTGAGTGACTGTCCTGTTATGTTGATTGTCTATCCTCTTCCTCCTCCGCTGATATGTTGGAAGAACATTTCTGGTTCTGGGTGATGCCATCAGCCCAATTTTTCTGCCCCTGTTTAACAGGGGCGTTTAATTACAATTTTTGATGCAATGCTTTGCAGCAGGGCTAATTCCTGCAATAAAACTAGAGTATATGGGAGAGGTTGCAGTGTGGTGGCACCAGCACCAGTGCTTAAGGCCCAATTTTTCTGCCCCTGTTTAACAGGGGCGTTTAAGTACAATTTTTGATGCAATGCTTTGCAGCAGGGCTAATTCCTGCAATAAAACTAGAGTATATGGGAGAGGTTGCAGTGTGGTGGCACCAGCACCAGTGCCTAAGGCCCAATTTTTCTGCCCCTGTTTAACAGGGGCGTTTAAGTACAATTTGTGATGCAATGCTTTGCAGCAGGGCTAATTCCTGCAATAAAACTAGAGTATATGGGAGAGGTTGCAGTGTGGTGTTTAACAGGGACATGTAATTACAATTCTTGATATAATATTTCACAGGAGGGCCCATTCCTGTGCCCACCCAGAGTAACTGTTAGGACTTATAGTGTTGTGGCACCAGCACCACAACCACCAAAGGTCAATTTTTATACCACTGTTCAACAATGGTATGTAATTACAATTCTTGATATAATCGTTCACAGCAGGGCACTCCAGCGCTCCCACCAAGAGTCACTTTGAGGGCTTACAATGTTGTGGGAAAACCAACACCTTGTTCCGCCATTTCTGCAGAGCATATAGGGCAGGCCCCTACTTTCAAACATCCAACTTACAAACATCTCCTACTTGCAAACGGAAGGAGACAACAGCAAGTGAGATGAAAAAAGATGGACGACAAAACAAATTATACAGGGGTGATAACCCTTCCCTATGTTTTCCAAAAAGCTTAAAAATAGTTTTTTTGACTGGAGCTACACTTTAAAAATGTACCAGTTGAAAATTACAAACAGATTCAACTTAACACAACAAACCTACACAGTCCCTGTCTTGTTTGCACCGCCTGTATACTGCTGTTCTGAGTATATAGGGCCTGGGGGCCACACGCATTTCCTTTTTTTAATATGGGTACGGGGTTCCCCTTAATATGCGTACTAGACCCAAAGGGGCTGGTAATGGGCAGGGAGGGCTACCCATGCCATTTTTCTCAATGATTTTCAACCATATTTCAGGAACCAGATATAACATTAAAACCGCAAGTAGTTTTAAATTATGTTATTTCCGTTTAATGTCATTTTGTGCAGGGACTGTTCTAAACACGGGAAACACGTGGCACTTCACAGGCATACTACAGACACCCCCCAGGCACCATATTTAAAGGAATATTTCACTTTTTTTTTCACTTTAATCGTCATTAAAATCAGTGCTCCCGCCAAAACGGCCATTTTTAAAAACATTTTAGGCATTGACCCATGTCCCCTGGGGCAGGAGCCAGGTCCCCAAACCCTTTTTAGGACAGTATCTTGTATATTAGCCGTTAAAATTAGCACTTTTAATTTCAAACGTTCGAGTCCCATAGACTTCAATGGGGTTCTAAAGTTCGTACGAATTTGGGGTCCGTTCGAAAGTTCTGGTGCGAACCGAACCGGGGGGGGGGGGGGGGGGGTTCGGCTCATCCCTACTCCTCATATTGTTACTTTTTCAGACAGTACAGAGTTGTACTTTCCTTTATTGGTCTACAGTGGCTCTTGACTGGATTCATCTGGTGGAAGGTAGGTCTTCGTTCAGTGACGCATTTTTTCTGCCCTCTGATCCATGACACTACATAAAGTGAATTCTTCATTTATTCGAGTAGCTTCCCATAGTGTACAGGGCTTGAATTCTCCACTGAAGCGCCAAAAATATGTCCAAAATGCTTCATCCCTGCAGATGGAGGGGCTTCTCCTTCAGGAAACTCACTTCTCCAGGTCATATAATCCCTCGTTGTCCACACTAGATTCCCTAATTTTTTTTAGCAAACGCAGAAGACAAAACTAAAGGGGTGGGCATCTTCCTGTCCAAAACTGTCACCTTTTCTCCCAAGGAGGTAAAGAATATAAAAGAATATTTTCGGGTTAATGACAATGAGGAGATCCCTTCTGAAACACTCTGGGCCAACCATAAAGCGGTAAATCAAGATAATTCAAATCTCCACCAAACTTAAAAGGGAACGACAAGCTGACTTAGTCAAATCAGAACAGGAATTTCAAAAACTATCCAAAACACTCAGCCGTAACCCCACTACTAGGTCACAAGCTCTGTTGGAATCAAATAGAGTCACCCTAAACTTAGCTCTAATTACCCAAGTGGAAAAAAGCCTTAGATGGTCCAATGCTCATTTTTATCTTCAAAAGTATAAGGTGGTGCCTGGACTAGCTTCTAAATTGACACCCAAGCCTCGAACATTCTCCTTTCCAAAGTTCATCACTGTATAGGTACGCTCGTGCAAAATCCGCTCCGGATCATAACAGCATTTCATTACTTTTATGCAGACTTATGCAGACCCCGTACCTTCTCTGACTTCCTAGATTAAATCCCTCTACCTAAATTGAAACAGCACTATAGCACACTTCTGGAAAAACCAATCATGGAATTAGAAGTGCTAGGGGTAATTAAGAATCTCAAGAGGGGCTCAGCCCCAGGCCCAGATGGGTTCTCCACTTGCTATTATAGAACCTTTGTGTCCACTCTAGCCCCCCATTTGACTCAATTCTACAACGCCCTTCTACACTGGACAGTTCCGCTAACCTGGCTTACGTGTCTGTCATTCCTAAACTGGGCAAAGATAGCTCTGATAAAAATAGATTAGAATATCCCCGCGCTATCATAAACAAAGCTACTACTAAAAAAGGTTGCAGCAAGCCACCGACAGAGGTGCAAACCCCACCAACGAAATTATAAAGAAAAAATCTAATAAATGGTGTTGCGCTACCAGAATAATTAAACCTAAACTAAAGTGTCTAGTGCATAAATAAACATCCCGTGTAAATATGCTAAACTATATTGCAGAGCCGCAAAACCTACTAAGATAAATCAAGCCGTAGATAAAAATCTAAAAAGGTAGAACAAATGGATGTTTCACTACCAAATATTTAAGTGCCTGGTGCATAAATGTAAACAAATCACATTAAATGTGAAAAAAAACACTATCGCTCATTTGCACTGTGTGATTCACATTTTCATTTATTTTTTTCTATTTATAGCCTCCCTAGCGGTAATCCCGAGTCTGGCTCAGGTTGGGAATTTACTAGCAGGAGCGGTAACCCCGAGCCAGACTCGGGATCGCATCGCTATATGCAGGGGTGTACACAGGGAGACTTACTTACCTTGTCCCCTGGATCCAGCGATGTCCCCCGCGCTGTGTGATCGAGCTGTCCTCCGCTCGATTCACAGTGCCGAGTGCCGCCGAGCTCCGTTCCCTGTGGCGTTACGGCGCACGGGAGCAGAGAACGGCGGCAAATTCAAAAAAGTAAAAAGACACAAAACACACACAGCACTGTAATCTTACAGATTACAGTACTGTATTAAAAAATACACACCCCCTTTGTCCCTAGTGGTCTGTGCAATGCCCTGCATGCACTTTTATATTATAAATACTGTTTTTTCTGCCTGGAATTTGGAGATTGTCCATAGCAACCAAAAAGTGTCCCTTTTTCAGTGTTTTAGGATTTGATTACATTATTGAATAATTTTTATTATTCTTTATTATATTATAAACTTTATCATACCCGGGATGTCTGCTAGACTCTGGTTTGAAGAGATTTAAGAGCGTTATTCCTAAGAATTACAGGACTACAAAATAAAACGCCAGATTTCCATGCAAAATAATTGTACCGCTTTCAGCACCTAATTCCAGACTGAATCATACCGCCAGGGAGGTTAATGCACTTGATTGTACTTGTTTATGGGAATTTTGTTGCACTTTATTATTGCACATATGGAGTTTTGGTAATTCTTTATAGTTTTTTATATGAATATGGTATAGTTTCACTATGTTGATTTAAGCACTAGGCACCTTATTCACTTATTAAATTTTTCCCTTTGAGGATTTGTTTCTTTTTGGTAAAAATGTATCCCAGTGGGGTTTGCACCTCAGCAATAGTGTTTTTTTGCACATTTAATGTGCAGCGGGGTTTGCACCTCAGCAATAGTGTTTTTTTGCACATTTAATGTGATTTGTTTACATTTATGCACCAGGCACTTTAATATTTGGTAGTGAAACATCCATTTATTCTACCTTTTTCCATTTTTATCTTAGTAGTGTTTGCACCTCTGCAATATAGTTTAGCATATTTACACGGGATGTTTATTTATGCACTAGACACTTTAGTTTAGTTTTAATTATTCTGGTAGCGCAACACCAAAGATAGCTCTGAAGTGGACAATTATAGACCTATTTCATTGATCAATAATGATGTCAAAATATTAAACAAAACAATATGGTAACCGGGGTAATTGGCGCTACCTACAAATAAAATTCCTTACAAATAGAGTGAAGAAAAGTCCTTCTACCGGGATTCCTCAAATCCTATAAGGTCCTAATTGTTTCTATTAGGATCAAGAGAAAAGGCAACAGACACAGTTCCTACTAGAATCTATTACAATCATAAAAATGGTCTAATGTGTATCAGCCACACCATACAGAGTAAGGTCGGTATATAAATATATAATCCCGAATAGATCATGTGTTCATCCTAAAAAATATATATATAATAAAAAAGGGGGTATATGCCAAAAAAATTCTGCTATTATGCGATTTTCCAAGTTACAAGCTACTCAAATGTCCCAAAAAACAGCAATATTCCTACTGGAAATTAATTCCTGAGATTGACAGATAGATCCAATAAACGAAAGAGAAGGGAGAGAACCAAAAACCAAACAACAACAAACAAAAAACGAAAAATTATATATGTGTATCTTTTGCTAAGTGCAATATTGCCTAAAATCGCATTATCGCCAAGATATATTTAAATAAGCAAATTCCCAGTAAGAGGCGTATATAAATGTGCTTGTGAAATAATAGTTCAAATCTTAAATATACAAGCTATAAGTGCAACATGCTAATATAAACATATATATAAAAAATATATTATATATATATAAAAGGTGCATCAAAAAGTGCGGGTGAAAAAGCAAAAAATCAATTAGCCAACAAATTAAATGAACAATCCATAATAAAAAAATATATAAATAAAAGATAAAAAAAAAAAAAACAAAAAAAAAAAAATCCTGTCTCAACATATGAGATTTGTTTTTTCCATTTTTTATTTTTATTCTTATGTTTTTATTGTTTTATATTTTTGTGGCAATAAATTGATTTTTTATACAAATCACACTATGGAGGCTACAATTTTTTTCTTATGAGGACATATGAAATCTCCCCTTGGCTGCGATTGAGGAGCTGGATATCGGCAGGGATTGAGAAATCTCTCTCTGGATGCGATTGAGGAGCTGGCTATCGGCAGATTTTGATCTCAAGGCGAATTACCCCTGCAGGGGTGTATTCTTCTGGTGAGTGGGGTACCTTGTGGGGGAACACAGAAGTCACGTTGAAGATTGCACAAGAAGCACTAAAGTCACTTTTGAACTTTTTTTGCACTATTGAAGATTTTTTTGGATAATTGGACACTAATTTTGTATTTTTATTTTTATTTGTATTTTTATTTTTATTTTTTATTTTTTGTTTGTTTTTTATTTTTATTTTATCTTTTATTTTTATCTTTTATTTATATATTTTTTTATTATGGATTGTTCATTTAATTTGTTGGCTAATTGATTTTTTGCTTTTTCACCCGCACTTTTTGATGCACCTTTTATATATATATAATATATTTTTTATATATATATGTTTATATTAGCATGTTGCACTTATAGCTTGTATATTTAAGATTTGAACTATTATTTCACAAGCACATTTATATACGCCTCTTACTGGGAATTTGCTTATTTAAATATATCTTGGCGATAATGCGATTTTAGGCAATATTGCACTTAGCAAAAGATACACATATATAATTTTTCGTTTTTTGTTTGTTGTTGTTTGGTTTTTGGTTCTCTCCCTTCTCTTTCGTTTATTGGATCTATCTGTCAATCTCAGGAATTAATTTCCAGTAGGAATATTGCTGTTTTTTGGGACATTTGAGTAGCTTGTAACTTGGAAAATCGCATAATAGCAGAATTTTTTTGGCATATACCCCCTTTTTTATTATATATATATATTTTTTAGGATGAACACATGATCTATTCGGGATTATATATTTTATATATACCGACCTTACTCTGTATGGTGTGGCTGATACACATTAGACCATTTTTATGATTGTAATAGATTCTAGTAGGAACTGTGTCTGTTGCCTTTTTTCTTGATCCTAATAGAAACAATTAGGACCTTATAGGATTTGAGGAATCCCGGTAGAAGGACTTTTCTTCACTCTATTTGTAAGGAATTTTATTTGTAGGTAGCGCCAATTACCCCGGTTACCATATTGTTTTATTTTTTGGAGGAAACCCCTATTAGAGTTTCTCTCCTTGTGGGTGGCAGCAACCTAGTGATACAATTAGTATTTGTCTGTAGCCATTGTTATTACTATCCTTTTTTGATTTCCAACCCCCACCGTTGTTTAGCGCGGTTTTCTTTACTTTTAAAAATATTAAACAAAATCATGGCCAATAGACTCTCAGAATTTAGAGGTGGCTACATTCACAAGGACCAGGTAGGCTTTATCCCAAGGAAGCAGGGTCAGATTCGCAGAGCTATAGATGTCATCCCTCTTTTAGAGTCAAAATGGGATGGGGCCCCAACCAGGAAGGATTTCTATTGTCTGTGGATCTACAAAAAGCGTTTGATACTGTTGAGTGGCCTTATCTGTTTGAAGTGTTACGAAGATAGGGGTTTGGCTCTCATTTCATACAGTTATTAAGGAATTTGTACTCCAACTCGAATGCCCAAGTTAAGCTCCAAGGCCACTACTCAAACCCTTTCTCGATACACAGAGGAACAAGACAAGGATGTCCCCTATCTCCTATTATCTTTGCCATAGCAATTGAAACCTTTGCTACCGCAATAAGAAACCACCCAGATATACATGGCGTTACCTGTGGCCCCCGTGTTCAATGTGCTTTGTTTGCAGATGATCTGCTGCTTTTCATTACTTTCCCCCTTATTTCTACTCCCAATATTTTTCCTTCAAGATTTTGGCAAGGTCTCAGAATTGTAAGTTAACATGGCCAGATCTGAGGCCTTAAATATTACCACCCCAATACCTCTGGTGGAGCGACTCAAAAACCACTTTGCATTTTCCAGGGACCCTTCCTCGATCCCTTATTTGGGTGTCAAATTGACAGCTAGTGTTGACCAATTATATAATGCCAATTACCCCCCATGTATAAAAAAAACTGAAGGAGGACCTAGTTGGGGATGGGGGAATCTATCCTGGTTGGGCAGGGAAAATGCTGTAAAAATTACCCTCTTACCTAGGATTTTATACTTATTCCGATTCCTATCCATCCCGATCCTGAGATCACCTCTGCAAAAATTCCAATGCCAGATAATACGTTTCATCTGGCGCAATAAGGGATATCGCTGCCCTAAAAGTGTGCTTCTTAGAAGACGTACCCAAGGAGGACTAGGTTTGCCAGACATATGGAGGTATTATCAAGTTGCTCAATTAACACAGTTCTTGATTGTATACTCACAGGGTAGTAGACCGGATTGGGTTGAAATGAAGAGACAAGCTATTCCATTACATACTATAGATTACCTAGCTTGGGCCCCCCTAAAAATAGACTCCCCCATAATGGCTCCCACCTTATCGCACTCAATGGCCCTATGTGACCTATTATACAAATCCTCCTATCTAATTTATGAGCTTCACCCCTAAGCGCACATCTTCCACAACCCCAGTTTTCCCCTAGGCCAGAATATTAGGGCATTTCAGGGGCTAACAAACAAGGGCTTATCCCAAATTGGCCACTTTCTTTCCTCTATGGGTCTCCTCACGGCAAGCCATTGCATTAGCAAACTGGATATGCTATCATCTGGAAGATTCCATCTGTATCAAATCCGACATTTTATCTTATCTTTATGGACCTCAAAACCCGAACCCCTGAATATAACTGCATACGAAAAATGGTGCTCTGGATGCATGGATCAGAGGGGAGGAATATCTATGATTTAGAACAGAGAATCCTGAGAAACCACCTTCCGCACTGAGCTGAGAACAGGATCTTAAGGTCACTTAGCATGTGGTACTCAAAGTTCCAGAAGTTCTTTAAGGGCATAACTAATGTCTCTCTTATAGATGCAAGTACCAAAATACTCACACAATGGTATAATATACCTTTACGTATTGGCCAAGATTTTTCTAGGCACATCCCCACTATGCTTTAGAGGATGTGAGATGACAGGATCTTTATTCCACATATGGTGGGAGTGTCCCCATATTTGGGGCTTCTGGAACAGGATCTTTTCTTTGTTGCACAAAGTGACCGGTATGTCTGTGTCAAAAACACCTGATATTGCCTTACTGAATGGATGCCCAGTAGGATGTCCTAAGTCTCTCTGGATTCTCATTCATTTCATATTGCTGGGCACTAAAATAACGATAGCCGAGCATGAAAACAGCCTACAGTGTCCTTTGCTGCTGCTTAAAGGAAAATATCCTGGGTAATGGTATAGGAAAAGACAGTCAGTATCCTCCAGTCCACTGCAGATAAACACAACATGGTATGGGAACCGTGGAAGACCTATATACAACAACCACCACAGCCCCTATAGCAGAATACAACAAATCTAGTTCTATGTACCTCTATAATGCCTTCAGATACTCTGATATTCACTCTTTACTTTCTCCTTCCTCCTCCTCTACTCTACTTTGTATATCCTGGTACTCCACTTACATGGTTTGGTATATAAATACCAGGGGATCGTCTGTTACAGACGCTACAACAAGCTTCATTCGGGCAAAATTTGAACCTCGAATTTTAAGGTCAACACGTACAGATGTTATGTTTATTGATAACAAACACCATCTTTTCTTCTTCCTCTTCTGTACTTCGTTACTCACTGAGGATTCCCATATTACGGGGTTTGTTTGTGTACCATATATGGCTCAATATACTCTCTGTTTATTGTAAGTTTCTTAATCTTTAGTAGCAATGCCTCCCCCCTCAACACAGTATGCTTCCAGTTGGGGTGTCTGGGTGAGGGAGACAAGAGAATTACCATGAAATCTACCTTATTGTCTCAACACTTAATGATGTACACCTTCATATGTTAACAATATGATTGTATCGCAGACAATTTCATTGTTATCTTATAGTTTTTGCTCATGTTTCCTTTTTTGGAAAAATCTCAATAAAAATATTGAAATATAAAATACCAAAAAAAATTAAAAAATGGTGTGGCTGCCCCCCCCCCAAAATCCATACCAGGCCCTTCAGGTCTGATATGGATATTAAGGGGAACCCCGCACCAATTTCTTTTTTTTTTTTAATGGCGTGGGGGTCCCCCAGGCCTCCAGGCACTATATACTCTGAACAGCAGTATATATACTATACGGTCTGCCCTACATACTCTGCAGAAAAATTGGCCTTAGGTGTTGGTGGTACCAGAACACTGTAAGCCCTCACAGTTATTCTTGTTGGGAGCAGGAACGGGCCCTGCTCTGAAATACTATATCAAGAATTGTAATTACATGCCCCTGTTAAACAGGGAGGAGAAAAATTGGGCCTTGGGTGGTGGTGATGGTGCCACAACACTGTAACCCCTCACAGATACTCGTGTTGGGTGCAGGAACGGGCCCTGCTGTGAATTATTATATAAAAATGTATAATTACATGCCCCTGTTAAACAGGGGCAGAAAAATTGGGCCTTGGGTGGTGGTGGCGGTGGTGCCACAATACTGTAACCCCTCACAGATACTTTTGTTGGGCACAGGAATGGGTCCTGCTGTGCAACATGACTGCCAGTTTCTTGTCCTTCTGTGGCACCCCCTCTCTAGGCTCACGTTACTCCTTTCCTCAACCTAGGAACCAACATCGGAACCTTCAAATCACTGCGCATCCTCCAGCAGCATATAAATGACACTGTGGTTGAATAATTCTGGGGACTCCTCCATGCATGATGGTGGGGCTCTAAAGAAGAAATGGGCGCACTCTGTACTCGATCAAAATGATTTTATTCAGAACATCCCAAAGTGTTGACATAAAGCTGGTAGATGCTTTTCACACACTCCAAGTGTGCTTAATCATTATTAAGCACACTCAGAGTGTGTGAAATGCATCTACCAGCTTTCTTTCAACACTTTGGGATGTTCTGAAAAAAAGAATTTTGATTGAGTCCAGAGTTCGGCCATTTCTTCTTTTGATTATATGAGGAGGAGAGCTGAGGCGGGCACCCAATATCATCCGTCCATACTGTACTACTAAGTCCCGGAAGGAGAGTAATGTGCCTGAATGGACAACATCTTGGAGGACCTTAATCCCATACCGGGCCCACAATTGTGGGTCCAGTATCATCCTAAAGTGAGGGAGGGAGGGATTCCCCCACAGTGGGCAAAAGGGAGAGTATTGGGGAGGGCGTAAAAACTTCTTCCTAGCAGCTGTCCACACTTTGAGGGTCACCTTAGTGGGGCTTGGGAGTAAAGGATAAGCAATGGGGCCTCTATATACTAGATTCCCTAATTCTTTGAATGAGCCCAAGATAGCGGCCTCCAAGCAGGTAGCCGCATTCATTCCGGATTGCTCAAACCACCATCTTACAGTGACTAATATTGCTGCCCAGTAATATACCACCCTGCAGTGCACCAACCTGGGGGCAGATCCTTTCCATAAAAATGAGCCTATACATACATCCAACTCTTTGAAAAAAGAACTAGGGAGCCATACCGGACAATTTCAGAATATATAATTAAATTTAGGTAAATATAGCATTTTCAGCACATTTATGTGGCCTAGTAAATTAAGTGGTAGCTCCCTCCACCTGGAACAATGTTCTCTTAGTCTCGTGACAATAGGCTGGAGGTTAAGACTATGAAAAGGCTTGGAAGTCCCTGGTCACTACAATCCCTAGATATTTAAACTCCTCTACCCAGAGTAGCATGGTCTGTGACGCCGCCACTTGGGCCTGAGGATCTATCGGGAATATAACAGATTTCGACCAATTAATCCTAACCCTGGAAAATCGCCCAAATTCATTAAAAGTCTCCAGTGCTGCTTGCAATGAGGTCCCAGCATCATGCGAGTATAGCAATGCATCATCAGCATATAAGGAGATTTTCTCCTCCAGAGGGCCAACTCTGAGCCCCTGAACACGGAGTGACTCCCAAATCAGGATTGCCAGTGGTTCAAGAGCCAGAGCAAACAGGCAGGGTGACAGGGGGCAACCCTGCCTGGTGTTCCCCTGGAGGAGAAAAAAATTCAGAGAGGGTGTCATTTGTATGGATCCTGGCCCTAGGAGATTTATAAAGCATACCTAGCCATTTAAGGAACCTAGGACCAAATCTTCTTTAGGATCTCCCAGAGTTATTCCCATTCAGTGGAATCAAAAGCTTTCCCCGCGTCTAGAGAAGCTATGACTCCGTTGTCGTGAGAGGTGTCCAGATTGGGAAAAAGTCTACGGATGTTGATATCCGTGCCCTTTCCCAGCATGAACCCCGTCTGGTCTTGATGGTCCAGATCCTCAATTACCGTGGCCAGCCTAAGAGCCAGAATTTTAGCCAGTAATTTGTCATCGGCATTGATCAGAGATATGGGCCTGTATGAAGCACATTCCTCAGGGTCCTTACCGGGTATGGGCAACAACACCACCACCGCCTCGCCCATAGAATCTGGCAGAGAGCCTAGAGTGGAAACATGTGAGAAGAGGGAGGTCAGCCTGGGGGCCACAACTCCTGGTGCACAGAGTAAAATTCTATGGATATTCCATCCGGACCGGGGGCCTTCCCCGACTGCATGCAGCCCATGGCCGTCTGCACCTCCTCCAGAGAAATATCTTTATCTAGGGCCTTGCTTTTGTCTGGGTCAAGTTTAGTAAATGGGATCAGATCTAGGTAGTCGGTCAGTTCGCTAGCAGTATAAGTCACCTTTGAAGAGTATAAGTCTTGCTAAAAACCTAGCACTAATTGTCTCAGGAGTGGTCAACAGAGTGCCATCCATGTCCTTCAGCCTACCCACATGTGTCATCGCATATTGACCTTTGGCTAACCAGGCTAGAAGCCTCCCATTTTTGTCCCGATACACAAATAACCTTTGGAGACTAGCTAATATGGATTTTTTAGTGAGGTCAGTCCGAAGTAAAGATAGTTCCCTTACGGTGTGTTGCCAGGAGACATAATTATTGAGTACGGAGTTAGTACATATAATTTTTCCTTTGCCTGGGCTTGTTCTTCCAGCTGCCTGAGAGACTGCAAAGATCCCCTCTTTTTATCTGTATTTTTTTTTATGTATTCCTCTCTAAACCACGCTTTAAACGCATCCCATAGTATCAGGGGCTTAGAGGAGTCTGCATTACTCAGCCAAAAGTTGCACAACGCCTCCGGACTATCCTCTTGGATCTCTGTGTCTATAATCAAATATCTGGACAACCCCCATATCCTCTGACCCCCAGGTGTAGCCGTCTGGACCGTGACCATCAGTGGGGCATGATCCAAGATGTCTCGAGAGAGAGAATCTTGGTGGATGTCGCCTCTTGCAGCAGGTCAGGGGAGGCGAAGGCCATGTCTATGTGGGACAGCGTCTGATAAGTGGTGGAGAAGCAAATAAACTGGGCAGCAGAGGGATGAAAATGTGCCAGAGATCTGTTGGGTGGAAGAAGGATGCCCATTGGGATAGACCGGTGGAGGTAGGGGGTGAGGGCTGGCGTCTATCTAGCTCATTAGACATGACCAAATTAAAATCCCCCACAAGCAGCACTCTACCCACATCATATTGTGTAACAGCCTGCATTAACGTGTGGAGTAAGGTAATATCAGCGGGGGGAGGCAAATATATTCCCAATATCACATATGGAGATCCTGCTATTAATGGATGAACAATAACATATCTGCCCCCTGGATCTATCCTAACTGCCAGAAGTTGGAAAGACAGGGATCTGTGCACCAGAACACTTACCCCCCTGGCGTAATTAGAATAGGAAGCATGGTAATGGGCACAGACCCAGGCCCTCCTCAACTCCAGGAACCTCAAACCCAGGGACCTTTTTATTGCAGAATTGAGGCCTCTGACATTCCAAGACAGCACTGTAAAATTAGCCATAGTACCTGTACAAACATAAGTAAAGGATAACAGTCTGCCCTATGATTCTGAATTCATCTGCAGGCGTGCAGTGCCCTGCCATCTTTCCTACAAACCGTCACCACTTGACCACAGGGCAGGTGCACAAGCCCAGATGACCTTCCATTGTATGTAGTGTAAAGAGCACATAGACCAACCAGGTATAACCTTGAAAAAAAAAACGCTCATCCTTATGGACGGCAATGTCCATCCAACTCCGCCCCCCACCCCGTGCGCCCTCAAACAGTGAGGGGCACATGACCCCACAAAGTGTCCAGGGACAAAGTCAGGAGAATCGGGAGGCGTGAACCCAATTAGGACATTTCAATGTCCGTATAGTGAAATTGTTAGGAAACTTTGCGTGTAAAAGTAGAGGAATAAAAAACCATAGGTGGAATAAGGTTAGCAACAACAAAAATAAGAAGAAAAAGGAAAAATCTGCTGACATGAGATGCTGGAGAGCTAGAGACTCGGACATCCAGCAAGGGAGGACACTCAGAACATGTCCAAGTCTGCGATCTGGGTAATACTAAAGTTCTCACATAGGGTCAGTAGCACCGGGTCTGCAAATCAGGATAGCGTTCAGTGAGGGCCGAGGTCAGCACGAGTCTTAGCTTAGGAACAGATTATCTGTACACAACAGTGTCTCACGGATCACAGTGCCATATATACCAGGCTAGTCCCGCACATAAAACATCACCCTCACCTCCTCATAGTCGACCAATCAAACTGTAACTCCAGTCAGTAGTAATCAAGAGTGGAGCATGGGGGGGAAGTAGGCACACTTTGGAGGTAGTGTTTCCAGCCACGCGCTGACATCCTTAGGGCTAGTGAAGATCCGCACCGTTTCTCCATCGACCACCCGTAGCTTAGCCGGGAACAGGATACTGTAGCGAATCCCTTTGACTCGAAGAGCCGCTTTCACGGTGTCAGAGAAGCGACACTGCCACTGTGTCTCCAGTGTATAGTCCGGAAACATAATGAGTTTGGATTTTGCGATATGGGATGTCACCCACCCCACGGGCTGCCCTGAGTAGCTCATCCCTATCCCGGAAATTTAACAAGCGAAGGATGAAGGTGCGGAGGGGCGACCCCTCTGGTCCCGGCCTTGGCGGTACTCGGTGTGCCCTCTCCACAGTAAAATATGGTGAAAGTCGTGAAGACTGTGGGATTGTGCTCCCCCTACCCCTTCCGGGAGAACTACAATATGGAGGTTGTTTCTATGGCTCAGATTTTCAGCATCTTCAGCCCGATATTCTAGCACCTGCACCTTAGTATGAAGTGCCCTGATAGAGGCCTCGTGGTCATTCACAGCGTCCTCCACGTCTCCAACATGCTGCTCAGCCACTGTGATTCTGCAGGGGATCTTGTCTAGATCTTGTCTCAGCAGCCCCACATCTAATTGCACAGCTTCTATCTATCATGTGAGTGCTGTTTGACAGGCTGTAATAGCCGCCATCACCACGGTATACCAGGCGGAGTGGCCTCAGAGTTCCTCTCGAAGTCCGTCTCCGACGCCATATTGCTAAAGCGCGCTGGCTTCTGCCGCTGATCAAATGCTAGACTCGCTACAGCCTCTATGCCCGGGGTAAATTTCAACTTCAACTCTCAGGGGTTCTAGAAGGCATTCAGGGGCTATAAGTCCGATAGTGTACAGTATAAAGTTTACCCAGATTCGGATCATGATTCGGATTCCTCTCCGGCAAAGCTCAGAAAGCACGTCTGCTCAGTCCGCCATCCTGGCCACACCCCCCGTTACTGCCAGTTTAACGCCATATAGTTTTGTGTGTTACTGCCAGTTCAATGCCATATAGTTCTGTGTGCGTTACTGCCAGTTTAACGCCATATAGTTTTGTGTGTTACCGCCAGTTCAATGCCATTTACTTCTGTGTGCATTACTCGCAATTTAATGCCATATAGTTATGTGTGTGTTACTGCCAGTTTAACGCCATATCGTTCTGTGTGCTTTACTGCCAGTTCTACATCATATAGTTTTGTGTGCGTTACTGCCGGTTTAATGTCATATAGTTTTGTGTGTGTTACTGCCAGTTTAACGCCATATACTTTTGTGCAGTGCTGCCAGTTTAACAGCATTTTCTTCTGTGTGCGTTACTTCCAGTTTAACGCCATATAGTTCTGTGTGCGTTACTGACAGTTTAACGCCATATAGTTGTGTGCATTACTCCCAGTTCAATGCCATTTACTTCTTTGTGCGTTACTGGCAGTTTAACGACATATAGTTCTGTGTGCGTTACTGCCAGTTTAACACCATATATTTTTGTGCGTTTCTGCCAGTTTAATGCCATTTTCTTCTGTGTTCGTTACTGACAGTTCAACGCCATATAGTTCTGTGTGCGTTACTTCCAGTTTAATGCCATATAGTTCTGTTTGCGATACTGACAGTTTAACGCCATATAGTTTTGTGCGTTACTGCCAGTTCAATGGCATTTACTTCTGTGTGCGTTACTGGCAGTTTAACGCCATATAGTTCTATGTGCGTTACTGCCAATTTAACACCATATCGTTCTGTGTCCATTACTGCCAGTTTAATGCCATATATTTGTGTGCGTTACTGCCAATATAATACCATTTACTTCTGTGTGCTTACTGACAGTTTCACGCCATATAGTGTGTGCGTTCCTACCACTTTAACGCCATTTACTTCTCTGTGCATTACTGCCAGTTACTGCCACAGCATGCAGAGGAGGTGGTGGACTTGTTTACTAAACCTTTCTCATCCTCCACATCCTCTGGCATGCAAGCAGAGACAAGTGTGCAGTCCCTTGCAGTTGCCAGAGTGGATAAACCTGCCTCCTTGTCCACATCCTGCCATAGCCCCATCATCAGCCTATGCATTGAGGTAAAAAAACACCTGTCAGTGACCGGTCCCCAGCCCCCCCATTTCACTTATCTGAACCCTCAAATTTGTCCCACTGGGATGCGCCATCTCTCTGCTGATAGCAGTGCAGCCATTGGCTTCTGCTACTGTTAATCAAATCCAATGACGCAGGAAGAGGAGGACTTCCTTTATGTCAGAAACCATGAATCAGACGAGTACGTTTCCTGGAGATGGACAGTCTGGCGGAAGGCAAACATAATTTT
This sequence comes from Lithobates pipiens, assembly GCF_037356315.1. Lineage (NCBI taxonomy): Eukaryota > Metazoa > Chordata > Amphibia > Anura > Ranidae > Lithobates > Lithobates pipiens. Next base: position 179,931,259 of record NW_027507718.1, read on the forward strand.
CTCCTTTGTTTGTGTCAGAAACCATGAATCAGACCGAGACAGAAGTACAATTAAATCACACTTGTTTATTAAATAAAAATAAAAAGGTAAATAGAGTAAGCGTGGTCAAAGCATAGCCAGAGTTCAATAACCAGATCGGGTAATCAGCCAGGCCAGAAGTCAGGGATCCAAGTGGAGCAACAGCAAGCAGGATAAGGAGCCAGAAGGGATGTCAGAAAGCCAGTCTTAAAACAGAACCGCAGGAGATGGTTTCTTATGATGTGACCAAGGCGAAGGCAGAGATGAAGTGAGCTGGACAGCTTTAAGAAGGCAGGTCAGACGAGCATGATCAGGAACAGCTGGTAACTGTGGAGAGAGATGAGAGCTGGAAATTAGCCGACAGCTGAGCAGCCAGCCCAGAGAAGGAAGGGCTAAGCCAGCCCTGATACTTTCCTCTCAAGGCCCACTTTATCCAGACACCATCATTCCTATGTCACAGAACACACAGGAGGAGAGAGGGGAGGGGGGTGTCGAGGAGGAATCTGGCACTTTCATAGGCTTCGAATAAGAGGAACACATGCGTCAATCTTTAAGTGATGGCTTTCCAACTCCAGGACCCTTGGGAGTAGTACGTGGCTGGGAGGAGGAAGTTGCAGATGCTGACATCCTGAGTGACCCAGAAGTGTCTGCTTCTCAAGTCTTGGCAAATTTGAGGCGCATGGCCAACCACATGCTTCAAAGCCTGCGAAAGGACCCAAGAATACGTGGTATAAAGGAGAAGGATGATTACTGGTTGTCAACCCTCCTTGACCACCGTTATAAGGGGAACTCATAAGTGGAGTTCTGAGATAAGGTCTCAGAACTCATCCTGTCCCCACAGAGAGTGCAGAAGATAAAATCTCTTGAGGACACGTTAAAGAGGATTTTATTGAACATTTTTCCTGACTCCAGTAGCTTACAGTGTCGTGAAAAACGTTGTTTTGAGTTTTCTGTTGGTCAAGAGAGGAACGTTGGAGAAGGCGTCCTCCTAAGTGAGGCATTTCTGATTTTTTTTAGTCCTCACAGCACAGGGCTGTCAGCTTCCACATCCCACCAGCAGCGTGGACAATTACCTTGGGGCCAAAACAGAGATGCAGAGCTTTCCAGCTGACGATCCACTGATTTGCTGGGTCCTGAGAATAGACCCCTGGCCAGAACTTGTCCGGTATGCTATTGAGTTGGACTGTCCTGCATCCAGCGTGCTTTCAGAAGGGGCATTCAATGCTGCAAGAGGTTTCGTTACTGATCATAGAACGCGCCTGTCCACAGACTTCGTGGACCATTTGACTTATCAGTCCTGGATTACCAGCTATGAAACCCCTGATGCTGATGTCTCTGATTAAGTCTTTTTGGGATGTGGAATCTCTGCAGGACTTTGAGGCTGCCTAGCTTTGAGGGTTTTCAATTGCATTTTTTTACAGCAAGGCCAATTCTTGCTTTCATCAAGATTACCTCAATAGGGTTACAGTGGGGAGGCGCCACCGACACCCAAAGACCAATTTTTACGCACTCGTTACTTCTATACAAAGTCAAAGTGACACCATAATGTATCTAAAAAATCTCTAATCTCTAATTGTTCCCAGTGCACTACATTATGGCCTCATTCTGTAGACTGGCTCCCCAGCTGTTGCTGAGCAAAATAAAGGCAGCTTGCAGGAAAAAAATTAGTTTTTTGGCTTTATAAATGCAATTATTGCTGCAGAAGTTTCTAGACATGGTACAGATCTGCCACTTTACAGATAGACTAATGCCGCGTACACACGATCAAGCAAGCGGGTGGAAAAGTCCGGCAAACTGAAGTCCGCCGGACAATCCCTCCGTGTGTAGCCTCCGGCATACTTTTTTGACCCGTAAGTACGGTGGACTTAGAAAGTAGTTTTGCACTCCAATCTTCCCGCCGGACTCACATTTCGGCGGACAATCCGGCCGTCTGTGTGCCAGTCCGCCGTACTTTTGAAATGAGCGGACTTTTCCGGCCCGGAGAAAAGTCCGCTCATTTCGAGCGGGTCTCCGGGTAGGCGGGGCCCGCGAAGGAGACGTCGCTGGCCCCGCCACCTGTTATGGACTTAAAGGGGAACCCCAACGCCGAAAAAAATCGGCGTGGGAGTCCTCCCAGGTCCACATCAGACCCTTGTCCGAGCACGCTACCCGGCCGGCCAGGAAAGGGGGGGACGAGCGAGCGCCGCCCCCCCTCCTGAGCCGTACCAGGCCGCGTGCCCTCAACATGGGGGGTGCCTTGGGGAAGAGGGGCCGCGTGGCCCCCCCACCCCAAAGCACCTTGTCCCCATGTTGATGAGGACAAGGGCCTCTTCCCGACAACCCTGGCCGTTGGTTGTCGGGGTCTGCGAGCGAGGGGCTTATCGGAATCCGGGAGCCCCCTTTAATAAGAGGCCCCCGGATACCGTCCCCCCACCCTATGTGAATGAGTATGGGTTACAACGTACCCCTACCCATTCACCTGTAAAATAATGTACAAGAAGATAGCGGAGGAGTCCGGTGAGAAGACCCCCGAAGACGGAAGACCCCTGGAGCTGTGCAATAAACTATTTTATCTTGTGTGTTTTGTTTTTTTACAGGTGAATGGGTAGGGGTACGTTGTACCCCATACTCATTCACATAGGGTGGGGGGCCGGTATCCGGGGGCCCCCTTACTAAAGTCCCCGTATTAGTCCACTGAAAAAGTGCCGTGTGTGGGCAAGTAGCCCGTTCAGAAAGTCCGACGGACAGTCTGGCGGGAAGTCCGCCAGACTAAGTCCGTCGGATAGTCGCTACGTGTGTACGCGGCATAAAGGGACCCCCCAGGCACTATATTGGATATATTTTTCATTGTTAGGCTTTCATTTTAACTACTTCCCGACCGCCAGCCATCAAATGACGGCCAGGTGGCGCACCTATTGTGGCAGGAGGCCGTCATATGACGTCCTGCCGTTTAAACAGGGAATACACACGATCATGCGCGCGCATCCCTGTTTCTTCGGTGGCGGTGTGTCACGGAGACACCAATTGCCACCGAAGGGGGTGAACTGAACAGCCATTGGGTATGGCTGTTTACCACGTGACTTCGTCGCGGCCAATCACAGATGGCCCCACCCCCACTGTGCACGGCGCATGCGCGTGTTCGCGATTGCGCTGCACGTGCACGTCGGTTGGCAGTGTGTTCCCGGAAACACTGCTCGTCACAGACGCTGGTAAACAGCCATTGGCCAGCTGTTTACCCACATGATCGGCTGTGATCGTTTCACAGCTGATCACTAAAATGTAAACAAACCGCAGTAGCGAGATGTTGCCGGGTTCTCCTCCTCACACACCGATCGTGTGTGAGGAGGAGATTGCAGTAATTTCTCGTTACCACTTACAGTGTACAACAATCATACTGATTGCCCCCCCAATAAAGAGGACCTGTCACCACCCCTCATAGTACCTGTCACTCACAGTCCATCAGAGTACCTGTCATAGTCCATCAGAGTACCTGTCAGAGTACCTGAGTACCAGAGTACCTGTCAAAATCCATCAGAGTACCTGAGTACCTGTCACAGCCCATCAGAGAACTCTAGTACTTGTCACAGCCCATCAGAGTACCCGAGTACCTGTCACAGCCCATCAGAGTACCCAAGTACCTGTCACAGTCCATCAGAGTACCCGAGTACCTGTCATAGCCCATCAGAGTACCCGAGTACCTGTCAGTCCATTCGAGTACCCGAGTACCTGTCACAGTCCATCAGAGTACCAGAGTACCTGTCACAGTCCATCAGAGTACCCGAGTACCTGTCACGACCCATCAGAGTACCCGAGTACCTGTCACAGCCCATCAGAGTACCGAGTACCTGTCACGGTCCATCCGAGTGCCCAAGTACCTGTCACCAGGCCATCAGAGTACTCAAGTACCTGTCACCAGCCCATGCCTCATAGAATATATAGGTTGGGGTGTTTGCTTTCCAAAATGGGGTCATTTTGTGAGTAATTGCACTGTCCTGGTGCTCTAGGACCTTCAAAAGTGTGATAGGTAGGAATGAAATGAGATGTGCCATTCATGATCCTAGAACGCCTGAAGGTACTACTTCAATGTTCGACCTCTCTATGTGACCAGACTGTGTAAAAGTCCTACACATGTGGTATCGCCATACTCAGGAGGAGTAGCAGAATGTGTTTTGGGGTGTAATTTTTGCTATATACATGCTATGTGTTAGAAATATCTTATAAATTTACAACTTTGTGTAAAAAAAAGCGTTTTCATTTTTTTCCACATTTTCCAAAAACTTCTGGAAAAAAATGAACTGTTCAAAAGACTCATTATGCCTCACAGATTATACGTTGGGGTGTTTGCTTTCCATTTTATGGGAAATTCCATTGTCATGGTACTCCAGGGCCTTCAAAAGTGTAATAGGTGGTTGAGAAATGAGATGCGTCATTTTTGCTTGTAGAACATCTGAAGGTACTACTTCAATGTTGGTGCTCTGCATGTGGCCAGGCTGTGTAAAAGTCTCACACATGTGGTATCAAGATACTCGGGAAGAGTAGTAGAATGTATTTTGGGGTGTAATTTGTTGTATGCATATGCTGTGTGTGAGAAATAACCTGATAATTTGACAATTTTGTAAAAAAAATAATAATAATAATTGTGGGAAAAAATGACAACTTAAAAAAACTCACCATGCTACTTACTTAATACCTTGGAATGTCTACTTTATAAAAAGGGGTCATTTGGGGTGTATTTGTACATTCCTGACTTGTTAGTGTCTCAAGAAATGAGATACACCTGATGTACTGAAGGCCTGATCAGATGTGATCAATTTTCAGTGATTGGCACCATAGTTTGTAGACTCTATAACTTTCACAAAGACCAAATAATATTCACTAATGCGGGTTATTTTTACCAAAGATAAGTAGCACTATAAATTTTGGCCAAAATTTCTGAAGAAAAATTACTAATTAGAAAAAATGTATGACATAAACAAAGAAAAATACATTTTTTTCACAAAATTTACATTTTATTTTATTTATAGCACAAAGAATAAAAAAAACCACTAGTGATTAAATACCACTAAAAGAAACCTCTATTTGTGTGGAAAAAAAGAGGCAAGTTTCATATGGGTACAGTGTTGCATGACTGAGTAATTGTCATTCAAACTGTGAGAGCGCTGAAAGCTGAAAATTGGTCTGGTCAGGAAGGGGGTGTAAGTGCACTGTATTGAGGTGGTTAAAAATAAAAAAAAAACTCATTGAAAAATTACATTTTTCACAAACTTTTTTTCATTGATATATGTCCCCCAGGGCAGGACCCCTATAACCATTGTATGCCCAATTACTTGCATATACGCCTTCAAAATTGACTTTTTTGATTTTTGATGTTCGGGTCCCATTAACTTTAATGGGGTTCGTTATTCGGATTCGAACTTTTGCGGTGTTTGGAAGTTCTGGTGCGAACCGAACAGCGGTCTATTCAGCCCATCCCTACTCATCACTCAGACTTCATTTTAAATTTCAAATAAAAAACTGAAACCAAAACTAATAAGAAATTTAAAAGGATTTGGGATCCATTTATTGCCTATCGACCATTGCCTAATAGACTTATAATCTCCTAATTTAACATAAACTAATAGTGAAAAGCATATTAACGAAGCTTTTAGGTGCTCACTCTTTTCTAACACCTGCCCATTAGGTTCCCCCCTCATTTTATCCATTTCTCTCGCAATACTCATGTTCTTTAACTACCTGGTTCTGTTCCCATGATGTTCATTTGCCTACCAAACTACGCTCTGTGACATTATGCAATGGCATTATACTGGGGCTATAACGTTTGTGATGCTTAAAGTGTATCTCCACTTTTGATTAGAAAAAACTATTTCCTCTAGGTGATCTATGTACATTACAGGGATTTTAGCAAATTTTGTTGCAGATTCCTACCTGTTTCTGCTATGAAGAAAAAGTAATTGTTCTTCTAAGGCCGCGTACACACGGGCGGATTGTCTGCCCAACTTAGTCCGCTGAACCGTGTTTCAGCGGACAATCCGCTCGTGTGTGGGCTTCAGCGGACTTTTTCAGCGGACAGTCTGACGGACTTTGTCTTTCGGAATTTCCGTAATTTTGTCCATCCAAACTTGGTTTTGTCCGTCCAAACTTGGTTTCAGCGGACAGTCCGCTCGTGTGTAGGCAAGTTGGACGGACTAAGTATGGTGCATGCTCAGAAAGGATTTACACGGCCGAAGGTTGCATTGCAGTGTATTGGACGTCGTTTTTCTAGTCCCGTCGTACGTGCTGTACACGTCATCGCGCAAGTTTTCAGCGGACTGTCTGTTCATCGTGTGTGGTCAAGTCCGTTCATTCAAAATTTGGACGGACTGTCTGTCGGATTGTCTGACGAACTTAGTTGGGCAGACAATCCGCCCGTGTGTACGCGGCCTATGTCTTTTGAATACTGAATCTGAATGAGTTCCATTTTCATTATTTTTCATCTGATGCACATGTTCTAATTAGGAGAGTAGCAGGGTCTGCCTTCCTTTAGAAGTGATTAACACTTTAGGACCATCTCACCAAAATTACATTTTAGTGCAGACTTCGGGGAAAAGCAATCAGCCAATTACACAAGCAGGAAATGATATCTCTAATGCCTTGTACACACGGTCGGACATTCCGACAACAAAGTCCTTCGGATTTTTTTCCGACGGATGTTGGCCCGAACTTGTCTTGCATACACACGGTCTCACAAAGTTGTCAGAAAATCCGATCGTTCAGAACGCAATGCCGTATAACATGTACGACGGGACTATAAAGAGGGCAGTAGCTAATAGCTTTCATCTCTTAGCCCTTGTACACACAGTCGGACATAAAGACGGAAAATGTCCGATCGGACTGTGTTGTCGGATAATCCGACCGTGTGTGGGCTCCATCGGACTGTTTCCATCGAAATATCCGACCGACAAAGTTTTAGAGCCGGGACAATCGTTTGTAGAGAATTCCGAATGTTTGTAGAGAATTCCGATCGGACAAAGTGCCATGCATGCTCAGATCAAATTCCTAGACCAAAGCTACTGGCTACTAGCCTGAACGTAGTCCCGTCGTAACTAAATAACGTCATCACGTTCTGAACAATTGGATTTTCCGACAACTTTGTCTGACCGTGTGTATGCAACACCAGTTTTGGACAAAATCCGTCGGACAAAATCCGACGGATTTGGTTGTCGGAATGTCCGACCATGTGTATAAGGGCTTAGTCTATTATGAGCATGCGTGGCACTTTGTCTGTCGGAATTGTCTACACACGATCGGAATTTAAACTGATTTTTTTGTCGGAAAATTTTAGATTCAGCTTGCAAACTTTGTGCGTCGGAAAATCCGATGGAAAAAGTCCAATGGAGCCCACACACGATCAGATTTTCCGACAACATGATCCGATCGCACTTTTTCCGTCGGAAAATCCGACCGTGTGTTTGGGGCATAAGGTTGGTGTATGGAACAACTCCAGATTGCCATTTTGCATTGAATTTTACATAAAATTAAAGCGGCTGCAGATTGGAAAGGAAAAGCAATTTTTAATAACATTCATTTACAATATGGCTTTTCTAGCAAACATATATACTATAATATTGTTTTTTTTGTGGAGTCAACTGTTAACCTTATGAAGTTTGGGACTAGTTATGTTTATATTGTATGCTGCTAAACTTCAAACCTAAAAATACCAATAAAAATATTAAGCAAGAAAAAAAAATGACTAAGCCTCTGCAGTCTGGCAGCACATTATAACAGCCTGCCAAAGCCTGTAATGAAGCACAATGCAGCTGCAGCTCCAGTCCCATGTCCCAAAAGATGCAAAGTAGGACTGAGAAAACACATGTAAAAAAGAAAAGCGTGGCGCTCACAGCTATAACTAATATAAACTACTAAGTGTGCCCTTTAGGTTCATATGCACTGCTATAGGATGTAAGAGAAATAGCAGTCTGCATCAGTAACAGAGTGCACCAGCCATCCTCGCTGTCGCTGCACTCAGCATTCCCCTCCTTCCCTCTCCCAGAGTCCTTTGCCCTAAACACATGACGTCAGAATAGCACTGACATTGCAAAGCAGTTGCTTCTCACTGTATTTCACAGGCTGTGCCATCTATCCCTGGATCCCTACAGGATGGGAGCCCCAGAACATTGTCGCTGTGACTACAGCCTTCTGTTATTGCTGCTTGTCATTGTGTCTGCAGTCAGTGCAGGGGATCTCTTTGATGCCCAGCTGGGAGACATCACCTCCTGCAGCCAGCAGTGTCAGTTCACCTTCAAGCACAAAAGCTCCAATGAAGTAAGTAACCTCAAATCCAAGCTGTGTGTGTGTGTGTGTGTGTGTGTGTTTGTGTCAATAAATTGGATCCGGTAATGTAATATGTATGCCTATATTTGCCTACAAAGATGTCACCCGGCATCCATGTTACTGCATCCTGCGTATATGATGCTTTCACGGCCCAACATCTGCTGATTTTATCATGACATCTGGGACATGTCATTTTAAGATTGCGATTAGCATGACGGTCATCGGTATGTGACATTGTTTAAAGTAATTAGCAGGTGCAGCCGAAGACAAAAACATTGGATGTTGGAAAAGGTGGATGATGCATACTGCTTTTTTTGTGCTATTGTCATAGCACTGAATTAAGCCAAATAGCTTCCTTTCTTTGCTGTTGCTTCTCTTCTCTTGGTGGGTGTGTAATTGCACATCCCTAGAGTGAATGTCACAGCAATCTCTCACTAGAGGAAACTGTTGGTGTAATATACACGCCTAAAGAAATCCAACCTTGCTGCATGCAATGTGTATCTCCATCATAAATATAACTGTATTATTGTAGTAGATTATTTGTTAAAAAAATAATGGATGCAAAAGATACAGTATGTACATTTTTCCAATTATTATAAACTGTAGCTTTATGATCCTGAATAATTACACAGCTAGAATATATATATCCCAGTGTAACTGCTTTTTAATCATTTGTTTTCTATTCCTGATAAAAAAAAAAAAATATATATATATATATATATATATACCTAATATGAGCTTTGCTTCTAATTTATTTATGTGGATTCCTGGCTTAAGGTGTTGTGCACTCATCAAGAACGTTGTGTACTAAAACAGATTGCTTTAGGCCAAGATAAATGAACCTGTTTAGGTAACCAGCTCAGCATGTGAAATCTTATATTTATTGCAACGTCATGTCACATTATTATTTATATATATTTATTATATACAGTGCCTTGAAAAAGTATTCATACCCATTGAAATGTTCCACATTTTTTCATGTTAGAACCAAAAAAAAAATGTATATTATTGGAACTTTATTTACATAATTGTGACGTGGAAGGAAAATGATAAATGGCTTCAAAATTGTTTTACAAATAAATATCTGAAAAGTGTGGCATGCATTTGTTTGCAGCCCCCTTTACTCTGATACTCCTAACTAAAATCTAGTGGAACCAATTGCCTTCAGAAATCACCTAATTAATAAATAGAGTCCACCTGTGTGTAATTTAATTTCAGTATAAATACTGCTTTTCTGTGAAGCCCTTAGAGGTTTGTTAGACCTTAGAGAACAAACAGCATTGTGAAGGCCAAGGAACATACCAGACAGGTCGGGGATAAAGTTGTGGAGAAATTTAAAGCAGGGTTAGGTTATAAAAAAAATCCCAAGCTTTGAACATCTCACAGAGCACTGTTCAATCCATCATCCAAAATTGGAAAGAGTATGGCACAACTGCAAACCTACCAAGACATGGCCATCCACCTACACTGACAGGCTGGGCAATCACAAATACTGTAGACTTGAGAAACTTAACATTAATAAATCACTGGGACCAGATGGCTTACAACCGAAGGTCCTTAAAGAACTCAGTCAAGTGATTGCCGGACCATTGTTAATAATTTTTACAAACAGTCTATTGACTGGAATGGTACCAGCTGATTGAAGAAAAGCCAATGTAGCACCAATATTTAATAAAGGGCCAAGACATATCCCTGGGAACTATAGACCAGTTAGGCTAATATCAATAGATTGCAAGCTCTTGGAGGGTATGATAAGGGACTATATACAAGATTTTAGTAATAAAAATGTTATTATTAGCAGTAATTAGCATGGATTCATGTAGAATAGTTCTTGCCAAACCAACCTAATAACTTTCTATGAGGAGGTAAGCTGCCATCTAGATAAAGGAAAGCCTGTAGGTGTGGTGTATCTTGATTTTGCAAAGGCATTCGATACAGTTCTCCATAAATGTTTACTGTACAAACTAAGGTCCGTCAGCATGGACCAAAGGGTGAGTACATAGATTGAAAACTGACTACGGGGGCGAGTCCAGAGGGTGGTGATAAATGGGGAGTACTCTGTGGGAGAATCTGTCCACAGGACAACTATTAGTCGTGCACTCCACAAATCTGGCCTTTATGTGAATGGCAAAAAAAAGCCATTGTTGAAAGAAAGCGATAAGAAGTCCCATTTGCAGATTGCGAGAAGCTATGTAGGGGACCCTGCAAATATGTGGAAGAAGGTGCCCTGCTCAGATAAGTCCAAATTTAAAGTTTTTGGCCTAAAAGCAAAACGCTATGTGTGGCAGAAAACTAACACTGCACATCACCGTAAACACACCATCCCCATTGTGAAACATGGTGGTGGCAGCATCATGTTCTGGGATGCTTTTCTTCAGCAGGGACAACGAAGCTGGTAAGAGTTGATGGGAAGATGGATAAAGCCAAATACAGTGCAATCTTAGACGAAAACCTCTTAGAGTCTGCAAAAAGACTTGAGACCCGGGTGGAGTTTCACCTTTCAGCAGAACTTAGACCCTAAACATACATCCAGAGCTACAATGGAATGGTTTACATCAAAGCATATTCATGTGTTAGAATGGCCCAGTTAAAGCCCAGACCTAAATCCAAATGAGAATCTGTGGCAAGACTTGAAAATTGCTCTCTAGATGTGCAAAGTAGATAGAGACATCCACAAAAAGACTTGCAGCTGAAATTGCAGCGAAAGGTGGTTCGACATAGTATTGACTCGGGGGGGGGGGGGGGGGGGGGCTGAATACAAATGCAGGCCACACTTTTTACAGTTTTGGAGTTGGTCTGACCCAGTCATCTAGCTATTACAATTTGGCCTTTGTCAAAATCCCTCAATCCCTTATGCTTGTAATTTTTTTCTGATTTGAATACATCAATTTCAGGGACAACTTATTCACTTACTGCCTAATACATTCCACCCACTTGCAGGTGCCATTTTAACAGGATAATCAATGCATTTCACTTTGCCTGTCAGTGGTAGTAAAGTTATGGCCGATTGGTGTGTATGTATGTATTTGTATATATACTGTACAGGACGTCAAGATTGGGTCCTGGACGGGTGCACAGATATTTGGGTTATGGTACCTTTAAGGGAAGTGTGGTGTTATTCAGGGGGTCACAGAGGATAGGTGAGGAATTCCCGGGAATAGCCTTAGTCAGGAGAGGACTGACTCACAGTGCTCTCTGTGTTAATAGAGAGATATTTGGGACCTGGAATTTTGGAGGCTCTGAAGTGATATTCAGGTGGGAAAGAGCCTCCACCCGTGACTACAGGGGTTCCAGCAGACACAGTGTTAAGATCCTCCAGGAAGCAGCTCTTAAAAGACAGGAAGTAGTGCTAAGTGTGGTGGTGAGGAGGAGTTGGTGAATACACCTGTCTTGAAGAGTTGTTAGTCTGCTGGAGGCTGCTAAAAGAGATCCAACAAAGACTGTTAAACGCTTGGGACAAAGACCCATCCATGAACTGTATGTGCCTTTTTACTTTGTGCTGAAGATAAGCGGACTTTATTTTGTGCTTGTGTGCTGCTGGAAGCCTTAGTTTGATTTGCTTGCTGAAAATAAAAGCCTTTTTGTTAATGCTTAATGGAGATATATATATATACAAATAGCGGCCATAACTCTTGGCAGGGCAGCCTTAACTTTCGGGCTTACCAGTTACCTCCGCTTGGCTGGTTCTTCCATGTCTAGGGGTTCCCAGAGTTAGTACCCAACAACTTTGGACGCTGACACCATAAAAGTCCTTTGGAAAAGGTTTTTATTTTCAGGGGTAACATCCAACAACACAGTCTCGTATGGGAACAGAGGGCAAGGGTGAAGAAACTCAGGCACCTTCAACCGCTAATATCAGAAAGTCTCTAATACCACCCAGAGAGTAGCCACTCGCAGCTGGGCACTTCAAAGCTGAACAAATCTCTAGCCTGAGATTATGGCAGTCAGCACTTACACAAGCTGCGGTGCCCCTCCAAGCCAAGAGCACACCCGGATGCCTTGAATCCTCCCTCAGTTACTGCACCTCGGACTAGCCGGTTCCGAGACTCTGTAACAGACGGATCCCTACCCCAGACCAGGTGGGTCTATTGGGGTTAGCCAACCGAAGCATGTTGCGGAGCGACGAACGCTCCCGTGACCGGGACCCCTTGCGGGGCTACCCAGGTCCAGAATCAGGAGCAGACTGCTAAGGCCTCACAAACGAACCTAGAACACGTGACTTCAACATGTTAAGTACCCTTCCCCAGACTCCTCAGTGGGGCCCAGCACACCCACTGATTGGCTTCGGGAAAGCTGATACCTAAAACGTCCAACCAGGCCTGGTTCTGAGCCTGTCATGTGTACCTAACTGTACACATGACCAGGCAGAACTCTAACACAGCCCAGCCAAACTGATGTCAAAGGTAAACCTACACAATTAACCCTCAGAACCCCTATATATATATATATATATATATATATATATATATATATATATATATATATATATATATATATATATATATATATATATATATATGCCACACTTGAAAAAATCTTCCAGCTATATTTTTCAGCAATCCACAGCAAGTACTTCATACCAGCCTCCTGGTTCACTTTTGCATTGCCGCTGCTCTGGCCGAAAATATAGGTCCCTTTTTTGTCCTCCAGGCAGTACTCTCAACTGTTGTGCACACATGAGGTTCTGGCTGTTCCCTTACAGCTACAAATGTGTCAAACTATATGTTAGCTGAGCTTAATAGATAAAGTGAAGTTGTGTTCAGATCAATCAACAAATCAAGTGCTATCAAAAATCTTGTTTTTATTTTTTTATATTTTTTTTATATTTTTTTCGCACTTCGCCTAATGACAGTGTGATCACAAGCATAGTGAGCATGTCTGGTACAGGCATATGCTCTAAAAAAATGATGTTTAGAAATGTCTACATAGTGATGGGGTTATACTAATATGTGAAGCTGATGGCGCTCAAAGGGGCAACAGGCACACAGCCCAGAATTTTTCAGAGGCCATCCACTGCTGGTGGCTGTGTCCCTTTGTGGGATTGGATGGGGATGCCAAGGACAGAGCTGGAGCAGTGGCTTCAGGAGCAGCTTCAAGGTAAGTCCAGCCCACTTCCTGACCGGGGAAGTAAAAGGAAAGCCTGCACTGGACATGCCAGAGGAGAGAGGTACAGTGTTTTGCGGTGCCTGTTGTGTCTTATAACAGGGACATTGGTTAGCTATGAAAGGTGAGCTATGCCGAGGAAGAGGGGCAAGATCCAGGAGCTGTGTTGTACTGCCCTGTACATCCGCTGTGTGGGCAAAGTGGACTGTGCTGAGGTTTGATTTGCTGCTGGGAGAGGCTGTCTGCTGTTGAGAGAACCCTAGGGCCACATGGACCACGTGGTCAGGGAACTGTACTGCACTGCCTAGAGACTGCTGTGGCCATTCTGTCTTGTGCTATGTTGTACTGCCTGTCTTGGGACTTGACAGCTGAGATCCCGTGCTGGGAACATCTGTATCACTTGCTGCAGTTCTGTGCAGGTGAGACCGGAAATTTGAAACTGTAATCTGTGTCTTAATAGAGATTGAGTTGCTATTCAAGCTTGTTATGTGGTATGTTATATGGTGTCCCAGACTTCTGATGTGAAAAGCTGCATCTGCTCCTTATTCATCATGGAGGGAACTGCTAGACAGTGGGTTAAAGAAGTGGAAGACCTTTCACTGCCAACTGAGGATGGACTCCAGTGGCGAGAGGCCTCTTGGCTGCCAGTATTCTTTTCACAAGGTGTGTCTGTGACTTCAGGACAGTTCTGGGCAGGACAAAGGAACCCAAACAATCCAGTGGCATCTCTGGGGGGAACGCTACATATGACTTTTTGGATTGTGGTAGGAAATTGCAGTTACTTACATAAACATATGCAAGTACAAGAAGAACTAATATGTATGACTCAAGGCAATCCCAGAGTACAAAGCAGTTAGCCTCTCAATGCTGCTCTCTCATTCTACTCAAGAGAACATTAGCCTTCATGATTCACACTTCCAAACTGATACCTCTATTCCAGTTTAAACACTTCAAAGTCTGAGCCTCAAAGTGATCACAGTATTCTCTTCTAACAATGTTTTCATATTGCCCTTTTACGAGAAGGTCAATTGCATCTTTGTTCATGCATCATGTATAGCATTTCCTGAAATGTGATTCTGTGTGTACAAAAGAAAACTCCCTGCTGCTATATCTAAAGGCAGATTCCCACTATGTGTCGTGACCAGCGTTTTACTGCACTGTAAAACACTGGTCACCACTAGGACACACAGAAAACAATTGTTTTCTGTATGTCCTGTTCACATTGCAATACAGCTCAGAGCCGTCTTGCAGCAAGCATACTGCATTTTATAGCGCTGTACAAAATCACATGTAACTGTGCAGCAGTGCAGCATATTGTACAGTAACATAAATGAAGTGTTGCTTCTGTACACTTCAAATAAAGTTCAATGTAACAAAAAAAGTAGCTACCACAGTCAGAATGGGCAGAACCGCTGGGGTTTACTCTCTGGCAGCTGTCTATACAGTGTGAATGGATTCCTTCTATGTAATGTGTTACAATGTACAGTCTGCCTGAGTGTTCATTGCGGGAGAGGAGTCTGAGGAAATGCTCCATCCTGCTTACAGCAGCCTGGCATCATGCTTTCTGACTACACTGACACTGTTCTCGGAATTTTATAGGTAGGAAACTCCTAGCCTCATATTGATTAGTGGTTCCAAATGTGATAAGTACTGCAGTAGGGAACAGAAACAAAAGGATACACTCAGCATCTTTCCGCATAACTTCTGTTTATTCAGCGCATTTGACATTTTTTTTATACACATGATTATGTAGTTATCACATTAATATTACAATTGTACTTTTAAAAAGGGGCCTAACATAGGCAGGCTCATTTCTAATCCGGACTCTGAAGAATGCAAATACATAATCAAAACATTATTAGTTCTCTGTGCACAATGAGTGCAGTGTGCAATACATAGGCAAAGCATAAAAAATAGAACACATTTATATACAGAATGCGCAATTTATTTTAAAACACCTTTCACACAGAGGCACAACCATCTGATTGACAGAGAGGAACAGTTTATAATAACAGAATATATAAGGACATATGTATCAAGCAGTGAATGTAACAGTTACTGCTACAGTGAATTTATTTATTTAAACCGATTTTTAAATTTGGAAAGGTCCATTTTAGATCCTCTCTTACTGAGTTCCGATCAGTGCATGGAACCAAATTAATATTTTTTTACATTAGAAAGAGCATAGACATATTTAGTGAAGTTATGAATATAATACATGCAAAAAATCTCACAGCTGCCATATTCCATTTTATTTAAAATATTAAACTTGTTCTACACCAATCCCAATAGGATATAATCCTGGAGTGGTGCATGCCCCATAAACTGAACCATTGATCAAATCAAAAAGACTGAAAGCATGAGGGGGAAATAAAACAGCACTACAAACTAAACGTTATATATAGTTACAAAATATATTTTTGATTATTACAAAAAATATTTAAACACTTTATGCTCTTCCACCATTTGAAAAAAAGACAGCTCTGTGATTAAAAACCAATCACCAAAGAGATCCCCCATGCATTCATACCTCATCCTAACACTACCTGGTAGAGAAAGGTCTGTCCTAATAGTTCACAAAATGCCTTCACAAAGTCAGTTTAAACATCTGCAACACTGTATCAATGTGATATACTTTTATCTGTTTTGCAGCAGCAGCCAATCATGAATACCAAGTTCTGTACCTTATTTTCTAGTTGGCACCTGAAAAGTAACACTTTTGGTTCTTTTCTCTTTTGATATTTGATATGGGCATGTGGTGCAATAAAATGTATGGCCGACCATCCCTTCTGAATGAATTGTTATACTTGCAGAATTTCATACAATCTCATTCTGCTAGTATAACAGGTAGAAAGAAAGGTATCAAACTGTGACAAGATGATTGCTGCATATAATAACAGAGACTTATTTAAAGACCTGCTAAAAGGTTATCCCCAAAACAGTCACACAGTCAACTTACCATCTTCCAATTGTTTTGAATATGTAGGAATTACTTTTGAAATACATTTTAGTTACCCGGAATGTATACACACTGTCATAAAGTTCTCCAAAGCTGAACTGTAGGCAAATAGATAAATGCACATGTAAAATACATATCAGAGATCTTTTTTTTAGCTGGTAATAGATGGATCGAAAATTTGGCTGCCTCAGCAGGGACTGGTCAAATTTCGATCCATCTATGGGGTATAGCCAGCAGTACTGATCATTGATTGCAGGGAACTCTCCCACTGTCAACAATAACTCCCCAGGAGCGATTATATGGGGGAATCTGCATTTTTTTTATCGTTCAACCCACTGGTTGAGCAAAAAAAAAAAAAAATCGTATAATATATACGCCTAATACAAAGTCAAATTCAGGTAGTCAAACTGCCTGCAACAACATATGATTTTGACATAAACGCAGAGAAATTATAACTTTGATCTCAGTCTGGCTGAATTGTATCAGTCTAAGCCCTTGTACATACGATCGGAGATTCCGACAACCAAATCCGTCGGATTTTGTCCGAAACTGTTGCATACACACGGTCGGACGAAGTTGTCGGAAAATCCGATCGTTCAGAACGTGATGACGTTATTTCGTTACGACGGGACTATGTTCAGGCTAGTAGCCAATAGCTTTGATGTAGGAATTTGATCTGAGCATGCGTGGCACTTTGTCCGATCGGAATTCTCTACACATGATCGGAGTATGTCCGATCGGAGCATTTTGTCGGAAAATATTTCCGGCAAGTTGGAAAATTTGGTCCAACGGATATTCCGAGGGAAACAGTCCGATGCAGACCACACACAGTCGGAATATCCGATAAAACACTCCGATCGGAATCTCCGATCGTGTGTACAAGGGCTAATAGCTTGCTTCCTATGTTTCTATAATGAATTTAATCCACAGTCAAGTCACCATCAGCTGGCTCATATTCACCATATACTATGAAACAGTATTTAATTGAGACTTGCTTAGAGATTGTATAATCTCTGAGGATTGTTGATATATATACTGTATACATATATATTATTTTCCCAACAATACCATTGAGAGTCATCGAGGCTGTCTGGGGTTACATGAAGAGACAGAAGGATTTGAGCCAGCCTATATCCACAGAAGATCTGTGGTTAGTTCTACAAGACGTTTAGAACAACCTACCTGCCAAGTTCCTTCAAAAACGATAGGTGTGCCTAGAAGAATCGATGCTGTTTTGTAGGAAAAGGTGGTAATACCAAATAATTATTCGATTTGCATTTCTCCTCTCTTCATTTACTTTCTATTTTGTTAATTGATAAAAAATAAACTAATAACACTTCTATTTCTGAAACCATTCCTAATTATCAGCATTTTTTCATACCTGCCTAAAACTTTGCAGTGTACTGTGTATGGAAATATTGGGTAATATAAAGAAAAGCCCAGCCTCACATCATTGACCCAGATACTGGCATGTGATTTTTAATATAAGGAATTATTATTGAACATTTGTATGTTCTGTTCATAGTATAATTTATACTTAAATTACTCTTTGCATACCTTTTGTACTATACATACTTGTGCACTAAATACCTTCACTTCACTATCACTTACATGAAATCTTTATGTGACTTATGTTCCTATGGAAATGTTGGGACACCTTGATGAAGTCATCCTTTGCTGTTTTTTTTTTTTTTCAGAAAAGTAGCTAATATTACTTTAAATATACTTTCAGTGCACACTTACTATTTATTTGCTGCAGTACTCAAACCAGACCTTCACCTTCTTTATTGTCTTACCATATTTCCCCCCACTCCACAGAATAGGGGAGAAAATGCTGAAGGAGCTGAAGAGTTTATACAAATAATGATTGTTTATAGCAGAGGTCCCCAACACCATGCAGACTGGTAATCCTAACGCATATGTAATAAATGCTTGCATGATCTGTGTAAATACAAGGGGGGGTCTGTGATAGCATAAGCTCCATAATACAGCAGACGCCATATATCCCTCCTTTAGAGCCAAAGGATTACTTTTCAGCCTCGGGTGGTCCTGACTTCTGCTATAAATGATCATTATTTATGTGAACTATTGGGGCCCTGGTTCCTTCAGCATTTCCTCCCCTTTGCTGTGGATATACTGTGCTGGGCTTCCTCTCTTCCCTTTTTCTTTTTGGACTGCACTGATCTTTTTAAGCTATATTCGAACAAGACCACCTTGCCTTTCTCCTGAGGAAGCTAAACGTGAAATGCATAGAGATATGACCACACCATCATGCAAGTGTCCAACATTCTGTAACATAGACGTAGAGATCTAAATTTACAGATACAGCTGTTTGGGTGGGACATGGTAGGTGTTCTCAATATCTGTATGTCCTCTGTGTCCTGATCACATTCAAAGTGTTATCACTCAAACGTTTATATTCTTTGTATTTATTGATATACTATGATGAGAAATACAGTTTTGCTCATAAGTTTAAATACCCTGGCAGAATTTATTTCTTGGCCATATTTCAGAGAATATGAATAACGCAAAAAAAAAAATTTCACTCATGGTTGGTGTTTGGCTGAAGCCATTTATTATCAATCAACTGTGTTTACTCTTTTTAAATCATTATGACAACACAAACTACCAAAAGGACCCTGATAAATCTTTACATACCCTGGTGATTTTGGCCTGATAACATGCACACAAGTTGACACAAAGGGGTTTAAATGGCTATTTAAAGGTAACCATCCTCACCTGTGATCTGTTTGCTTGTAATTAGTGTGTGTGTATAAAAGGTCAATGAGTTTCTGGACTCCTGACAGACCCTTGCATCTTTCATCCAGCTCTGCACTGGCGTTTCTAGATTCTGAGCCACAGGGAAAGCAAAAGAATTGTCAAAGAACCTGCGGGAAAAGGTAGTTGAACTGTATAAAACAGGAAAGGGATATAAAAATATATCCAAGGAATTGAGAATGCCAATCAGCAGTATTCAAACTCTAATCAAGAAGTGGAAAATGAAGGGTTCTGTTAAAACCAAACCACGGTCAGATAGACCTACTAAAATTTCAGCCACAACTGCCTGGAAAATTGTTCGGAATGCAAAGAAAAACCCACAAAGAACTTCAGATGAAATACAGGACTCTATGAAAACATGTGGTGTGGCTGTTTCAAGATGCACAATAAGGGGACACTTGAAAAAAGATGGGCTGCATGGTCGAGTCGCCAGAAGAAAGCTAGTAAGAAATTACTACGCAAATGCCACTAAGTATCCCACTTATAATGCGCCAAACAGCACAGAGACAAGCCTCAAACCTTCTGGTGCAAAGTCATTTAGAGTGATGAGACCAAAATTGAGCTTTTTTTGCCACAACCATAAATGCTACATTTGGAGAGGAGTCAACAAGGCCTAAGATGAAAGGTACACCATTCCTACTGTGAAACACGGAGGTGAATCGCTGATGTTTTGGGGATGTGTGAGCTACAATGGCACAGGAAATGTGGTCAAAATTGGCAAGATGAATGCAGTATGTTATCAAAAAATACTGGAGGAACATTTGCACATGACTACAGTCGACCTGTCAGAATAAAGTGAAGGTTTCTGGAGTGGCCATCTCAATCTCCTGACCTCAATATCATTGAGCCACTCTGGGGAGATCTCAAACGTGCAGTTCATGCAAGACAGCCCAAGAATTTACAGGAACTGGAAGCTTTTTGCAAAGAGGAATGGGCAGCTTTACCATATATGAAGATAAAGAACCTCATCCACAAATACCACAAAAGACTTCAAGCTGTCATTGATGTTAAAGAGGGCAATATACTGTATTAAGAACTGGGGTATGCAAACTTTTGATCAGGGTAATTTGGCTAGTTTCTGTTTTCATTATAATTTAAAAAGAGTAAACACAGTTGATTGATAATAAATGTTTTCAGCCAAACACTAACCATGAGTGAAAGAAGAAAGCTTTTGCGTTATCATTCATATTCTCTGAAAAATTCTTCCAGTGTATGTAAACTTATGAGCACAACTGTATATGTAATACATTTAGTTTTAAGAGCCTCTTATATTTGTTACATTTCATAAGGGAAAGTTCCAGTAAAAATCCTTTTTTTTTTCTTATTTATGATTGTCTAGCAGGGATCTCCAAATGACGGCCCTCTAACTGTTGCAGAACTATACGTCCCATGAGGCTTTGTAAAACTCTGACATTCAGACATGACTAGGCATGATGGGAATTGAAGTTCCTGAACAACTGGAGGGCCATAGCTTGGAGACCTCAGGGAGGGATGTGGTGAACACAATATCCATCACCCTACTTGCATGCAATATGTTCCTCCACAGAAGTCTGCAGGGATTTTACAAACACACGTAGCAGAGCATCGCATTATTAAAATGAACCTCACCTGATCTAAAAACAGACTCGGATAGAACTGGTTGTACACTGGACATGTATGCAAAGCAAAAACCCCTGGAGCTCTGTCTGCACAAAAGATTCATCAGAAGGAAATACTGGCTGGTATATCAAAATAAAAGAAAACATCTGAAATACTGTCTGTAATCCAACAGCAAAGGGCAGTGTAATGTGAAAGAGTCTTAAGCACTCTGAGCTTGAGAAAAGGTTGAATTGTGATCTGTAACTTTGCTGTTATGGAAGACAAATATTTCACCCTTTTTGCCATGTTAGCAAAATTTGCATAGTTGCAACAAAAATGTACTACATAATTTTCTTCTGCTTAATAGTTTCACACTACACCACTCTGCAGGCATACAGTTGGTGGGTAAAATCCATATAGATTTCTTCAGGGTTGGCAACTAATTCTGGATGCCTGCAGGACTGCTCCCAGAATGAGGACCCAAAATTTTGCACATGAATATCTCTAAATCAGGGAAACAGGGACAACTGTATATTAATGTCACTCCCCTCAATCTAGTCTAGATGCTGTTAAAGCAGACTTTCAGTGAAAAATGGAAGGACGCTTTCCTTTCAGCCACCTACCACTCAATTAGCTGCAAAACACTTAAAGTGGAAGAAAAGCATAACACTAACTATTTTTAAATTCCAGGTGCTGTGACATCACCCATAGGCTCCCATTATCCCCACTTCTTCCTCTTCCCTGCAGCAGCCACTCACTACCCATGGTATGCAAGGTAGTTATGAGGAGGGGGGAGGAAATGTTTTTAAGATGTTACAACCAAAAGTCTAAAATACTGACCTTGGCCCTGGCTTCTTATATTTCCAGGAAACATGGGTGACTTCACTACACCTTACCATTGCCTTCTGAGATAGCTGGGCACTCAAATTTCCATAAGAATGCGCCTCATTCCATTGGAGGTTTGCATTCTTTCAGGATTTTTTTGAGTGCCCAGGACTCAAAAAAAAATCTGTTGGAAGACAGAATCTATGTGAGCATTTTATTTTTGTAACATCTTTATTTTTGAAGGGCTTTTTTATTATTATTATTATAATTTGTTTGGACAACATGGGGCTGGCATGAAAGTACCTTCCATTTGCATGTACCCAGAATTAATTTCCAAGTCTTTGAAACATACTACATAGATCCCTGAACTAAGGGAAATCAGAGGGAAGATTTGGGATCTACAAGACAGCCTAAAAATATTTCTAAACTGGAGGTGTTTAACAATGAAGTGAGCAAAATTTTACAAGCATACAACAGTAAATCTGTTAGCTGGCTACAAGAACTTTTGCTAGATATAATTTCTGTCAAATATGGTTTTATTAAGTGATAACTGGTTGGTGGCCACTTCTAAAGCCTCGCACACATGATGAGAAAATTGGATGACCGATCGTTCCACTTTCCATGAAAGTGCATATCATGATGTAGTACTAGTCGGAATGTTATATATTTGTATGAAAGGTCTCGGTCGACAAAGGCAAATATGACTAAGTGCTAGTGTAATAGAAGAGGAAGTGTAGGGTTGTTCTAACCTGCACCCTCAGTTTTTGTCTTCCGAAAAGTCGTAAATGGCTCGAAAGCACTATGCTAACAATCAGATAATTGGCCGATCATTCGCCGAACAAAATTTTTCTTCCAACTGTCTTATAGTGTGTATGGGCCTTTTTGGCGTGTTTGCTAAAGGAGCTTACAATGTTAATTGAAAACAAATGAAGACTGACTTAATTTATCCAATTATGGGAAAAGTAAATTCCTGTTCATCTGTATACGACTGGATTCATGAACTGAATCTTCGCTCTTCTTTTTTTTTTTAAAGCTAAAGTTTAGGTCAACTTGGACCATTGTAAACATGTATGTACCATACCTTTGGAATTCGTGGGAAAGCTGGAAATGATTGTAGTAGGTACAGCTACTACAGTGATCTCCGTTATTTTTAAAGCCCCGTGCTGAGTGGAACCAGCTTGGACCAATGTAAGTATGCACATACATACTGACATTGGTCCAAGCTGGGTCACTGTAACTATGTAAAAATTGCCATACTTAAATTTTAAGTAAAGTTTGTGAACATATTTAGTAAATCAGCCTCTTTATGTTTTGTTTTTCTGGTTCATGAAAGTCAAAAAAAAATTCCATTAAATTTGCGGAAATGGATTATGGTGAAATTCAGTCTTTACAGAGATCGTGTTTGCGATTGTAGGAATCAGTAATTTGGGCAAGTTCTGCTTGGTGCTCTGTCAAGAAAACATAATTATACACAGGGAAGGCAGGTTGGCAGCAGAAATCATTGTTCTGAAACCTTAAGTGCAGAGTATGACATAGGTAACTAAGCCATAGACATCAGGTTGTTTGCTTCATTCTACAATTATATTGGATATCAGTAAAGGAAGTAGGGTAAATACTAGTTTCAGCTCTTATATTAAGTGTTGTCCAACTGCAGAACCTTATGAAAGTTATAGCTTGGGATAGTGAAGAGCTAATAGGCACTTGATCTTATAAGAGCAAAGTTTTTTTGTGATAGGATTTTACTGAAAGTATTACATTGGTTTTATAAAGGAGTAGATCCTGCTGACATTTACTTTGCAAAGTATGAATCAATGAAAGTAAATGAGGTGTTCACGTTAAATACCCAATAATGTGTGAGGGAAATTTAAAACGCAGGCTTTTGCTTGAAAATTTGAAGTGTAACATAAGTTGTTGTATTTATTAAGTTCAATAAACATTCACTTTAGTAATTAGCATTCACTTTACAATGTTAAAATGATTGTAAACAATCACCTTTTAAAACAGGCCATTCAGTTTAAAATTGAAACAAAATGCAAAACATTTGTGTATAGATATAAAAAGATCATTATAAACCCCCCCCCCCCTTTTTATAAGCTATCACATTCCCTCTGTTCTCAGCTGCATAAAAGCTGGGGAGGAGAAGCAACGGTACACTGAGCTTCCCAGTGAATGGCCGTGCGGGGGGGGTGAGTCAGGATAAGTCTGATCATTGGAGGAGAGCAGGCTGAGTTCCCAGCACAGCTAGAGAACTGATCACGATGTGTTATCCTGCTTAGTGTGGTGAGTTTTTAACCACTTGCCAACCAGCCGCCAGAACGGGGATCTGCCAAGGGATGACACAGAGATCCCGTCTCTGCTATGCAGGAAGACAGATCTCTATGTTATTCCAGGCAGCCCATCCTCCACACAGTAAACACACCCAGGGAACACTTTTAACTCCTTGATCAGGGATCCTTGATCCTTTGACTCCCTGATGTTAACCCCTTCCCTGCCATTGCCATTAGTACAGTAGCAGTGCATATTTTTAGCACTGATCACTGTAATAATGTCACTGGTTCCCAAAAAAGTGTCAAAAATTTCAGTTAGGTGGCCAATCTGTCCACTGCAATGTTGCAGTCCCACCGCCATTACTTGTAAAAAAAAATAATAATAATTAAAATGCCATACATCTATCCCCTATTTTGTAGACACTATAACTTTTGCACAAACCAATCAATATACGCTTGTTTTTTTTTTGTTACCAAAAATATGTAGCAGAATACAAATTGGCCTAAATTCATGAAGAAATTAGATTTTTTTTAAATATTTTATAGCAGAAAAGATTTTTTTTTATTTATTTTGTTTATAGCGCAAAAAAATAAAAACTGCAGATGTGATCAAATACCACCAAAAAAAGCTCTATTTGTGGGGAAAAAAAGGATCAATTTTATTTGAGTACAGCGTTGCATGACTGCACAATTGTCATCTAAAGTAACGCAGTGACGTATGGCAAAAAAATGGCCTGGTCATTAAGGGGGTAATCCTTCTGGGGCTGAAGTGGTTAATAGGAAAGCAGAGGGACTGGCAGGAACACCAGGGATTTCACATAAAGGAAGCAATACAAAGAACATGATACTTTTTAATAGAAGTACATGGTACAACAGGCACCTATCAGGAATATGATATTCTGGGGTATCAAACCATTTAAGTCTGAATTTCCTATAGTAAATCAACTCCTACCCATACTGGTACCTTTTTATCTGTGTCCTAGTGAAAAGGAATGCTTATCATTATTGTATAGCTGTTCAAAGGCAGATGTCTACAGAAAATAACTGGTGGCAAAAGATCTCCTTGACCTAGACCTTTGTAATTCACCCAAGGTTTCAATGCAGCAAAAGTGCTATTAATAAATCGTTTCCTTTTCTGAGTGCTTTCCTTAAAAAAAAATGCAACCTAGGAGGCCAGAAATTGCTGTAATGCACCACTCTACTCTTTTTTTTTGTCATTACTTACGATACTTTTCATGTTAGAACTATGTACATTTTCATTGCTGACCAGTCCTTTTTAAAATGTTAGCTTCCATGCTGCCATGCTGATGTTTTGACTTCAATTCTTTCTGAATCAATTCTTTCGCCTTCCTCTGGATCAACTGTGGGTATAGGATTGGGTATGTGGGATTGTATGATATTTTTTATTTTATTATTATAATTTTTTTTTTTTTTTATGGTTGAACTAGATGGACTTGTGTCTTTTTTTCAACCTGACTAACTATGTAACTATGGATTCCTGAAATAAGGAAATCTGAAATATTTCTGTCAAAATATTTATTCCATGTCATAGTCAGTCCTAGTAAGGTTGAATAAAGACACAAGTCCATCCAGTTCAACCTGAGTGGGTGTGTGTCCACAATTATGTCATCTCAGGTGTTCTTTATTCCTTTTAACCCCAGCATTCAATGACATTCAAGCTTATCTGGGATTACTGAATCTGGTAGCACATGATATACGAAAGAGTGTAAAGTAAACCTTCAACTCCATGCAAAGTACACTTAAGGCTCCCTCCTCACTTTACCATTTTAGATGGGGAAGAAGCCTATTTAAATGAGAAGTCCTTACTGTAAGATCTTCTTTAAGTTAAAGCAGTCCTTCACCCAAAAATTAAAGATACCATCCTTCTCTTCCTCCCAAACCAATTGGGTAACGGGAGATTTTCTTTTTTTTTTCTTCTTTTTAGTGAGCGAGTACCTTTCTTTAGTGGTACTCACTTCCACTTGCTTATTCCTAGGCTAAGATGATGTGTACAGTACTTGCTGACTTTTGTACCGACTTTTAATTATCCCGAATGAGGTTTCTCTATAAACAACACAAGCTTCATAAAACAGGCTTATTCATACCACATATAATAAGAAGCTATGGAAGTGTGACTGTACTCAGAAAGGGTAAACTGAATAAGCTTCTTCCTTGGGGTCCATGGTCGTGTGTAGCATCACTGCTATAAGCAGGGAAGCAAGGGTAACCGTCACAGCCCCTAAGCATCCACCTATAGAAATAAAATAGTAATGTCAGCTACCATATCATTTTGATGCCGTTAAATTGCTGGTAACAAGTAAAATCCTTAACAGTGAACTTCTAATAATTTCAGCAAACACGGAGACTGCACATTTCTTATATAGGTCAGTGACCAAGTAGTGAAGAAAGAATATAGATGGCACTCCCAACTGTATCGTTTTGTCAGATTACCTCTGATGGAAAACGGCATCACTAGTTTCAAATATTAGCACACATTTTATTTTACTACACTCTTCTACATATGCATGTGATGCTTTTTATATATAAAATATCATTTTCACTGGATATTCGTTTTCTCTACTCTAGTTTTACTCTGTTGAAATCTCATATTTTTTTTAACTCTAGAAAAGCAAAAGCAATTCCCTGTTGTGTGGTCAAGTGCAGCAATGAGTATAAACAGCAGGTATATACGTAGTCGCTATGTTCTACATTAAGCTTTCAACCTGCTGAGATAAAAAATATAATAGATAATAATATTGTTAATGGATTTTTAAAATGCTTGATAATGCAGGCATCCTCTTCTTATATATCTTACTAATTTAATTGCTAAGCATGCTGTACTCTCGTACAGTAAATAGACCCGCATTTCTGCATGCATTTGATTTCTTTTCCATTTGCTGAAAACCTTTGTATTTATTTTAACAGCGGGCAAAAATTGTGGTTTATTTCATTTTAAAAGGTTTGATCTACTTTCTCCCTGCCAAAGCAAAAGTCTGCTATACACATGCAGAGATTATAGCATGATAAAATCATTACCAGTGGTATCACAATCTTCCTATTTAGAGAGCACTAAAGATCATATCAGCAGACCATGGGATATTAGCCGCACTAGACAGTCAAGTAAGTTGGAGAGTTTAGTCCTATTTTCTATTTATATCTGCTGGTAAGGGAGTGATAACTTAAGCTGCCCATATATGGATCAAAATTAGGATGGTTCCACAGTAACTAGCTGGGATTCGATCCATCGTTGGGCAGGCTGATTGTACCTAAGTTCACCCATCAATCAACTTGGGTACAACCAGCCTGCCATATTTAGTACATGTTATTACTGGCAGCGGTTATAGGCACTAGCGGTAATCATTGTGTTCTGCTGTCTGGGAAGGCTTCCTGCGCTGCACCCTCTCTTAGGTTTTCATTGCCATCTGTGTCTCCTCTATATCACTATATGTGTCCTGGTGACCCCTATCACTGAGAGGAAGTGAGGGGAAATCCAAACTTTTAGTGCCTATTCACACTTGCCAGTTTTGATGAAGCAAAACTTTTGCATTTTCCTGCATGAAAATGAATGTCCAGTAGAAATCCCCAAAAATTGTTCAATGTCTCTTCTGAAATAAAATAAACCTACCTGCCTTCCTTTGTGGTGGAAGGCATGCAAGGACCTTAGCCTAGTGAAAGAGTGGTAAGTAATGCTGACTTTAGTTTCCAATTATAATGGGAAATCCATTCATTTTAGATTTCATAGATACAGTGTACTAGTGTCCATTAAAAAGCAATGCCCTTGCAGAATTGCCAACGTTTTCATTTCTGTCCTCTAATAAGTGGGGCATTTCTATGTGCATACAAACACATGGAGGACAGTCATATTAAATATTGCTCCTAAATTTTATGGATATTTATAATGCAGTCTAGAAAAGGAATAATAGCATGAATGGCTGGCACCAGATTTACTAATGTATTTGTTTTCTATACTGGGCTGAATAGGGACACTTCTATGTGCATACAAACACATGGACGAAAGCCATATTAAATATTACACCTACATTTTATGGATATTTATAATGCAGTTTAGAAAAGGAATACTAGCATAAATAGCTGGCACCACATTTACTAATGTATTTTTTTTTCTATATGGGGCCGAATAATGAGCAGGACTGTATTTTTGTCATGAACCTGGTCAAGGCCAAGTTGATGAGAGGGCTTCCCTTACACCGCTTGTCACGTTTCCCTTGGAGTTGAGAAAAGGGTGTAACAGGGCACAGAATGACACAGGTGTCTGTAGGAGATCTGGACCAGTAAACACTGTAGTAGGTGCAAAACGAAAGACCTGTGTAGCAGACAAACTGGCAGACAACTAGGCAGCAGAGGTACAGACGCAGGAGCCAGGAGGGGAATCAGAGCCAGACCAAGGTTGGTATCAGGTGAGCAGAGAAGGTACTGGAACAGCAAGCAGGAGACAAGGTTGGGTCACAAGCTGGAGTCAGCAACAGGATTTCAGGAGTAAGCTGAGTCAAACAAGTCGGATCAGATCAAAGGCAGTAGGAGCTGATGACCACTCAGCAATGTTCTTGAGCATTGCAAAGCTAGTTCACCTTTGGAACATGTTACATGTTCCATTTGTATTTAGGGTGGCTCATGTAACATGTTACAGCTCCTGCATCCTCCCACCCCCAATCCCCCCCCCTCTCCATGTGACAGCGGGGGCAGGGGATCCTTTCGTCAAACTGGCTGTGACAATTTTAAAACAGTGCTGCCATTCGGGGCTCTGCGCACGCGACCGAGTCATTTATTTACAGAGTTGTGCGAAGGAAAGAACTACAAGTACCGGCCACTATGGCTGAAGGCTTGTAGTGCTCAACAAACTAGGAGGGCGCCAGCGAGTTCATTCGTTCTTCCTGCAATTCAGTAACTGCCTGCCCATATTGGAGAATCTACAGGATCCTGGCATTGCAGTGCTTTACAGGCTCCAGTGTAAAAAAATAAAATAATAAATGCACTTTTTTTTACCTGTGAAAAGATGTGCATTTATGTTATTTTTTTTATAAAAGGTGAAGCTATCCTTTAATTCTTGCAATAAATCAAGAAAATCAACCCAGTAGTATATGAATCTGCTTTTACTAAACAAGAATAATAAGCACACAAACTACTTAACTTTATAGGAAAACAATACTAGCTAGCTGCTGCTATAACCCTGGTATTTAGCGTCAAGGTACCGACATACGGGTACATCGATTTGCGTGAAGTGGTTAATGACCATTCTAGATCATATGCTATTGTCCACTATCATACTCAGGTGTTGGCTGTCGGGATTTCTCCATAAAGGGGTGTGAGGTGACCAGGAGTTGGGTGAGTGGGACCATTTAATGACTGTGGTCCAGTAGAAATGTTCATGGGAAGATTAATCTGCAGGGAAAATTAGTAAGCTTTGTACTGGATGTTTTAGATCTTGTGGAGAGCCCAGGACTTCCACCTCTAGATCTGCCACTGGGTTACCAGCAGGTAGGGTAAAGCACTAACTAATAATGACCATAAGAGAGGCCAAGTAGTAATACGGGATATTAGGCTCTGTTCATTTCTAGCCATTTTTGGGTGTTTTTCTGCTCTAAGTCTCAGCTCTTAAAATGCCCAACAAGACAAATCCAATTCATTTTTTTGTTCACATCTGAGCATTCTGTCACCAAACGCAAAACAACTGTCACTCAGAAAAGTACATGAGCTTCTTTTTTTGGCAGATTGCATTGCTTTTACATTGGTGACTTGTCAACTTCAAAACGCTGCAAAAACACCCAAAAAGTGCCTGTAAAATAGCAACACCTAGATGTGAACGGAGCCTTATGTAGTGCTAAGTCTGCACCAGTAGTTAGAAGTTGTAAGGCAACACATGCTATTCTAGGAGACCTACCTGCCCATTTAAAGGCTGATAATGTTTTAAAAATTTGCTGATGAATCCAGACTAGAGATTATCTATATCAGTAAAATTTTGGTAGGAAGACAATTTTGGTGTTACAACCACTGATAGAGGAAAAGGAACATGGATTCAATATTTAGGCTGTCTTACAAAGGGAAGAAAAACGTGGCTGGGACTTTATAGGCACATAGACATATAATAAATGCTTACATCTTAAAATCACACAAATTGTTTATTGTAGAAACATTAAAAATATCATGGCTGATCCGGACACAATTTTTTTCCAGTCCCTATGAACATTGCTTACAAAAATTATATACCACTATGTCTTCCACATGGAAAAAAATGGTTTTCTGTGTTCAAAATAGTTTCATATTTATAAGAAAACTCAAAAATAAGGCTTTTTACAGGTGTTTTTTTATTTTATTATTAATTAATGCAATGGATAAAGATTACCATGATCATAAAACCTTTTAGTATTGCTTACACAGTCACTGGTCTAACTAATTACTGTGATTACTGCAACCACAGAATAATCAATAATGAAGCCATAACAGTCACAGTTAATTATTTCCCTTACTCTGTGCATAGCTTTTCTGTGAACGTAGGAAAAATCCACTTGAATTGTGTAGATGGACAGTGTAGAAACAAGAAGGCTGTTGTGAAGCCATGAAGCCTAAAGAGTGATTGAACATACATTTATTTTACACAGCTGTGTGTGTATACTATGTGTGTGTGTGTATATATATATATATATATATATATATATATATATATATATTTATATATATATATATATATATATATATATATATATATATAATCTCCAGTATGGAGGCCTGAATTTATGGATTTATGGGAGAAGCCCAGAGGGTTTTTTAATGC
Organism: Lithobates pipiens; assembly: GCF_037356315.1. Lineage (NCBI taxonomy): Eukaryota > Metazoa > Chordata > Amphibia > Anura > Ranidae > Lithobates > Lithobates pipiens. The sequence continues at coordinate 179,961,866 of NW_027507718.1, forward strand.
AGCCCACTGCCCATGCTCTTTGTCGGCTCCAGTGCGCGATACTACATGTCACTGGGCCGACTATTCCCAGCTCACCACACATTTGTGAGTCTTTGCATTCGAGCTCAAGTTCATTGCAGCTTCTCTGTTCGTGGTCTTCGTCGGCGGTTCCAGCTCACTGTCGCAGGTAGTATTCAAATCTTTTCGTATCATGTGCAATCTTGCAATTCGTTATGCTTCCTATCCTGCATCCCTTTCGTAAAAACCTGCCTCCGAGTTGTTGTCGGTCATGTCCCAACACAGGGGTAGTGCATTCCTAAGTTCCTTCTGCCAAACGCAATTCATTTGTAGAACCGAGCTGCTGTGGGACGTTGTCCAATATCACTTGACATAGGCTTCACTGGTTATAAGATTTACTGTCCATGGGGTTGCCGTCTCATCCATTTGGAGATGAGCATGTATTGTTTGTAAGGTTTCTGTGGCTGATTGAGGTGGAAATTAGACCCACCTGGTGCCTTGTCTGCACTTTGATTAGCTTCGTGGACTGGGTGGTTGGTTGGTCCTCCTTAAGACCGATTCGTATCAGATTCATTTCATACATTTTACAACTGATTCGTTTCGGATACATTGCATACTTTCTACCGTAGCCATCCCTTGTATCCCCCATGCCGTGTGTTTTAGTTCCCGCAGCGGAACATGCGAATCATTTGTACACAATTCTTCTCTCATTTAATAAGTAAAGTAAATGGGGTGAGTGGCACTACCTGTGAGTGGGACCAAAAGTGAGTTCCTGACCAATAGTAACCGTATTATACAACAGTGCTAAAATAATCAGATAATGTATAAGTGATCAAATAATATCCACATGTATGTGCATCAATAATTATAACGTGCAAAAAACCATCAATAATGGCAATCTTATATGGAAAATGTGCAAACCAGTAAATGTGATAGTTGCTAAATGTCCAGAAAAAAATAAATAATAACTCCTGTGAGTGACACCATAAATACCACAAAAATCATATAAACCTTAGAAAATATCAGTCCATCAGGTGATCCCGAATGTACACCCAAAAATCTGTGTTAAGTGTACAAACCAAACTAAATGGTAAGTGCACCAACCACAAAGAGTGTAATGTGTATACCACCCAAAAATTAATAAAAACTAAAAAGTTGCACAAAAAACATAAAAAATAAGTCCCAAAAAAAACAATATGAGTGTTGTCAAAAGTGGAAAAGCTCCAAAATTAAGTGTTCAGTAAATAGGTGACTCTCGTGCTCCCCCTCAAGGGTCTCCACTCACCAGCTCCTGTTGCCCCTGAAGGGGTGAAAGGCAATATGTGGGTAAACATGGATGGACTTTCTTGGTGACTTAATCAGCGATTCACCGGTATCCCCTCTTACTGGCTGCTCCAGCAGACCGAGATGTCCACACTGATCTCCTATTTTGCACTGCCTCAGTCACAGTACTTAGGAAAAGATTCAGGGTTGAGTCCTAAATTTCCTGGTTGGCACATCCCCCGCCAACTTTTGGTCCCACTCACAGGTAGCACCACTCACCCCATTTACTTTACTTATTAACTTTATAGCCTCTCACAGTGGAGGCTGCACACCTGGTTACTCCTAAGCGTGGAGCACTCTTTATTTCTTCTCTCATTTATTTACCAAACCAAAGTTATGTTCTGTGCAACATGCACAGCGCCACACCACACTCTTCAGATGTATTGCACACCCGCTCCAGTCCAAAGTTGCACGGTCACCAGTAGGATTCTTTACCGTGTTTTGTCATGTCAAATTTCATGGCCACCCACGGTGTCGCCCGTTCCATGTGTTTGGTTCCCATACTCGAACTTACAAATCATTTGTATGCACTTCTCGTGTTCTATTTTCTACACCAAACCTTGTTGTTTTGCTTCGTGCATGGCATCATGCTATTACACCTTCCCAATATGTTGCAGCCACAGTCCGCCGCAAACTCACTTACATGGCCCACTGTCGCAAGTAAGATTTGTTACCACATTCTTTATGTCCTATCAATTCTTATTATACGTTGTCTCCCATATCCTTCATTAGTTCCTCCTACGGAACTTATGAATCAAACGGACATTGTCCTTATCCCTTATACTGCTCGCTTAAGGGTACAGTAAGCCAGGTGTTTCTGTCCTTTTCTCAGTAATTCAATTCTCATTCATTGAGACCCTTGGAGCCATGCAAAACCATCTCAGCAGCCTGTCACTCTTGTTGAGACTGTTGCATAATGCAATATCGTCCCAGCTACTCCTCCCTCTTTAAAAAAAAGAAAAACCCTTTGCCAATACGCAACCTCGGCCCAGCAAGCTGACTCCATGTGGCAGTTGCAATCCTTTCTAGGGATGCTGAACTTCACGATTATTCCTAAAGGATGGTCCTTTATATCAAAGCATTTAGTATTTCTTACTCCAGTGCAAGATTCAGACCACATTCTCAAACTAGACCAAGCAGCAGTAGCAGACTTGGCTATGTGGGACAAGTTCCCCACCAGCTAGAATGGCATTTTAATGTTCATCTCGGCAGTGTCAGCCGAGCCACCACGGTGGTCACTGATGCTGCAGCCTCCACGGGCTCCGCGGCCATTTTTCGACCACCATTGGTTTGCCTTGGCCCCTAGAAATTCTCTTTAAATTTCTGCATTCACCCAGTTTTCATCACTCTTCGAGCTGTGTCCCATCATGGCAGCTGTCCAGGTTTGGAGCCACACTTGGACAGAAAAGATGGTGCTCTTCACCACGGACAATCAGGCCACGGCCAACATTATCTATAAAGCAGGAGCCTGGAGCCGACCCAACAATTACTCCTGTCTCACCTTGGTTGTTGCTGACGACAACTGAAGCTGCACCTCACCAACGCAACCCAGCTCATTAACCACTCCTTGGCCCCCAACACACTGAAGGCCTATCGCACTGCTTTGAACACTTATCGCAGGTTTTTGGCCTCTTGCTCCAGAGCAGCGATAGGCCACGTTAGACACGTCCTAGCCTTCATATGGTATTGTCACATGCAACTGGTTGTTTCTCGCAATACTATCAGGCTATACCTAGCTAGCGTCCAGCATTTCCTGTTCTTACAGGACCCCACTAAACTGTCAGTATTCTCAACCCATGTAGTCAAGTCCCTCCTACAGGGCATACAGAAGCACCAACTCTTAGTCAGTGGCAAACGCCTACCTATCACGACTGCCCTCTTCAGGGACATGTCTAAAATCCTTACTCGTTCTCTGTTTTGGGGCTTTGCCCAGCCTAGTCATCCAGGCGGCTATTTACCAGACTTTCTACGGTTTCCTATGACCTAGTGAATTTACGGTCAATGGCTCGGGCAATCAGACACTGCTCAGACACCACCTGACTCGCTCTCCGAACCATTACACCCTTCAACTCACAGTCTGCAAAATGCAACAAATCAGCCCCGGGGTTTACATCAACCTGTTTCAGATTAACAATGGCTGGTGCCCACTGACAGTGCTTGACCCAGCCAATCTTATGGTAGCTCGTTGCTACCCTTTCTAATCAGCCCCCTGAGTGGCAGCCAGTTTATCAAGCATGTCAGGATCCTTCTAAGCAACTTGGGCTTCAACCCCAGTCAGTTCCCTGGACATTTCTTTTGGATTGGAGCAGTCTCAGCTGCCTCCCAACAGGGAGTACCTTACCACGTAATCAAGAAACTAGTGCCTTTTCTTGGCACACTGACCAGACCACCAAGGCACACTTCAGGTCTATTTATGATGCAAGTCTTGTCACATGTTTATGTGATCCACATCTCTCTCGGTCATAGGGCCACGATGATAAATAAGAAGGCCAGTATGGTGGCCTGAATTTATAGGAGGAGCCCGGAGGGTATTTAAGCAGTCCACCCATGTTCTTTGTCGGTTCCAGTGCATGATGCCCTTCCCTTTTTCAGGGCACTTCTGAGCACATCCTCCTTCATAAACTACCCATTACTTACCTTGGGTATGCCCCCTTTTCATGGTATACCGACCAGACCACAAACTTCAGGTCTATTTATGTTGTAAGTCTTGTTGCGTGTTTATGTGACATCTCTCTCTGTCATTTTACATAATCATTAAACTGAACAATTTAAAAGGATAAAAGATAAAGTAGGGAGAACTAAATGCAACTGCGAAATTTTGAAAGTAGAATGAAAATTACCACCTGTTATTTGATTAAATAGATTACCTGAGCATAAAGGTTTAAATTCATGCAATATCCCTATACAGTATGTAGTGGCTGCATTCTTCTTTTCTTTTTTTCCTTTATTTGTACCTAATGATCTAGGCCAGTAATACACCTTCTGTATTAGGGTGGCTACACTCACTACTCCACTGTATTTTGAAGGAACAACATAGCCACCCTTGGACAGCATCATTATCAACCACTAGACTTTACATATTGGGATAACATTTTTAACTATATGACTAAAATCTGACCATTGTAAGCACCCCGTCAGGTAAAATGGTTTGTCTAAATCCTCTAACTGGAGCTTTAGCTTTGTCTGTTAAAGGAAGTAGAAAAATAACAGATTTACAGTCAGGAGCAACAGGTAATAAAACCAAAATAACAAACATTAGCAAAAATATTCATAGTCGAATTGCATGAAAACAGAATTACTAAAACAGCGCTACATATGATATTGTTCCAATATCACAATATGTGGTCTTCACACAGTGCAGTTTACCCCTAAAGGGCGTGGCCAACATGACAGCTCTGCAGTGACACTCTGCGCTCCACCGCCCTTCAGTGTCTAAACTGGCAGTGACTGCAGCTTCTGAAAGGAGACTTGTGTTCCATCTTAGGTCGGCTGAGTATAGCAAGAGCGCCCTCTGCGTTTTGCACTTTTATGCTTGTACTCAGTTTTACTCAGGGGTCCTGTTATGCATGGGGGGATTCTCTTGCTTTTTATGACATTACTGTGGAACCTCTGCATCTCTGGATACTTGTGAGTGATGATGATGAGAAAATAGGACGTTAGCTCCTGGCATCTGGTTGTCTTGAATGCTTATATACTTAGAGGAGTCTGGTGAGTTTGACCCCCTGGGGGAGTGTGCAGCATGCAGTGGATTGTCTTTACATCTCGATGATAGGTGCACTTTCTGAATGTTTTGGAGTCTACACTCAGAACCATCTCTCCTCTAAATTGAACTGTCTTACTACATCACTTACACCATCATTTATAAACTGCATTGTGTGGGGAAGACCACATATTGTGATATTGGAACAATATCATATGTAGCGCTGTTTTAGTAATTCGGTTTTCAGCAATTCGATTTTTAAACAGCTGATTAATCTTTTTAAATATTCCGTTATTTTTTAAGATTTTCCTGTTTTCTCTGCTACTTGCTTGTTTGAGGACTGAACTGGCGCTGAGTGGGTGTTTTGTTTAGGCCTTTGAGTACACCTTTGTTTTTAGGTAATGAAACCAGTTGCAGAGGAGTCCATTGTTCTATTTGTTAATGCTTTTAACAGACTACATCATGTGTGTTATTTTCATATTTGCCGATAGTTTTAGTAAGGTTTTATCAGGTGTACAAAACCTGTTAACTTGTAATCTCCCAAATGTACAGTATGTTAATCTACACTGCATCTAACAATGGTTTGCAGTTCTTGTTTCCCAATATCTTACATACCCTGGGCACTGGAATTTCCGGTCAGGCTGCCTCTGAGTATATTCACTGGCTCTACAACATAGTGTAAGATAGCTGTACTCATGGGCTGTCCAACAGAGTTTGAGATAGGTGTTATGATGGCTCTCCAACAGAGTACATGGGATAGACAGTACATATATAATTCCTGTAAGGGGGAGAGTGAACGGTTCCAAATCCACAACTCAAATGCTGGTAAATGAGGCAAGTAACAACACACAGAGACAACTCAAGTCCACTCTCATTGGCAGCTAACCACCAGCTACTTTATCTGCACTACTAGGGACTAACAGAGCTCAAAAGAGACCTCAAAGTATTTGACTCTCATCAACCTTCCTTTATTAATTGTCTTTATTTATTTTTATAAATGACCCTTTTGTTAGCCTATGCAGGGCAAAGGAAAGAGGGCATGTAACTTCTCCACCTTCCTCAGAAGCATATACTCACTTTGTTTCATTCCTACGCCACTCCATTCCACCAGCAGCAGCAAAGGGAAATACTCAACACTTGTGGATATGAGTGAGCACATTTTGTAAAGTTGTTTTGGGTCAGCAGTGGGGCTTTACATGTCTTGTAAATGTATTCAACAAAAACCTCTATTTTTTTTTCTAAATGTTGGGATCATTTTAGTTTGAGTTTTCTGTGTTCATTAGCTAGATCAAGTGCGGAGAGAATTTTGTAATATATGCAGCATACAAGCAAACAATTTTGCTTTACAAATAGATATTTTATACCAGATGAACGAATGACAATGGATGCACAGAGCCCTATGGGTTTTTAAAAGGGCTGTTAATGCAGGTGCTAAATTCTTACAGTCACTCTGTCTGCGATTTTAAACTATGCCTGGATCTTACTAATAGAGAGAATGGGAAGTAATTACTGCACTGACTCATTTGCATCTGTAAATTTCAACATCAGCAACTGAGACTCTGGCTTTTCAGCAAAGGATAGTCTTGAAATACGCAAAGTCCTTCCCGGTTAAAAAGGAGAACACACAATATCCATACATGATATTCTCAGGATTTTATTATGATAAAGTCAAGAAGTTAGTGCAGATGGGTCACAAAGTTGATTTTGCACTGATGCTATTTTTATTTTTTAATATTAAAATATGTAGCTGATGTAAAGTATCTTTGATAACCTGGAACCCATTATTATTTAATAAAAAGTGTGTTAACATCTTGAATGTTTGGTGATATTCTTCTTTTATGATTCCCAACTATTAAGTCATTTTGAACATTTGTGATTCAATAGCACATTGTAATTTCTCCATAGTTAATGTTTAATGCCAGAATGACATACCCTAAAATGTATTTTCAGATTTAGATCTAATCAGACTTGAAATTGAGTGATTAGAGAAATAAATGAGAGAACAAACTACTCATGCTGCCTGTATCCTCCCACAGGATGATGTCCTTGGTGCCTGCTACAGAGGATGCAGACTTTTCTCCATCTGTCACTTTGTGGATGTCATTGCTGATCTTAACACAACAAGAGCTGAATGCGAGTCAGGTAATCATAGACATAATAAGATAATACATGCTGTTTTAACGGGTATATTAAGTTATAAAAGTAGATTGTGGTTTAGCATGTAAAACACTCTACATCAGCCTTTTCATTTTGGGTAATGTTAAAGGGTTCTATTTCCTGTTTATTTATTGTTTTAAATATAATACAATACATTGTTTTATATATGGGTATGAGTGCTTGGTAGCACAGTAGCTCAGTAGTGGACAATCTGCTTTAATTTAAACTTGCAACACCTTGAAACATGATTAACAATGCCTAATATCATCTGTAGTGATCAGTCACACGTAGAGATTATTATTGTTATTATATAGGATTTATATAGCGCCAACACTTTACAATATAAAAGGGACACAATACAGTTATAATACAATAAAATACAAGAGTATTAGGAGGGCCCTGCTCACAAGAGCTTACAATCTAATAGGGTGGGGCAGGTGGTACAAAAGGTTGTAAATGTGGGGAATGAGCTGATGGAAGTGGTAAAATTAGTTGAAGTGATAGGCTTCCCTGAAGAGATGAGATTTCAGGGACCACCTGAAGGTAGCGTAGGGGATAACCGAAGAGGTTGAGGTAGTGAGTTCCAGAGGATGGGAGAGGCTCTGGAGATGAGCATGGGAGGAGGATCACAGATATATAATATAACATAAAGTTATACATGTATACTTCTTTAGGTGCTATTCAAAAAGCCCAGGAGAACATGATAGCAAGCAGAAATACCAATGTTGAACAATATCATACATCTAATTGTAATCTCTTCCCAAGTTGGAAAGGTTAGAAATAACTGTAAAAGAAGCCAGTAGTAACCAGGAATGCAGTCAGTTGAACATCCTATGTATAACAGAAGACTATTTAAACATTTTGGATAAACATTTTCATAATTTGAGATGAGCTTTTGGTTCAATTTGAGCATGTGTTTTGCTGGTGATTTAGAAGGGTCAATCACAGGGTTTTTCATATGTAAGAACCCCCCTCCTATAAAAGTCAGGGTTTCCAGCAGCCTTATGTTACTGCCTGCAGGAGGAGACATGGCGTAATTAGGACAGATCACAGAGTGCCTGCAGGGAGAACTAGTTGCTGCTGCTTCTGATTGCTGATAAAATCTCTGAAAACATCCATATTTACATTGAGTCACATACTCACTGCATGCTGGACAGAGCTAAAGCAGATCAGGCTAGATCACAGAGGGGTTGATTTACTAAAACTGGAGAGTGCAAATTCTGGTGCAGCTGTGCAGAGTAGTCAATCCACTTCTGACTTAAGATTGTTCAATGAAGCTTTGGCAATAAAACCTGGAAGCCGATTGGTTTCTATGCACAGCTGCACCAGATTTTGCACTCTCCAGGTTTAGTAAATCAACCCCAGAGTGTTTTCAGGGACAGATAGTAGCTGCTGTTGAAAAGGGCTATATTAGCAGTAAGTTACACTCACACTCACTATATGTTGGTATAAGGCAAGGCTGCTCAACCTTTAGAACAGCATGGGTCAATTAAGTGTAGCGGCTGGCTCCTGAAGAGCATGCACTATGTTTTTCAAAGTTAAAAGCTTTACCCAAACTACAGTTTGGTTTGGGCCTATTTGACTAAATTTGGCTCTGTGTCAGTCTGACTGGACTGTGGGATGTTCAGCCTGGCCACAGGAGGCACTGTCTCTGGTGGCAGGCGTGGAACTATGGTCTGGTTAGGCGCTTGAATTATTCCCTCTCAGAGTCAGGTCAGTGGGAGTGGCCCTCCCACTGTGCCCTCTGGGAAAGGGTATTTAAGACACGGATGTCACGTGGTTCTGGGTTCCGGTCCAGTTTGCTGTGCTGAGTATATGGTCCTGGTCCTCCTGACCAGCCCTCAGAAAGGCTATGGCCTGGGGTGCAGTTCCACCCAAATTTGATGTTTCGGGGCTAGCCCAGGGCAAGGGAACTGAGGAAGGACTCTGAGGTGGATGGGTGCTGTCTCCGGTCCGGGAGAGACCCAGAATACTTCGAGCAATCCAGGGGAGAACCCTTTCGAAGAATACCATGCATGAGGTTGGTTTCTTAACAAGAGCCTGTAAGGGCTGAAGTAACCAAGAGAATCCGGTCTTGGGGATATCGCCAAGTGGGTTGAAAGATCCAGGTATCCTACAAGTGTTCTACAGCTTAGTTTCCCTACGTGTTCTGCTACAATGTCAGTGATAAAGACTTTGTTCCTGAGTAGGCACCTTGTTGGCTGCTAGGCCTTGTGAGAGAAGGACTGTCCAACCTGAGTGCTCATCCAGCTGCGAATGGCTATTCTCTGGATGCAGTCAAAGTAAGCAAGTTCCTCAACATTTATAGACTTTGACATTGAGAGTACCTGAGCTTTCCTTTCCAACCCTCTGATCCCAAGTTAAAAGACTGTTCAATGGTTGACATTTGCAAATAAAATCCATTTAACTGGATCTATTGTCAGTTTCAAGTTACTGGGTCATCTTCCCACGGGATATCCCCTAGACGTGTCACAAGGAGAACGGAAGGTAACGGTAAGCCCAAAAATAACCAGCAGCTCCTTCGGGGGTAAGTGCTACATAAGTGATTTGATAATTGACGTAAGCCAGAATAAAATGGTTCAGAATTTTGATTTTTTTTTTTTTTTGAATAGCATATTGAAGATTTTAAACAACAATCATAATCATCATTTTCCGTGGGACCAAGCCCCATTGGATGTTTACCCACTGTTTACGCACAAAAATTAAAATTTTTTTTTAAATTAACCTGATCACCAATAATCCCACCCTCACATTCAGGTGTGATCAGACAAAAAAGCTCTGAAACAGTGTTTCAACCTTCACTTTATCAAGGTCTTTGTAGCCATACCTTTGAGGTTGTGGGACACATCAGATGTTTCCGCAAGCCATGGGTTGAGCATGCCTGGTGTAAGGGATACAAAATGCAGGCATCCAGCAGTGGCGGGGATGACCAGATCAGTGGGCTACACTTCAAGAAACTGAAAAAAGGCTGGATATGATTAAAAATTAAAGTTTATTAATGTACAAAACACCCAATCAACACCAATAGACCATAAGCAAGGCAAAAGTTATAAAATAAACATGACAATGAAACAAAAGCAAGCCACCAACCTAACTGTAATACACTATACAGTATACAAATGGAGGGAAAGTTGACATAGACAGACAGGGCCTAAAAAGGGCTGGGACTGGGAGTAATGGGAGCAGAGATGGGGTAACAGGATACATGGTACTTGATGCAAGGTACAATATAAGACAGGGGTCAGGATGCAGGATAATCAGCAAGCAGGTGTGTGGCTAACAGGCAAAACCATGAAGCACTGATAAAAATCAAGTAGCCAGCATCAGGTGGAGACTATTACTGTGATCTGCTGGCTGCTGGGAGACACCAGCTGGTGGCCACAGCTACTGTGCCCTTCAGCTCCAGGCAGCATGGTGCTACCAGCAGTTGATCCAGGTCCTGACAGTTGGCTAGAACCTGGAGCAGATAGAGATAGATCATCAATGTTGGATTTATAAGGGGATAAAAAGGGGCAACTGCTCCAGATCCCCTTCTGCTTGAGGGAGCCACAGCTTTCCTTTATTTAAAAAAAATATATAAAATGTATTTTATTAAATAAGTGTGTGTGGGTGTCAGGATATGGAACAGTAAGACCCCTTTCACACTGGGGCGCTTTGTAGGCGCTACAGCGCTAAAAATAGCACCTGCAAAGTTCCCTGAAAGAGCCACTGCTGTGTCTCCAGTGTGAAAGCAACCACACTGGAGCACTTTGCAGTGGTTTTAACCCTTTCTAGACCACTAGCGGGGGTAAAATCGCCCTGCTATCGGCCAAATAGTGCCACGAAGTAAAGCACCGCTAAAAATAGCGCAGTTTTACTGCCGACTTAGCCCCCGCCCCAGTGTGAAAGGGGTCTTAAGCCTGACTACAGAGGCAAGCAAAGGGATGAAGGCTTCTGACAGATGTTTCAACTTCTCATATATTTTTACAATTCAGGATGTTTGTTTTAACATGACTGATATATTAAAAGTAACTTGGAGCAGCCAACTTCCACCCCACTGCTGAGCCTTTTCAAAGACACAGGGTAAGATTTGACAGGATGACTGTTTGGGGAGTAGCAACCAAAGACTTCCCTCTTGTACAGCTGCAGTCCAAGACCCAAGATCTCCAGCAGGGGTTGTAAAGGATTAGTTTAATATACCCCGTTCAACATGAAGATGAAGTTCATGAAAGGGATGGGACCAGGTTTCTGTTAGGCTCTATTTGTCGCTTTAGAAGCTTATTTGCCTTGCTTACGGTTTATTATCTAATTCTATTCGCCTTAATACAATAGGGAAGTGGGGATGCACCGAGGGAATGCAGGAAGGCCCCCAACCCTTAGACTTTACCGTGTTTGACTTTGCTCAACCACGTTTTCCTATACTCCTCATTACTTGCACGGATCCTTTGGAACCCAAAACTCAGCTCAAAAAGAGGACTTCAACCTCTATCGACCAATATATAGAGACCTTTGCACCAACTTGGGCCTTCCTGCACCCCCTCCTAGCTTAGGTGCAATATTCATTTCACCCACTAGCAGGTACATGAGGATACAATAATCTGGTCGCATCCACATGCCAACTAAGATCCTCTCCGAGGTAGTAATATGGTGTACCCCTGACATGCTTATCAGCCGCTACAAAAGGCTAGTTGTGGGTACACACCCTCATAATATTGTAGATACTTAGATTTGGCATTACTTTCCTTTTTCAGTTTTCACGACTGAAATGGGAAACAAGGGCGTTTATAGCATGTCCCTAGGGACACCATATGCCTAATCTGCCCAGGCCCATATTCTCATGGAAATTCCCCTTCAGACTTTCTTAGGGGTCACATTACTATTTGCTAGATTATGGGGTAAAAATTGAATATATGACTCACAAACGGGTTTAAGAAATGTACTTTACTGGTTTGTTTGTTGTTTGTTATCTGTTTTTTACAGTTATTGCTTTTAGTTTACAGCTTCCCAAGGTTTTGTTGCACACAGTTTTTCGTTAAGTACTCAATGACATTTATAATCCTTTTCCTCTACAATTTCGAGATAATATCATTTGTGGAATAGAGGTCTGCCAACCTATGGTTCTCTAGAACCAAAGGCAATACCATTGACTACAACTGGTCTGGATAGACCTTGAGTTGCAGTCTATCTAGACGCATAAGTACTCAGCATGATACCCTGATATCAAGGTTTATGTATTTCTCGCCAGATTCCCAAATTGAATTATAACATGTATGGTGACTAGATACCTCCCTATTTTCTGATGAATATATACTTCGGGCCATGGATGGCGGTGGCGCGAAATAGATTTATAGTTTATCCACATTCTAATTTCCTTCCGACTGGTATTGTCCAATCCCCACACAGGGACCCAGTGGGAAATACCTCTGACAACAGGGGTGGCCCCCATTTGGGCGCTGTACCCGTCCGAACACTAGAAACATTAAAGGAGGGGCTGGTCCCCTTCCTTTCCGGTACACCTCAGTGACGTGAAAATTCTCTCTTCTCTCTTACCTTGTACCCTAACACGTTCCCCTTTTTCCTCCCCCCCTTCCATTTTTTCACACCCCCACTCTAATTCTTATTTATCTGCTTAGTGAGATTCTTACATATCAATATGCCACGTAAAGACATTACAACCCCATCCCCCCAGGTCAAGCTATACTCCCTGAACGTAAGAGGTTTAAATACACCTGAAAAAAGATCTCAGCTCCTTATACCGTATATACTCGAGTATAGGCCGACCCGAATATAAGCCGAGGCCCCCAATTTACCCCCAAAAAAACTGGAAAACTTATTGACTCGTGTATAAGCCGAGGGTGAGACATGGCTGTCCATCCCTGTGTGTCCGTCCATCCCTGTGTGTGTGTCCGTCCATCCCTGTGTGTGTGTCCGTCCATCCATCCATCCATCCCTGTGTGTGTGTCCGTCCATCCATCCATCCCTGTGTGTGTGTCCATCCATCCATCCATCCATCCCTGTGTGTGTGTCCATCCATCCATCCATCCCTGTGTGTGTGTCCATCCATCCATCCATCCATCCCTGTGTGTGTGTCCATCCATCCATCCATCCATCCCTGTGTGTGTGTCCATCCATCCATCCATCCCTGTGTGTGTGTGTCCATCCATCCATCCCTGTGTGTGTGTGTCCGTGCAGCCTTGTGTGTGTGTGTCCGTGCAGCCTTGTGTGACTACGACTAATGTGCACTGCTTGCTCCAATCAAAAAGATATGGGGGAAAGGAAAGATTTGGCATTACAAGGAAGCAAAACCCACAGTGAGAAACTATTTCATGAAAAAATAGATCACCGGCCATTATGTAGGGGATTTGTATGGATTATTATTGGAGAATAAGGACATAGTTTATAGTTTGTTTGTTTTTGAATCTACAATGCCAATTAGTATGTGTAGAAATCCTGTATGGACTTGCTGCACTTTAAAGCTTACCAGTGTTTATGAAATCATTTTACACTTATACCAGTCACACAATACAATGCACACAGAGGTTGATCAATTAACTTCTAAAACAGCCCTTACTTTTCTTAATCGCTATCAGCAAAATAATTAAGGAGAACTTGACGGGAGGATCCCTTTTCTTACCTTTATACTGCTCCTTGCACAGAGCTCTGCTAGACTAATACCCACAAAGTCAATTCCCGAGCCTCCGTCCCGAGCCGCCGTCCCGAGCCTCCGTCCCGAGCCGCCGTCCCGAGCCTCCGTCCCGAGCCGCCGTCCCGAGCCGCCGTCCCGTGCCTCCTCCGTCCCGAGCCGTCGTCCCGAGCCTCCTCCGTCCTTCCAGGATCGCCGCTCTTCTCGGCGGCCATTCTAAAATTCAAAAGCCGCGCCTCCGCCTTCGCCTGTGATAGGCGGAACACTGAATTTCCCAGCAGCCTGTGTTCCGCCTATCACGGACATCCTCTCATATTCGTCGGTAGTACGAGGATGAGCGGATTTCCGTGATAGGCGGAACACTGACTGCTGGGAAATTCAGTGTTCCGCCTATCACAGGCGGAGGCGGAGACGGAGGCGCGGCTTTTGAATTTTAGAATGGCCGCTGTCTGTCTGCTCGATACGCTGATCGAGCAGTCAGACAGCGGTGACTCGAGTATAAGCCGAGGGGGCACTTTCAGCCTCAAAAAAGAGGCTGAAAATCTCGGCTTATACTCGAGTATATACGGTACTCCTTAAAAAACCTAGAGCCGATATAGTTTTCCTCCAGGAAACTCACTTCAAATCACACAACATGCCCGAATTAAAATCCTTATACTACCCGATCGCTTACCACGCCACCAATGTGGAGGCCAAATCTAAAGGAGTCTCCATTTTGATCTCCAAACACTGTCCTTTCCAAATTCAAGATACCCTTGTCGATGCAAATGCCCGCTACGTATTTCTTAAAGGGAAACTGTACAACCAGACTGTCACTCTGGCCAACTTATACGCCCCAAACAAGCTACAAGTCCCATTCCTTCGAGATGCGATTCATCAACTCACCTCCTTCTGCCAGGGAATGCTAGTGGTTGGAGGAGACTTCAATTTACCTCTTTCACCAACAGTAGACTCATCCTCGGGAACGTCTTCCGTTACCTACCAAGCGTTGCACGCGATCAAAAAACAGTTGCAGACGCTAACTCTACATGACACCTGGCGCACCCTCCATCCACGAGATAGAGATTATACGTTCTACTCTCTTCCACATCGTAAGTACACGAGAATTGACTATTTTTTTATGTCTCAAAATGACTTAGATTCCCTTTTGACAGCGTCTATAGACCCTATGGTTATTTCGGACCACCGCCCAATCGCTATTACTGTCTCCTTTCCACGGTCACCAATCACACCATTCACCTGGTGTTTAGACGACTCTCTCTTGACAGACGCTGACAATGTTCACAAAATTGGTACATGCCTTAAACAATACTTCCAGGAGAACACATCCGACGACATAAACCCGCTCACACTCTGGGCAGCGCACAAATGCGTGATCCGTGGAGAATTTATGGCCTTGGCAGCTAAACGACGGAAAATCAGACAGGCCCGCATACACGACTTATCTGAGCGCGTTCTTACCCTTGAGACCAAACATAAGCAATCACTTGCGGAATCCACTCTCCAATCTCTCCAGTTAGCAAGGGAAGAGCTGACCACATAATTAGGTAAAACCATCAGACGCAAATTCGCACTCACACAACGCATTTTCTATGAATTTGGCAATAAAGCCAGTAAATATTTAGCGAGGGCAATCCAAACAAAACGAGCCTCTTCGAACATTCATCATATCCTAGATCCTCAGAGAAACAAACATGTAATCCCCACTGATATTGCCAATCAATTTCGTCATTTTTATAAGAATCTTTATAATCTCCCAACACCAAACACTGAGTCCGCCGCGAAAGAGAGACAATAGAAAATGATAGATTTTTTGGCACACTACAGCCCACAACCCATTTCCCCTGAAACGGCAGCAAGCTTAGATTCTCCATTTACAGGAGAGGAGATGATGATGGCCCTTAAGCAATTGAAAACAGGCAAAAGCCCGGGTCCAGACGGATTATCTACCGGGTATTATAAAATATTTGCGGAAACCTGGCGCCCGTTTTTAATTACATTTTTCAATACATTGCCTACTGATTCCACAAAACACTCTGACATCCTTATGGCCCATATATCAGTCATTCCCAAACCTGGCAGAGACACAGCCCTAGTCTCCAATTACAGACCCATCTCCTTAATCAACGTGGACATAAAACTTTATGCTAAAATTTTGGCGAACCGAATTCTTCCCCTTTTACCCTCTTTAATCTCACTAGACCAAGTTGGATTTATCCCAAATCGCGAGGCTCGCGACAACACCCTAAAAGCTATCAATATGCATTACTGGATGACAACCCACAACACCCCTGGCTTTTTTCTTTCCCTGGACGCGGAGAAGGCATTCGACAGAGTGGCTTGGGATTACATGCTAGCAGCCTTACGATCGATGGGATTTGGAGAACATGTCCTAGCATATATCACAGCACTTTATTCGTCCCCGTCAGCTAAAATCAAAATTAACGGTCACCTGTCGGATGCCTTCTCCCTGTCCAACGGAACCAGACAGGGTTGTCCTCTCTCCCCCATACTTTTCGTTCTTACCATGGAACCAATGCTCCAAAGAATCAGGGAAAATCCATCTGTCAAAGGGGTACAGGTTAAGGATATTCAACACAAAGTAGTGGCTTTCGCCGATGATGTACTCCTGTTCCTCACTGATCCGATCACCACAATTCCCAATCTATTACAAGATTTTGCCCTGTTCAAGGAAATTTCCAATCTCCAAATTAACTTTGGTAAATCTAAAGCCCTTAATATCACTCTATCTGAAGATGTTGTACGGTTATGTAAAGCCAATTTTCCTTTTAGTTGGGAATCGCATTCCATCACATATCTGGGTATACAGCTTCCGGACAAGTTGGGAGACTTATACCCCAGAAACTTTTTACCACTTCTTAACACCCTCAGACAGGACCTCGAACTTTGGCATAAACAATCCTTTTCCTGGTTTGGTAGAGTGGCGATCCTGAAAATGAACGCCCTTCCCAGACTCTTATACCTTTTACAGACAATCCCTATTAAACTTCCTCTAGCGTTTTTTTCCACGTACAAAAGTATTTGCTTAAAATTCTTATGGGCAGACAAGCCTCCCCGCATCAAATGGGACACCTTAGTAAAACCCATTGGGCAACCGGGAATAGGACTACCAGATGTACAGAAGTATTATTGGGCTTGCCTCTTGTCCAGAATAGTTGACTGGCACGTACATGCTGACATTAAAGCATGGGTGAGACTGGAGAGTGCTTTTTCATCAATCCCAATACACCACCTACCCTGGATCAACTTTCGCTCCACGTTACCAGACACCTTAAAACACCCCCTAATAGGCCCAACCATACACACCTTTAGTCGTGTCTGCCAGAGGTCACACATAGCTCAAACTCCTGGCCCAATGACCCCGCTGGATGGAAATCCAGATTTTCCTCCGGGCTTGCTTAATTGTTCAACTACTCTCGATAAGGCATTCACCGCCAGAAAGGCAGGAGCTTTTTTCGACAAGGGAGAATTAATCCCTTTCTCCACCCTCACATCCTGTTTCCCCGAATGGGATTTATCGTTTTTTCAATTCCTTCAAATTCGCCACTTTTTACTTCAGACGTCCACATCACAACAATGGAGTAGAGCTTTCACCCCATTTGAAACCTTGTGCAATAACAGGGACCCTGTTAAACACCTTATCTCCCAACTGTACACCATGCTATCCCCAACGCCATCTAAATCGGAAAACCCTTACGTCCAGAGATGGGAACATGACCTAAACATAACGCTGACTCAAGAGGATTGGGATAATATTTGGCTCAATATACACAAAGGCTCCTTAAACGTGTTGATACAAGAAAACGGTTACAAAATATACTCGCGTTGGTACAGAACTCCCGATCGGCTACACAAATGTTATCCCCAGGTCTCACTCACTTGTTGGAGGTGTGAGGGAGCCAGGCGAACTCTCTTGCACATCTGGTGGGAATGCGACCGAATCCAACCCTTTTGGGTCGCAGTTCACCGTCTCATCGCGAAAATCACAACATACACGCCTACATTTACTCCAGCTCAATTCTTGCTTCACCACACCTCTTTACCCCAAAGGCAATACAGGAAGTCCCTTATGCACCACTTAATTAACGCAGCAAAACTTTGCATCCCTACACACTGGAAATCAAACACCCCTCCTAGCGTCGCAGTATGGTTGCAGAGGGTATCCAGAATTGCCGAGATGGAAGCCCTAATACATCAAGCCAAAGAAACCTCACATAAATTCCAGAATACATGGGCCTGCTGGCTGCAGTTTCAACAATCAGAGGAATACAAAAAACTTCTATGTAACCAATAGCTTGACCTGGGGGGGGGATCCCCACATACATACCTACTTCAGGATATGCATATTTGACATCTGTACCTCACTATCCTATATTCCCTTTATCCTCCCCCATAATTAACAATTAGTAGCAACTATGGTTGACCCTTAAACTGTCTCTAAACCTCACTGACATAGTTACTTTCAAACCTTTCATGTCACAATCTCCAGTTGACGATTGGGCTGTCATTATTCACTAACAATGGGACGAAGTAAAAAATTTTTTTTTTTATTGGGCCCTCTCACAGTCAGATCCCAGTTGGGGTGAGAGGGAGGGGGAGTGGAATACCAGGGTCCCGAATCTTCACTTACTAGCCCTTAGGAGCAGAAGTTATGGTTTATTCTCCACCACGGTGGGTCTCATAAAACCCACTCAAGAATTACCTAATCCATACACTGACGACAGGCTGTAGGACTATAACTCGGCGTCAATAAGGTTGTACAAGAGGTTCTACAGCCTCTTGCTCTTGGTCCCAGATTATAGGAACCCACACAATATGCCTGTCAGTAACAGAATATAGGACTATTCAGAATGAATCCCATGTTGACATATAACTTAAGGCACCCTATTCACTCTGATATGGGTTATAAATATGGAAATAAGTACAAATGTTATCCTTGCCACATAAAATATTTATGTCACTAGATAACTGTAACTTATACTACTTAACCTAATTTACGTGCCTTGATTGTCATTTTCCTACCTGAATGTTCCTGACCTTAGGTACGTTTTTGTTATTAACTACATCTGGCGGCTGCGTCCGCAATAATTTTTTTTTCATTTCTGTTCTGTTTCTCAAAACTCAATAAAATGTTTAAATATAAAAGTAACTTGGAGCAAACACCTGAAGCAAGACATGAAGTTCAGGCATTGGGACTGTCTTGATAACTAAGATCTGGAACATAATTTTTGTACTGCCTTCAACAGTACAAATAAGGCTTTCCAAGGAATTGATGTTTACGTGAAAAAACTGAGAAAAAGCCAGGACTTCTCGTCCATATCAGTGCGTTTCTGGAAGAATGATCAAACATTCCCATAGACACACTCCTAAACCTTGTGGACAGCCTTCCCGGAAGAGTTGAAACTGTTATTGCTGCAAAGGGTGGGCCTACACAATATTGAACCCTACGGACTGAGGCTCGGATGCTACTAAAGTTCATGTGCGTGGCAGACATCCCAATACTTTTGGTAATATAGTGTAGGTATGGAGGTGTGGGTATAGAGAGCTGGAACTCTTCTGTAGCATTGCATACTACAAATCAACTACCAGCAGGTCAACAAAGAGAAACAAGCAATATGATGCAAACTCAACATCAGTCTCAGAGAAACCTGTTTTTTCTCCCAGAAATAAATTCAGATGTGAAACTTTCATTGTTATTTTAGATCAGATGTCTGTTGCCTTACAAGAACACAGGGTAGCATAGCAATCAGTAGCAAAGAACTAGCAGTAGAGGAGCCACAACCAGGCTTATTGAATGTGAGGTGAAATGAGACTTGAAACCCTGAGTATTTATAAACCAGGGTATGGTTCTTTTCTCAGAAGAAACACAGGCAATTAAATTACTGGCTAAGAGGGAGATCACGTAGGCCACCTTGGAACAATAAGTGAGAAAATTCTAGGGCTGCAGTTAAAAGTGGATTCTACACTGCTTAACCACTTCCCGACCAGCGCACGACGATGTACGTCGACAGAATGGCACGGGCAGGCATATTGGCGTACACGTACGTCCAATATTCAATGCCGCCCTGCCATCGGGAGCGCACCGCCGGCGGCGCGCTCCCGCGCTGTTCGGGACCCCCATGAGTCCGGTCGCGGGACCTGCGGACTCGATCGCCGCGGGCATCCCTGCGATCGTCTCACGGAGCGGCTGAATGGAGGAAATGCCGAGTAAACAGCATTTCTCCATTCTGCCTAGCAACTAGTGACGCTGATCTCTGCTCCATGTGATTGGAGCAGAGATCAGTGTTCACTAAATGAAAGCCCAACCCCCCAAAACTTAGTAACACACCCCTAGGAACACTTAACCCCTACACTGCCACCCACTGGTTAACCCCTTCACTGCCAGTGTCATTTACACAGGAATCACTGCATTTATATAGCAGTGATTGCTGTATAACTGACAATGGTCCCAAAAATGTCCGATGGGTCCCCCACAATGTCGCAGTCACAATAAAAATCGCTGATCGCCGCCATTACTAGTAAAAAAAATAATAATACAAAATTATTAATAAAAATGCTATAAAACTATCCCTATTTTGTAAACGCTATAACTTTTGCGCAAACCAATCAATAATCGCTTATTGCGATTTTTTTTACCAAAAATATGTAGAAGAATACGTATCGGCCTAAACTGAGGGAAACAAATGTTTTTTTATATATTTTTGGGGGATATTTATTATAACAAAAAGTAAAAAATAATGCGTTTTTTTCAAAATTGAAAAATTGAAAAAAAGGATGTCAATTTTGTTTGGGAGCCATGTCACACGACCGCACAATTGTCAGTTAAAGCGACGCAGTGCCGAATCACAAAAAGTGGTCTGGTCTTTGACCAGCAAATTGGTCCGGTCTGAAAGTGGTTAATGAAGCCCAGCAGCTCTTAGGATTTCTGGAGTAGTGAGGATGTGGGTGCAGAATTGAAATAGGGAGATCTAGATGAGGCTAAAATACACAGGGACAAAGGCATATTCAAGGTTGTAAGAGTCCCCAGTGGGGTTTGCACGCAATTTAGATGAAAGTCCAGATCTTGCAAATATTGTACAAGACAGCTTTGCTTTCAGTTTGCTGGACAAGACTTCCAGAGGATCGGTGGAAGGCAGAGGGACCTAGGAAGAGTCTATGCTTGGCTCAAGCTAAGCATTGACTGTGACATCTACGATGTTTTACTGCTCTTTCTGTGGAATAATACATTGTAATGTTGAATTCTTGATTAAAAATTATTTTCCTGGCTTTTTTCTGTCAAATTCTAATAATTTTTGTTTTGTTACTAGCTGCCTAGTGTCTCTTTTTTCAAAATGGGGTCTAGCAAAAAGTGCTTAAAGAACAAGTCCAGCCTAAGCTCATTTGGCTGGGCTTCTCATATGGGTCACAGGAGTGCAATTTGTTTTGCACTCCTGTGACATGTGGACTGAAGTCCACTCTTCATTGACATCACATAAATCAGTCCGGGCACTGCGTCATCATGACAATAAAGTCTGGATCCGCCAGGTGCCTGGACAGGCGCCTGTCTCAGCCTCTCAGCGAGTTGCTGAGAGCCTGAGACAGCCACTCCCTGCCCCTCCACAGCTCAGCCATCCAGTGAGCGCGAGGAAGCAGAGTGGAGAGCTGCTGACTGATAGTCAGCTCAGGGAGCTGTGAGAACCAAGCCATCAGCAATGTTCGATCGCTCAGTTCTCAGTGTAGAGGTGCCGAGGGACAGATGCAACATCAGACCGATGCTGCATCCATCTAGATAAGTATGATGGGGGAAAACCCAGAAACTCTCTTCTCTTTTAAATGCTGTGTATGGAGTCTGTGCAATATTTCTGGCTTTTTTTCTGTGAAATAAAACACTCAAATTTTTATATCTTATTTATAACCCTGCCTCTTGTTTTATGTGAAACTGCAACTTTCTAAAGCATCTTACATAGTGTGCATAGACTGAACAATTTTTCTGGATTAAAACCTTCCTAGCAGCGCCTTCCTAAACTGTTCAGCATTCCTGCATTTTTATTATAAAATATTACATCTAATCTATCTAATTTTGAATTCTTAATTATAGATCTGCCTGGTTTCTGACTCTTAAATTGCAGCATATTAAAAATGTATACATACTGTGGAGTAACTCAATATTTCTGGCAGTTGTGTCTGAAATAATACTTCCTACTTTTTTTAATAAATATATTTTGTAATTTTTTATTTATATATAATGCAGTCTCTCAGTAACAAATTCAACCTGCTTTAGCGAATACCCACTCTGACACAGGGGCAGATACAGAGTCTAGTCTCGGGAGAGGCACTGCCAGAAAATAAGGTGTTGCTTACAGAACTGACTCTAACATATCATATAGTGTACAGAGGTCAGTAGGATGTAGGGCAGTGTATAGAGGTTAGTAGGATGTAGGGCAGTGTGCAGAGGTCAGTAGGATGTAGGGCAGTGTGCAGAGGTCAGTAGGATGTAGGCCAGTGTACAGAGGTCAGTAGGATGTAGGGCAGTGTACTGAGGTCAGTAGGATGTAGAGCAGTGAACAGAGGTCAGTAGCATGTAATGCAGTTTACAGAGGTCAGTAGGATGTAGGGCAGTGTACAGAGGTTAGTAGCATGTAATGCAGTGAACAGAGGTTAGTAGCATGTAATGCCATGGTGCAGAGGTCAGTAGTATGTAGGGCAGTGTACAGGGGTCAGTAGTATGCAGGGCAGTGTACAGAGGTCAGTAGTATGTAGGGTAGTGTACAGAGGTCAGTTGTATATGGGGCAGTGTACAAAGGGCAGTAGTTTGTAGGGTAGTGTACAGTGGTCAGTAGTATGTAGGGCGGTGTAGAGAGGTCAGTAGTATGTAGGGTGGTGTAGAGGTCAGTCGGATGTAGGGCGGTGTACAGGGAACAGTAGGACAGAAAACAGGGGGTCAGTAGGGCAGAGGACAGGAGTTGACAGGACAGGGGATGGGGGTAAGTAGGCCGGAGGACAGGGGCAACAAGACACTGTACAGGGGTCAGTGGGATGAAGAGCAGTGTACAGGAATCATTAGAATGTAGGTCAGTGTACAGGGATCAGTAGAGCAAAAGACTAGATGTCACTAGGGAGGGACAGAACGGCACACACTGGGGGGGTCAAAACCAGGGGGCTTGGAAGACACACACCAGGGGTGGGTCAGGAAGGCACACACTGGGGGGGGGATTCAGGAGGGCACAGACCAGGGAGGTCAGAAGAGCACACACCAGGGGGGTCAGGAGGGCACAGCACGAGGTCAGGAGGGCACACATCAGGTGGTTGGGAGGCACACACTGGGAGGGTTGGAAGGGCACACACCGTGAGGTTGAAAGGGCACACACCACGGGGTTGAAAGGGCATACACCGGGGGAGGGGTTGGGAGGGTACACACTGGGGGGCAGGAGGGCACATGCTGGGGGGAGTCAGGAGAGCACACACCAGGGGAGGGTCAGGAGGGCACACACTGGGGGGTCAGGAGGGCACACACTGGGGTTGGGAGGGCACACAACGGGGGGCAGTCACAATTCTTTAATGAGCCCAATTTCTCACTGTGCTACATGAAAAGGAGATGCAATCCCATTTGTCAGCTAAAAGCACCTCTATGCTAAGCTGCAGTAACTCAGCAGACTTAGCATAGAGGTGCTTGTAAACTAATCCACGATGTACTGCTAGCTGAGCTTACCTCCAGAAGCATTCACTCGGCTCCCTCTTCTCAGCTGTACACACCTCCATCTTCCAGGCGGGCGTGATCTCGGGGGGTCAGGCACATCCCAATCCAGCCCACTCAAGCAGCAGAAGCCAGGAGGCTCTCACCCATTTAAGCAGCAGCCTGCAGGAGGGAGGCTGGGAAACTGCTGGGGGAGGTACAGGGGGTGGAGAATCCAGTCCCAATGTGCCTGGGCAGTAATTCATGCTGAGAATGGTTGTGAGTTGCCCCGACCGTGGCTCTGATTTCCTGGGGCGAGCTAAGCCTCAGAGTCAGTAATATTTTCTCGGGGGGAGCAATTGACCCATTTCCCCCTGGATCCGCCCCTGCTCTGACATGAGATGTGCAGCAGGGAAAGCTATTACCTACAACGCATGTTAGACCACCTTCAACCAGTGCTCCAGCCTTTACACCCAATAGTTCATGAATATGTTTGCTAAACACATATTTTCACCCCAAATTGATAATTTCAGTTTCTCAGTCAAAAGAAGGCCCCCACTAAAATATGCATCAGGGCAGACCAAAAAAGCTAATATTGAAATATTATTCAAACTAAAATACATTAAAAAATACTATTGGTGGTAGAAAATGGATGAGTCTGGACCAGCGTTTGACTCTGAGCACTATCAAAGGGCATATTTCTGCCCTTTTATCATTTTTCATTGGCCCTACACTCCTTGAATAAGAAGCTCTTCTCTGGTTCTGTCTGTGCTTTAGAACAAGTATTTTTTAAACAATAGAGACATTTATATCACTCACTACTTTCATCTGCAAGGTGGGATTAATTGTAGCCATTACCTCTGCAAGGTGGGATTGCTTAAAGCGGAGTTCCAGTCATTTCTGTGTTTATTAAAAGTCAGCAGCTACAAAAAGTCTAGCTGCTGACTTTTAATAAACACACACTCACCTGTCCTACGGTTCAGCATGTGGCTGAAGCCTCGGTTCTCTCCACCGCCTCTCCCCGACACCGTGATCAATAGTGTGGGCACTTGGCTGTGAGAGCTTGCACATGAGTGAGTTGCGTTTCACATACTGAATGGCCGCGCAATCTAATGGGACCTGTGACCTGTCCCAGAAGATTGCAGGGAAAGAAGGGTTGAGAGGAGAACTTCCGCTCGAATTGCCTAGGCGGCAGAAGTGGGAGCTGGATACCTGTCAAAACTAGGTATCCACTCCCACTCCTCCCACCAAAAAAAAAAAAAATGACATGCCAAATGTGGCATGTCAGGGGGTTAGGAGTCCTTAAAGCGGAAGTTCCACTTTTGAGTGGAACTCCGCTTTAAATGTAATGGCAAATATGGCAAAGTCTTGGGGAAGGGGTGCTTTGGTGCACAAAACTGTGCACAGGGCAGTTTTTTCTTGTGTTAGGAAGAAGTGCAAACTAAAACCAACTTGTGTTAGGGCAGACAACCTAAGACCTTTGGCTTTCCCCTTGCAGCTTTGCCACCAGTGCAAACAAGTGAAGCAAAAATGTTAAACAATGATGTTGATTAATCTGTGCAAGTCTCAAATGCTTATGTAAGGGAATGCAATGTCAAGTTGTCAGGTTCTGGATATGAATCTGGGACCTCTACAATGTCTGGCTGTAGTTCTTCTCAGGCCGCGTACACACGCGGGGACTGTTCGCCCAACTTTGTCCGTCAAACAGTTTCGGCAAACAGTCCGCTCAAAATTAGCATGGACGGACATGGCCACACACGACGGACGAACAGTTTGCTGAAACCGTGCGCGATGACGTGAACGGCACGTACGACGGGACGAAAAATACGACGTCCTATACACTGCATTATAACTTTCGGCGTGAAAATCCTTTCTGAGCATGCGCGCAACTTTGTTTGACGAACAAGCCTACACACGCGGGGACTGTCCGCTGAAACAAGGTTTCAGCGGACAGTTTTTCGGAATTTCCGAAAAACCTTGTTCAGCGGACTGTTCGCTGAAACTGTCCGCTGAAAGCCCACACACGAGTGGACTGTCCGCTGAAACTTGGTTTCAGCGGACAGTTTCAGCGAACAGTCCCCGCGTGTGTACGCGGCCTCACTGTGCCACCTAAGATGCTGGACAGCTCCTAGCCTGATCACTTGGACAACCTTGGCTTGTATATTGCTTTTGACAAACCTTAAACTCTTTGTGCCTTCTATGAACAAAATTATTGAGTTCTCTGTAGCTGATACCTGCAGCTGTTCTTATCATCGCTACCACTCATTATCGACCTTGGCTTGTTCACTGACTGCACTTCTGTTTCATCAATTTCCTGAAGCTGGTTTGCTCTTTTCCTGTTGAGGAAGTCCTGAGGGCCAAGACCTGGCATTAGCATGCAGTGAAACCCATCTCCACAATCAGAAGCTCTGGTGAAGACCGGCTGACTACTCATGAATCTCTTAACTGCTACAGCCACTTTGCTCTTTCCGTGAACAAGATTATTGAGATCTCTGAAGCTGATATATTGTTCCTTTGTGTACCTGCAGCTGTCCTAATCTTTGCTACCACTAATTATTGACATTGGCTTGTTCATTGACTGATTCTGCTTGTTTCTTATCTGCTTGTTCCTTATCTTCTTCATCCATTTCCTGACTCCTGCTTGCTCTCTTCCTGTTAAGGCAATCCTCAGGGCAACAACCTGGCATTAGCATGCAGTGAAACCCATCTCCACAATCAGAAGCTCTGGTGAAGACCAGCTGACTACTCATGAATCTCTCCACAGCTACAGCCATTGGCCCAAAAGCCTGATTCCAGAACGTGTGAAAATGGCACCATCATGTTAACTTGTGCTCTTGCTAACCCAACTTGATCCTATCGTAATTTCACACTACCTATTCACTCAGAATTTTTTTTTAAATGTATTCTCAATGAAAGCCAAACAAATACAATTTTGTGTATCAGGATTTTCAACCAAATTAAAGCCCTGTCCCCAAAAAAAATGTATAATACTTTAGGGTAGACCACAAATGCTAGAAGATCTGATATGAGGGGAAGCTCTGCTGATTTTATCATCCAATCACGTGCAAGCTAAAATGCTGTATTTTATTTTCCTTTCATGTCCCCCTCAGATCTACAGCGATTTTACGTCCAAGTGCACTTTCAGTGCAATTTCAAGTGCACTTGCAGTGCAAAGTGGATTTTCCTTTAGTAAATAACCCCCAATGTGTCGACATCCCTAAAATTAAACATAAAAATGCTCTGGAACTCGGGGGGATTTAAGGGAAAAATGACTGGGGACTCAAGTGTTTAAAACAAGTGGCTACTATGCTCTATAGCAGCCATGAATTTTGCACTGGATTACAAGGAACGTTTACAGTAGAAAGTATTTGGGCAGAGTTTAAAAAATGGCTGCACCTTTGAGTAAGGGGAAAAATGACCAGCACAAAGAAATGTCTGCTTTGCACCATTGAGGAGGAGAAAAAAGACCAGGAACTTTCCACTGGATTAGAAAGTTCTTGGCTAACTTAAAGAATGGCCGGTATGTACCCCTAAGTAGGAGGAGAAAGAAAATTGTGCATTGATAGCTCTAAGCCCTTGTACACACGGTTGGAGAATCTGTCGGAATGAGTCTTATCGGACCGTGTCGTCAGATAATCCGACTGTGTGTGGTATGCATTGGACTGATTTCGTCCGAATCTCTGTCCGACCCAATTTTCCAACATGTTGGAAATATTTCCCGACCAACTGGGCCGGACGGACCTAATCCGATCATGTGTAGAGCATTTTGATCGGACCAAGTGCCACGCATGCTCAGATCAAATTCCTACATCAAAGCTATTGGCTACTAGCCTGAATGTAGTCCCATCGTAACAAAATTACGTCACCACGTTCTGAAAGATCGTTTTTTTCGCCAACTTGGCCCGACCGTGTGTATGCAACAGTTTCGGACACAATCCGTCGGACTAAATCCGACGGGCAAAATCCGACGGATTTGGTTGGCAAAATCTCCGACCGTGTGTACGTGGGCTAACAGAAATTGCTGCTTTGCACTTTTGAGGATGAGGAAGAGGGGGGGAAAAAGTATGTTAGCAACACTCTAAAAGAAAGGGGCTGTTGTGCTCCTTTGAAGACGGTGTGCTTTTTACTGCCTGCCCTGCTACTTTGAAGTGCACCTAGCTTTTTGCTGCAGTCCTATGTTTCCTTATGAATATGGTATCCAAGTGACATGTGCTTTTTCCACAGCTAATATGCTGCAGGCAGAGGTTGCGGAACACAACTCTTCTGTCAGCAGCAAATATGTTTAAAAAAAAGGTACACACTGCAGGGCTCTTTCTGTTTACTGACTATTCAAGTGCTCGCATCCTGTCTTGATGCTGGTTTTCTAACAAACTTATAATATTTTGAATGTTTTGGGAATAGCTGTGGATATGGTAATGGGAGGGAGTTGTTTTAGCTTTTTTTTTAAGACAGTACAGTGCGGTACTGTGAAAAAAAGATGCTCACAAACGATAGTATACTAATAAACTGTTTTGCCACTGCTTAATTAGTATGAAGTTTGAGGGGTATAGCTTAATATTTTTTAAGAGTGTACTTTGGTTTTAGATCTGTTGTGTCTGCCACTTTCACAGTTATATTCAGGTCTATTACCGCTGAATAAAAAAAAATTCAAAAAGGTGTTTTTCCAGGTTGAAATAAAACATATTGAGGTGCTTTTGTGTTTAAGCCAATCAAGAAAGCAAAATTAAGCAGATCAATTACACATGGAAAACAATGAAACATTGAAATCAATATAACAATGCTTAACCACTTGCTTACTGGGCACTTAAACACCCTTCCTGACCAGACCAATTTTCAGCTTTTGGTGCTCTCACACTTTGAATGACAATTACTCAGTCATGCAACACTGTACCCAAATGAATTTTGTGTCCTTTTTTTCCCACAAATAGAGCTTTCTTTTGGTGGTATTTGATCACCTCTGGGGTTTTTATTTTTTGCGCTATAAATGAAAAAAGACCGAAAATTTAGAAAAAAAGCGCATATTTCTTTGTTTCTGTGATAAAATTTTGCAAATTATAATTATGTTTCATAAATTTTGGCCACAATTTATACTGCTACATATCTTTGGTAAAAATAACCCAAATTAGTGGATATTATTTGGTCTTTGTGAAAGTTAGAGAGTCTACAATCTGTGGTGCGAATCGCACAAAATTGATCACACCTGATGTACTGGTGGACTATCTCGCTTCTTGTGACCTGAACAAGCCAGGAAAGTACAAATACCCCCCAAATGACCCCTTTTTTGAAAGTAGACATTCCAAGGTATTTACTAAGATGCATGGTATGTTGTCATCTTTTTCCCACAATTCTTTGCAAAATGAAGATTTTTTTTTTTTTTTTTCTCACAAAATTTTCAATGTAATAGGTTATTTCTCTCACATGGCATGTGTATACCACAAATGACACCCCAAAATACGTTCTGCTACTCCTTCTGAGTATTACGATACCAAACTTTTACACAGCCTGGCCACATACAGAGGCCCAATATTGAAATAGTACCATCAGGCGTTCTAGGAGCATAAATTACACATTTCATTTCTCAACCACCTATTACAGTTTTGAAGGCCCTGGAGCACCAGAACAATGGAAATGCCCACAAAGTGACCCCATTTTGGAAAGCTAACACCCCAACGTATAATCTATGAGGCATAATGAGTCGTTTGAATGGTTCATTTTTTTTCCAGAAGTTTTGGGAAAATGTGGAAAAAAAATGAAAACGCATTTTTTTTATGCAAAGTTGTCCATTTATAAGATATTTCCAACACATAGCATATACATAGCAAAAATGACACCCCAAAATACGTTCTACTACTCCTCCTGAGTATAACGAAACCAAATGTGTGAGACTTTTACACAGCCTGGCCACATACAGAGGCCCAATATTGAAATAGTACCATCAGGCGTTCTAGGAGCATAAATTACACATTTCATTTCTCAACCACCTATTACATTTTTGAAGGCCCTGGAGCACCAGAACAATGGAAATGCCCACAAAGTGACCCCATTTTGGAAAGCTAACACCCCAACGTATAATCTATGAGGCATAATGAGTCGTTTAAATGGTTCATTTTTTTTCCAGAAGTTTTGGGAAAATGTGGAAAAAAATGAAAACGCTTTTTTTTTATGCAAAGTTGTCCATTTATAAGATATTTCCAACACATAGCATATACATAGCAAAAATGACACCACCAAAATACGTTCTACTACTCCTCCTGAGTATAACGATACCAAATGTGTGAGACTTTTACACAGCCTGGCCACATACAGAGGCCCAATATTGAAATAGCACCATCAGGCGTTCTAGGAGCGTAAATTACACATCTTATTTCTCAACCACCTATTACAGTTTTGAAGGCCCTGGAGCACCAGGACAATGGAAATGCCCACAAAGTGACCCCACGTGGCACTGACGACACATGACACTGACAGATGGCACTGGAGGCAGATGGCACTGGAGGCAGATGGCACTGGAGGCAGATGGGGCTGACAGATGTCGCTGACAGATGGCACTGGGGCTGGCACTGGCAGATGACACTGGCAGATGGTGCTGGCTATTTGCTCTGGCTAATTGCTCTGGCAAATGGGGCTGGCAGATGGCACTGCGGGCTGGCAGAAAGCACTGGCGCTGGCAGGTGGCACTGGCAGGTGGCACTGGCGCTGGCAGGTGGCACTGGCAGGTGGCACTGGCAGGTGGCACTGGCAGGTGGCACTGGCACTGGCGGCACTGGGGCTGACGGGTGGCACTGGCGCTGGCAGGTGGCACTGGTGCTGGCAGGTGGCACTGGCAGGTGGCACTGGCACTGGCAGGTGGCACTGGCAGGTGGCACTGGCACGTGGCACTGGCGGCACTGGGGCTGGCGGCACTGGGGCTGACGGATGGCACTGGCGCTGGCAGGTGGCACTGGTGCTGGCAGGTGGCACTGGCAGGTGGCACTGGCACTGGCGGCACTGGTGGCACTGGTGCTGGCAGGTGGCACTGGCAGGTGGCACTGGTGGCACTGGCACTGGCGGCACTGGGGCTGGCGGCACTGGGGCTGACGGATGGCACTGGCGCTGGCAGGTGGCACTGGTGCTGGCAGGTGGCACTGGCAGGTG
This sequence comes from Lithobates pipiens, assembly GCF_037356315.1. NCBI lineage: Eukaryota > Metazoa > Chordata > Amphibia > Anura > Ranidae > Lithobates > Lithobates pipiens. The sequence continues at coordinate 179,992,472 of NW_027507718.1, forward strand.
GCACTGGCACTGGCGGCACTGGTGGCACTGGTGCTGGCAGGTGGCACTGGCAGGTGGCACTGGTGGCACTGGCACTGGCGGCACTGGGGCTGACGGCACTGGGGCTGACGGATGGCACTGGCGCTGGCAGGTGGCACTGGCGGCACTGACGGCACTGGGGCTGACGGCACTGGGGCTGACGGATGGCACTGGCGCTGGCAGGTGGCACTGGCGCTGGCAGGTGGCACTGGCGGCAGGTGGCACTGGCGGCACTGGGGCTGACGGCACTGGCGGCACTGGGGCTGACGGATGGCACTGGCGCTGGCAGGTGGCACTGGTGCTGGCAGGTGGCACTGGCAGGTGGCACTGGCGCTGGCGGCACTGGCGCTGGCGGCACTGGGGCTGACGGCACTGGGGCTGACGGCAGGCACTGGCGCTGGCAGGTGGCACTGGCGCTGGCAGGTGGCACTGGCGGCACTGGCACTACTGGCAGATGGCACTGGGCTGACAGATGGCACTGGGGCTGACAGATGGCACTGGGGCTGACTTACAGATCGCTCTCCCTCCTCACACGCTGTCTCTGTGTGAGGAGGGAGAGACACGGCAATGGGAGATGATCTCAAATGTTTACATATGAGATCATCTCCCATTGGCAGCTGCGATCGCGCTGTGAACGGCCGCTTTGATTGGCCGTTCACGGCGATCTGTATTTCCCTGTCTCCGGGAGACACGGCGAATACAAAACTTCCGCGATGCGCGCCCCCGGCGGCGCGCATTGCGGAAGTAAACACAAGGCCGTCCAGGGACAGCCAGGCGAAGGAACCCGCCTGCTCTACGGCCGTCATTCGGCTATAGGGCGGGCGGGAGGTGGTTAAATACAGTCTTGTCAAACCTGTCCATTATAATCTTACATAACAACACTTAAGCCCCATACACACTAACAGATTTTCTGCTGATTTTTGTCTTCAGATTTACCAAAACCAAATAATATGAGGTCAAACCTTAGGAGTTTCAATTTGTATGCAATCAGGCAGGCCCTTGCACTACATGGTTTTGGTAAATCGGAAGACAAAAATCAGCAGAAAATCTGATAGTGTGTATGGGGCTATACAGTCTAAAAACATGCCAAACAGGTAATTGCAAGCACTGGTGTTTTCTGAAATTCTTCCACAGAGTCACATGAAATGAAGGAACCACTCCCTACTGTACCGTACTGTGTACCATAAATAAAAAATAAAGTTGTTAAATGTCCCCCATGGCAGTGCCCAGCTCCTCGTTCCATTTGTTTTACAGTGCCTTGCCTGTTATATTTAAAAATAGACCATTCATTTTCAAGTTTTACTCCAATTAGTGTGTGGATTAAATTTCCCATTTTTGGACTTTATAAAGGGTTTGACGAATCTGCAAATGGAACGCAGGCACATTCACTCATCTCTATTTGTAAATTATTCTGATATATTATATATAATCATACCTCACAACCCTCTGAGATGACAAGAAGAAAAGCTCTGCAAAAAGTATGTAGGCAAAGGACACACTCTGAGTACATGGACTGTGGGGTTTTAATGTGGGCTTAACCAATCAGGTTTTGCACAAGTGTTTTATTAAAAAAAAATTCCTTTCTACTTTTTAAACTAACTCATGCAATAATGGGATGAGAAATTTAGTTTACAGTTTCAGTAGCACTTCCCAACCCAGGCCATAGACAATCCTCGGCTGGAAGTAGAATACCGGGGTTACGGCTGCAACAATATGCCATAACCAGGGCCATTCTTTAACCGATAAAAGTGATCCAATCGGTGGTTCCCAGGCTTACCTGGGCAATTGGTAGCTCCAGGAACCCATCAAGTGGTTGTGGCATCTGGGAGCAGAGATGAGCAGAGGAAAGATGGCCTCCACTCATCTCTGTGATCTAGGAGGACCAAAATGGCATGATGTCACTTTCAGTTCGGACCCAATGTAAACAAGACCTTTTTTTTTTTTAAACACTATATCAATGTGTTTTGTTTTTTTTCCCCAAATGCTTTACATTGTAGAGGAGAGATCTGGGGTTTTATAAATAATAATAAAACACTTTTTTAAGCATCCCTCCTCCCCATCGTGTGCTCGCTCTCAGTGGTGAACGAATTTGTAAGTCATGCCTAGAGAGCAAGAGGAATAATTCTAGGACTAGATCTCCTCTGTAACTCTAAACTGGTAACCTGTTAAAGCATCGCCTATGGAGATTTTTAAGTACCGCAGTTTGCCGCCATTCCACAAGCGTGCACAATTTTAAAGCATGACATTGTGGTTATCTATTTACTTGGCATAGTATCATCTTTCATATTTTACAACAAATTAGGTTATATATTGTGCACATATTTTTTTCCAGAAAAATTACGTTTGAAAAAAACGCTGAGAAAATACTGTGTGACATAAAAAAATGTAACGATCACCATTTTATTCTATAGGGTCTCTCCTAGGGTCCTCACTAATTCTCTAGCAAAAAAAAACAGTGTCAGAATTGGGTTGGTTGGCAAGTGGTTAAATAGTGAATCTTTGTTATAGAGGTCTATTTATTGGACCAAAAAGAGAGTGGGACAGCGAGATTTAGTTCCAAATACAGAATAGTCCCTTAAACCGAGGGGAAGTTCGGAGATAATATATCCTTCAAACCAACTTTATTGATTTTGGCCATCCATATCCTTGAGTACCAGATGGTATGTAGACTCTAGGTATGGCATATTAGCTGATGTAGCAGGACAGGGATTCTGAATCATTTTCAAATATAGAAGAAACCACTGGGATTATTAAGTTGATCTAAAACCAAATATTTTCATTTTCGATAGAGTAGGGAAAGGTTGAAATATCTGCCAGGATTTTATTTCCTTTTATTGTCGGGGTACCATCTGGGAAGATTCACTCTCTCTTTTTTTTGATCTAGAAAACATTTTCATCAGTACAGAAAGAGATGGGAAATCCAAAGTTATAGAGTTGTCATTAAAACAAGAGTTATGCCGTGTACACACGATCGGAATTCCGGCCAGAAAAAGACAGATGAGAGCTTTTCATCGGAAAATGCGACCGTGTGTATGCTCCATCGGAATTTAGCTGTCTGAATTTCCGCCAGCCAAAAATTTATCGCATGTTCTCAATTTTCCGATCGTGTGTATGCAATTCCGACACACCAAAAACACGCATGCTCAGATTCAACTATGAGACAGAAGCTATTGGCTACTGGTTATTGGACTTACTTTTTCTAGTCCCCTCGTACGTGTTGTACGTCACCACGTTCTAAACGATCGGAATTTGGTGTGACCGTGTGTAGGCAAGACAGCTTGAGCGGAATTCTGTCGGGAAAACCATCAGAGCTTCTTCCAACGAGAATTCATATTGTGTGTACGCGGCATTAGAGGGCAATTTTCCAATGGAAACACATGTTGCTGTGACAACTGGGTGGGGAGCCCCATTAGGAAGGCTCTTACAGCACAATAAACATCTGTGTGCATGAGTTGAAGATATTAGTGCTGAGACTGACCCTGCACCCCACTACACTCCAACCCTGCTATAGCTAGGACCTTGATGAACATCAACAAACTCTGGCAGAGCTGCCTCCAAGGGGCAGTAGCCCCTGTAGCTGTGGAACTTCTCCAGTAGGACAAGAACACAGCTGCTCCAGACCCAGACTATTTATGTTCTACCTTGCCACATACTGGGCAAACCTCCCCGGGGATTGGCTGGAGTACAAAAAATATTCAAGCTGTCCATTTGACTCTCCCAAACTCTATGTTCTGGAAGCCTCTACATATTATGGAGTCAAACCTGCAACCAGTGAGTTCCAGAACAGCCCAAAAAAAAATCAATAGCTGCTTCATTCATTACAGAGGGGCCAAAAAGAACTAAGTTTACCTATTATCCTAGCATCCTATCTAAGAGGGTGCTACATATTCAATCGTCATCATCTATACCATTCAGGGCTAACAGTTGGTCCAAGATTACCATTTTAAAATTGATCTGTTTTCTCTTCTTTCTAGCCTGTGCTGAAGCCTATGCTAAATCTGAAGAGCAGAATGGTTGTACTACAGGATGTAAAAAACAGCTGGCTGAATCTGAAAATCAGAAGGAAAAGGTAGTTTATTTATGAGAGTTTTATATTTATAAAAATAAACCTGGAACAGCTCTAAAATGTTGGACAGAGGCTGCTAAATTACTTGAACTTGAATTTTCTGTGGCTTTGTTTAATAATACTGAATTCTTTCCTCTTACTGTACATAAAGATTCCTGGCAGCTCCTGTATAGGTAATCTCCAAACTGATGCTCAACAATGGCATTTTAAATTGTTTAAGCAAAAAGTCAATCATTTAATATTTAGTCCGAAAGAACAGACTTATTTTAGACAGGCATGAGTTTTCAGGTTCAGAGTTTAATTTAGTCTAAACTTTCCCTGTTCAAGGAACAAACAAACAAAATGTGTTCATCCATCTATGAGTCAAGCCTCCAGCTGCTAAATGTGAACGCTTCTGGTTGATTGTTAGGGAGGTGGTGGCAGCCAATTTCCTAGCAACCAGTGGCATTTTAGGCCCATCTATTCATCTGTCATCCTGTGAATCCTTGCTGACAGCCTAATGTAAACAAATGGGTGGAAATGGTGGCTTATTTGGTCAATGACCATCTAGCCAAACATCCCTGCTCCTTTGTTTTTAATTTGGCTATCAGCCTGGTATCTGCCATTTGGCACACATCTCAGTTGGGAACAGACATGTTGGAGTTTTCTTTTCTTAGCTGGGCAATGCATCATTCGTATTGATTGACAAGAATCTACGTTGCTGGATGACATGCCTGACAATGGATTTTTTTTTTTAAATAAGGGGCTTGTTAAAGTAACCAGTGTGTTTATTTACTGTTAACATTTTTTAATGACTATGTATTGCTTGCTCATTCATGTGGAGGGGCAGTTTCTGGGTCCCCCACATTTTTAAAGAGGGCTTCCATATTATTCTGAAGAGCTATTCAATGGCTACCCCCCCCCCCCCCCCCACACACACACACACACACACACACACACACACACACACACACACACACACACAGGATCCGGTCATGTAACATTCTCATAATTTTTATAAAAGGGACATGCTGCAGTCTTTACATCAATGTCGTTTTTAGTGGGCATATTCTTTGTGAAGATCTCCTACAACTGTCCCACCACCCTCAAATGATTGGCATCTTAGATATACTGTGGCATAATTAACTTGTTGTCGAGGAAGGAGTATGCTGCCGATGAAGCGGTGGTCTTCTATATGGGCAGTGACAAAACAGAGAACTCCCTGTCACCACCCACTGAACTAACCAACATCACAGAGGTCCCAAGGAGTCAGATGCATGCAGAAGCTCACTGAACCTTTCTTCTAGAGTCCAGCCTTAGTATATCAGTCTCTTTACTATGACATCAAAGGTAATACAATATGCTGTTTCTGCATACTGGAGCTTGGACAGTTTTAGAAATAGACTGGATCCCAAAGTTCAGCTTTAAATTTTATTTTATTTTTTTAAACAGGTGCACTTTAAATAATACTTTATTTTTGATATTTGAAAGTTATGCTTATCTACAAAAACATATATTAAATGCTATGTGGTTGATTTTTGGAGAGTGCAAAATCTGGTGCAGCAGTGCATGAAAGCAAATCAGCTCCTCAGAGTCCATTCACACAGGAGCAACTTTGGATCCGACTTGAAGTCGTCCCAAGTTGCCTCAAGTCACGCAACATGATAAAATCAATGTAAGTGAATGAGAGCCATCTTAGTGTACACTACTGAAGTCGCTCCGACTTCAGAAAAGGTTCCTGTACTACTTCAATCCGACTTAACTGAAGCAACTTTCCAGGAAGTAAAAATAGTTTTCTAGGCAAACCCCTCCCTCCCACAGAGCTGATTATTATGTGATTGGCCACTGGTAAAGTCTCCTCTCCTGGAAGCAACTTCAAGTTACCTTGTAAGTTGCCTCAAGTCGTGCTGTGATTCATACTCAAGTTGTCTCCATGTTGCCTCCCAAAGTCTTGCTCGAAGTCGTGTTGCCCCTGTGTGAATGGACTCTTACTTCAGCTTGTTCAATTAAGCGTAGAACAAAAACCTGGAAGCTGATTGGTTTCTATGCACAGCTGCACCCGATTTATTCATAAGGTTTTACTCACAGGGGTAGATTTACTAAAACTGGAGAGTGCAAAATCTGGTGTAGCTCTGCATAGAAACCAATCAGCTTCAAGGTTCTTTGTCAGAGCGTAAAATGGATGCAAACTATCACATATACCCAGTGAAGTGAACAGCCTCAGATGATACACAGAGATCTCACTACATGAGTTTTACATGTATATCTGCTATATTTAGCTTGCTATATTCTTTAGAAAGTGTAAGTCCTGTTAGAATTTTTTCTTACTGTTCAGCATTGGGTGTGGATCCTTTGCATACACTGTGTGACAGCTGATTGGAGGAAAAGCACCTACCCCCACTCCACATAGGCAGAGGAAGAAAGAAACATGCAGAGCTGTGCTGTGAATAGACCAGCTCTATGCTAATCTGTTTATAGCACCCACCCCGACACAGCTGTTCAGCTTCTTTTATCATATGTGTCGGAGAACTTGTCAGTAGTTATCATGCTGATAACAGAAGAACGGAGCAGCAGAAAGACACAGAACTTAGGGCTTTGGAGAGAGATAAGAAAACACTGCAGCTGTATCTGCCTAGGTCAAATTTAATGAATTGTGTTTACATCAACTTTAATTGAACAAGCTGAAGCTAGAAGCTGATTGGCTACCATACACAGCTGCACCAGATTTTGCACACTCCAAATTTAGTAAATCAACCTCATTGTGTGCTTGGAGACTAGACTTTTCAAAGAATTTAAGAATGACAGATCCTCTGTGATGTTTTATATTGTGTTGCTATGCTGATTGGGGATATTTGCCTTAATCCAGTAAAACAGACACAGGCAAGAAGAAGAAACCTGACATATTCTGTCTCTTCCCATCACTATCTTAATATTAAGGCTGCATTCACACCTGAGCATTTTGTTTTTAGGCAGAAAGTCGCATGATTTTACTGTGTTTTTTGCTGTGATTTTGTACAGGTCAAAAGGTCACCAATGTAAAAAGCAGAAAAATGCCTGTAATCTGCCTAAAAAGAAGCTCATGTACTTTTTTGAGCTTCAGGCATTTTGCTTCAGGTGGCAGAATGCTCACATGTGAACAGGTGCCAATTAATGTGATTTTGCTTGTTGGACATATTTCTCGGGCGATTTACTAGCTGAAAACGCTCAGGTGTGAATGCAGCCTAAGCTTAGGTTCACACTGATGCGATGCGGGAACCAGCGCAATTACATCACTGGTTCCTTCATCGCATCTCTCCCGCAGGCAGTTCACACTGCCTTCTGAGAACCACAGCGGGTATCATTATACTGTTAATGACACCCCCAGATCGGTTCACAGATTGCAGTGCAAACTGTGAACTCTCACAGGAATTGGATCACATAGGTAGGAACACCCATGCGATACGATTCTAGTGCGGGGGAAAAACAAGTCCCTGTACTTTTTTCTGTGCAAATCTGATGAAAGTTCAGCCATACAACTGTATGTCTCACAGACATCGCATGTGATTGGCACCGTAGGCGCGAGTGTGAATCCCATGGAACGGCTGTGATTGCACTGGTGTGAACCTGGGCTAAGAGAAAAAAGGTTTTGGCTGGGGTTGCACTTCATGATTTTGACAGCTTTACCAGCTAAACACTGTTCTAAATGGAAAGAAGGATAATAGTGGCAAAGTAAGTTAAAATGTTGTTTACCTTCAAAGCCCATGTGTTCATATATAAAGCATTACTCTGCTGATTGCATAGCAATTTTTGTAATATGTATTCTGTAAGTACATTTCACATTACTGTAAATTTGGTATATGATGTAACATTTTATATACTGTATATTGCACTCAATGTTTTGATTCTTCAAAGCACCACTGTCATTGACCATAGACAAAAACACACATGGTTAGCAGCTGTCAACAGAGTTTTCTTTTGAAACTTCACAATGGGAATCTGCTGGAGTGTGTGAACCTGCAATCTTTTATTGTGAGTGACAAATCAGAATGCAGACTTTGACATTCTTTGTGAACAATTGTTCTGTATCACACAGCTTTGTGTAGGCAGCTTAGCAGAGCTGGTACACAGGAATGTAAAGATGTACCTTATAGATAGTTATGCGTAGGATAACTCTTTGTTATTGAGAGGCAAGGTTTCTCCATTTCTGTGCTTTAATAGAAAAATATAAAGCAATGTATACCGAATCTTATAGTTGGGGCAGGTTACAGGCATACCCCACTTTTAAATACACAATGGGGTTTATTTACTAAAGCTGGAAAGTGCAAAATCAGGCTCACTTCTGCATAGAAAGCAATGAGCTTCTAACCCCATCTTGTTCAATTAATCTTTGGTAATAAAACCTGGAAGCTCATTGGTTTCTATGCAGAAGTGAGCCTGATTTTGCACTTTCCAGCTTTAGTAAATAAACCCCATTGTGTACTTAAAAGTGGGGTATGCCTGTATTCCCCAAGACTACTAATTTATCGTTGAAGCAAATTATTTATGCTTTAATGTTTTTCTACTTGTTTCCTTCCCCTTACAAGTTAAACTCCTTTTTTTTCCTTCTTCTTTTTTTCTGGGTATACCGGTTCTGATAAATATTCCAAATATCATGTTTGGTATATGAATATTTAACTGTGTTATTGATGCTTGGAATTATGTAATATCATGGTAAAATAATTGTAGAGCCTGCATAGGTAACAATGTAAGTTTTGGTTTGAATGTAATGATTGAAAAACTTGTACAAGTAAAATAAAAACATATCTCAATAAAAAAAAAAAAAGTGTTAGGGGGTTATTTACTAAAGGCAAATGTGCTGTTCATTTTGTAAAGGAAGTTGCACCTTGCAAGGAATTTTTCCCAGAGCTTAGGAAATGTGGTGAATTTCACTTTGCTGTTTTTTTTTTTGTTTGTTTGTTTTCTTGCACGTGATTAGGTATTCTTGCATTTTTGTAAGATAATGGAAGTCGGCAGAGCTTTACCTCATTCACTTTGGAGGAGAAGTTGCACTTTGCAAGGGAATTTTCCCTAGAGCTTAGTGAACTGTGTATTTACCTTTAACCACTTGCCGCCCGCCCTATAGGCAATTAACAGTGGCAAAGTGGTTGCATAATCCTGATCGGACGTCATATGACGTGATCAGGATTATGAGCCTCTGCGCGCCCCCGGGGGCGCGCATCGCGTTGATCGTTGTTGCGGGGTGTCAGTCTGACACCCGGCAACTACGATCTTTACCACGTGATCAGCCGTGTCCAATCACGGCTGATCACAGTGTAAATAGGAAGAGCCGGTGATCGTCTTTTCCTCACTCGCGTCTGTCAGACGCGAGTAGAGGAGAGCCGATCAGCTGCTCCTCTGACAGGGGGGGGTCTGTGCTGATCGATTATCAGCACAGCCCCCCCGAGGATGCCCACACTGGACCACCAGGGACGCCACCAGACCACCAGGGATGCCCAGCAAAAGGTAATCCTCCCTAGACCACCAGGGATGCCAGTCAGTGCCACAATGGATGCCAATCAGTGCCCATAATGGATGCCAATCAGTGCCCACAATGGGCATCACTGATTGGCATGCATTATTGTTTGGCACTGATTGGCATCCATTAGTACAGTATAACATAATACAATGCCGCCTATGAGTGCCCACCTGTGCCGCCTGTCAGTGCCCACCTGTGCCGCCTATCAGTGCCCACCTGTGCCGCCTATCAGTGCCCATCCGTGCCGTCTATCAGTACCCACCCATGCCCATCTGTGCCGTATATCCATGGCCATCTGTGCCGCCCATCCATGCCAATCCGTACCAGCTATCAGTGTCAATTTGTGCCACCTATCAGTGCCCATCCGTGCCGCCCATCAGTGCCACCCATCAGTGCCGCCTATCAGTGCCACCTATCAGTGCCACATATCAGTGTCCATCAATGCCACCTCATCAGTGCCACTTCATTGGTGCCACATCATTGGTGCCCATCAGTGCCGCCTTATCAGTGCCCATCAGTGTAGCCCCATCAGTGCCCATCAGTGAAGGAGAAAACGTACTTATTTACAAAGTTTTGAAACTGAAACAAAAAAAAACATTTTTTTTCAAAATTTTCTGTATTTTTTATTTGTAGCGCAAAAAATAAAAACCGTATAGGTGATCAAATACCACCAAAAGAAAGCTCTATTTGTGGGGAAAAAAATGAAAAAAATTTAATTTGGGTACAGTGTAGCATGACCGCGCAATTGTCATTCAAAATGCGACAGCGCTGAAAGCTCAAAATTGGTCTGGGCAGGAACGTGTTTAAGTGCCCGGTATTGAAGTGGTTAATAAACCATCTCCTTAGGGTTTCCCTTCTTACTTTACTGCTGTAAACACTAGCCTACCAGCCAAATATAGTAAATATACCCCAGGTTATATACCGTAGTTGCCAGTATTAGCTTGTTTGTTGATCTTTTCGATTTTAAGTTGAACTGCAAGCAAATTTATATAAATTATTGCTGGTCTGTATTAATCAATAAATGATTAAATGTATTGACTTGGTATCAGCCTTTTGAAATGTATGCAGCAACACTTTGGGACTGGAAGAGGAAGGGCAGAACTGGGAGCCAATCATTTATGCTGTATTCAAATATGTGTACAGGGCAGTAGTGTATTTAGGTTTTGTGCTGCCCTAGGCCTGACTAAACTCGTGCACCCCCTAATTTAAATATGACCCGCCCTTCCTGTCAAGGCCGCACCCCTTGCTGTTTAAGACCCGCCCTGAAATTTTCAAGTGGGGACACTAGTTCTGAGGGCCTGGTGGGGGGGGGGGGGGGGGGTCAATGGATTCCCTTAATTTGCATAGATTTCCTCTCACTTCCTAATTGGCTATGGGGCAGGAAGTAAAAGGAAATCTCTGCAATGGGACAGGGATGGTAAAAAATAAACTGACAGGGGCTATAACCCTCCCTTCCAAAATGAAAAAAAAAAAGTGTTGCCTATACTTCTACTTTATGATTTTATGGAGAGGACTAATGCCCTGTACACACGGTCTGACTTTCCAACGGAAAATGTTCAATCGAATCGTGTTGTCGGAAAATCCGATGGTGTGTGGGCTCCATCGGACTTTTTCCGTCAGAATTTCCGACACACAAAGTTTGAGAGCTGGATCTAAAATTTTCCGACAACAAAATCCGATCGTTTAAATTCCAACCACGTGTAGACAATTCCGACGGCCAAAGTGCCACGCATGCTCAGAATAAATTACAAGACGAAAGCTATTGGCTACTGGCCTCTTTATAGTCCCATCGTACGTGGTTTACGTCCCTTGTTCTGAATGATCGGATTTTCTGACAACTTTATGCGACCGTGTGTATGCAAGACAAGTTTGGGCCAAAATCCGTCTGAAAAAATCAGACGGATTTTGTTGTTGGAATGTCCGACCATGTGTACAGGGCATAAGAAGATATAACCATGCCAATGGTGCAGCAGAAAACATATAGCACAGTGAGGAAGGTGTGTGGTCTAGGATGATAGGACAGTCAAAATTAGAAACTGCATACCCCCCCCCCCCTACAGTTTCTGAATGCCGGCTGTCAACATACCGGAAGCAGTGTGGTCGCTTTATGGGGGCGCTAGACTAATTTGCCTCTCATAAGACTGGCGCTACGCTAACAGCGCAAGCTGGCGGGGACTCTTTCAGTGCTGCCCCCCCCCCCCGCAAAGTGCTACCTAGGCCTGGGCCTTGTAGGCCTAGGTCAGGATACAGTGTTGGTACAGGGTAAAACACCTGATAGGAGAGTGAGTCCTCCTGAGTAAGCACTGATTGTAGTGAAAAATGCATCAGATTTCTTGTTCTGCTGTGTCATGTACTTCTGGATTTTGGTTGTTTTTTACATAAAAGGCATTTTTCTTTTTGTAGTGCGGCTGTCCAGAACTATTTTCTATCCATTGCTATAATGTGGCTATAGTTTTTTTGATACCTTATAATATTTTTCAAGGCTTTAAAACAGAGATCCAGCTCTCTATGCTGGTTCTTAATTTATTGCACAATTTAGGTTATCAAGTATGCAACAGGTAGGCAGAAATGCTCAAACTCCAAGGTGGACATAAACAGAACAACAACTAAGACTAGGGGATCTTGACTTGGGGGACCTAAGAATATATAAAATGCTTGAGTTCCCAATAAAATCCACCTATAACTGAAATGTAAATTGTGGGGTGCAATGTCCCTTTAAGCAATTCAACTCCAGATGCGAGCAGACTGGGCATAAATTTGGATAAAAACACTAAAAACAAAGATATTAGGAAAATAAACATATAGAAGATCTTTTAGCCTAGCAGTAGGAAAGCTACATATTGTTAATGAAGCTGAAACGTTTTGCTTGTGGTAGAAGTAAAAAATAAAAGCCTATTCTCAGTTATAGCTTTCACACTGCTTCATACCTACTTGATTGAAAGCACCTCTAAAAATATTCCTTATTGTGAAAAAAATAAAAAAATAAAAATAAAATAAAATATTCCTTTCTGTTTCCTTGCATATACTGTATGAATAGATCTACCCAACACAAATATATAAACACGGTGCAAGTAATATTTTTACAGGCTATGTAGCATAAATCCTAAGCCTTTTCGTAAGATCTTACTTATATTTTATTATCATTTGCCAAAGGCTTATCTATTGAAAAGTTGCCTCTCAAATAAATGAGATTGATTCTGTCTGATAACATTACTCTGCTTCAAGCTTCTATATTAATTAAATCATTAAAAAGAGATGTTTCTGGGATCAAAGGGACTAGCAGAAAAAAATTGGGTTTGGTAATTGAATACAGAATTGGACTCATATTTATATACTGTAAATTGATTAAAGCATTTCCAGCATCTTTTTTTTTGTTTGAAGAGGGATATCTTTTTTATGGCAGCAGCTAGCTTCCATAACCCCAGTATCCCCTTCTGCAGCGGGCAGTCCAGTTTCAGATAATAGTGGTCTCTGTGGCGGATTCGCTGCAAGATCACTGTTATCATCGATGGGAGAGGGCCCCCCCTCGGTGCCTTCTGTTGCTTACTGGAGCCTCCGGGAGAGGCGGAAGCAATCAGGTCCTCTTCTGTGTGTGGTATGGAGAAAAGTGAGAGGAAGATGGCCTCATCCGTCTCCATACCATTGCAGGGCGGAAGCGACATCAAAATGTCACATCCACCCATAGCTCTTATAGGGCCATTTATTTTTTTTATTTTTTTTCAAATGACAGCATTTTTTATTTTAGTTTTTATTTCATTTTAGTGTAAATATGAGATCTTAGGTCTTTTTGACCCCAGATATCATATTTAAGAGGTCCTGTCATACTTTTATTCTATTACAAGGGATGTTTACATTCCTTGTAATATGAATAAAAGTGGCACAATTTTTTTTTAAAAGAACAGCGTAAAAATAAAAAAATAAAAGATAAAATAAATAAGAAACAAATATTTTAAACAGGTCCCTCTGAGCTCGAGTGCAGAAGCGAACGCATAGGTGAGTAACGCACCGCATATGAAAAATTATGTTCAAACCACACACGTGAGGTATCGCCGTGATCGGTAGAGTGAGAGCATTAATTCTAGCCCCTAGGCCTCCTCTGTAACTTAAAACATGCAACCTGTAGAATTTTTTTAAACATCACCTATGGAGATATTTAAGGGTAAAAGTTTGTCACCATTACACGAGCGGGCGCAATTTTGAAGCGTGACATGTTGGGTATCGATTTACTCAGCGTAACATTATCTTTCACAATATAATAAAATTGGGCTAACTTTATGTTGTCTTATATTTTAATTACATTTTTACAAAAACAGTGTGCTTGTAAGACCGCTGTGCAAATACAGTGTGACAGAAAGTATTGCAACGACCGCCATTTTATTCTCTAGGGTGTTAGAAAAAAAATGTATAATGTTTGGGGGTTCTAAGTAATTTTCAAGCAAAAAAGCTGTTTTTAACTTGTAAACAAGAAATCTCAGAAAGAGGTTTGGTCCTTAAGTGGTTAAAAACAAACATATAAATGCATTCACTACTTAGATCAGTTTATGAAAGCTTAGGAATAATTCCAGATATGGCTATTTTATACGTAGTTACTGACCTGCCTCTCCACTTTATCCAATCAGAGAAAGCTTTACATTCATTCAAAACTTGCAAATCATTCTCTCAATGGCCCTGGTGTTGAGCAGTCAACATCCTGTGTTCAGAGTTCTGGAGGACAGCTGCTTAGCATGGGACACAGAAGCAATTGGAGAACACGGAGGCAGTGTCTACTTCAGTGATTTCCAGCTTACAGGAGGATCGGCCAGGTATGGTATAAGTCAATCTAAGATGGCTCAAGCTGGACGAATGAAACTATGTATAAAATATCCATATCTGAAATTCTCCTTTAAAACTGATATGTATATAAAGGAAATATAATGTTAAAAAGAAGAAAAGAGAACATGACACAGAGCATACATTTATGCAATCAAAACTTAATATATATTATTACAAAAAGAATAGTAACAGTGCAGTAAAATAAACAAGATGATATAAAGTATAAATGTGGATCATCTTGATGCACAACAGCCAAGATTCCAAACAGTTGGATCACACGTGAGATATAAGGCACAATGTAGCAATCAACTACATACAGTGATAAAATATAAAAACATAACAATGGCACATAAAAATATAGCAATGGAGGACATATGTCCAATAATATGAAAACAAATAACAGCAAAAACAATGATGAAATGATATCAATTATTATTAGTGTGAAATTATATCACCTCTTTAGACTTTAGAGACCCTGCAGCAATGCCTATGATGTCTACATAATCTATGTCTAATGAAGCATAAAGCTGCATTCATTTATCATCTCCTTAGACTTGTGGTTCAATAAAATAGATTAAGAAATTCTTAATACATTCTTGTAGCTGTATTTTGCTGTGTTTTGGGTATTCCTGTGGCCGCAGTAAATGTAGGCCAGTATACATAAAGCCTTATGCCCTTTTGCAATTCCGACATGCAAAAACTCACGAATGCTCAGATTCAACTACGAGATGGAAGCTATTGGCTACTGGCTATTGAACTTCCTTTTTCTAGTCCCGTCGTACGTGTTGTTCTTGTCGGTCGGAATTTGGCGTGACCGCGTGTATGCAAGACAGCTTGAGCAAAATCCGTCGGGAAAACCATCAGCTTTTTCTGACCAAAATTCCGATTGTGTGTATGCGGAATTAGGCCTCATGTATACTGCTGCTGGTAAACGGACATTTAGGAGCAGTTGAGCATTTTTTTCAGCTGCCCCTGAACTCTCCTCTATGTTATCTTATCAGTCCATGTACACAGGGTCATTTATAGTTGTTTCTAGGCAGTTGAGTTTAGAAGCATTTTTTGTAACGCAAAAAAAAAATACATTCAGGACGGATGTTCAGGGGCATTTGAAACGTCAAATGCCCATAACAGCCTGTAAACGCTGCTAAACGCAGTAACCTGCATTTAGCAGCATTTTGTTCATAGACATTTTTCATTTTAACGAATAAAAAAGAATAATAATTATAATTTTTTTTTTAATGCTTCTAGATGTAAATGCGGCATGTAAACACAGCTGAACAAATGTTTTTGGATTTCAGTTTTTAGCTGTCAAGTTAAATCTTTCAGGAGAGGTCCAATGCCCCATGTACATGAAGCCTAATGCCGCGTACACATGACTGAACTTTCCAGCAGAAAAGGGCAGACGGTCTTCCCGACGGACTTTCGAGGGAGTTACAATGGACTTCCAAACTAACGAACTTGTCCACACTTGAACGGACTAAAGTCCGTTTGAAAGTTCATTCATTTTGAATATAATAACGTACGACAGGACTACAAAAGGAAGTTCAATAGCCAGTAGCCAATAGCTGCCCTTGCGTCATATTTGGTCCAGACCAGCATACAGACAAACTGTTTTCCCAATAGGAATTGAGTCCGTCGGACAGAAGTTTTGAAACATGTTCTATTTTTAGGTCCGTCTGACCTATTCTGCCAGAAAGTCCGGTAGTGTGTACTTTTGGGGTTGATGTTGTTTTCTCTACTACTAATTTTTATGCTACCTTCTGTGTTATATTACATTTTGTGTAGAGGTTTCAACTAAAGTAATATGACACCAGAAGAGATTACCAAAGTACTGTTTGACTAAAAAATGTTATCCTACTCTTCCAGGTTTTACAGATCTATTTCTCTTTTCTATGATTAATTTGGAGAGTGTTTCCATTAAGGAATAATAATGTATGCATATTATGCAGTAATTTATACTCTATTGATCTGTTTGATAAATAGATCCTAGTTTATGTATTTTCAGTTGTATGCTTTTTCTCTCTGTCTTGGTTGTACTAAAAAATAAGAAAATATGCTCAAAAGAGGTTACACTATTCATTTAAAAGGAAAAAAAAAAGAATTATAAGTGCCCATTACAGGCAACTCTACTTTTGAGCTTATATTCTTTTCTCTGATGTTAATGAAATGCTCCCTTTCAATAAAAACCGAGGGGTACTTATGAAACTGGAGCAGCAAGAATCTGGAGCAGTTGTGCATGGGAACCAATCAGCTGCTATCTTTCATTTTTAAAGCTTACCGATCAAGCTGAAGATAGAAGCTGATCGAGGGTCATGCACAACTGCTCCAGATTCTAGCTGCTCCAGGTTTGGCAAATTCTCCACTGTATCTGGGTTCATTTTAGCCCCCCCATTGTAATATATTAAACCACAATGGATTATGAGGTATGTACTGACAATTATTGTTCCACAACAAGATTTTTAAAGAAGATGTGTGCAGTCTGTGTAGAGCACATGGTATGTTGGTACAATGAAATAGGGTCTCATGTATAGCAGCTATACAGGGGCTATTATCAGTAGGTGGCACTAGTTATGGCAAATAACTCAATTATGAAATTGTATAATAATTTGTATAATATAAAAAGTTGATGGGAAATTACCATAGATAGATCCAAAGGAAAAGTAGTATCACACATTCTTCCACTGCTGCTGTGTTAAATATAAAGTTCACATCAAATGTTAGGTCTGCGGTGTCTTAGAACGTTTTGTGCATTAGCACTTAGTCATAAGGCAAATGGCTGCCTTATGACTAAGTGCTAATGGGCAAAATGCATTCAGCCTCTGTGCCTTGTCTTGTTATGTAAGCTTTACAATAAAGACCATCGTATTGGAATTGTGCAGCTTTTCATTTCTTCTGAATCTTATTCCTTACTCTTTATACTTCTTGTCTCGAGGATACAACAGAATGTGAGAGGAATTCTTTCCAAAGTTAGGTAAAATCCCATGTTATATACACTGAGCAAAATTAATAACGCAACACTTTTGTGTTTTCCCCTATTTATCATGAGCTGAGTTCAAAGATCTATAACTTTTTCTATGTACACAAAAGGCCTACTGCTCTTAAATATTATTCCCAAATCTGTGTTAATTAGCACTTCTCCTTTGCCAAGATAATCCATCTACCTCACAGGTGTGGCATATCAGGATGCTGATAAGACTGGTGTGCCTTAGGCTGGCCATAATAAAAGGCTACTCTAAAATGTGCAGTTTTAATGTATCGGGGGGGCTCAAAAAACAGTCAGTATCTGGTGTGACCACCATTTGCCAGCACATCTCCTTTGCATAGAGCTGATCAGGTTGTTTCATAGTTTCATAGTTAGTAAGGTTGAATAAAGACACCAGTCCATCCAGTTAGACCTGAGTTAGTGTCTACAATTGTCCCTGTACATTGCACACTCACATCGGTCCCTACCCTCAAGGAGCCCACAATCCAAGGTCCCCATTCATATACTAGGGCCAATTTTGGACAGAAGCCAATTAACCTACCTGCATGTCATTGTTGATTGTGGCCTGTGAAATGTTGATCCATTCCTCTTCAATGGCTGTGCAAAGTTGCTGGATATTGGCAGGAACTGGAACACGTTGTTGTATACGCCAATCCAGAGCATCCCGGGTGACATGTCCGGTGAGTATGCTGGCCATGCAAGAACTGGGATGTTTTCAGCTTCCAGGAATTGTGTACAGATCTTTGCAACATGGGGCTGTGCATTATCATGCCGCCACACGAGGAGAAGGTCATGGATGAATGGCACAACAATGGGCCTCAGGATCTTGTCACGGTATCTCTGTGCATTCAAAATGCCATCAATAAAATGCACCTGTGTTTGTTGTCCATAGCATACGCCTACCCATTCCATAACCCCACCGCCACCATGGGCCACTCAATCCACAACGTTGACATCAGCAAACCGCTCACACACACAATGCCATACACGCTATCTACCAGCTTTACTGTACAGTGAAAACCAGGATTCATTTGTGAAGAGAATATCTCTCCAAAGTGCCAGACACCATCGAATGTGAGCATTTGCTCACTCAAGTCAGTTACGATGACAAACTGCAGTCAGGTTGAGACCCCGATGAGGCCGATGAGCATGCAGATGAGCTTCCCTGAGACAGTTTCTGACAGTTTGTGCAAAAATTCTTTGGCTATACAAACCGATTGTTACAGCAGCTGTTTGGTTGGCTGGTCTCAGACTATCTTGGAGGTGAAGATGCTGGATGTAGAGGTCCTGGGCTGGTGTGGTTACATGTGGTCTGTGGTTGTGAGGTCTCTGAAACACCTTTGGAGACGGCTTATGGTAGAGAAATGAACATTCAATTCAAGGGCAACAGCTCTGGTGAACATTCCTGCAATCAGCATGCCATTTGCATGCTCCCTCAAATCTTGCGACATCTGTGGCATTGTGCTGTGTGATAAACCATTGTAGAGTGTTTTTTTATTGTGGCCCGCCTAAGGCACACCTGTGCAATAATCCTGCTGTCTAATCAGCATCTTGATATGCCACAACTGTGAGGTAGATGGATTATCTCAGAAAAGGAGAAGTGCTCACTAACACAGATTTAGACATTTGTGAACAATATTTGAGAGAAATAGGCCTTTTGTGTACATAGAACCTGCAATAGATCTTTGAGTTCAGCTCATGATAAATAGGGGCAAACACAAAAGTGTTGCGTTTATAATTTTGCTCAGTGTAGTTATCACTACGAGTGTTCCTATTGAAAGATTTCCCTTCACCTCCTGGTAATGTGACAACCATTATATTTTGGATTTTCCATCAATCAATGTCCTAATTTCAATGGTCTCCAGGACAAATATTGGAGCTGAATCTCTTCAGCACAAACAGAAAGAGCATTTCTAACAGGGGTTTTAGCTCTTCCCCACACTATCCAAAACGAATGAAAACAATTTGATTTTAGGTACACTTTAAAGGGATTCTTGGCACACACTTTCTCAAGTAAGGCACTTATTCCAAGTGTAATGTTATTTTCTGTTTATGTAAAAAAATCTGTAGAATATGTGTCACATAAATGTTTTCTTTATTGATCTAGATGCTAGACTTCCGAATTCCCTCATCTTTTTCCATGTTTGATTTGATCTCTGGGTTCTGCAGCGACCTTGTAAGCTCAGCTCAGAGCTTTATCTCTTCCACTTGGACTTTCTACCTGCAATCTGATGATGGGAAAGTTGTGGTATTCCAGGTGAATGTTGGTACTATTTCATAAAAATGTTTGACAACCTAATCTACAGATGTTTGTTATTAATTAAATTCTACTTTTTTTTTTTTTATTAGTGTCTTTCAGCATCTCAAAACACTGTGTTAAAACCAATTTAATTGATGTTTATAAAAAAGTGCTAGGTTAAAATTATACACAGTGGAATTGAATAACTAAAGGTGTAGGAAATGTTCTCTTACATTTTTTTCTTGTACATGAATGTATAATTTAAGATGAACATTTTACAATTTAACCACTTAAGGACTAGCCGCCGCAGTTGTACCACGGCAGGTTGGCCTCCCTTAGAGCGAATCGGCATCATTGTACGTTGGCTCGCTGGGTCAAGCGAACTCTATGACCCGCGATCGCCTAGAACAGAGGCAGAATGGGGATCTGCCTTTGTAAACAAGGCCGATCCCCATTCTGATGGATGAGATGACAGAGATCCACTGTTCCTAGTCATCGGGAACAGTGATCTCTGTCATGTTCCTGTATAGTCAGTGTTTATCTGGTGCTCCAGATGGAGTAATCCTTAGGGGTATAGTCTGGGCTGTAAAAGTTGGATGGTGATGTATCCATAGAAAGGGGTATTAAGGGTTAAAAAGGAAGGCAGACATCCTTCAGAGTGTGTCCGGAACGCTGGAAGATATGTAAGGAAAAAACAGGGAGGGGGAGGCACTGACCTGAGTGTAGTATTAAAATGATGACTTTAATAGGATAAGATTAAAAACACTTACAAGATGGTAGAAGATACATGCTCATCAAAGTAAAGTGCAGTCCTGGCATTCCACATGACTCCCACCGCTGTTCTGGGTAGCTGGGAAGGATTGAGCAGCTGGCTGGAATGGATCAGTGTTTCTCCAGGAGCAAAGGAACAAAGCAGCTCCACACAGATCCAAGCAGCTCCACACTTTACTTTAAACGAGCATGGATCTTCTACCATCTTGTAAGTGTTTTTAATCCTATCCTAATAAAGTCATAATTTAAATACTACACTCAGGTCCATGCCTCCTCCTCCCTGTTTCTTCCTTATCTGTCATGTTCCAGGCAGCACATCCCCCCTACAGTTAGAACACATTTAACCCCTTTATCACCCCCTAGTCTTAACACCTTTCCTGCCAGTGTAATTTTTACATTGATCAGTGCATTTTTATAGCAATGATCAATGTAATAATGTCACTGGTTCCCAAAAAGTGTCATTTGGGGTAAGATTTGTCCACCACAATATCGCTGTCCCGCTAAAAATCAATATACGCTTTATTGGAAAAAAAAATGTTTTACCAAAAATATGTAGAAGAATATATATCGGCCTAAACTGATGAATAAATTCATTTTTTTTAAATATTTTTGGAGAAATGTATTATAGCAAAAAGGTTAAAAACTTGTTTTGTTTTTTTTTCCAAAAATTTTCACTCTTTGTTTGTTTATAGCATAAAAAATAAAAACTGTAGAGGTGATCAAATGCCACCAAAAGAAAGCTCTATTTGTGGGAAAAAAGAATGTTTGGGTACAGCTTTGCATGACTGCGCAATTGTCAGCAACACAGTGCCGTATCACAAAAAATGGCCTGGTCATTAAGGGGGGAAATTCTTCCGGTCCTTAAGTGGTTAAATAGCTAAAGATTACAAAAAAATAGTTTGAAGCCCA
This sequence comes from Lithobates pipiens, assembly GCF_037356315.1. Classification (NCBI taxonomy): domain Eukaryota; kingdom Metazoa; phylum Chordata; class Amphibia; order Anura; family Ranidae; genus Lithobates; species Lithobates pipiens. Next base: position 180,013,743 of record NW_027507718.1, read on the forward strand.
AAAAAAAAGTATGCAGAGTATTTACTTAGGTCAAATGGCATTTGTCCATTAGTTGGTGAAATGCTTTATTAAAAAAAAAAAAAAACTTCAATAGCGAAGTCCTATTTATTCTAATCATTTCCTGGTTCACTTTTTAGCAATCCTTTAATTTAATTTAATTTCTGATTATCATGACAGTCAAAGTATATTTATTTACCTTTCAGTCTCAGCCAGAAGTGGAATACCCAGTGCTAGAGCTTCAAGCTCCAAGATCAGAGGTCACTGATAAATCAGGAAGAAAGCCAGTTCTTAATACCTTGAAGCCAAATACAGGTATAGTATAAATTAAACTTGATAAGATTAATCACAATAAGATAGTTTCAACAATGAAGAATAAATTAATCAATGTTGACTGTCTGTAGACCTTTGTGTGTAGTAACTGGCACATATGTGACCAATGTGTACAGTTAGTGGAGTCTTCACCCTCATTGAGCTTACTGTACAAGTGCACACGAATATGGTATGGAACATTTCTGATCCCATGGTCCACACAGATTTATTCAGCCTGGTGTCAATACGCACATCAGAAGTACGCATCTTTTTAACTAGTTGCTGACCGCCGGCCGTCAAATGACGGCCAGGGGGCGCACCTATTGTGGCGGGAGGCCGTCATATGACGGCCTCCCGTTTAAACAGGGAATGCGCGCGATCGTGCGCGCGCATCCCTGTTTCTTCGGTGGCGGTGTGTCACGGAGACACCGCTCGCCACCGAAGGGGGTGAACAGCCATTCGTTATGGCTGTTTACCACGTGATCGGCCGTGATGAAGTCACGGCCGATCACAGATGGTCCCACCCCGAACGTGCACGGCGCATGCGCGCGATCGCGAGCGCGCTGCGTGTGCACGTCGGTGGCGGCGTGTTCCCCGGGAACACTGCTCGTCACCGACGCTGGTAAACAGCCATTGGCCGGCTGTTTACCCACGTGATCGGCTGTGATCCTTTCACAGCCGATCACAAAAATGTAAACAAACTGCGGTAACGGGATGTTACCGGGTTCTCCTCCTCACACACCGATCGTGTGTGAGGAGGAGATTGCGGTAACATCTCGTTACCGCATACAGTGTACACCAATCATACTGATTGCCCCCCCCCAATAAAGAGGACCTGTCACCACCCCTCATAGTACCTGTCAATCACAGTCCATCAGAGTACCTGTCACAGTCCATCAGAGTATTTGAGTACCTGTCACAGCACATCAGAGTACCCGAGTACCTGTCACAGCCCATCAGAGTACCTGTCAGCCCATCAGAGTACCCGAGTACCTGTCACAGCCCATCTGAGTACCCGAGTACCTGTCACAGTTCATCTGAGTACCCGAGTACCTGTCACAGCCCATCAGAGTACCCGAGTACCTGTCACAGCCCATCAGAGTACCCGAGTACCTGTCACAGCCCATCAGAGTACCCGAGTACCTGTCACGGCACATCAGAGTACCCGAGTACCTGTCACGGCACATCAGAGTACCCGAGTACCTGTCATGGCACATCAGGGTACCCGAGTACCTGTCACGGCACATCAGGGTACCCGAGTACCTGTCACGGCACATCAGGGTACCCGAGTACCTGTCACAGTCCATTAGAGTACCGAGTACCTGTCACAGTCCATTAGAGTACCGAGTACCTGTCACAGTCCATCAGGGTACCCGAGTACCTGTCACAGTCCATTAGAGTACCGAGTACCTGTCACAGTCCATTAGAGTACCCGAGTACCTGTCACAGTCCATTAGAGTACCGAGTACCTGTCACAGTCCATTAGAGTACCGAGTACCTGTCACAGTCCATCAGGGTACCCGAGTACCTGTCACAGACCATCTGAGTACCCGAGTACCTGTTCCAGTACATCTGTGTACCAGAGTACCTGTCACAGTCCATCTGAGTACCCGAGTACCTGTCACAGTCCATATGAGTACCTGTCACCGCCCTTCAGAGTACCCAAATACCAGTCACCAAACCATCAGAGTACCTGTCACCAGGCCATCAGAGTACCCGAGTACCTGTCACCAGACCATCAGAGTACCCGAGTACCTGTCACCAGGCCATCAGAGTACCCGAGTACCTGTCATCAGGCCATCAGAGTACCCGAGTACCTGTCACCAGGCCATCAGAGTACCCGAGTACCTGTCATCAGGCCATCAGAGTACCCGAGTACCTGTCACCAGGCCATCAGAGTACCCAAGTACCTGTCACCAGGCCATCAGAGTACCCGAGTACCTGCCACCAGGCCATCAGAGTACCCGAGTACCTGTCACCAGACCATCAGAGTACCCGAGTACCTGTCACCAGACCATCAGAGTACCCGAGTACCTGTCACCAGACCATCAGAGTACCTGTCACCAGACCATCAGAGTACCCGAGTACCTGTCACCAGACCATCAGAGTACCCGAGTACCTGTCACCAGGCCATCAGAGTACCCGAGTACCTGTCACCAGGCCATCAGAGTACCCGAGTACCTATCTCCAGCCCATGTCTCATAGAATATACGTTGGGGTGTTTGCTTTCCAAAATGGGGTCATTTTGTGGGTAATTTCACTGTCCTGGTGGTCCAGGACCTTCAAAAGTGTGATGGGTAGGAATGAAATGAGATGTGTCATTTATGCTCCTAGAACGCCTGAACGTACTACTTCAATGTTCGGCCTCTCTATGTGGCCAGGCTGTGTAAAAGTCCTACACATGTGGTATTGCCATACTCGGGAGGAGTAGCAGAATGTATTTTGGGGTGTAATTTTTGCTATATACATGCTATGTGTTAGAAATATCTTATAAATTGACAATTTTGTGTAAAAAAAAAATGCGTTTTAATTTTTTTCCACATATTCCAAAAACTTCTGGAAAAAAATGAACCGTTCAAAAGACTCATTATGCCTCACAGATTATACGTTGGGGTGTTTGCTTTCCAAAATGGGGTAATTTTATGGGAAATTCCATTGTCCTGGTACTCCAGGGCCTTCAAAAGTGTAATAGGTGGTTGAGAAATGAGATGCGTAATTTTTGCTCGTAGAACGTCTGAAGGTACTACATCAATGTTAGTGCTCTGTATGTGGCCAGGCTGTGTAAAAGTCCTACACATGTGGTATCGCCGTACTCGGGAAGAGTAGCAGAATGTATTTTGGGGTGTAATTTGTTGTATGCATATGCTGTGTGTGAGAAATAACCTGATAATATGACAATTTAGTAAAAAAAAAATAAAAAATAAAAAAATCTTCATATTGCAAAGAATTGTGGGAAAAAATGACAACTTAAAAAAACTCACCATGCTACTTACTTAATACCTTGGGATGTCTACTTTGTAAAAAGGGGTCATTTGGGGGATATTTGTACTTTCTGACTTGTTAGTGTCTCAAGAAATGAGATACACCTGATGTACTGAAGGCCTGATCAGAAGTGATCAATTTTCAGTGATTGGCACCATAGTTTGTAGACTCTATAACTTTCACAAAGACCAAATAATATATACTAATGTGGGTTATTTTTACCAAAGATATGTAGCAGTATAAATTTTGGCCAAAATTTATGAAGAAAAATTACTAATTAGCAAAAATTTATGACAGAAACGAAGAAAAAGGCATTTTTTTCACAAAATTTACGTTTTATTTTATTTATAGCACAAAAAATAAAAAACCCACTAGTGATTAAATACCACTAAAAGAAAGCTCTATTTGTGTGGAAAAAAGGACGCAAGTTTCATATGGATACAGTGTAGGATGACTGAGTAATTGTCATTCAAACTGTGAGAGCGCTGAAAGCTGAAAATTGGTCTGGTCAGGAAGGGGGTGTAACTGCACTGTATTGAGGTGGTTAATTGGTAATTTGCGGATTTCCTTCAGAACAAGGGGAGCCTGTTTCTTGAAGCCAACTCCAGGGTTCCGCTTGTGAATATTGATGGTGTATTCCCTAGTAACTACCTCACTGATGTTAGAGCGGCCCTTTCTCTTCTCGCCTCCCTTCTTTGCTGGCTCCATCTTCTCGTAGGGACAATGTCACAAATAACACAACAGATTTTTAATGGGTGTTTATAAGATAGCAGACAACTGAATTAATTGATTACACATATTTTTGATACTTGGATGCGTGAATGTTTGCTGAGATTAATATTGTATTGTTTGTTCTGGCACATTGGGGTTTGCTGGATTCTAATGTTATTCTGATCAGCTACAGAGGGAGTTTCACTTATAGTGTTTTACACATTTATTTAATAAACTTACATCTTTGCTGCTATTTTTAAGATACAGCTCTTTAAAAATCCTGATGCCAGCATAATAGTACCCCCAGCTCACTGTGCTTCCTGCTTCTAGTTCCAGCCATCAATTGAATAGAATTAGTTGCCAAAATAATGGCTCTCTAAACTTCTATTGCAGCAATTCATATATTTAAATGGACAAAATGTCATCAAAAAAATCTACTAGTATGTCCAAGTTAAAATCGTTCCTTCGCCATCGCATGCCATTCACTGTTTGATTGCTTGAGGTGGTTTGGGTAGTGTGAAAGCTTGCAAAGCAACATGAGAAGGTTTTCTTAAAAGTAGATTGTTTTTTTTCAAGCAAATTTTATCCAAGCAAGCATCATGATGAAATTGGAGACAAATTTTGATGAAAATTTGTTGAAGGCTAATTAGGCAGCAAAAACAATTTCTATTTACAAAATGTATCTTGACTAACCATAACTGAGTTACATTATTGATCTTATTAAAGTGGAAGTAGACCCATCGATTTAAACAGTTTAAAAAAAAGGCATGCCAGGAATACTAACTTCACATTGGCTGTGCTCTCAGCCAAGCTATCAAACCATCCAATGGCTGGTGTCATAACGAATCACATGTGCAGCACCATAGCAGTTGAAGGTTAAACAGAGGCAAAGATGGCAGCTTCCTTGGCTGAAAACGATAGGGGAGTTTACTTCCACTTTAAGTGAGTTGAAAGCACATTAACAACTGCAAAGTGCAGCTACCTACAAGGCTGTGAAAAGTTAACTTAAAGTGGTTGTAAACCCTTACAACACACTTTGACCTACATGTAAGCCTAGATTAAGGCTTACCTGTAGGTCCAAGAAATATCTCCTAAACCTACACGGTTTGGGAGATATTTGCTGAAAGACAGGCACTGCTGTCTACGGCGCACTGAGCGCGGCATCATCAATGACGAAGATGCCACGCGTGTGTCGGCTCCCATGCGCATGCGCGGGAGTGACATCATCACGGCTTCGCCGAATGACAGCGGCGGAGCAGCGAGACCCCACCGAGAAGATGGATGCACCGGACTACAGGGGACAGCGGTGACTTCGCTGGCTCCTGTGTCAGGTAAGTGACACATAATGGACTACGATGCGATGCATAGTAGTTCATTATGCTTTGCCTTTGCAGGGAATGAAAGAGGAAGTAAACTCATCAGGGTTTACTTCCTCTTCAAATAACTTAATAACTGGTTGTACCACCCTTGGCGGCAACAACTGCAATCAAGTGTTTGCGATAACTGGCAATGAGTCTTTCAAATTGCTGTGGAGCAATTTTGGCCCTCTGTTCTTTGCAGAATTGTTTTAATTCAGCCACATTGGAGGGATAAAGAAAATTTAAGAAGGGTATAGCAAAGCGCCTAATGGTGGAGCGGATAACCCAAATCACAATCCATAAATAAGTAGTGCCACGTCCTAACAAATGACATTGTGAAAAGAGAAAGAAAAGGGGGGAGGGACTTATGGACTTTAGAGGCACTGGGTCAACATAAAACATTTTTATTTATACAAAGAGAACATACAAAGGTTAAAAAACACAAATGAGAAGAATCATTTGTTAATCCAACCAATCACAGCATAGGAGGTTAACCATTACATAATAAATTACAGACATAGATATCAAAAAATAGACTTAAAGTCCATAAATTATTTATATCATACACAAAGGTATGGTAACCATCCAAGATGACAAAATACTGGTACTGATTGGCATGACCATCTGTTCTTGAATTTTTTTTAGATTATGTGTGGCTTTTTGTGATCTGTTAGTGAAAGTGGAAAACACACTAGATGTCAGCCCTAGATGTCACTGCTACCCCTAACAGCCAGGAGAGCAGCCCATCTAGTAGAGGTTATGAGGGGAGTGCAGGTAGGCCTAGACAGTTGGTGGTAATAGGGGATTCTATAATCAGAAGGAATGATAGAATAGTTTGTCACCAGGATCGCCTCAACTGAATGGTTTGCTGTCTCCCTGGTGCCAGGGTTCGGCATGTGGTGGACCATGTTAATAAGTTACTGGGAGGGGCTGGGCATGACCCAGCTATCTTGGTTCACGTTGGAACCAATGACAGAATACATGGAAGGTGGAGGCTCCTTATCAATTGAAGGGAAGGGAAGGACCTCCAAGGTGATATTCTCTGAAATATTGCCTGTGCCATGCACAACACAGGAAAGGCAGGGGAGATTAGAGAGCTGAATTTGTGGCTAAAGACCCAATGTAGGGAGGAGGAATTCGGGTTTTTAGAGCACTGGGCTGACTTTTCATTGGGGTGCAACCTATATGCTAAAGATGGTTTGCACCTGAATGGAAGGGCGTGAACTAGAATTCTATCGGGCGGACAGATCAATTAAGGGTCAGACATTAATGGAGGGTGGAATGGGGATAGATGAGGGGAGGGTTATGGCAGTTGACCAGAAAGTTCCCATGTTGAAATCAACCATTGGAAATTATAGTGTCATTTGTACTACTAAACAAGATATGAAAAACACCAGAGCAAAATGTAAAAATGCATTAAAGTGTTTGACTTGGCAGAAGTCTGCCAAGCAAAATGGATGAGTTGGAAGCTCTGGTGCACAAGGAAAGCTATGGTGTAATCGGTATTGCTGAAACTTGGCTTCATTCCTCACATGACTGGAGACAGGGTAAAAAGGAAAGGTGGTGGGTCTTTCTCTATGTGAGAAGTGATCTCAAAGCAAGTGTGATAGAGGACCTGGTTGATGGAGAGTTTGATGAGTCTGAAGTATTATGGGTGGAACTGCATATAGATGTTTGCAGTTCAAAGTTAATCATTGGAGTTTTTTTATAGACTACCCAATGTTAATGAGGAGATGGAGACTCAGCTCACAGATCGAAAGGGCTGCAAGGGCTGGAAGGGTGATAATAATAGGGGATTATAACTACCCAGAAATTGACCGGAGTAATGGCACTGCTGGGACAGTTAAACATATTACAGGGCAATTTTATGGTCCAGTTGAGTTTATTGTTTATTGAGGTCCCAAATAGGAATGATCCTCTGTTGGACCTGGTAATCAAACCATGCAGAGCTTATTATTAAGGTTCATATAAAGGAACATCTTGGTTGCAGTGACCATGACATGATTTCATTTGATGTTAGCTTTAAGCAAAAAACACATAATAGAAAGATAAAAACACTTAACTTCAACAGAGCACATTTTCCAAGGATGAGGACTGCTCTCCAGGACTTGAAGAAAAAGAAAAGAGCTTTTAAAAAATATAAAAATTAAGGAACACTGGGAACACTAGTGTCGTTTAAATGTTACAAAGAATATAACAGAATATGTAAAAATAAAATCAAGGATGCGATTTTTTTAAAAAAATGATAAATTGCAAAAGATAGTAGGACAAACCCCAAAAAATTCTTCAAATATATTAATAGCAAAAAGGTCAGGTCTAAGCATTTAGGCCCTTTACAAAATAATCTAGCGTGGGTGACTGGGGACAAAGAGAAGCCAAATGTATTAAAATAATTTCTTCAGCTCTGTGTATACAAAAGGAACATGGGGGGGGGGGGGTCGTGTCCATAATGGGGGTGGTAGTGACACAGCCCCAAATGATCCACAATGGTTCAAAAGGTATATGGTCCTGAAATATTAAGACAGAATAAAGGTGGATAAAGCTCCTGGACCAGATGGCATCCACCTCCATCCTAAAAGAATTGAGCTCTGTCATTTCAAAACCATTGTATATATTTTTTATGGAATCATGGAAATAGTACCACTGGATTGGCATAGGGCCAATGCGGTGCCTATATTTAAAAAGGGAACAAAGTTACATAGTTACATAGTTAGTCAGGTTGAAAAAAGACACAAGTCCATCCAGTTCATCCTTAAAAACAATAAATAAATAAAATAAAAAATATTGTACAATCCAATATACCCAATTTTATACCCACAGTTGATCCAGAGGAAGGCAAAAAAAAAACCCCAGCAGAGCATGCTCTAATTTGCTACAGCAGGGGAAAAAAATTCCTTCCTGATCCCCCAAGAAGCAATCAGATTTTCCCTGGATCAACTTTACCTATAAATGTTAGTACCCAGTTATATTATGTACATTCAGGAAAGTATCAGAACTTTCTTAAAGCAATATACTGAGCAGGCCAAAACCACCTCTGCTGGAAGTTTATTCCACATTTTCACAGCTCTTACTGTGAAGAATCCTTTCCGTATTTGAAGATGAAATCCCTTTCCCTCTAGACGTAAAGAGTGCCCCCATGTCCCCTGGGTGGACCGTAGAGAGAATAACTCAACACCAAGTTCACTATATGGACCCCTTATATATTTGAACATGTTGATCATATCCCCCCTTATTCTCCTCTTCTAAATTCTTCTAAATTCAGTTCCTCTAATCTTTCCTCATAGCTCATAGCTGAGCTCCTCCATGCCTCTTATCAGTTTGGTTGCCCTTCTCTGCACTTTCTCCATTTCCCCAATATCCTTTTTGAGAACTGGTGCCCAAAACTGAACTGCGTATTCTAGGTGAGGTCTTACTAATGATTTGAACAGGGGCAAAATTATATCTCTCTCTCCTGAGTCCATACCTGTCTTAATACAAGAAAGGAGTGGACTTTGCTTGCTTTGGAAACCGCAGCTTGGCATTGCATGTTATTATTGAGCTTATGATCTACCAAAACCCCCAGATCCTTCTCCACTACGGATTCCCCCAGTTGTACTCCCCCTAGAATGTATGATGCATGCATATTCTTAGCCCCCAAGTGCATAACTTTACATTTCTCAACATTAAACCTCATCTGCCACATAGTCGCCCAATTAGACGGTGCATTGAGGTCGGCTTGTAAATTGGAGACATCCTGTAAGGACGTTATTCCACTGCATAGCTTGGTGTCATCTGCAAAGACAGAAATGTTACTTTTGATCGCAGACCCAATATCAGTTTTGGGAACCAGTTCTCAAAAAGGATATCGAAGAACTGGAGAAAGTGCAGAGAAGGGCACCTGTCAGACTTCCACTTACCAGACCAGTGAGTCGGCTTGGGCAGAGGGTGGTCTCCCGTACATGTCCAACTCACAACCCCTGGTAGAGTAGACAGGTGGCTGGTAGTGCGGAGTGGTATGAGAGCCTATGAAGAGGATCCAGGAGCTGGAAGTAGGATGAACCCCGAAACAGCAGGTGCGTAGGCTGAAACACAGGCAATTAGGTGCGGAGCAGGAGCTGAGCAGGCGAGTCCAGGTACATGTAGGATTCGGCAACAGGCGAGCAGCAATGGTACAATAGGACAGGCAGGAGTGAGGTCAGAACAGGCTGAGGTCAGGTGCAGGCAGAGATCAGGTGTGTCCAAAGAGCGAGCCGGGTCATCAGGAGATTGGAGATACAGGAATGCAGATACAGGCAATAGAGCCATGAACGGGGGAGCTGATGATCAGGCAGCACTTGAATGGAGTATGCGGCAGACCTAAATAGGCTGATTGGCGCCAAACATTGAGCGCATGCGCACGCCAACGCGCAAAGGTGCGCATAAGCGCACGCACTCACGCCCGAGCGCCAGTGGGCACACAAGTGCCACCAGGAGTGCACACAACAGCGCGTACCGGCGCTAACAGGAGTGCGCACATTGGCGCGCAGCAGCATCCACGGGGCCGTACGCCACAGCGCGCACAGGAACACGCGCGCCAGCGCGCACCGTCGCACATCGACATGCACCAACATGGCCAGCACCGCGACCAACCAGGTAACTTCTCTGACAGCAACCAAACTGATAAGAGTTTGATGGAGGAGCTCAGCTATGAGGAAAGATTCAAGGAACTGAAGTTATTCACGCTTGAGAAGAGGAGATTAAGGGGGGATATGATCACCATGTACAAATATATAAGGGGTCCATATAGTGAACTTAGTGTTGAGTTATTCACTTTACGGCCAACACTGAGGACAAGGGGGCACTCTTTACATCTAGAGGAAAAGAGATTTCATCTCCAAATAGAGAAAGATTTATTCACAGTAAGAGCTGTGAAATTGTGGAATAGACTCCCTCCAGAAGTGGTTCTGGCCTGCTCAGTAGATTGCTTTAAGAAAGGCCTGGATTCTTTCCTATATGTACAAAATATAACTGGGTACTAACATTTATAGGTAAAGTTGATCCAGGGAAAATCCGATTGCCTCTCTGGGATTAAGAAGGATTTTTTCCCCCTGCTGTAGCAAATTGGATTCTGCTTTTTCTGGGGGGGGGGGGGGGTTGCCTTCCTCTGGATCAACTGTGGGTATAGGATTGGGTATATGGGATTGTATGATATTTTTTGTATTATTTATTTATTGATATATTTATTTATTTATCGATTTTTTATTTTTATTTTTATGATTGAACTAGACGTGTCTTTTTTCAACCTGACTAACTATGTAACTTTAATTTGCTTCTATTTATGTGATTTCTTGAGTCAACAGGTCTGGCAGTAATCAGGCCTGGGTGTGGAAAGTGAAATTTAACTCGGCTTTCCAAAAAAATTTGGTTAATCACAGTTCATTCATGATTCAGCATGGGAGGGAGCAATTACTTTTTCACATAGGGCCAGGCAGGTTTAAACAGCTTTTTCCCCTTAATAAATTAAATAACAATTTAAAAACTGCATCTTGAATTTACTTGGGTTGTTTGTGTAATATTAAAATTAGTTTGACATAAATAATTTAAGTGTGAGAAATATGCAAAAAAAATCCAATACATTCCTTTTTGGCATGAATAGCCCAGCATGATAATTTTTGGTGTGGAGTCTTCAGCACTGAAAACATGTCTAAATAAACAGTTCCCTAAAACCAGACACTACAATTATTTCTAATCTTTATCATGGCACCCTTACATGTAAGCTACAGTTAATCACTACAGGAGAAAGTTGGACATCTTAAGTACCAGCACATAGCAATCATAGTTCAGTTTCTTGTTAGTAGATGATGAAAAAATATGTGATTATTTGCCTTGTTTTAACTGCATTTATGTACCACCCTAATAAAAGATCCATCAAATGTCACATTTTCATATTTCATGAATATGCTCTCAATAAACAATAATATACTACTTTTCTTTATTCTCAGGCATCCGAGAAAAAGTAGAGAAGATTTCAGGAAAGGAATCCAGAATAAAACACAAGTTATCCCATTTGGAAACTCCACAATCTGAACATGATTTTCTTGGGTGTATGTCCAAGTAAGAAGAGATGATACAAATTTATGATCGAGTTTGGAAGTTTTTGAAAAAAATACTATTTAGAAAGCAGATAGTAATAATGTGTTAAGCCTGAGCTAATCAGGATAGCCAAGTTAAACCTTAAATATATATATATATATATATTACATTTAGAATTGTTCTTTTACCACTTGACCTCCAGAAGATTTACCCCCCTTCATGACCAGGCCATTTTTTGCGATGTGGCACATCGTTACTTTAACTGACAATTGTGCGGTCATGCAGAGCTGTACCCAAATAAAATGTATGTCCTTTTTTCCCACAAATAGCTTTTTTGGTGGAATATGATCACCTCTGCATTTTTTATTTTTTGAGCTGTAACCACTTGACCACTGGGCACTTAAAGAGGAGGGCCGGTTATACGAAAAAAAAAAAAAGTCAGCAGCTGCAAACACTGCAGCTGCTGACTTAATCAAAACACTCACCTGTCCAGGGCGCCCGCGATGTCGGCCGCCCGAGGCCGACCCGTCCCTCGGCTCTCGGGTCCCGGCGCCGCCATTCCTTGTAAGGGAAACAGGCAGTGGAGTCTTACGGCTTCACTGCCTGTTTCCTACTGCGCATGCGCGAGTCCCGCAGCTACTGCGCATGCGCGAGTCCCGCAGCGCTTTCTGGATGGGACGCGCTGTGTTCTGGAACACACAGTTCCCAGAACACAGCGCGACCCATTACCCAGAAGACGCCGCGACGAAGACAGAAGACAGAAGATCTCCGCGGAGGAGGAAGAGGAAGATTAGGAGAAAGTGCCTAGCAACAGGCATTTCTGGTAAGTAAAAAAAAAAAATTTTTTTTCATTTTTTTTTTTTTTATATTTTTTGTAATTTTTTATTTTTTTTTGTTTTCAGGGTGGCCCTCCACTTTAAACACCCTTAATAACCAGACCAATTTTCAGCTTTCGGTGCTCTCACATTTTGAATGACAATTACTCAGTCATGCAACACTGGACCTATATGAAATTTTTGTCCTTTTTTTCACACAAATAGAGCTTTCTTTTGGTGGTATTTAATCACCGCTCGGTTTTTTATTTTTTTGTGCTATAAAAGAAAAAATACAGAAAATTCTGTAAAAAAATGAACTTTTCTTTGTTTTTGTTATAAAATTTAGCAGATTAGTAATTTTTTCTTCATAAATTTTGGCCAAAATTTATACTACTACATATCTTTGGTAAAAATAAGTACAAAATTGGTGGATAATATTTGGTCTTTGTGAAAGTTATAGAGTCCACAAGCTATGGTGCCAAGATCTGAAAATTGATCACACCTGAAGTACTGACGGCCTATTTCAATTCTTGAGACCCTAACATGCCAGAAAAGTACAAATACCCCCCAAATGACCCCTTTTTGGAAAGAAGACATTCCAAGGTATTTAGTAAGAGGCATGATGAGTTTTTTGAAGTTGTCATTTTTTCCCACAATTCTTTGCAAAATCAAGATTTTTTTTACTTTTTTTTTTTTCACAAAATTGTCATATTATCAGTTTATTTCTCACACACAGCATATGCATACCACAAATTACACCCCAAAACACATTCTGCTATTACTCCCGAGTACGGCGATATGACTTTTACACAGCGTGGCCACATACAGAGGCCCAAAATGCAGGGAGCGCCATCAGGCGTTCTGGAGCACCCAGGACAATTCTGACATTTCTCTCCTACATGTAAATATCATCATTTATTTGCTAGAAAATTACATAAAACCCCAAAACATTATATATGTTTTTTTAGCAAACACCCTGGAAAATACAATGGTGGTCGTTGCAACTTTTTATCTCGCACGGTATTTGCGCAGCAATTTTTCGAATGCTTTTTTTTGAAAAAAAAAACAGTTTTGTGCTTAAAAAAAAAAAACACAGTAAAGTTAGCCCAATTTTTGCATAATGTGAAAGATGAAGTTACACCGAGTAAATAGATACCTAACATGTCACTCTTCAAAATTGCACACGCTCGTGGAATGGCGCCAAACATCGCTACTTAACCGGTTCCCGACCAGCGCACGACGATGTACGTCGACAGAATGGCACGGGCAGGCATATTGGCGTACAGGTACATCCAATATTCAATGCCGCCCTGCCATAGGGAGCGCGCCACCAGCGGCGTGCTCCCACGCTGGTCGGGACCCCCGTGAGTCCGGTCGCGGGACCCGCGGACTCGATCGCCGCGGGCATCCCTGCGATCGTCTCACGGGACGGCTGAATGGAGGAAATGCTGTGTAAACAGCATTTCTCCATTCTGCCTAGCAACTAGTGACGCTGATCTCTGCTCCATGTGATTGGAGCAGAGATCAGTGTTCACTAAATGAAAGCCCAACCCCTGTCACAGTTAGTAACACACCCCTAGGAACACTTAACCCCTACACTGCCACCCACTGGTTAACCCCTTCACTGCCAGTGTCATTTACACAGGAATCACTGCATTTATATAGCAGTGACTACTGTATAAATGACAATGGTCCCAAAAATGTGTCAAAAATGTCTGATGGGTCCCCCACAATGTCGCAGTCACAATAAAAATCGCTGATCGCCGCCATTACTAGTAAAAAAAAATAATAAAAAATTAATAAAAATGCTATAAAACTATCCCTATTTTGTAAACGCTATAACTTTTGCGCAAACCAATCAATAATCGCTTATTGCGATTTTTTTTGCCAAAAATATGTAGAAGAATACGTATCGGCCTAAACTGAGGGAAAAAAATGTTTTTTTATATATTTTTGGGGGATATTTATTATAACAAAAAGTAAAAAATAATGCGTTTTTTTCAAAATTGTCGCTCTATTTTTGTTTATAGCGCAAAAAATAAAAACCGCAGGGGTGATCAAATACCACCAAAAGAAAGCTCTATTTGTGGGAAAAAAAGGACATCAATTTTGTTTGGGAGCCACGTCGCACAACCGCGCAATTGTCAGTTAAAGCGACGCAGTGCCGAATCGCAAACAGTGGTCTGGTCTTTGACCAGCAAAATGGTCTGGTCTGTAAGTGGTTAAAAATCCACATAGGCGACGATTAAATTTTTTTTTACTGGTTATATGTTTTGGGTTACAGAGGAGGTCTAGGGCTAGAATTATTGCTCTCGCTCTAACGTTCGCAGCGAAACCTCACATGTGTGGTTTGAACACCGTTTTCATATGTGGGCGGGACTTACTTATGCGTTCGCTTCTGCATGCAAGCACATGGGGACAGGGGCGCTTAAAAAAAAAATATTTTTTTTTATTGTTCATTTTACTTTATTTTTTTTTAGTTTCACATTTTTTTCCCCAAAAAATACATTTTTTGATCACTTTTATTCCTATTACAAGGAATGTAAACATCCCTTGTAATAGGAATATGGCATGACAGGTCCTCTTTACAGTGAGATATGGGGTCAATAAGACCCCTGCATCTCACCTCTAAGCTGGGAAGCCTGAAAAAAAAAAAGATTCTGGCTGATCGTATTGGCGAGTCGGTAGAAGCGGCGGGAGGGGGTGTCCATGGCTGGCTATTGCAGGGTATCACCGACTATGGCTGGGTATGGCTGGGTATCTCCGAGTATGGCTGGGTATCTCAGAGTATGGCGTTGCAGAGTATTGCGTTGCAGAGCATTGCAGGATATTGGCGGGTGTTGCAGAGCATTGCAGAGTGTTGCAAGGTATTGGTGGGTGTTGCAGAGCATTGCACAGTGTTGCAGGGTATTGGCGGGTGTTGCAGAGTGTTGCAGGGTATTGGCGGGTGTTGCAGAGCATTGCACAGTGTTGCAGGGTATTGGCGGGTGTTGCAGAGTGTTGCAGGGTATTGGCGGGTGTTGCAGAGCATTGCAGAGCGTTGCAGGGTATTGCAGGGTGTTGCAGAGTGTTGCAGGGTATTGGCGGGTGTTGCAGAGCATTGCAGAGTGTTGCAGGGTATTGGCGGGTGTTGCAGAGTGTTGCAGGGTATTGGCGGGTGTTGCAGAGCATTGCAGAGCGTTGCAGGGTATTGCAGGGTGTTGCAGAGTATTTCAGAGTGTTCCAGAGTATTGCAGGGTATTGCAGAGTATTGCAGAGTATTGCAGAGTATTGCAGAGTAATGCAGAGTAATGCAGGGTATTGCAGAGTAATGCAGAGTATTGAAGAGTATTGAAGAGTATTGAAGAGTATTGCAGAGTATTGCAGAGTATTGAAGAGTATTGCAGAGTATTGAAGAGTATTGCAGAGTATTGCAGAGTATTGCAGAGTATTGCAGAGTATTGCAGAGTAATGCAGAGTATTGCAGAGTAATGCAGGGTATTGCAGAGTAATGGCAGGGAATTGAGGGGTTAATTTTCAGTGAGCAGCGATGTGGGCACTGCAGATGCAGCCCACATCGCTGCTGACACCAATCTTTTCCCCCTCCGCTGTACCGATCGGTACAGAGAGGGGGAGGGAGGAACCGGCGTCATAACATGACGCCGGTTTGTTTACAAGTGATCACTCCGTCATTTGACAGAGCGATCACGTGGTAAACGGCCGTCATTCGGCTATGGGCCGGTTGTTAAGTGGTTAAACAAAAAAGGCCAATTATTTTGAAAAACAAACAATATTTTTTACTTTCTACTATAACACATGCAATAAAAAAAATGTAAAAAGAAAAAATCAAATTTTTTCATAAAATTAGGCCAATATGTATTCTGCTACATATTTTTGGTAAAAAAAATCCCAATAAGCATATATTGACTGGTTTGCACAAAAGTTATAGCATCTACAAACTGTGGGAGATTATAATTTTTTTATTTACTATTAATGGTGGCGATCAGCGACTTATAGTGGGACTGTGATATTGCGTCAGACATTCTGACACTGACACTTTTGACATTTTTTGGGGACCAATGACACTCATACAGTGATCAAGTGCTAAATTTGCACTGTCACTGTACTAATGACACTGAATGGTGGAACTCCGCTTTTAAAGAGAAGTTTGGGTTTTTTGTTTTTTCTCTAATCATACTTACCTCGGTGGTTGGAGCATCAGACTGATGCTGCAGCTGTCCCCCGACGTCTCTGCACTGAGAACCGAGCCACCGAACACCACCAATGGCTCAGTTCTCACTCCTCCCTGAGCAGAGCGATGCTGTCAATCAGCATCGCTCCTGGTCTGCTTTTCCACACTCATTGGAGCGATGAGCTGTGAAGGGGCGGGGAGAGGCCATCTCAGCTACTCAGCGGCTCGCTGAGACTGCCATCAATCAAAGCAGCTGGTGGATCCAGACTTGGGACGTCGGGATGAGGCTCTGCCTCGATTGATGGCAGTGACGTCAGCGAAGAGTGGACTTCAGGTCAATCTCTGCTGAAAACGTTCCACAGGAGTGCAGAATGGATTGCACTCCTATGGCCCTTAGGTGAAGCCCAGCCTAAAAAGTTTAGGCTTGACTTCTCCTTTAAGTGGTTAATTATATAGTAAAAAAAAGTCATGTGCTTCTCATAAATAAAAAAAACATTACCCATTCCTGTACAGGCATGAGTCCATTGCTGTACAGGCATGTGGCCTGTGGAATGCACTAAGCATTAGTGGCACAGATATTAAGTGAACCCTCCCTTTTAGTTAGTTTACAGTTCCAATGGACAAGTAATTGGTACACATATGCCAGATTACCAATGGTTTAGTAAAAGCTCACCAGACATTTATTAGTGACTGATTCATTTTTATTATATATACTAAATTAATCTTTTTTTATATATCAGATATGCCTTATTAGTCTTTTCCCCTTTCTTTTAATTTTTCATTTTGCTTTTTGCTGGAACCACCTGGTTTTTCAAATGTTGCTAGATGACAAATATAATGAGTGTATCTATAACAAAATGGAAGCATCTATGAATTTTATTTACACTAGAGTGTCCTTCAAAACTAAACCCAAAAGTCAAAATCCAGCCACATCTTTTTTTTTTTCCTTGTGTTTTGTCACATTTTTTGGGGTGGTGCTCAATATGTGAGATATGAGATAACACAAATACTTAAAAGTATAACATTTATTAAAAGTAATGATAGATACAGATAATATTAGAAAATATAACAAGTATACTTAACTAAAGATCCGGTTTTGCCATGGGGTCCCATTTTTTCATACAGCATGGCCAGGTAATCAGACAGAAGCATGTTTTGCACACTCTGGTGAGACAAAACGTATTCCATTTTGGGCTATGGTATTGAAACTTGTGTATAAGGAATAGATAACCCCCAAGCCAACTTTCTTTGCAATATGACCCCTCATGAACTTTGTCAGTTAACAATAACATTCTTTTGGTATAAGGTAAAGCCATGCTTATGTCTGTATGTGGCCTCCTTAACCAAGATTTGAAGGCTTAAAATGCATTATTGAGCCATATTATTAATAAGGAATTATATACAGTTGTGCTGAAAAGTTTGCATACCCTGGCAGAAATTGTGAAATGTTGGCATTAATATTGGAAATATGACTGATCATGCAAAAAAGCTGTCTTTTATTTAAAGATAGCAATCACGTGAAGCCATTTATTATCACATAGTTTTTTTGGATCCTTTTTAAATCATAATGATAACAGAAATCACCCAAATAGCCCTGATAAAAGTGTACCATGTTTGGCCTTGGTACAGATACAGAAGGTAGCACACACAGGTTAAAATGGAAATTAAAGGTTAATTTCCCACATTTTTGGCTTTTTAAATCACAATTAGTGTCTGTGTATAAATAGTCAATGAGTTTGTTAGCTCTCACATGGACGCACTAAGCAGGCTAGACACTGAGCCATGAGGAGGCATAAATGAACAGTCAAAAGACCTGCATAAGAAAGTAATGGAACTTTACAAAGATAGAAAATGATATAAAAGGATATCCAAAGCCTCGAATATGTCAGTCAGTAATGTTTAATCACTTAATAAGAAGTGGGAAAATTTGGGAAACTCTTGATATCAAGCCAAGGCCAGGTAGATCAAGAAAGATTTCAGCCACAACTGCTACAGGGACTGTTCGGGATACAAAGAAAAACCCACAGGTAACTTCAAGAGAAATACAGGCTGCTCTGGATAAAGATGGTGTGGTTGTTTTTAAGGAGCACAATACGATGATACTTGAACAAAAAAAGAGCTGCGTGGTCAAGGTAGAAAGAAAGCCTTTACTGTACAATTTCCACAAAAAAGCCTGGTGTCAACACCTTGACATGCCCCATTGGCTTTTTAGTGGCATTGGCGCAGTAAAGGCTTCCTTCTGGCAGCTCGACTATGCAGCCTTTTTTTTTTACATATCGTTTTTTTGGAGAGCAGCCTGTATTTCTCCTATGGTTACCTGTGGGTTTTTATTTGTATCCTGAGCAATTCTTCGACCAGTTGTGGCTGCAATTTTTCATGGTCTACCTGACCTTGGTTTGATATCAAAAGAGCCCCTAATTTTCCACTTCTTAATAAGTGGTTAAACAGTACTGACTGGCATATTCAAGGCTTTGGATATCTTTTTTTATCCTTTTCCATCTTTGTAAAGTTCCATTAAGTGTCTGTACCAATCCAAACATTCCAGGGTATGTAAACTTTTTTCAAGTTCAAATATTTTCAATATCAATGCCAAAATTTCACAATTTCTGCCAGGGTATGCAAACTTTTAAGTACGACTGTATGCAATAGGGTTTTATGTAGTGTGAGAGCGTTAGAACTTCAGTCAGATTTTAGTGCTGTCTTTGATTCCACTGGGGAGATTTTCCCTTGCTTATTATTCTTGTGACATCAGGGTCAGAAGACAAAGACAACAAAACAAAATCCTCAATGGTTCTAACCTTTCCCATCTCTGCTGTAAAACATGTTTTTTTTTGTTCAATCAGCTCTTTTCCATCCTGACCCACTGGTACTGGGAAAAGAGGCAATAAAAAACCTGCTTGAGGTACTAACCCTTTTTTTTATTGTCCAGAAGAAAAAAAAATGTAGATGGATTTAGGTTTAATAACTTCTTGAATCATTTTCCTTGCAGGCGATCTGGATTACCACGGTGGATTCTGGCTGCCTGTTTGTTCCTGTCTATTATGGTGATGCTCTGGCTTAGCTGTGCTAGTTTGGTGACTGCACCTGATCAGCATGTTAAGTCACAGGTATTGCACTCTATTCTGAATTTTTATGTAGATAATGACATGCTGATGATTAATTAATTGTTTGTTTTGGGATAATTGGTGACCTTTTCTTTTAAATATTAGAAATATTAATAGCTGCTTCTCTTATTCCAGAAATATGTTTTTTGCAAAAATAAATCTGTTATTAGAATCCAGTTGGGAGAGAAAAATAGACTACTGCATAAAAAAATAGTTTTCTTAAATCCTTTCTTAAAGTGGTTGTATAGCCAAATTGAGGACTTTTACCTACAGGAAAGCTTATAATAAGGCTTACCTGTAGGTAAAAAAAAATATCTACTAAACCTGTACGGATTAGGAGATATTCCCCTTGCAATGCGCCGCTGACTGCAGCAGCGCATGCGCACAGGGGATTCCCGGCTGGAAGCCCAGCAGATGCCAGACCCTGCCGGAGAGAAATCTCCCGCGCGCATGCGCGGGAGTAACGATATTGTGGCTCCGGCCACTCACAGCGCCGGAGCCGCGATAGCTGGAAGAAACACAGAGGGAACATGTCAGCTCCCTCGGCGTGGATCAGGACAGATGTCGGGGCCTCGTTCTAAGGTAAGTATTTCATAATGAGCTAGTATGCGGTGCATACTAGCTCATTATGCCTTTTGCTTTGCAGGTGAGGAAAAAAAAATTAAAAATTCAGCGGGTATACAACCGCTTTAAATTTGATTGGTTGTCATGCTGACCTATTGGTATTGACCAGGAACACCTGCATATAATTGGAAGTTTTTCAGATTTTTGTGATATTCAAACTTGTTTAGGGTCATTGATTCAGTGTGGATTGAAGACAGTGGGTCAATTTACCAGCCAGGTATCTAGTTTTGATGAGAAGTTACATGTGAACATCGGCAGTGCCAACCATTGATTTGTACAGGTTACAGAGTATAAATCTGCCTATGTCGCTTAGGGCTATAGCTGTTCACACACTGTGTTTGCAGCTAGTTTGTCTGGTAGCAAGAATTGCTGATTCGTGCTGGTGTCTGCCTGCCACCACCTGTGTGAATAAAGCCTAAGGAAGGAATTCTTCTAACTGTAGACATTTCCTCTCACTTCCTGCTATGTCTCCAATGAGACACTGTAGAAATTACAATTATACATGTTAAACAGTTTTGACATCTCAGATATCTATTATGTTTTAATAGATCTATTATTTTTTTTTTCTAAAAAATAACAGCTTCAGCAAGTTTGGCACTCAAATGCAGATTTTGATTTATTTTACATAGCTGTTAAACAACTGGGCTTTGCAATTCTTTTATGGACCAAACATTTAGATAACTTACAGTGTGGTAATCAGTGCCAGAACAAAAAATCCTAGCATCCAAGGCTAAGATAACAAAATGCACCTCAAGCTGAGGCTTTATTGGAGGGGGTGGAAATGCCACATGGTGAATGTGCCTAAAGGTACCCGAGTGTAAGTGTCCAAGCTTGTCCAGAAATGACAACCACTGCCCACTGACCCAAACTTTAATACTGTTTATCCTTTAAAATAAAGCAAGGACTCAATATAGGTCTCAGCACAGTCCCACCCAGACTGTCCCTTTGACGACTTGAAAAAAGCAAGCCCTATTGGAAGGAGCAGCCGACCAAAGAGTCCAAATTAGTTTATTACTTTATACTAAAATACATCCAACACATTTTGGGGGTCAGAAAAAAGCTCTAATTTCATCAGGGCTTCAATTGAGATAGGAAACTTTCCATGATTCAAAATAGAGCTTTCCTGTGGGAATCTGTAAAGGGAATCTAATTGCTGGAACAGGAGAGTAACTGGCCAGCAGTATCTGTGTGAGCCATCAACACAGTAAAGTTCTATGAGTCCATTCCGTTAACTTTTATCCATTGGTCTGGTGCTTCTTCCATTAGGGCAGGGATCTCCACACTACAGCCCTCCAGCTGTTGAGGAACTACACATCCAACCAGGCATTGTAAAACTCTGACATTCAGACATGATTGGCATGATGGGAATTGTAGTTCCTGAACAAGTGGAAGGCCATAGTTTGGAAACCCCTCCATTAGGGCATGCTTTATTCTGGTAACATGCTGGGGTACCCACTCCACTGGGGAGTAGCCTTGTCTGTTGTGAGCAGCCTAACCTAAGAAATTGAGGTCTCTGATGTTTTTTGTCCTCCCACTGCTTTGTATGAACTCACATCAAAGTTCCAGCACCTCTTTGACATTTTTTTTTTATTCCCTTCTATGACTTGATAGTTTCACCCATAAAGTATCTGCCTTTTTAGCGCTAAAGCATAAACAAATATAAACACACATACATTTAATTTATTGTTAGAAATATTCTTTTTTTTTTAATGTATGTATTAAACAAAATAGAAAGCTCTGTCAGAAAGATTAACATTTTCTTTTGGTTTTTTACCAGCCATTGAGCATAAACGGTGACAAAGAATACCTAGAAGACATGGAAAAGCCAGAATCATTCCCTCTGCCACCTGTTGTTGCAGTTACTATCTGCCCAACTGAAGAGAGTGAGGAGGCTGGGCCACTGCCAGTAAAGGTGGACCTTGGAAAAACTATAATCTAAAATGTTTGTCTTTAAACCTTTACTACTACAGGGGGTGTGCACTACATTGCATTATAGTCTCCTGCAGAATTAAAGGGGATAATTGTCTTGTCATACTGGTTTTATAAACAGTGCTCGTCTTGCTTCCTTTCTTTGCAAAGCATCTGGAATGGTTGCTCCACAAATGGTCAGAGCTTGGTGGTGCATACTGTAGAGAGTCAATTACTTGTCAGTTACTGTAAAAAAATATTCCAGAGGTATACATGGATGCAATTTTCCCACAGTACATTGAAAATTTCCAGTTTGTATCTTGTACTGATGTATGACAAGATCAAGTTATTGTACAGCGCTAAAAAAGTGTATGTGCTTTATATATAAAATGATAATATAATAATGTAACATTATTAAAGTAATCAACATTTAAGATGTCAGTTACAGCTATGGCTCAGGTTGATTCACTCACACTACTACGCAGCCTCATTTTTAAAGACCATAAGTCTTTCTTCTCCAAACTGGTTTAGCATCCTGCTGTGTTTCAAGAAGGATCTTTTGAAAAGACATGAGTATGTGAATCTTCTATATCGGCCAAGAACCTAGATCATTTAAAGTGAAGACTTTGTATGATAAATCTAGTGCAACTCCCACAAAAGAATTCTCCTTTATAGGTGGGCCCTTAGGTATGAATGACCTACCTACTAAGTTGTAGTTAAAAGTGTGATGTAGTCTAGTGGTGTTCAACCTTTTTTAGATGGGTGCACCAATACTTTGGGATTCTAAGTGATAATTTAGTCATTGCGTTTGTATCATTTTTTTAAATAACAGTATCAATTTTTTCATGTTGACTTCTTATTTACCGTAGTTAAATACATTTGCAGAGTTACCCTTTATGGGAACTTTTTTCATTGTAAAAATTGGTCAATTTTGTTTAAGATTTACAAATTTCTCTGTGATTAAAGTTCCCATGTCTTTCTTATAGACTGGGGTCCTTCTGTACAATATACTTTTTAAATTATTGCTACCGGTAGTAAGAACATCAGTTTCAGCAATGTTCTAGTTACATTCAGTCAAAAAATAAAACTCAGTCCCCTTCTGTCTTTAAGAAATGTATACACATTTCTTCCCATACCTCATGTACATTGGGACTCTGCATTGAGACTGCCTTCATTTAACCCCTAACTGCTCTCTAGTGTTGCCTGGTAGATATAACGATACAGTACTAAAGATTTCATAAAATAACTAACCATATATGGATTAGCCTAGGTCCCCTAAAAAAATTTAAGAGATTTTCAAAAAAATGCAATGGAATTTTTATTGGTTTCCTTAAAAACCAATCAGATTCCAGGTGTCATCCTTTTTTAGATTTCTCAAATTTGTAGAAAAGAACAGTTCTCTTCAACTTCAAATCATTTTATCATACTGTTATACTTTTATTCTGTATATGAACATATTATGTAAACTAATATTTAAAGCACATCTATAGCTGTTAATGCCATTACCACTGTTTTAAGGTCCATTTTCCTTGTTATGCTTATAAGACTAATGTGCCCCCCTTTCCCTATTTCATTTTATTATTATAATGAACTACTAAAGGCTGAAATGATATTTGCTTAGTAAAGAACACATTTTTCCTTTTGTTCTGCTGAAAGTTCGCAAGGTTAAAATAACTACCAATTTCATGCTGGACACTTCCTTTTACGAGAAACCCATATGATTGTTTAATAATATTATTTATTAATCACAATACCTCTGTTAGCTGCTGCACTTGTGCCTTCTAACTCCAATCGCTTAAACACATCGAACTTGCCTAGATGCATTTTAGGACGGGAGATTCATATTCCTAAGCAAAAAGATTTTATTTTATTTTAGTGACTGTAAGGTAAATGCTATAAAGAAAAAAACAATATTGGTAATAAACAATTGGACTTATTTGCTATAGAAAGTTTACTTTGCATTGCATATAACCTTTACATTTGTACTGTATCACACTGTATACACTGGATTACATTTTTGCTACTGATTACATATTTATGCTTGAGTATCTACATAACTAAAACGGTAGAAATCATTTCAGTCAACTCATCCCATACCTTTATGCATGCTGAGTTAATGTCATACCAAGAAGATGTCTGACAGATAGGGATGGTCTTAGCCCTTGTACACACTGTCGGAGATTCCGACAACCAAATCCGTCGGATTTTGTCCGAAACTGTTGTATACACACGGTCGGACAAAGTTGTCGGAAAATCCGACGTGATGACGTTATTTCGTTACGACAAGACTATGTTCACGCTAGTAGCCAATAGCTTTGGTGTAGGAATTTGATCTGAGCATGCGTGGCACTTTGTCCGATCGGAATTCTCTACACATGATCAGAGTATGTCCGATCGGAGCATTTTGTCTGAAAATATTTCCGGCAAGTTGGAAAAGTTGGTCCGACGGATATTCCGACAGAAACAGTCCAATGCAGACCACACACAGTCGGAATATCCGACAAAACGCTCCGATCTCCGACCGTGTGTACAAGGGCTAAGAGTTATAATTATTTAACATTTAAAAAAAGAACTTCTGGGAGGAGGCCAAACAGTTAAAACCTTGCTGGTGTTTTTTTTTTAACACTCAAACATCCATTTCTACTATGCAGTGATAAAAATAGACCTTGACCAATATTTGTATAGAAGTATAAGCTGAACATTTTAGAAATTAGTGTAAGGTTTCTCAAATGCTGGATTTTTTGGGATCATTCCGAATATGTATATATTGCATAGAGCAGATTAATTTTAGGTAACAGGTCAAGCATACAGTATATTAACTTTGGGTATTAAATACATTTTTCAAGCCTAAGTAATTTCTTTTCATAAATCCTCACAATGTTCAACCTTATTTTAGGGGTTTCTCAAGGACTCTAAAAATAACTCTGCTGTTTCATGCCGTAAAATTACTTCTACAAGTAGATTGTTCACTTTGCAAGAGAAGTTTTCTTCAGAGCTCAGTGAATGTGGTGAAGCTCTGCTTATTTCCATCATCCAAACATGTCAAAGCAAAAATCCAATTTTTTTGTGTTTGATTGGGTATTCCTTGTAAAGTAGAACTTCTGCTTCACTGTAAGCTCTGAGGCAAATTCCCTTGCATGTGAAGCTTCCCTTGCAGAGTGAACAGCCCTATTAGCTTTAGTAAATCAACCCCAAAATCTGTGTATGTAATACTGGCCGCTAGAGAAGCTCAGAAATTTTCATTATCAATGGCTTGCTAAACTCACTGCTGCTCAAACATTACAAAAGAATTCTCAAAAATGTAGCATTACTTGCTTCTACTAGGCCCTGTATGGTTATATCCTAAGAAAGAAGCCTAAACCCTATCAGGCTATAGTATAGTTTATATGTACGATATTAGGGGTTTCTATATACATGTTTATATAAGAAATGGATTGAAATGGACTTCTAGAGTGAGAGAGAAAGTAGCTCTGAAGGCTCCAAGGGAATCCATTTTTTTTGCCTGTGTGACACAGTACAGCTCCAGCCATATAAACATATAAATCCTTCTATCTTCTTCTCCTCGATTATACTAATAAAAATGTTTAGCAGTATACTCCCAGTTTATACTAATAGATGTGTCTAGCAGTGTACTCCAATTTATACCAGTAAATATCTCTAGCAGTGTAAATAAATGCTGAGAGTATAGTGCTTGCTGTCTATTGTATACTAGAGCAACTTACCTAACTTATAAAAGGTATATTGTAGGCATGGATGGGAATGTATGCATACCTCATTTGCATGTCAAAATACAAGGTTTATGCTAATATGTAAGAACGCCTTTAGGAGCTACATGGTGTTCCTGTCGCCCCCCCCCCCGCAAACACACAGCAGTGAAGGTTGTTTGCTGTACAATGCTTGCAGAATCGCATATGTTTTATCACTATGGTAACTACATACTTAGTTAATATTAATGTGATTGTGAAGGCTTTGTATGTTTTAGAGAAAAAGATGTATACCAAACATGCAATCTCCACTGAATGTGACTAGGTACAGTTCACATGTTAGTTACTGTGCAGTAAATAGGAAATAATTTAGGCTACATTCAGGTGTCTGTATATCTGTGGCTAGTTTGCTGCAATCGGAGATGGTTAAACACCTCTGAATACAGCAACACATTGGCAGATTATCTATGGCCAGTGTGCCTCCAGGGTCTTTAGGGGGCTCTATTTGCATCATTGGATGAGCAGTTACATTTTACCAGCAACAGTGCCTCCCATTGATTTGCACAGCGTACAAATCTGACAGCTGATGCATGTGCAAGCAGCATTTACAACCCCTGGTGAGGATATACTAATTTGGTTGTCTTAATGTAGCCTTAAAATGCTGCCATGTAACTGCATATACTCCCCAAGAACTTGCGTTCATCCACTTTAAATCATAAAGCAATCCTAGTGTGCTTAACATCCCAAAAGACTGCCAAAATTTTCTACACTTTTTATTTAAATATTCTGTTTATTTTGACACTACAGCTATCTTCTGGCAGTACACTGTTGCCATTTTTTTTTTTTTTACTATTAATATTTAATCATTGTCCAGTGATTATTTTAATAATGCGAACATTAATTCTTGACACATACTTATAGAGGATCTAAGGGCATCTATTTTGTGTATGTTTGTTCCAAAGTTTCTTTTGTAACTTTTGCTGATTATGACATTAGTAATTAAAGCATAGGTGAAGTCACTTTGTCGTATAAATATTATGCATACAATGTAGAACTGCTTGATAAAAATATATTTGCTTTCCTGCAAAATAAATAGAATTTTTTGTGCTGTTGACTGCCAGAAGCTTGTTTGATATTTAGGCCAAAGCATTAGAGAGCCATAATCTTGTAAAATCTCAGATAACATGTTAATAATGTATTGCTGTTTTTTTTATGTGAATACATCATTGAACTATTGTCAAGAAAAAAGAATAAACATTTATAAACTATGTCAGTGGTTATGTATTGAAAGAACATTAATGCATTATTCTATTTATTAATATTACATCTTTTGTACCCAAAGTTCAATCCTGTTAACTGAAAATAAATATTTTCAGTGTTCCCCTTTTGATTGACTCACTCATTGACGTAAATTCAGTATGTCATGGTTGTCCATCTATACACTATCCAGTAATCTAAGGCAGTGTTTCTCAACCTTTTTTTTAGTAACCAGGCTTTTTAAAATGATGCACACTCTCAGGGCACCCCATTCTAAAATATTCTTCCGAAACAAATGCAACTTTTCAGTCTAGTACTGACTAGTATTCCAATGTTTATCTTCTCCCTCAGTTTCTCTCCGTTGCCCAGCTAATGTGACTCCAGTGCTTACAGAGAGGGGCAAACAAGAACACTATGCAATAGTGCACAAGGAAAACCTGTGGCTTTGTGCAACCAAAAGGCAGGCTTGATCCACCCACTGGCCTGTATAAAGTTTTGGAGCAATATGTTAGGCATTTTGCCAAGGCCTCCCTTAAGAAACCTGAAAGCACTCCAAGGTGCCTGGGCACCCTGGTTAAAAAAAGGCAGGAGTAGGCAACCTCAGCCCTCCAGCTGTGGTGAAACTACAAATCTGTGATTGTCAGGGTCTTGCAATGTCTCATGGGACTTGTAGTTTCACCACAGCTGTTGGTCTAAGGTAGCTTACCACTGATCTAAGAGTTAAAATAAGCTTTGTGACTGTTTAAATCTTTGCCTTCATAACATGGGTCTTTCTCCACCTGTGAATACTGTCACACAGGGACATCATCAACTCTCTTAGGACAGAAATTTTTGGGGAAAAAAAGTAAAAAAACGAAATATATTTTAATGTAAAAAAATGTATTAAAAGATTCTGCATGTCTTTACAGCCTCTTAATCAAAAGTGTAGAAGAGGCCTTAATCTGTCACATGTCCACATTTACACTGCTACATTGAGACATTGAGATACTCATAAAAAAAATCTTTGTACATAAAATGGTTGAAAGTCTGTTTTTCTAAATTTAAAAATGATTCACTGTTTTGATACAAAACATTAACATGATGATAAAATGAATTATTAAAACTAGAAACAAAATGGCTTGAAGCATATCTAGACCCAAGAAAAATTGTAGTTTAGCTTTGCATATTGCAGCTTTCCAGCCCACTAGATGTGATGACTGCATTTGTTTTAATTTTTTCATGCTTATTTTCTGTATTTTCACTTGGTAATCCTATCAGTTATGCCACGTACACACGACCGGACTTTCCAGCAGAAAAGGTCTGACGGAATCATTCCGTCTGATATTACGACCGTGTGTGGGCTTCATCTGACTTTTTTCTTCAAAAATTCAGACGGACCTAAAAATAGAACATGTTTCAAATCTGTCCAACGGAATCAATTTCTATCAGGAAAACCGTTCATCTGTATACTGGTCCGATGGACCAAATATGACGCAAGGGCAGCTATTGGCTACTGGCTATTGAACTTCCTTTTCTAATCCCGTTGTACGTCATCACGTTCAAAACTAGCAGACTTTGGTTCGTTCATGTGTGGGCAAGTCTGTTCGGTTGGAAGTCCGTCAGAACTCGGTCGGAAAGATCATCTGACCTTTTCTGCCGGAAAGTCAGGTCATGTGTACACGGCATAACACTTACTTCATCTATGGAGGAACAGGGTTGTCAGCCTTCATTGCTCTCTTGATGTAGACTACAGACATATTCCCCACATCTCATCTCAATAACACAAAGCAGAGGTGTTCTGTAGAGCACAGAAGAGAAGACTGATAGTAATGTTGGAGATTTCTATGTACTGACACAGGAAGTTACAATGACAATGGACTTCTATCAGGATCAACTGTTAGTTTTCTGTACTTGTAGAAATTCTACTTAGCATGAAAAAAGAAACGAACCCCCATGCAGAAGGCATTTATTCTTTAGTGAGATACTCACTAAGACTCTTGCACACATTAAAAGTGATTCCGTGCAGTATATTTTCTTATTACAGCACTGAGCCTCATTAGACGGATATAGTGTAGGCAGAACCAACCACTCAGCAGTTTTAGAAACTGCTGGTAGGGTCTACCTCAAAATGTATAGGAAAGATCTAAAATAAAGCTTTCTAAAATTATTGTAAATAAAGAAAAAGAAAGAAAAGTTAATTAATGACTTTAAGGACTGGAAAGCTGAAAAATATTACATTTTTGTTCCTGAGTTTAAATAAACAGTACTTTAAGACCAATGAATACCTAAGAGTAAAAAGAAAATGACATCAAAGAACAATCTCTCTTCATGAAAGATGTAAATACTGTATGATTAATAGCGTTTTATTTTCTTCTAAATCCTTTTAAGTGTCTTTCTTCTTGGGTACAGTTCAGATGCATATTATTGTACAATGCATATTATTTTCAATTGATGAATAAAAGCAAAATTCAGACGGGTTATCATCAGGCTGGTGAATGTTAAAAAAAAATCTGAAAACCTAGAAACAAAAGTCAGAAAAAACTCTGTATCAGTCCCTTTTCCTGTATCATAACCACAAATCATATATAGGATTTTTCAGCATTCAAGTTAAGTCAAATTAAAAGATTCTGCAATTCTTTAATGATTATTTTTGGCTTCTGCTTAATTAAGGTTCACCTTTCAACAACACTAAAGCCAGAAGCATACAATCTGTATTTTAAAATGGAGGTCAGCAACATAAAACTCCATATTCTTGTAAAGACTTTGTTTAAATTGAACTGCTCTTTAAAGCGCCAGATGTTATATGCCTGCAGGTCAATGAATTATGTCTAGTAAAATATGGTGGATGGCTTAGCACATAAGAGCAATGAGGTCAGCAACACACAGAAGAGGAGGTAAAGATTATTTTGGAAGGATGGGAAATATACTCACAAATAACTTACAAGGTAACAAAAAATGTCTTTTCTGGTTTTGCATTAAATCACAAAGAAGGGAAATGTTTCAGAGCGCTTGAGGACCCCATTTATCAAAGTGTGTGTTGATCATACATGCCTCAAAGAAGTGATCCTGCTTGGCCTTGAACAATTAGCTGCATTGTCAGCTTGCCAGAAATGGCCTTTGCTGTGCCAATATTACAAAAATAGTCCAGTGAGCCATGTCAAGGTGTTGTTGGGCATATTGTAACTAAGCTTTTTTATTGCATTGGTGCAATAAAGGCTACTTTCTGGCAACTCATGCAGTTCATTTTTGTTCAAACATTGTTGTATTGTGCTCCTTAAAAACAACAATTCTGTCTTTTTCCAGAGTAGCTTGTATTTCTCCTGAGGTTACTTGTGGTTCTGTCTTTGTATCCTGAACAATTCCTCTGGCAGTTGTGGCTGCAATTTTTTTTGGTCTACATGGCCTTGGCATGGAATCAAGAGAGCTCCAAATTTTCTTCTTATTAAGTGTTTGAACAGTACTGACTGTCATATTCAAGGCTTAGGGTATCTTTTTTTATATCCTTCTCCATCTTTATAAAGGTTACCTTGTTACGCAGATCTTTTGACAGTTTGTTTCTGCTCCCTATGGCTCAGTATCTAGATTGCTCAGTGCATGCACATGAGAGCTAACAAACTATTTATACACAGACACTAATTGCAATTTAAAAAGCCACAGATGTGGGAAAATAGCCTTTAATTTACATTTTAACCTGTGTGTGTCACCTTGTTTTTCTGTACCAAGGCCAAGCATTCCAGGGTATGTAAACTTTTGAATAGGGCCATTTGGGTGATTTCTGTTATCATGATTTAAAACGGAGACAAACAGCTATATGATAATCAATGGCTTCAAATGATTGCTATGCTTAAATAAAAGACAGTGTTTTTGGCAAGAATGTCATATTTTTAATATCAATGCCAAAATTTCAAGATTTCTGCCAGGGTATGCAAACTTTTGAGCACAACTGTGTGTATATATATATATAGATATATAAATAATATAAACAGTATCTCACAAAAGTGAGTACACCCCTCACATTTTTGTAAATGTTTTATTATATCTTTTTCATGTGAACACTGAAAAGGTAACTCCATGTCAGGTCGCCTTGAGGCTAGGTGACAGATGCACACCGTTGAGATCAGGAGTGCACGGTAGCAAGGTAGTGGACCCTACGGCTGACTGCTGCGAATGGGAGTCAAGGTGGTAAGGAAGGCAGAGCCGCTGGAACACCAAGATGGATCCCACCGGGGTTAGAGCGTAAGATTACCTAGGGTGCGGAGTCTAAGAGCCAGCAGGTGTTCACCAGAGCCTCTAGTGGTGAGGATGGACTGGGCTGCAACTGGCTCCAGGTGGCGACCCCCAGCTCACGCCCACAGTAGGCAACAGTAGGATAGAGATAGTCAGGGACACGCCAAAAGGTCAGGGTCACGAGCAGACAAGAATAGTAGAGAACAGGCCAAGGTCGGTAACAGAAACAAATGTAGAGCATGCGACAGGCAGGAAACAGGGAGCTGTAGATCCGAGGGGGACATGCAAGGAAAATAAAAAACAGCATTTCTCTATCACTCATTGACAGACACAGCAGCTCTTCTTGACCTTAGGGTTATATCGCCCCTTTAGGAGAGGACTAAGCAGAAAGTGTTAAAAACAGCAACACTTGCACAGTACCACCCAGGGGGCAGTCCTAATGGCTATAACCACTCACACAGCATCCAGTAGCTCAGTTTTTTTCTGCCTAGTGTAGGAGAAAGACCTGGCTCCCGATGGGACCATTGGTCCTGGGAATTTTTTATTTTTGATTCCTGTGATCTACAACCAACAGCCAGGCTGGGTGACAGGCTGGATAATATAGATCCTTGTAGTCTCCCCAGCCTGGCCATCAAGTGTGGGCAGGCCCTAGCTATATGCTGGGTCAGCCACGATATATGCCCCGTCTAATCCAGAGGTGGCCGGTGAGCTATATGCTCCGGGGCACACATATGACTGGGCTACTGCTGTCGGTGTCAGTGTACCGTGGCCGGCAGCCACCCCGTACTGCTTGGGTGATGGGTCTGTCTGTGGAATGCATCCAGCAGTCCCTGCAGGAGGGGTAAGTATGGTTCCACCTGTCTCGGCAGGATGCAGCAGCTGCCAAGACTATGTGTATTTGTATATTATGTGTATAGCTGAATAGGAGGGGCAGCATGTAGCGTAATCGAGCGTCACCTCCTGCAGCTGCAGAATGCCCGCTTCTCCTCCTTTCCCTCTCGCAGGTATTCAGTGGCTGCAGGAGGCAGGAATCGATTCCTCTATATGTTACTGCCTCATTGCCCCTCCTATCCAGCTTCCCTCTGCTGCTCCCAGACCCCCCCTCTTCCAGCTCCATACTGAGCTGCCAAGCAACCTGCTGCTCCCAAGAGTGAGACTTATCTGAGCTGCAGGGATCCAGGTCACCAAGCGGGTGAGAGCTATGAAGGGAGGATAAGCCGCCCTAGTGTTCCGCCCCAGTGGGGTTGCTTGCTGCAGGGTTCTGAGCTGAGAGCATATCTCCCATACAGCTCAGAGCCTGCACTGACCGCCCCCCCGCTCGGACAGGACAGGAGAGAGGCTATCTGCTCCTTTTCCTCCCACCCCTCTCCACCTATGGGCACTGCAGGAACTGTGAATCTAAGCAGCTATGTTTGATCATTCAGCTGCTTAGCTTAACACTTTACCACAGTGCACACAGGAGGAGAGGGGTGGGAGGAGAAGGACCAGATTGGCTCTCTCCTGTCCTGTCCATGCGGGGGAGGAGGAAGTGGGAACTTTCAGTACAGGATCTGAGCTGTATGAGAGATAGATCTCTCAGCTCAGAGTCCTGCTAATGAGTACTGATAGGTGGCATTGATGAGCACTGATAAGTGGCACTGATGGGCACTAATAAGTGGCACTGATAAGGGGCATTGATGAGCACTGATAAGTGGCATTGATGGGCACTGATAGGGGGACATTGATGAGTACTGATATGTGGCACTGATAGGCAGCATTGATGAACACTGATATGTGGCACTGATAGACAGCAATGATGGTCATTGATTGGCAGCATTGATGAGCACTGATAGGTGGCAGTGATGGGCACTAATAGGTGGCAATGAGCACTGATAGGCAGCACTGATGGGCACTGATAAGTGGCATTGTTGAGCAGTTATAGGCAGCACTGATAGGTGGCACAGATGAGCACTGATAGGCGGCACTGATGAGCACTGATAGGCAGCACTGATGGGGCTTACACTTATTACACTTATCAGTGTAAGCAATGTACTGACAATCTTTCCTCAAACAGACACATCGTGGGAAAGGACTGCCAATAACTGGCAAGTGTGTTTACATGTAATCAGCTGATCACATGGTAAAGGG
This sequence comes from Lithobates pipiens, assembly GCF_037356315.1. NCBI lineage: Eukaryota > Metazoa > Chordata > Amphibia > Anura > Ranidae > Lithobates > Lithobates pipiens. The sequence continues at coordinate 180,047,070 of NW_027507718.1, forward strand.
CCACTGTGGTTTGCCCTTTTTCGTGATCGGTCACCCCAGGCAGGAGGCAGGGTTCTGGGAGGATATCCATGGACACTTTTCCAGAACTGGAAGCCCAGGGCTTGGATGTAAGGTGGGGGGGGGGGGGGGTTAGAGGGTCCTTCATGGTTTCTTGCACGGGGGCCCTGAAGGATCTAGTTACGCCTCTACATAGACCGACACACAGACAGGATTTATTGTTATTGCTATTATTGTTATTGCAAAAAAAATAAAAAAATCCACAACTAAGTTTTAAAAAAGAGGAAAACTTCTACACATTTAAAATCAACACTTCACATACATATTCATAAAATACCTACAAAAATAGCATAACATCCCTTAGACCCCTTTCACACTGGGGTGCTTTTCAGGCTAAGCCCTGAAAGAGCCGCTCCTGTCTCTCCAATGTGAAAGCCCAGAGAGCTTTTGAACTGGAGCGGTGCGCTAACAGGACAGTAAAAAAGTCCTGCTAGCAGCATCTTTGGAGCGGTGAAGGAACAGTGTATACCACTCGATACCACTCCTTCATCGCTCCTGCCCATTGAAATCAATGGGGCAGCGCGGCTATACCGCTGGCATAGCGCTTACTGTGGTTTTAACCCTTTCTCGGCCGCTAGCAGCCGAATAGCAGCGCGAAATTGGTGGTAAAGCACCGCTAAAAATAGCGCAGTTTTACTGCCAGCGCACCAGTGTGAAATAGACTTGTGCACAACAGAAAAATGTTGTTTCGTTTCGGTTCGTTGTCATTCGTAAAATACATAATTTCGTTCTGTTATATTCGTTATGTTACGTTAGTACATTTTCAGATAATTCATAATTATTCGTAGAGTGTCAAATTCATTCGTTCGTATTCGTTGAAATTCCCTATTTATGTATGTATAGACATTCGTGATAATGATTCATAGTTTGGAAAGTCGTTTGTTTATTGAATCTTTTAACACACACAATGACAACGTCTCTTCTCCTCGGCTCAAATACAATACAACACCCTTCTCACTCAGTTCGGCCGAATTTCGATTCGTTATGAAACGAATTGCACAAGACTAGTGTGAAAGGGGTCTTAAGCCTGACTTCAGAGGCAAGGAAAGGAAGGCTTCTGACAGATGTTTCAACTTCTCATATATTTTTACAATTCAGGATGTTTGTTTTAACATGACTGATATATTAAAAGTGACTTGGAGCAAACACCTGAAGCAAGACATGAAGTTCAGGCATTGGGACTGTCCTGATGGCTAAGATCTGGAACATAATTTTAGCACTAATAGCCTAATAGCGCTGCGAAATTGATGGTAAAGGGCCGCTAAAAATAGCGGTGCTTTACCACCAATGCACCCAATGCCCCAGTGTGAAAGGGGCCTTAGAAATAGCAACATACAGTATCACTAGCCATATATTACCTTGATTGAGTGAAATTCCCATTTACTGCTTTTATTGCCCATTGAAAAAAGCTCTCCCTATATTTTTCTGTCTTTAACTGCCTTATTCTGTGTTTACCACAGGCACATATTTTTGGGCTGATCTTTGTGTTGGAGTACCTGGGAGGACATATGGAAAATGCCTCTCATGCAGCCAGCTAACAGCATCTGGATTTGGGCTTTGGGTCACAGTGCCTTCTGGATACAAAAGGGCTGTGACGATCCCTTCCTGAAATTTTAGGAAGGTTCCATTTCTTCCAGTTGCTTTGTAAATTACAAAAGTATTGTATAGAGCCAATTGAAAAAATTATATAGATGCTTTTTTTTGTACCAGTGTCTAGCTCTGCAGGAGGCTAAGTACAGCTTGATCATTTGGTCGTTGAAGTCTACAACTTCCATATTTAGATCATAGTTGTGGACACAGAAAGGCTTTTCAATCACACCAGATGCTGTGTTAATTTGGGTGAATGTAAGACAAGATGAATACATCATGTTTGTCCTTCCATTTCACAGCGAGTAATTCTTCATTGCGCAAGCAGGCTTTCACCCCCTTTCTAATTGCAGTGTTAAGCCTCTGTGATTAGATTGCACAGTGCCACAACAGCAAATTTGTTTAACCACTTCAGCCCCGGAGGATTTTACCCCCTTCCTTAGCAGAGCACTTTTTGCAATTTGGCACTGCATCAATTTAACTGACAATTGCGCGGTCGTGCGACGTTGCACCCAAACAAAATTGATGTCCTTTTTTTCCCACAAATAGAGCTTTATTTTGGTGGCATTTGATCACCTCTGTGGTTTTTATTTTTTGCGCTATAAACAAAAAAAGAGTGACAATTTTGAAAAAAAACACAATATTTTTTACTTTTTGCTATAATAAATATCCAATTAAAAAAAAAAAAAAAAACGTTTCCTCAGTTTAGGCCGATACGTATTCTCCTACATATTTTTGGTAAAAAAAATCACAATTAGCGATTATTGATTGGTTTGCGCAAAAGTTATAGCATCTACAAAATAGGGGATAGATTTATGGCTTTTTTTATTTATTTATTTTTACTAGTAATGGCGGCGATCTGCGATTTTTTTCATGACTGTGACATTATGGCGGACACAACAGACACTTTTGACACATTTTTGGGACCATTCACATTTACACAGCGATCGTGCTATAAAATTGCACTGATTACTGTGTAAATGTGACTGGCAGGGAAGGGGTTAACACCAGGGGGCGCTGCAGGGGTTAATATGTTCCCTATGGGAGTGATTCTAACTGTGGGGGGAGGGGACTCACAAGGGGAGGAGACCGATCGGTGTTCCTCTGTACTGGGAACACACCATCGGTCTCCTCTCCTCTGACAGGATGTGGATCTGTGTGCTTACCTACACAGATCCACGGTCCTGCTGTGTTCCCGAGCACACGCACTGGGTCCCGAGCGCGGCTGGGAATCAGAGGACGTCATATGACGCCCACCCAGGATGGGAGATCCCATCTGTGGGCATCATATGACTATAGGCCGGGGCTGAAGTGGTTAATGAACAAATGTCTAAAAAGTGGCTTGCTTGCATAAAAGTTTCCTTGTTGAAATGCTACCCCTTTGGAACAAGGGTGACAACAAGTCCCACACTATCCTACCACCGCTCCCCATGTCTTTTAAATCATAAATTCTAAAGTGGTATGTATAGCTAGTGGCCCTATCACAGAGCTTATACATTTTGACCTCATATCTGGCACACTTGCTGGGGATATACTGCTTAATTGCAAGCTTGCCAGTAAAATGTACAAGGAACTCGTCTATGCAGATGTTTTGTTGGGGCGTATACACATCTGCTAATTTCTGGGAGAGGTCATTTATGAGGGGCCGAATTTTTTGTGGAGCCGATCATAGTCATGGTCACCCTAGGGATGACAGAGGGTATGGTCATGGAAATGCATAAAACGCATTGTCTCATATTATTTCCGTTGCTCCAGTCTGAGCCCTTGTACACACGATCGGAGATTCCGTCGGAATGTGTCCGATCAGAGCGTTTTGTCGGATATTCCGACTGTGTGTGGTCTGCATCGGACTGTTTCCGTCGGAATATCCGTCGGACCAACTTTTCCAACTTGACGGAAATATTTTCCGACAAAATGCTCCGATCGGACCTACTCCGATCATATGTAGCCTACTCCGACGGACAAGGTGCCACGCATGCTCATAATCAAATTCCGACACAGAAGCGCTCGCTCAGGTAAAACTACTGCTCGTAATCGATATATCGCACATTCGTCACGCTGCAATGTTAAAAATTCTTTCATGAAGCACATTCTCTTGTTCTTTACAATGCTGCAAGAAGGAACTTCTTTTAATGCTCATAGTCACACACACTTCTCCCGAACGTATTTCCTGACTCTTTTTTACTCATTTCAGCAATACAATTTTATATTTTGTTTATTCTTTTTTGGCTGCATTTTTTTTTTTTTCCTAAACATCTCCTTTTTTGACAGTTTGCTCATCTTTCCATTTTTTGGGGTGTGTTTTGTGTGTAAACTTACCACAACAACATTATTATATTTTTTATATTTTGTTTTTTAATCTACAGGAGGTTGTTTAGTGTTGGTACCCCTTGTTATTCATTTCACTTTGTTTTTTTTTTAAATGTACCTGCCTGCTCACAAATAAACTGGCCTTTTGGAAGGAAAACACATATGCAAGTATTTCTTCAAACAAAAAAAAACCTTTATTTAGGTGTCAGTAACAAATAAAGAGGGAGGCAGCAATGGACAAACTGGGGAGATTAGCGAAGCCTTTGGCCCCCAGGGCACACATCAACTATTTAAACGCAAAACTTGGTGGCCTGAGGAGTACATGTCTAAGGGAGAGAAGTCTGGTCCTGAAGTCCATGAAACCCGGAACAGCAGCAGATGACATCTATGTTCCCAGGCTGTGGTACTACAACAGGCTGCATCTTCTGTCAGACCAGACTGAACCCAGGTCATCACTCTCTGGTCTTCCTTCCACGCTTCCTTCCAGGCTGTGGCTGTGGTGCTGGAGGTGTGGCAGAAGGAGGAGGAGGAGCAGGAGGAGGGGCATGGGCCAAACCACACAAGTGTGTTTCTTGTGTCATTTGGCCCAACTGACCCTTGTTGAGGGTGTGTATAATAACCTCCTCACACAAGAGCTGTTGCCCCTCCTCCATTTTCTCAAGCTTGCAAGGCGGCAAAGGCCTCTTGATAGGTGGTTTTGCTTGGAGGGCCACTGATGCCTCCACTATCAGCCTCAGGGCCGACTCCTCAACATTCCCCTTCCCCATTCTCGCCCTTTTGCGTAGAAGGCGGAGGGGAGGGACCTGGCATTCTGTGAGGCTCTTTTGCCCGCCCACCGCCTGGCTGCCGCTTACCCCCGCCTCCTCCTGGCTGCCACTTTCCACAGCCACCTCCTGGCTGCTGCATTCCACACCCTCCTGTTCCTGGCTGAGGTCTTCCTGTGTATGAAAAAGGGACATCGTTTTAGTTTTTGGTTCATCAAACACACACAATTTTCACATCAACACTGTTGCAAATTGTTAACCAATAGAAAAGAAAATCATGCTGTGCCCAACATTTTTCTTTCTTGTCCCCAAGGTTTTGGCCACTACTGTCTATTGATATGTGAAACACTTTCTAAACTCAGCAATTAGTGAGCAAAACTCAAGTTAACATCATTTATTTATAGTCCCAAAATATGTACAACAATACTATACCTGGCTCAAGCTGGGCTCCCCCAGTTCTTCCTGAGTAGAAGGCCCAGGTTGGGCGTCGGAAGACTCAGCGGTTGTGCAATGTAGCATAGGATGCGTGGAAGGAAGAGTAGAGAGTGATTCTCTGACCTCAGCCTGGTCTGACAGAAACTGCATCCTGTCATAATACCACAGCCTGGGGACATAAGCGTCATCTGCTGAAGCTCCAGATTGCATGGACTTCAGCACCTTGGTCCTCTCCTTCAGATATGTACTCCTCAGGCCACCGATTTTCTTTTTTAAATAGTTGACGTCTGCCCTGGGGACCACCGGCTTCACAAACTCAACCTGGGTGGCACAGTGGTGTAGTGGTTAGCACTCTCACCTAGCAGTAAGAAGGGTCACTGGTTCAAATCCCAACCACGACACTACCTGCCTGGAGTTTGCATGTTCTCCTTGTGCTTGCGTGGGTTTCCTCTGGGTACTCCAGTTTCCTCCCACACTCCAAAGACATGCAGGTAGGTTAATTAGCTTCTGTCCAAAATTGGCCCTAGTATATGAATGGGGACCTTGGCTTGTGAACTCCTTGAGGGTAGGGACCGATGTGAGTGTGCAATGTACAGGGGTAGGGATAATTGTAGACACTCACTCAGGTTGAACTGGATGGACTTGTGTCTTCAGTCAACCTTACTAACTATGTAACTATGTAACCAGTTTGTCCATTGCTGCCTGCCTCTTTTGTCTGTTACTATATTGAACGGTGTGTTGGTTGCCACAGGCAGGGCATCTCTCTGTATTTATCGATGAACAGAGGGTGGAAGCTATGATCATTGAACCCGTCCATAATGTCTGCAAGACACAACACAAGACAAACCCTAATGTCAGGCTAAACTCCACTAAGGCAGGCCTCAATCTAGAAGCAGTATAGCCTAGTGATGTACCAAGTTCAAAATGTTACCTTCGTTTGCACGTTCGTCGCCTCAGCTTCTCCCTCTGTTCACAGATCGTACGGACGTCACACGTGTGTTGCGTTTTATATACAGTGCACATGCGTGAAACTCCGCCCGTCCCTGACGTTCTTTCCAGACTATTCCCTGCCCCTTCGCTTTCGGCGCAGTGGGGAGAGCACATGGCGGAGAGAACGCAGGTGCGCAATAACAGTTCCAGTAACGAGGAGGAGGGTGAGGAAAGTCCGGAGCCTGAAACGTCCTGATACAGGAAGAGAAGATTTAAGCCCTCAAATATGTCTTTTGGAGAAATCTTGGAGATAGTGGACATATTGAACAGGACCGACTATGATGAAGTATGGACCTTACCCAAACTCAAATATCAGAAAAGCCAAGATCATGAATAAAGTTGTGAAGAGTCTTCATAAGAATTTTGGGGTATGTCGATCCATGGATCAACTGAGAAAACGCTGGTCAGACCTGAAACTGAGGGAGCATGAGCAGTACATAAGGATCAAGCGTGTTGTTGAAAAAAGTAAGTATTTGTAGTGTGTTCATATGATTATTCTTGCTTGCATACTGCTCCATGTGCTTTGATTTCATGTTGTGCATTTTAAAATGGCCACGTTCAAGTTCATGGTTTCATTCGTTCGTAAGAAACATCGTTCTGCAGTTAAGTATTCCAGCTTAACAAAGTGTCCACAATAATGTTCTCACCTTGGAGCTCGGCCAAAAAAAACAATTGTACAACACTTCCAAGCAATGTTTCATATTCCTAATTCTGCCCTCTGTGTGCTAATTATTCTTTTTTTACATTCTCATAGGGGAGAGAAGACTCGGCAAGTATGAGGACACCAGGGACCCCACCACTCCCAAAGAAGGCGAAATTCAAAAACCAGAAGCAGAGGAGCAGGAGGAGGAGGAGGAGGAAGAAGAGATCGTTGAAGTTGGACAAATTGTCACCACAACAGGTGAGTGTAGGAGAACACAGCTTCCGGTAAGCTCATCAATGTATATCACCCTATTTTTAATACATGGTGTGCTTTTTTGTTTTGTTTTGTAGGTGATGTGGAAGAAGAATCCCATTTTACCAGTGAAAGTGCCCAGATCCTGATTGGGGAGATAATGGGGTGCAATCGTGATTTAGAAAATATACAGCAAAACATCAATGATGTTAAAAATAAAATGAAGAACATCATTGATATTTTGGGGAGAGTGAACCAGCCCAAACTAGCTAGGGTTTTATTTTTTGGATTTTAAACCACAACTTTTGTATTTTTAGAAAATCCAAATTTGGAAGATGCACAGAGTGTGTAAATATGCGCTATCTCCCATCATGGGGGATCAATGTACGTGTTTTGTGGAAAGTGGCTGAGATGAAGGGGATTGCAGCTCCAAAACATGTACATTTCCCCCATGATGGGAGATAGCACATGTTGACACACTGTGTGCATCTTCCAAATTTGGATTTTCCAGGGGTGACACCCCCTGTGATGAAGGCAATATCAGCCCAGTTTGTACATACTCATGTCTGATATTGTCTTCACTTTTCCAAGTTGAACTTTGTAAGTTCTTGTGTTCTGTATGTTACGCTTTGATACATGCCTGTTTACATAAAAACACAAAGTGTAAAAAAAAATTATCTGAAAGACTGTTTTTGATACACACAATTTGTTGGATTGTTGTAAAACCCTTTTTCTAAACGCACATGTGAATGTGCTTGGATTAAAAAGTTAAATTGTCAACAATGTGTGGCTTCCTTTTTCATTGTGCAAAAGATGTATTTGGAGTAAAATTTTTGTTTGCGGTGAGAATGGGAGTTATTTACTAAAGGTAACTCCACTTTGCACTCCAAGTGCAGTTTCAGGTGTACTTTTGCAGTGCACTTGCAGTGCATAGTGGATGTGCCTTTAGTAAAAAACACACACAGTGATGTGTTAATTTTGACAATCGTGCCATTTTCCTGCCATGGTGCTGAAAATGAGCACGATTTTGGTCAGTAATGCACTACATACATCAGTTACCAAAAACAAGGTGTGTGTGTAGCAGACACACAACATAATAGGCTTATCTGAAAAAGAGACTGTCCCCTCATCTCGCTAAGAACTTGGGTTTGCACTGTTGGTGAAAAAGGCACAACAAGAAAAAACATAAATTTACATAGGAGACACCTAAAAGCAAGCCAAGCAGTAAATGAAGGAGTTTCAAAGAAAAATTTATTCTGAAAATGCTGCTCAGACATTGTCTGGTATATCAATGGCCCCCCTACCCCCCAAGTAGTCCATGTATTGGGTTCTAACCTCACGGGCGCTTTGGGGGGGGCAAGACAGGGTGAGCAGGTTCAAGGCCCGCGAGGTTCTCATTTTTCAGCAAGTCTGCTTCTTGTTGGACAACTGAGGCCGCATAGTTCGCAGAATGTCTTTTTAGAAAATTGTGAAGAACACAGTAGAGCACTATGTGATTTAGTTTGTATTCCGCCATGTGGATAGGTGTTAAAAAAAGGCGGAACCGGCTGGCCAGTATTCCAAAGGTGTTCTCCACCACTCTTCGGGCTCTGGACAGGCGGAAATTTAAAATCCTCTGGTCTGGGGTGAGGGTCCTCATCGGGAAAGGCCACGTCAGATGGTTCGCCAGGGCAAATGCCTCATCCGCGACGAAGACGAACGGGAGTCCTTCCTGATTCTGCTCTGGGGGTGGCAAGCCCAGACTGCCACTCTGGAGATGCCAGTAGAACTCTGTCCGGGAGAACACTCCACCATCCGACATCCGTCCATTTTGCCCCACGTCCACATACAAAAACTCATAGGCTGCAGACACCACCGCCAACATCACAATACTATGAAACCCCTCATAATTATAATAGTACGACCCCGAGTTGGGTGGTGGGACGATGCGGACGTGCTTCCCATCAATTGCTCCTCCACAATTGGGAAAGTCCCAACGACTGGCAAAGTGGGAGGCCACAGTCTGCCATTCCTGTGGTGTTGAAGGACACTGCGGAGTGAAACAAGACCAAAAATTTGTAATTTAAAAAATCAACATTGCAAGCAGATTAGACACAAACATTTTTGGCCAAGATTAGTATATCATTTTGGGAACTGAGTATTTAAAGCCTAAAGTATAAGGTCCCCTTATCAGAGTCATCAGGGGGTGTTTAGGGGAAAGCAATACTATGGAGCTGACAAAAGACATTGGTAAGTGACTAGACTATAGTTTTATGGGTCAAGAAGAGCATGGTGGGGAAGTTAGTGAGGCATGCCTGAGGACAAAGGGGCAGAGCATATGAATTAGAGCATATTGCAATGATGGTAATTAGGGAATGAGAAAAGAAATCCAAGACATTAGCAATCATGAAATACATAGAATGTGATGTTAAAGGATAAAACTTACCTTCATATAGTCCTTCTGTAGGACCTGAATGATGGCAGAACAGGTCTCTGGAATAATGATTCCCAGAGCCTGGGGGGAGATGCCTGTAGAGAACTTGAGGTACTGAAGGCTTCTCCTTGTCGCCAAGTAGGGCAATGTGGCGATGAGCCTCTGCTCAGGAGTGATGGCTTGCCGCATGCAGGTATCCTGCCTGGTGATATAAGGGGTCAGCAAAGCCAGCAGATGGTGAAAAACGGGGTCCGACATCCAGAGATAATTCCTGAAATCATCAAGATTATTCTCCCAGATCTCACGGAGCAAAAGCATGTGCGAGAACTGGTCAAGCTGGCGCAACCAATTCTTGGTCCACACAAACGCCTCCCCTCCCTGTTCATGGACCCGGCTTGTGTCAAAGTAAGAACTCCAACATGAAGCCCCTGCACAGCACAAACTTTACGACGAGTACGTAGACGAAACATGGTTTGAAAACGGTCGGCTGGTCAGAACGGACAACAGAAAGCACCGATAAACAGCAATGCCTGAAAGAACGAACTGAATAGCAGAAGCAAGCAGACAATAAGAAATGCAAATCAAAGCGTACTATACCAAGATATAGTCCACAATGAGAAACAAATACTTACTGACTGCACGCACTGATTATCAGATATGCAAAGACAAGCAGAAACTGAAGAGCAGTAACGATCTGAAATACTAATCTGAAAAGCGCGAATCGTCTCTCACCAAACTTCTACTAACACGCGATACACACGAGATCAGCAGAAGGAGCCCAAAGGGTGCCGGACGTGGTGCTGAACTTCCCTTTTCTAGTCCCACCATACGCGGCTTACGTCACCGCGTTCTTGGCAACCGGAAATTCCGACAACTTGATCCGACCGTGTGTACACAACATCACTTCCGGACCTCGTCCGGAATTCATCCGTCGGAATAACTCTGACAGATTTGGTCGTCGGAATCTCCGATCATCTGTACAAGGGCTGAGTGTTTTTGGAAAGGAAACAGCTGTATGCCCTTTCAGAGACTATACATTTTCTGTGACTATGACATCTTTGTTTACATATTAAGTGATTTTGGAGACTATGTGGATTGATGCAGATTCTCTCTTATTTTCCCCTTTTTTCTTCCTTTCCCTCTTCTCTATGAAGTTAAGGTAACTGATACATTTATGTGAAATTTTTGATAGCAGGCCATTGTCCCTTGAATCCTTCCTTGTCTGCTGGGCTGCCTGGTGGAGTCTCAGGGTGTCCTAATATTTGTTGGTCCTCATTATTAATACTGTGAGTGTTCTATTTTTGCACTTTGTTTTCTACGGTGTTATATTGTTATTATTTTCCTTGTGCAGTATACTCTCTACTCCTTGGTTGTTATTTTGTTTCTTTAGAATCAACCCATCCTATAAAAAAAACCCAAAGAAGACTGTGAAAGTTGAAATGTGTTGGGTTCATCACTTCCTTCACGATCTTTGACTGATGGGGATTTTTATGATTTTGTACATGATCTTTATATATATATATATATATATATATTTGACGCCCTCTGTTGAAGTCGGAAGTGACGAAACGCGTCAGGGCGTGGCTTACACGACGCTCCCGGAAGTGATGTGTGCGTTCCACCGCTGACCAAGGTCCAGGAAGTCACTCGTAGTGTATACAGCTGAACACAGGAGGAGGACACTGATGCCTGAATCTGGTGAAACACACATATTCTTATTGCCTGAGATATATTTTTTATAATGTACGCGGATATTTAAATGGGGATTTTATTTTATTTTTAACCTTAATAAAAACGGTATTATGCTATGTATATGCTTTGTTTTATTTTGTGACATGCTTGGAGGATGGCTGTAAATGGGACCCCTAAGTGAAGACATATGAGTCCTGGTTATATCTGAAAGAATATATATTCCTTAAGGCTGTTTGTTTCAACGCTATCTGGTGAGTTTTACCCCCTGCGGGGGATGCATCGCACGTGGTGAAGCACTCCCAAATAGTTTGGTGGAAGCTATGTCAGCAGCACGTTTGGTCACCTTGTATCGTTGAATAAGAACATTATAATCACCCTATCTGCACATTAAGGACTGTTCTTCTTTTTTCATTAGAGCTCATACACAAGTATTTGTGAATATCTTGAGAACTCTATGTTGAGCGCTGTTTTAATACCGTCATTCTCATATGATTTTTGATGAATTATGTGTATTACAGATATATATATATATATATATATATATATATATATATATATATATATATATATATATATATATATATATATATATATATATATATATATATATACACATTATGTACTGGTTTTAACAACCTTTCCTTGTTTTTAAAATAATTGTTAAATAAACTTTTGGTATTTTAATTATGATTTTGGTCTCATGGTGCCTTCTTTAAAGTTCCATCCATAGCACATGTATCTTTTGTTGTATAAGAAAGTATCCGGTTCTCTTTGTATTGCTTACTTTGTGTGAAATCCCTGGCATTCCTGCTATTCCCCTTGCTTTCCTACTATAAACTGACCACACTAAGCAGGAGAGTGGTCAGTTTTCTACCTATGCTGGGACCTCAGCCCTTTACAATGATCAGACTTGTTCTGACACTCCCTGCTACACATCCATTCACTGGGAAGCTCAGTGTACTGCTGCTTCTCCTCCCCCAGCTCTTGTGCAGATGAGAACAAAGGGATCACCTATAAAAAAAAAGGAAAAAAGGTATTTATAATATTATTTTATACCTATACAAAAATGGTTACAAAAAACTGGCCACTGCCCACACCTAGAACTGGCCTTCACAGTGAGGAGTACATGGAGGGCATATACATGTAAGACAAAAACAATTCCATAGCTCAACTCACCAACCAGTCTGCTGACCAACCAAATTAACCTGTCTCACCATTTTTAAAAGCAGGGGTTTAGTTAGCACACATTTGCAAACGAATGTGAAAGCTGCAAGGCCTTGTCACGGCACCCTGTGTTGCTTGCAGTCCTAACAGTACAAATTTATAAGTGTCTCCACATTGGAAGCACATGCATGGAATGAATAGATGTGGGACAGGTGAGCCTGGAGGCTGCCCAATCCCCCTTAATGAACAGGAGCAACTGGACAACAAGCAAGAGCACAATGGCAGCAATACAGTAATATATTATTTGTATCTTAGTATATGTAGTCTTTATTTGTAATATGTGTACTCGTAGAACATACTCACAAAAACAATGTACCTGTTGAATGTTATACAAAATGTTATATGTCATTCAATGTAACAGTTACCAAGTTTATTTACAAAAGCAACCATAACATGTATGCACGATTTGCAGTGGCGGCTGGTGCTAAAAAAAATTTGGGGGGTGGGGCGCAAACAAACTGAAAAAAATTAGAAAAAAACCCCATCAAACGCAGCCACTGTGCCATAATTTGCAGCCACTGTGCGATCAAATGCTGCCACTGTGCCATCAAACGCTGACACTGTGCCATCAAATGCTGCCATTGTGCCATCAAACGCTGCAACTGTGCCCATCAAATTCTGCCACTGTGCCCATCAAATGCTGCCACTGTGCCAAATGCTGCCAGTGTGCCCATAAAATGCTGCCAGTGTGCCAAATGCTGCCAGTGTGCCCAATGCTGCCAGGGTGCCAAATTCTGCCAGTGTGACAGTGTGCCCCCTGCTCGCCTTCTGCCCGGCACTTACCCTGTATTGAGGAGCAGCGGGTTATGGCGATGAGTGGGGTCCTTCATGCGTCTCCTGCACTTCTTCTCCCGTCCTCTCCTCCTGTCAGGCGTCCAATATCGGTGCCTGTTGTTTCAGCCAATCAGGTGACCGGTAACAAGACCTGAGCAACCTGATTGGCTGAGAGGCAGGGGCAGTGTTAGGGAAGCAATGTATTTGGTTCCTTAACACACCAATGAGTAATCAGCGAACGCACAGCAGTGACGCCCGCTGTTTACCCTTTTGGAAGCCTATTAGAGCCCATGGCTCTAATCCGGCGCTTCCAAAGAAACCCTGCCACTGTAATTCATATGGCCGGCGCCCGACAAGGGGCCGGGCACATGAATAGTGAGTGGCAGTGGCGACCATAGATAGATTCATGCAATGCATGAACCTATCTATGTGAGAGAGCGAGTGACAGGAGAAGGGCGGGGCGGCGCTCTTGTGCCCTTTATGGATGCACCGCCACTGACCATTTGATTAATAAAAACCTTTGTTCAACAAAAAAAAGAAGTCTACCCGCAAATCATAAACGCACAAAAAGAAAAATGCTAACCTTCAAACGAGAAAGGATATCTGTGAATAAATCCTATAGTGGGATTCATTTTCAAACGCTATAATTATTGGGTATATTCTATGGAACTGGCAAAGCATACAGTCAGGCCCATAAATATTGGGACATTGCCATACTTCTAATCTTTTTGGCTATATACACCACCACAATGGATTTGAAATGAAACTAACAAGATGTGCTTTAACTGCAGACTTTCAGCTTTAATTTGCAGGTATTTACATCCAAATCAGGTGAACAGTGTAGGAATTACAACAGTTTGTAAAGGTGCCTCCCACTTTTTAAGGGACCAAAAGTAATGGGACAATTGGCTGCTTAGCTGTTCCATGGCCAGGTGTGTGTGTTATTCCCTCATTATCCCATTTACAAGGAGCAGATAAAAGGTCCAGAGTTAATTTCCAGTGTGCTATTTGCATTTTGAATCTGTTGCTGTCAACTCTCAATATGAGATCCAAAGAGCTGTCACTATCAGTGAAGCAAGCCATCATTAGGCTGAAAAAACAAAACAAACCCATCAGAGAGATAGCAAAAACATTAGTTGCGACCAAATCAACTGTTTGGAACATCCTTAAAAAGAAAGAACGCAGAAGACCATGGAAAACAACTGTGGAGGATGACTGAAGAATTATTTCCCTGGTGAAGAAAACACCCTTCACAACAGTTGGCCAGATCAAGAACACTCTCCAGGAGGTAGGTGTATGTGTGTCAAAGCCAATAATCAAGAGAAGACTTCACCAGAGTGAATACAGAGGGTTCACCACAAGATGTAAACCAATGGGGAGCCTCAAAAACAGGAAGACCAGATTAGAGTTTGCCAAACATCTAAAAAAGCCTTCACAGTTCTGGAACAAAATCCTATGGACAGATGAGACCAAGAACAACTTGTACCAGAGTGATGGGATAAGAAGGGTATGGAGAAGGAAAGGAACTGCTCATGATCCAAAGCATACCACCTCATCAGTGAAGCATGGTGGTGGTAGTGTCATGGCGTGGGCATGTATGGCTGCCAATGGAACTTATTGATGATGTGACTGCTGACAAAAGCAGCAGGATGAATTCTGAAGAGTTTTGGGAAATATTATCTGCTCATAATCAGCAAGATGCTTCAGAACTCATTGGACGGCGCTTCACAGTGCAGATGGACAATGACCTGAAGCATACTGCGAAAGCAACCAAAGAGTTTTTTAAGGGAAATAAATAGAATGCTATGCAATGGCCAAGTCAATCACCTGACCTGAATCCGATTGAGCATGCATTTCACTTGCTGAAGACAAAACTGAAGGGAAAATGCCCCAATATCAAGCAGGAACTGAACGTGACAGTATCAAAGGGAAAATCGGCGCTAACCAGAAAAATTAATTAAAGTAAATTAATTAAAGTGCATCTGCCCTGTGATTAGGTGTTAATAAATGACATTTATTGGGCAAGTGAATATTGTGAAACTATTTATATAAGTGTAGAAAGACTTCAATTGCGCAACCTACGTGTGTGAGTTAATAGGATGAGTAATCATGAAACACAACCCTAGGTGAATAACTAAATACTCTAACCGATTAGTGAATAACCAGGTGTGCCACACATCTAATTAATCAAAAAATCACTATATAAGTAAATTTAATAAATTCAAATAAATAAAAGTACAGATTAAGATAAATTAATTAATTTGCCATTAAATACAAATCAATGTCCAAGACATCTAGAAACCCTGCAGTAGTAAAAAATTAACCACTGTAATAAAATGTTAGCATTCTGACATCAAGAGTAGGGATGAGCTTCGTGTTCGAGTCGAACGCATGTTCGACTCGAACATCGGTCGTTCGTGCGTTCGCCGAATTCCGAACGTTTGGGCCGTTCGCGGCAAAATTCGTGTGGCCCACAATGCACTGCGATGGCGCAATGCATTGCTGTCTCACGATTGGCCAAGCATGCACTGTGACCCCGCATGCTTGGCCAATCGCAGCGCCAGCAGCGAGGAGAGCAATGGTTGGACACAGGCATCCTGCCTGTGGCCAATCATAGCTCAGCCTGTGTAGTGCACGCCCCACACTATATAAAGCCGCCTTTCAGGCGGCCTCGTGTAGTGTTTGTTAGCATCTGAAGCAGTGGGTGTTCTGTGTACCTTCAACACAGTTACACACCAATCGTTTTTGGCTGATTTACTATTTTGCTCTTGTGTAGTGGTTACTGTCTGTGCCCTGACCGCAGTATACACCACTATATTCACCTCACCTATATAGCTAGTGATCTAGCTTTAATAATAGAGCTTGCAGTCAGTAGTGTTAGTGCGTGCTGTCTGCGTGCTCTGTACCCAGTACATACCACTATATACACCTACATAGCTGTTCTCTATTTGAGCCCACTTGCCATCTGAAGGAGTTATTGGAAGTTGTGCTGTGCTTCCAGCACAGCACAGTATACATCTGTATATACCCCTTTAACTCTGCTGTTTTCTGGTTATTGTCTGCGTGCCCTGACCGCAGTATACACCGTGATATTCACCTCACCTATATAGCTAGTGGTCCATCTTTAACAATAGAGCTTGCAGTCAGTAGTGTCACTCAGGAGATAGTGCGTGCTGTGTGCGTGCTCTGTACCCAGTACATACCGCTATTATCTACCTACATAGCTGTTCTCTATTTGGGCCCGATTGTCATCTGCAGGAGTTATTGGAAGTTGTGTGTGCCTCCAGCACAGCACAGTATACATCTGTATATACCCCTTTAACTCTGCTGTTTTCTGGTTATTGTCTGCGTGCCCTGACCGCAGTATACACCGTGATATTCCCCTCACCTATATAGCTAGTGGTCCATCTTTAACAATAGAGCTTGCAGTCAGTAGTGTCACTCAGGAGATAGTGCGTGCTGTGTGTGTGCTCTGTACCCAGTACATACTGCTATTATCCACCTACATAGCTGTTCTCTATTTGGGCCCGATTGTCATCTGCGGGAGTTATTGGAAGTTGTGTGTGCCTCCAGCACAGCACAGTATACATCTGTATATACCCCTTTAACTCTGCTGTTTTCTGGTTATTGTCTGCGTGCCCTGACCGCAGTATACACCGTGATATTCACCTCACCTATATAGCTAGTGGTCCATCTTTAACAATAGAGCTTGCAGTCAGTAGTGTCACTCAGGAGATAGTGCGTGCTGTGTGTGTGCTCTGTACCCAGTACATACCGCTATTATCCACCTACATAGCTGTTCTCTATTTGGGCCCGATTGTCATCTGCGGGAGTTATTGGAAGTTGTGTGTGCCTCCAGCACAGCACAGTATACATCTGTATATACCCCTTTAACTCTGCTGTTCTATAAAAAAGGCATCTGCAGGAGTTAGTGGGTGTTGTGTGCCTCCAGCACAATATAAACTACCCAACCACTGTTTTACCCAACTCCCTTCAGGCCATTACCATGTCTGGAAGGCCAGCAAGGAGAGGCAGACAGGCGCGAGCCGATAAAAGAGGGCAAGCAGGCTCTGTGTCTAGAGACAACAGTGCTGGTCGTGGACGCGGTGCATTGTCATCAGCACGTGGCCATGGGACATGCTTGTCCTTCTTTTCTGCAGCTGGACATGTTGAACCGCAACATGCCAACGACTTGGTAGAGTGGATGACCAAGCCCTCCTCATCCTCCTCATCCTCTCTCACCCAGTCTCAGGGTAGTAGAAAAGCAGCTGCCAACACATCGTCGTCCCTCCTCTCAATGTCATCATCAGTGACTCCTTCCCTAGACCCACCACGTCCTCCTGAGGAGTCTCCTGAACTCTTTGAGCACAGTGTTGGGTACATGCTCCAGGAGGATGCCCAGTGTTTGGTGGGCTCTGATGATGACACTCAGCTAGAGGAAGGCAGTAGCGTGAGCGCAGAGAGAGAGGATGCTCAAGAAGCACAGCAATCTGGCAGTCATGTTCCACAAGCTGCAGCATACTGCCAGGTTTGCTACAGCGATGAAGAGGGAGGGGATGATGAGGGCACTGACTCCACGTGGGTGCCTGGAAGGAGGGAGGAGGAGGAGGAGGAGGAGGAGGAGGAGGCACATGTCCAATGAGGCAGGATGCCCTCCGGGGCCAGCTTAGGGGCAGCACACCGACGGAATCACACCGCAGAGCTCCGCCTGCGCAGAGCGCTTCCTCTGCGCGTTATTCTAAAAGTTCTTTGGTGTGGGCCTTTTTTGAGACGAGTGCATCAGATTGCACCGCTGCTATTTGCAACATATGTCTCAAGCGTATCTCACATGGCCAAAACATCAGCCGCTTGGGCACCACATGCTTGACCAGACATATGTTGACCTGCCATGCAGCTCGTTGGCAAGCGTACCTGAAAGACCCACACCAAAGAACAAAGCGGACCTCTCCTTGCTCCTCATCAGCTGGCATCTCTAACCCCACTAGACCTTCAGTCCTCTCTGAAACCTGCTCTGAGAGGAATGAAGGTGTAGAATTAGGTGTGTCACAGCCAAGTGCTTCCGGGAACTCTGCTAGTGGTACATCCACATCCGATTATAGCAGGCAAATGTCCCTGCCCCAGCTGCTGGACCGGCGGAAGAAGTTTACTCCCAGCCATCCACATGCCCAGCGGTTGAATGCTAGCTTGGCTAAATTGCTAGCACTTCAACTGCTGCCTTTTCAGTTGGTAGACTCGGCCCCCTTCCGTGAGTTTGTACAATGTGCGGTTCCTCAGTGGCAAGTCCCCAAACGCCACTTTTTCTCACGGAAGGCGATTCCGGCTCTCTACCGGCATGTGGAAGGCAATGTCCTTGCCTCGCTGGACAGGGCGGTCAGCGGTAAGGTGCATATTACCGCTGACTCATGGTCCAGCAGGCATGGACAGGGACGTTACCTGTCTTTCACGGCCCATTGGGTCACCCTTCTGGCTGCTGGGAAGGATGCAGGACAAGGTGCAGTAGTGTTGGAGGTTGTTCCGCCACCACGCCTCCAAAATGCTACTATTGGTTGTGACACACCTCTCTCCTCCACCCCCTCCTCTTCTTCTTCCTCCATGGCCTCTTCCAGTGCTCTGTCCTCAGAACCAGCGGTGCTCCGTAGGCGTTGCAGGGGCTACGCAAGTACGCAGGCAAAACGATGCCATGCCGTGCTTGCGCTGGTTTGTTTGGGGGACAGGAGCCACACTGGGGCGGATGTTTTGTCAGCTCTGCAGGGGCAGGCCGAGAGGTGGTTGACGCCACGCCAGCTTAAGCCAGGAATGGTGGTTTGCGACAATGGCACCAACCTCCTCTCCGCCCGCCGACAGGGACAACTGACCCATGTGCCCTGTGTAGCTCACGTCCTTAACCTGGTGGTGCAGCGGTTCTTGGGCAGGTACCCCGGCTTACAGGATGTCCTGAAACAGGCCAGGAGAGTCTGTGTGCATTTCCGCCGATCATTTAATGCCTGTGCTCGGCTGGCTGAGCTCCAAAAGGAGTTGAACCTGCCCAAGAACCGCCTTATATGTGACATGCCCACCAGATGGAACTCAACATTGGCCATGCTGCAGCGGCTGCACACGCAGCAGAGGGCCATCAATGAGTACCATGTGCGACTACGGCACCAGGACAGGGTCAGGGGAGCTTGTTTTTTTCTCACCACGCCAGTGGGGCATGATCAGGGATGCATGCACTGTCCTGTCACCGTTTGAGGAGGCCACAAGGATGGTGAGCAGTGACAGTGCATGCATCAGTGACACTGTACCTCTTGTCCACCTCTTGGAGCATACACTGCGTGGAATAATGGACAGGGCACTTGAGGCAGAACAGAGGCAGGAAGAGGAGGACTTCCTTGCCTCTCAAGGCCCCCTTTATCCAGACAGTGTTCCTGCTGTGCCACCCATCACACAGGAAGAGGGTGAGGAGGAGGAAGAGGAGGAGGAGGATGATTGTGTCAGCATGGAGGTGGAGGCTGGCACTCAGCATCAGCATCAGCAGCAGCAGTCTTATAGGGATGATTTACAGTCCCAAGAAACACGTGGACTTGTACGTGGCTGGGAGGAGGTAGCTGCGGATCATGTTGTCCTTAGTGACCCAGAGGACTCCGGACCGAATGCCTCAGCTAACCTACGCTGCATGGCCTCCCTGATCCTGCAAAGCCTGTGGAAGGATCCTCGTATTCTTCGGATCAAGGAGAGGGACCATTACTGGCTGGCCACTCTCCTTGATCCACGGTACAAGGGTAAGGTTGCCGACCTTATCTTGCCTTCGCAGAGGGAGCAGAGGATGAGACATCTCCGGGAGGCCTTGCAGAAAGCTCTGTGCAACGCGTTCCCAGAGACTGGGAGGTCACAAACTCCTGGTCCTGGACAACGTGTTGCTGAGGGATCAGTCAGAAGGAGCGGTGGAGAAGGTGGCCGTCTGACTGATGCTTTGAGACAATTTTTTAGTCCGCAGCCCCAAGGTATGATTGGTTCCAGCACCCATCGCCAGCGTCTAATTTACATGGTGCAGGAATACCTAGGGGCAAGGTCAGACTTGGACACCTTTCCCACTGAAAATCCTCTGGCTTACTGGGTCTTGAGGATGGATCACTGGCCAGAGCTTGCACAGTATGCAATTGAGCTACTGGCCTGTCCTGCATCCAGCGTTCTTTCGGAACGCACCTTCAGTGCTGCTGGTGGCTTCGTTACCGATCACAGGGTGCGCCTGTCCACCGAATCAGTTGATCGACTGACCTTCATCAAGATGAATCAGTCTTGGATCACCCACAGCTACCAAGCACCTGAAGCTGATGTAACCGAATAATTTTTTTTGAAATACCACATCCCTTCAAGACTGCCTATGCTGATGCTGAGTGACTGTCCTGTTATGTTGATTGTCTATCCTTTTCCTCCTCCGCTGATATGTTGGAAGAACATTTTTGGTTCTGGGTGATGCCAGCAGCCCAATTTTTCTGCCCCTGTTTAACAGGGGCGTTTAAGTACAATTTTTGATGCAATGCTTTGCAGCAGGGCTAATTCCTGCAATAAAACTAGAGTGTATGGCAGAGGTTGCAGTGTGATGGCACCAGTGCCTAAGGCCCAATTTTTCTGCCCCTGTTTAACAGGGGCGTTTAAGTACAATTTTTGATGCAATGCTTTGCAGCAGGGCTAATTCCTGCAATAAAACTAGAGTATATGGCAGAGGTTGCAGTGTGATGGCACCAGTGCCTAAGGCCCAATTTTTCTGCCCCTGTTTAACAGGGGCATTTAAGTACAATTTTTGATGCAATGCTTTGCAGCAGGGCTAATTCCTGCAATAAAACTAGAGTATATGGCAGAGGTTGCAGTGTGATGGCACCAGTGCCTAAGGCCCAATTTTTCTGCCCCTGTTTAACAGGGGCGTTTAAGTACAATTTTTGATGCAATGCTTTGCAGCAGGGCTAATTCCTGCAATAAAACTAGAGTATATGGCAGAGGTTGCAGTGTGATGGCACCAGTGCCTAAGGCCCAATTTTTCTGCCCCTGTTTAACAGGGGCGTTTAAGTACAATTTTTGATGCAATGCTTTGCAGCAGGGCTAATTCCTGCAATAAAACTAGAGTATATGGCAGAGGTTGCAGTGTGATGGCACCAGTGCCTAAGGCCCAATTTTTCTGCCCCTGTTTAACAGGGGCGTTTAAGTACAATTTTTGATGCAATGCTTTGCAGCAGGGCTAATTCCTGCAATAAAACTAGAGTATATGGGAGAGGTTGCAGTGTGGTGGCACCAGCACCAGTGCTTAAGGCACAATTTTTCTGCCCCTGTTTAACAGGGGCGTTTAAGTACAATTTTTGATGCAATGCTTTGCAGCAGGGCTAATTCCTGCAATAAAACTAGAGTATATGGGAGAGGTTGCAGTGTGGTGGCACCAGCACCAGTGCCTAAGGCCCAATTTTTCTGCCCCTGTTTAACAGGGGCGTTTAAGTACAATTTTTGATGCAATGCTTTGCAGCAGGGCTAATTCCTGCAATAAAACTAGAGTATATGGGAGAGGTTGCAGTGTCGTGGCACCATCACCAGTGCCTAAGGCCCAATTTTTCTGCCCCTGTTTAACAGGGACATGTAATTACAATTCTTGATATAATATTTCACAGGAGGGCCCCTTCCTGTGCCCACCCAGAGTAACGGTGAGGACTTATAGTGTTGTGGCACCAGCACCACAACCACCAAAGGTCAATTTTTCTACTACTGTTCAACAATGGCATGTAATTACAATTCTTGATATAATCGTTCACAGCAGGGCGCTCCAGCGCCCACCAAGAGTCACTTTGAGGGCTTACAATGTTGTTGCAAAACCAACACCTTGTTCCGCCATTTCTGCAGAGCATATAGGGCAGGCCCCTACTTTCAAACATCCAATTTACAAACATCTCCTACTTGCAAACGGAAGGAGACAACAGCAAGTGAGATGAAAAAAGATGGACGACAAAACAAATTATACAGGGGTGATAACCCTTCCCTATGTTTTCCAAAAAGCTTAAAAATAGTTTTTTTGACTGGAGCTACACTTTAAAAATGTACCAGTTGAAAATTACAAACAGATTCAACTTAACACAACAAACCTACACAGTCCCTGTCTTGTTTGCACCGCATGTATACTGCTGTTCTGAGTATATAGGGCCTGGGGGCCACACACATTTCCTTTTTTTTAATATGGGTACGGGGTTCCCCTTAATATGCGTACGAAACCCAAAGGGGCTGGTAATGGGCAGGGAGGGCTACCCATGCCATTTTTCTGAATGATTTTCAACCATATTGCAGGAACCAGATATAACATTAAAACCGCAAGCAGTTTTAAATGGTGTTATTTCCGTTTAATGTCATTTTGTGCAGGGACTGTTCTAAACACGGGAAACACGTGGCACTTCACAGGCATACTACAGACACCCCCCAGGCACCATATTTAAAGGAATATTTCACTTTTTTTTTTTCACTTTAATCGTCATTAAAATCAGTGCTCCCGCCAAAACGGTAGTTTTTAAAACTTTTTTTTGCAGTGACCCATGTCCCCTGAGGCAGGAGGCAGGTCGCCAAACCCTTTTTAGGACAGTATCTTGCATATTAGCCGTTAAAATTAGCACTTTCCAATTCGAACGTTCGAGTCCCATAGACTTCAATGGGGTTCTAACGTTCGTACCGAACGCGGGGGTCGTTCGCAAGTTCTGGTGCGAACCGAACCGGGGGGTGTTCGGCTCATCCCTAATCAAGAGTCCAAAAATATTTTCCAAAGTAACAAAGGTAGCCGGCAATGTAACAATGTACCAAAGATTCTCCTTTATATTGCAATAAAGAAGGAGACTTCTTTATTGCAATATAAAAAAGGAATAAAAATTGACAGCCAAGTGGTGTAAAGGCAGGCAACTAAAAAACAAAACAAAAAAAACGGTGTATTGATATAAACTGCAGCTGCGGCTGAAGCCAACTAACTGCACCATACGTCTGGTCCTATGGCTCCACCCACTCTTGCAATAAAGAAGTCTCCTAGTTAAAAACAATATTGCACTATACTATTCCTTTTTACTGCCCCATACGGTGAACTTGAGAGAGACCTCGGTGTGTCCCTGGTCTCTGAAGCAACGGGAATGCAGTGTGCAGACGAGCACTGAGCGAGGGTGAGACCACTGTGTGTCCGAGGAGTGGATGGCTACTGCATATCCGAAGATTTGACGATCCTTGCTGAGGGATTGGGGTTACATATTGCCCAGTGTGGAGGGTCCATCCCCGTACATACTGTGGCAGCACGCAGGTAAAATCACCTGGTTGTATTCAGGATGGGAAATATGTGTGTCCTAGATTCAGGCTTTATGCAGACTTTTACAATTAGAGGGGAAGAGTTAATGAGCCCAGCTGAAGTAAGTGGGCTCATTAAGACCTCTACAAAAAACCCCAGCATGCATAGGGAGATGCTCCATCCTGGAACCAGTTTTGTGTGTATAGACTGGGGAGTCTGAGATCTGTTCTGTGCGGTGAGTTAACGCCTGTGTGGCAAACCCCTACAATAGAGACAGGGACTGGGGCAGCACAAGGCTGCACCCAGTTGTTAGACAGGGAGTCTACGTGTGTAGTTAGAGGTCAAGCTGACCAGGATTTATTTTCTTGTTTTATTTTGTTTGGCTGTTATATGTATCACTGCATGTAGCCTAAATAAACCGGACCTTTTGTTTTTTGCACCTACACCGCTGTCTGCTGTGCCTGACTTTGTGTTGTGAACCCATCCAGGGGGGTCACACACACCCGCTACCGAGCGAACCCCTCACAATACTTATGCAATTTCTACCACATGAATCTGGTAAGTGGTCACACTTCATTTTTCTGGCTGATTTCTGCTCATTCAATGTGTGGTGGTTTTATGGGAAGAAGGAAGGAGAATCTTTGCTACATTGTTGGCTACCTTTGTTATATTGGAAAAGATTCTTGGACTCTTGATGTCAGAATTAGATATGAGCCGAACACCCCCCGCCCCCCGGTTCGGTTTGCACCAGAACCTTCGAACGGACCGAAAATTCGTACGAACTTTACAACCCTATTAAAGTCTATGGGACTCGAACGTTCGAAATCAAAAATGCCAATTTTAAAGGCTAATATGCAAGATATGCAACAGATAACACCTGCAATAAGGGGTATCTTCAGGTGTATACTGTGCTGGAGGCACACAACACCCACTTTAACTCCTGCAGATGCCTGTATTAGAGAACACCAGCAATAAAGGGTAGATACAGGTGTATACTGTGCTGTCCTGGAGGCACACAACACCCACTAACTCCTGCAGATGCCTGTATTAGAGAACACCAGCAAAAAAGGGTAGCTACAGGTGTATACTGTGCTGGAGGCACACAACACCCACTTTAACTCCTGCAGATGCCTGAGAAAAGAACACACTGTCCCTGCCTATCTTGCTCTTTCCCTTCACGCCGGAACACACTACACAAGGACGCCGCGCTGGTGCCCTATATAGTGTGGGGCGTGTACTAAACCTCCTGACCTATAATTGGCCACAGGCATCCTGCTTGTGGCCAATTATGGCTCTCCTTGCTGCTGGCGCTGTGATTGGCCAAGTATGTGGGGTCACAGTGCATGCTTGGCCAATCATGAGCCAGCAATGCACTGCAATGGCATAGTGCATTGTGGGCCGTTCGTGCCACATGAATTTGGTGCGAACGGCCCACAAAGTTCTGAATTCGCCGAACAGACGAACGGCCGATGTTCGAGTCGAACATGCGTTCGAGTCGAACACCGAGCTCATCCCTAGTCAGAATACTGACTTTTTATTACAGTGGTTCATTTCTTACTACCGCAAGGTTTCTGGATGTCTTGGACATTGATTTGTATTTAATGGCAAATTAATTAATTTATCTTAATCTGTACTTTTATTTATTTGAATTTATTTAATTTATTTATATAGTGACTTTTTGATTAATTAGATGTGTGGCACACCTGGTTATTCACTAATCGGTTAGAGCATTTAGTTATTCACCTAGGGGTGTGTGTTTTATGATTACTCACTCTATTAACTCACACACTTAGCTTGCGCAATAGAAGTCTTTCTACACTTATACTAGCAGGCACTGAAGACAGTTGCAGTAGAGGCCTGGCAGAGCATCACCAGGGATGAAACTCAGCATCTGGTGATGTCTATGCGTTCCAGACTTCAGGCTGTAATTGACTGCAAAGGATTTGCAACCAAGTATTAAAAAGTGAAATTTTGTTGGGTGATTGTAAATCTGTCCCATTACTTTTGGTCCCTTAAAAAGTGGGAGGCACATATACAAACTGTTGTAATTCCTACACCGTTCACCTGATTTGCAGTCTGCAGTTAAAACAAATCTTGTTCGTTTTATTTCAAATCCATTGTGGTGGTGTATAGAGCCAAAAAGATTAGAATTGTGTCGATGTCCCAATATTTATGG
This sequence comes from Lithobates pipiens, assembly GCF_037356315.1. Lineage (NCBI taxonomy): Eukaryota > Metazoa > Chordata > Amphibia > Anura > Ranidae > Lithobates > Lithobates pipiens. The sequence continues at coordinate 180,072,657 of NW_027507718.1, forward strand.
ACCTGACATATATATATATATATATATATAAATAAAAGGGTTAACACAGACCATAAAGTTTTCTCACGTCTCCTTAGATCTCAGCAAGGACGCCAGGTCATGGGTAGAAAGAAAAGATCAAAGTCCTCACCGCTTAAGTATAAGATCAAATTTTTATGCTCAAACACAAACTACTCACATAAAGATGATAAAAACACAGCATGTAAAGCCGACAATCGCGTTAGTTCCATAGGGCAGCAGCAGGTGACGTCATGCGTAGCTCCTCCCCTACGCGTTACGTTCAATCAGAATGTCAACGTCACCGGACTCCAGTGACATCGATGTCTGTGACGTCACCGGATCTCCGTCGTAACTCCCTGAAGACCCGGAAGCTGGTGGAGAGGTGAGTACCGATCAAAAGAATTTTTATCGATCAAAAAAATGAATCGAGGAATTAATCTTTAATTTCCACAGCCCTAATATATATATATATATATATATATATTTATATATACACACACACACACACAGACACACACACACACAAGTCAAAAAATGGCAAACATCCACTATCCAAGGACAAAAATATTTGACCCAAAGTATACCTCTATAGTGCTGGCCATATACATGGGCTTACCTGATGCACACAGCAGGCACTATTATCATGTTGAATACCCAACATACAAATCCTAGAGCAAAGAAGGAGCCATGAAAAGCACTACTTCTGATGTAGGAGCCACCTGACGTAGGACACACTGGGAACGTGGGTCTCCCAAGGATCCCGCTCCCAGCATAAAAACCCCATATAGCGGACCCCTCCCTCTAAATAGAGCCAGTACATAGAGGGGAGGGTCCACGGGATGCTGGGTGGGTCCTCTCTCCATATGGTAGATTGGATATACAAACTTCCCTGCCAGTGACATTTACACAGTAATTAGTGCATTTTTATAGCACTGATCGCTGTATAAATGGTCACAAAAAATGTGTCAAAAGTCTCCAATCTGTCAGTTGCAATGTCGCAGTACTACTAAAAATCACAGATCACCGCCATTACTGTTAAAATAAATAATAAGGGTTTACTATTTACTAAGATAAATAATAAAAATGCCATAAAAATTGCATAAATCTTTCCCATAGTTTGTAGACACTATAACTTTTGCGCAAACCAATCAATATATCGATTTTTTTACCAAAAATATGTAGAAGAATATATATTGGCCAAATTGATGAAGACATTTTTATTTTTTTTTAAATGTTGGGGGTGTTTATTATAGCAAAAAGTAAAAAATACTGTTTTTTTTTTGCTTTTTTGTGTTTATAGCGCAAAAAATAAAAACTGCAGAGGTGATCAAATACCACCAAAAGAAAGCTCTGTTTGTGGGAAAAAAAAAAGAATGCAAATTTTGTTTGGGTACAGCATCGAACGACTGTGCAATTGTCAGTTAATGCGATGCAGTGCCAAATTGTAAAATGTACTCTGGTCAGGAAGGGGGTAAAATCTTCCGGGGCTGAAGTGGTTAAAGTAAAACTTTAAGTAAACTTTTTGCTGCACTGGATTTGGATCGCATTGAGTGTTCATACCCATGGGATCCGATTCTAGCAAACTAACTTTTACTTGACACCCGCAGCAGATTGCATGAACAGTGTGATTACTATGCGGTGCGGGAATTCAGTGTTTCCAGTGCATTTCCTGCATTGCAGTGAACCGAACCTAAGTCAGAAAATGAATTCCTGCTAGATTACTTAGACCCCTTTCACACTGAGGCAGTTTTCAGGCGTTTTAGTGCTAGAAATAGCGCCTAAAAACTGCCTCTCATGCCACCCGAATGTGAAAGCCTGAGTGCTTTTACACTGGGGCAAGCAGCATTTTTGGGGAGGTTTTGGAAGCGCTGTATACAGTGCTCACAAAATGCCTTGCCCATTGAAATGAATGGGCAACGATTCCAAAGCACCTGAAAAGCGCTTCCGAAGCGCCACAACATAAACGGTTTTAACACCTTCTTCGGCCACTAGCGGGGGTTAAAAGCGCCCCACTAGTGGCCAAAAAGCGCTGCTTAAACAGTGCTAAAGCCCCGCTAAAATGAGTGGCCTTAGGGCTTTTTTTGCAGGTGATACACTGCCTCACCCTGCTCAGCACAGTCTCAGTCTATATTGTCAGCACTGTGTTGATAATCAGTGAGTCATTAGAGGCTGATCTGCGGGCAATGTAAGGGTTTACTGCTGCTCAGGGGCTCTGGACTTCAGCAAAATGGCATCCTTGAGCAAGAAGAAACAGCACAGTGGCTAAGTGGTTGGCAGGCATATACTGGCCATCGGGACGACAGGGAGTTTCTTGGTGGGCCTATGGCTCAGTAGGCCGGTTTTTATGCAGCGTTTGTTGGCAGCGGGAGCATGGCAGCAAACAGCGGCAGGGATTCGGTGAAGGTGGCCAGCGAGGAGGGCAGTTAGATATGAGAGGCTGGGAAGGAGGAGCGCACAACCCATTCCCTGACCACCAGAGAAACAAACAGGAGCAGGCGCAGCCACCCCAGAACCTGGTTTCCTCCAACTCCTCTCTGTTCCAAGAACAGTGCGGCCCGGGCCGGAGACAGGCTGACTGGGGGCCCGCAGGAAGACTACAGGCAGGAGGTGGAGGCTGCCAAGGAGTCGCTGGAAGGAGCAGCAGAACATGAGAGCACCCCCGGATCAAGAGGGAGACTCAGCGCTGTCATTGCTGGCCATCAGGTACCCGGCATTCTACACATACCTGCCCGCACACAGAGCCTGCAGGGTGGAGCAGAGGATGGACTGCAGATAAGAACAGTGCTATGTGGTCTGTATCAGCCCTCCCCTCTTTCTCTCAGCCCCCTCTTTCAGCCTCCCTCTTTCTCTCAGCCCCCCCCTCTGTCTCTCAGCCGCCCTCTGTCTATCAGCTCCCCCACTGTCTCGCAGCCCCCTCCTCTCTCTCACTCACTCCCTCTCTCTTACACTCACCCCCTCTCTCTCATCCACCCCCTCTCATCCCCTTTCCCTCAACTCCCTCTCTCGCTCCCACCTATCTCACCATTTCATGATATTCAATAATGGATGTGGGGGTGATTTTTTTTTTTTTGGGGGGGGGGGCAGCATTTTATTCATTAAAAGTGGGGCGGTCTGGGTGAAGTCCAGGGACAAATTTTTGTCCTAGCCCAGCCCTGGTGGTTGACACTTCTGCCCAGCAAGACTAGGGTTGTCGGTTTGAATCCCAATCATGATACTAGTACCTACCCAAAGTTTGCTTGTTCTCCCTGTGCCAGTTTCCTCCAACACAAGCTGCCATTGCTGTTTACAGCAGGAGTCAGGATCGAGGTTCCTGGTGGAGATTTATATTACATATTGCAGGATTAGCGGGGTCACTCACTCTTATATCTAAGCAAGTGGTATTCATTAAAGTGGTTGTAAACCTAGTTACACCACTTTTACCTACAGATAAGCCTATTATAAGGCTTACCTGTAGGTACTGGAAATATCTCCTAAACCTGCATGGTTTAGGAGATATTTACCATACACGCTTGCTGCAATGTGACTGAAGAAAGCTGCTGTTTCTAAAGGGCCCATGCCGTGACCGGCGGCTCCCACGCACACGTGCAAGAATGACGCCACATGACTCTGGCCAGTCACAGAGCCGAAGTCCACGGCCCCGGAAGGAAGAGGGGTGAAGATGGATGTGGCCACTAGCGGGGAAATCGATGGCTTCGTTTTCAGCTAAGTGGCACATAAGGGGCTAGTAGGCAATGTATACTAGCCCATTAGGCTTTTACTTTGCCGGGAACAAAAGAGGAAGTAAAACCCACCAGGGTTTACTTCCCTCTTTAGGTAAGGACTTCTAATTTCACTGGCTGTCAATGCATTTGAAGAAATTCTTGGTATTTAGTTACACCTTTTGATAATTTTAGGAGTTGACTATTACACATTTCACTCCCTGTGATCAACGCTCTACATAGTTAATTTGAAGAAGACATCCATATGCGTTATGTAACTTAACTCTTGCCTAAAGGTCCTGAGGAAGCACTGAGGCACGCAACATGTAGAGCAGAGCAATTGTACACCATATCCACTTCCACCAGCGGCGGCTGGTGCTCAGAATTTTTAGGGGAGAGGCAAACAAACTGAAAAAAGTGCCACTGTGCCCATCAAACGCAGCCACTGTGCCATCAAATGCAACCACTGTGCCCATCAAACGCAGCCACTGTGCCCATCAAACACAGCCACTGTGCCATCAAACGCTGCCACTGTGCCATCAAACGCTGCCACTGTGCCCATCAAACGCTGCCACTGTGCCCATCAAATGCTCCCACTGTACCCATCAAATGCTTGCACTGTGCCATTAAATGCTGCCACTGCGCCCATCAAATGCTCCCACTGTGCCATCAAATGCTTCCACTGTGCCCAACGCATGCTGCCACTGGGCACCCCCCCACCGTCTGCCCGACACTTACCCTATATCAGTGGGGCAGCGGGTGAGGACGGTGGGCGGTGTCCTACATGTCTTCTCCCATCCTCTCCTTTGATTGGATGCCTGATATTGATCCAATCATAGCGCCTGTCGTTTCAGGTGATGAGTAACAGACCTGAGCACCTGATTGGCGGAGAGGCGGTTAAGTGTTAGGAAAGCAAATATTCATTCTCTTTTCTAACACAGCTTGGTGAATTGCGAGCTGTTTACCTTTTTTGACGTCTATTAGAGCCTGCAGCTCTAGTCAACCCCCTCCCCCCCCCCCCCCCCCCCCCATTGTAGTAATTCCTCCGAAAAAGGGGTGGACGCCTGAATATGGGGTGGCAGCGGCGGCCATGCTATGCATGAATCTATCTATTGGTTATAGAGGGGGTGGCTGGAAAGAGGGGCGGCGGCCGTGCACACCCTTATGGACGCACCGCCACTGCAATGGCAGCAACACTTTAGATCTTCTCCATCAATAATGCTATGCATGCAGCTATTAGATTAGCATTCATTTTCTAGTAGGATGCAAATCATCTGCTTATTTATATACAGTATGTGTATGTATGCATGTGAGGTAGGGACCTTAGATTGTAAGCTCCTTGAGTGCAGGGACTGATGTGAATATACAAGTGCTGTGTAAATTGATGGAGCTGTATAAATACCTGAGATAAATAAATAGCAATGCTGGCGGCACTACATTGCACACCACCTCATATTTAAGAGGTCCTGTCATGCTTTTTTTCTATTACAAAGGATATTTACATTCCTTGTAATAGGAATAAAAGTGACACCCTTTTTTTTTTTTTTTTTTTTACAGGACAGTGTAAAAAAAACAAAAAAATGTTTAAAATAAATAATGAAAAAAAAAAAGTAAAGCGCCTCCGTCCCGACGAGCTCATGCGCAGAAGCGAACACATACGTAAGTCGCACCAGCATACGTAAATGGTGTTCAAACTACACACGTGAGGTATCACCGGAATTGTTAGAGCGAGAGCAATAATTCTAGCACTAGACCTCCTCTGTAACTCAAAACTGATAACCTGTAGACATTTTAAACGTTGCCCATAGAGATTTTTAACTGCCAAAGTTTGTCGCCATTTCAAGAGCAGCCGAAATTTAGAAGTGTGACATAATGGGCATCAAGTTACTCGGCGTAACATTATCTTTCACAATATGAAAAAAATGGGGCGAACTTTATGGTTTTCTTATTTTTTTAAATTAAAGAAACGTGCATTCCCCCCCCCCCCCCCCCCCTAAAAAAGTGCATTCGTAAGACCGCTGTGCAAATACAGTGTGACAAAATATTGCAACGATATCCATTTTATTCTCTAGGGCAGTGATGGCGAACCTTTGCACCCCAGATGTTTTGGAACTACATTTCCCATGATGCTCAACTACACTGCAGAGTGCATGAGCATCATGGGAAATGTAGTTCCAAAACATCTGGGGTGCCAAGGTTCGCCATCACTGCTCTAGGGTGTCTGCAAAAAATAACAATAACGTTTGGGCATTCTAAGTCCTTTTCTAGCAAAAAAAATTGATTTTAACCACCGACCGCCGACATACGTCTCTACTTTGGGGACGGATATCGCAGTTATGGCAGCAGTATCCCCGTGGTATCCCCAACCCTGGTATCCCTGTGTTCGGCCGGCGGTCAGGCTACAAGATAAATGTGGTCTCTGCAACGGCTTCGCCGTGAGATGACTTTTATCAATGGTGGGACAGGGGGACCCCCTCCCGCCGTGATCCCGTGCCCTCCGTTGGCAGCGGCAGAGGTGATCATGTATGTCTCCTGTTAGGTATGGAGACGAATGAGGGGAAGATGGCCCCCACCTGTCTCCATACCATAGTAGGGCGGAAGCGACGTCAAAATGTCACTTCTGCCCATACGTCTTAAAGGCAAATTTTTTTGTTGTCATTTTTTCAAAATGACAGAAAAAATGTTTTTTTCTTTTTTTGCATTTAAGTCCAAGTATGAGATCTGAGGTCTTTTTGACCCCCCAGATCTCACATTTTAGAGGTCCTGTCATGCTCTTTTTCTATTACAAGGGATGTTTAATTCATTGTAATAAAAAAAAAAAATGTGTCACATTTATTCCTTTTTTTAAAACAGTGTAAAAATAAAAGGTAAAATAAATAAAATAAAAAATTTTTTTTAAATGTGCCTCGTCCCGCCGAGCTCACGTGCAGAAGCGAATGCATACGTGAGTAGCGCCCGCATATGAAAACGGTGTTCAAACCACACATGTGAGGTATCGCCGCGATCGGTAGAGCGAGAGCGATAATTCTAGCCCTAGAACTCCTCTGTAAATTAAAACATGCAACCTGTAGAATTTTTTAAATGCCGCCTATGGAGATTTTTAAGGGTAAAAGTTTGTCGCCAATTTTTGAAGCGCCATATGTTGGGTATCAATTTACTCTGCGTAACATTATCTTTCACACTATAAAAAAAAAGTGGGCTAATTTTACTGTTGTCTTATCTTTTCATACAAAAATTTTTATTTAAAAAAAAAAAAAAACTAAGACTGCTGCGCAAATACGGTGTGACAGAAAGCATTGCAACGACCGCCATTTTATTCTCTAAGATGTTAGAAAAAAAATGTATAATGTTTGGGGGTTCTACGTAATTTTCTAGCAAAAACAAAAAAAAAACAGTTTTTAATGCCACATCTAAAAAAAAAAAAAAAAAAAAAAAAAAAAAAAATGAGGTCCGGTTTTAAAGTGGATAACTTGTAAACAAGTTTGAGAAATAAGCCCGGTCGTTAAGTGGTTAACCACACTCTGAATCGCGAAACGCAGGGCGGTTGCCAGAATCGCATTGCATGGAAAGTGGAAATAAATTAAAAAAAAATAAAGAGTTGCGCCCTGGTTCAAGAAGTTTATTAAAGCACCATAGTCCTGTATGAATTTTTTGGAGCACAAAGCATAGGTGATGTGTAAGACATGAGAGGCCAGCCATCACTATGGGTGGATGAATGATAGTATATAAGGAGGCCCACATTCAGATGCGGCTGTCTCTTTAAAGCCTTCTAACCCGAGCCGGCCCCAGGAACATGGCGGAGTCCGGTGGAGGAGAGTTTAGCTGTGTCGGGCACAGCAGGTGAGACGGGCACCACACACACACGATGTGTAGAGAGGGACGGGAAGCGTGGGGTCACCGAGTGGCCGGCCTCTCGTCCAATGTACACAGCGCACTGTCTGTACTAGGGGCCGGGGAGGCGCCGCTAACACACTCCGGGGATGATGGTTGGTGCAGGCCTCACAAAGGGGTGTGGAGCGGGGGACTGCGAGCCTGGAAACTTCCCCCTTCCCTCTCTATCCTGGACGGGCTTCCTCATAGACCTGCACTGTGCGCTGACGGAGACACGCTGCTCTCTGTCACATATACTCTACTTATACTGCAACTTCTCCTCATTCACTAGAGCTGTGCACGCAGGGGGCACTGGGGAATTCACCCTGCACTGGTGCCAGTTTAGGGTTGCCGCATCATCCCTTTTATCCAGGACACATGTTAACCACTTCAATACCAGGCACTTACACCCCCTTCCTGCCCAGGCCAATTTCACGTTTTGAGTGACAATTGCGCGGTCATGTAACGCTGTGCCCAAACACGTTTTATATCATTTCACTCCCACAAATAAAGCTTTCTTTTGGTGGTATTTCATCACTCCGGGGGTTTTTTATTTTTTTTTGCGCAACAAAGACCGAAAATTTAGAAAAAAAATATTTATTTTCATCATTTCACATACTTGATTTTTTTATTCTATTTTTATAAGCACGTTTTAGTGTCACTTTTTGCCCAGAATCATTTCACTGTTCTGTAACATTTAACCACTTCCCGCCCGGCCTATTTCAAAATGACGTGGTTTAGTTATCCTGACTGGGCGTTATATGATGTCCTATAAAATAATTTTGTAAATAAGTAAGTTTTCTCCTGCACTGATGAGGCGGCACTGACGGGCACTGATGGACACTGATAGATGGCACTAATGGACATTGATAGGTGGCACTGCTGGGCATCACTGATGAGACATCTGGCAGGCATTCATAGTGGGCACTGTGTGGCATCCCTGGTGGCCTGGGGTGGCATACCTGGTCATCCATGTGTGATGGGCACCCTGGTGGTCCAGTGTGGGCATCAATCAGCACAGACCCCCCCCCCCCCCCCCCAATCAAGAGGACAGCCGATTGGCTCTCCTCTACTTGCGTCTGTCAGAGCCGATAAAAGGCTCTTCCTGTTTACGATCGTAATCAGCCGTGATTGGACATGGCTGCTGATCAAGTGGTAAAGAGCTCTTTAGAGCCTGTTCACACAGGGGACACGACTTCCAGGACGACTTTGTGAGGCAACTTGGAGACGACTTTAACACGACTTAGACACGACCTGGGGCGACTTACAACACTACTTTAAGTCGCCCCAGGCCAGGCGACTTTTGCCGTGGCCAATCAGAGAATGAGCTCTGAAGGGGGAACTCCACACCAAATTTTTTTTAAAAATGGCATGGGTTCCCCCTCTGAGAGCATACCAGGCCCTTAGGATTGGTATGGATTCTAAGGGGAACCCCCTACGCCGAAAAAATGGCGTGGGGGTCCCCCTCCAGATCCATACCAGACCCTTATCCGAGCACGCTACCCGGCCGGCCAGGAAAGGGGGTGGGGACGAGCGAGCGCCCCCTCCTGAGCCGTACAAGGCCGGGTGCCCTCAACATGGGGGGTGCCTTGGGGAAGGAGGGGCTGCGCGGCCCCCCCACCCCAAAGCACCCTGTCCCCATGTTGATGAGGACAAGGGCCTCTTCCCGACAACCCTGGCCTTTGGTTGTTGGGGTCTGCGGGCGGGGGGCTTATCGGAATCCATGAGCCCCCGTAAATAAGGGGGCCCCCGGATCCCGGCCCCCCACCCTATGTGAATGAGTACGGGGTACAATGTACCCCTACCCATTCACCTGTGAAACATTTTTACAAAAAAACACACAAGGGTTAAAATAGTTTATTGCACAGCTCCGGGGGTCTTCTTTCGTCTTCGGGGGTCTTCTCGCCAGACTCCTCTGCTATCTTCTGCTCTTTTGCTAGCTCTTTCACTAGCGGAGGAGCCCAGCTTTCTTCTTCGCCGCCGCCCTCTTCTTCCGACTTCGGGGGTCTTGTCCCCCCTCTTCGGTTCTTCTTGCCGGTCTTCTGTCGCTGTCGCCGTCTTCTGTTCTTCTCTTCAGGAGATGTTGCCTCGTTGCTGTCTCTGCTCACAATGACAGGGACGCGGCGTGCGGCAACTTATATAGGGACATTGTCGGATGATGTCCCTGCCCATTACGATGTCACAATGGGCGGGGACATCATCCGGCAATGTCCCTATATAAGTCGCCACATGCCGCGTCCCTGTCATTGTGAGCAGAGACAGTGACGAGGCAACATCTCCTGAAGAGAAGAACAAAAGACGGCGGCGACAGAAGACCAGGCCACCGCTTGTAAAAGAGCTAGAAGAAGGCGCGGTGGCCCGGCAAGAAGAACCGAAGAGGGGGGACAAGTCGGAAGAAGAGGGCGGCGGCGAAGAAGAAATCCGGGCTCCTCCACTAGTGAAAGAGCTAGCAAAAGAGCAGAAGATAGCGGAGGAGTCCGGCGAGAAGACCCCTGAAGACAAAAGACCCCCAGAGCTGTGCAATAAACAATTTTAACCCTTGTGTGGTTTTTTTTTTGTACATTTTTTTTTTCACAGGTGAATGGGTAGGGGTACATTGTACCCCATACTCATTCACATAGGGTGGGGGGCCGGGATCCAGGGGTCCCCTTATTAAAGGGGGCTCAAGGTTTCCGATAAGCCCCCCCGTCCGCAGACCCGACAACCAACGGCCAGGGTTGTCGGGAAGAGGCCCTTGTCCTCATCAACATGGGGACAAGGTGCTTTGGGGTGGGGGGCACGCGGCCCCCCCTTCCCCAAGGCACCCCCCATGTTGAGGGCTCGCGGCCTGGTACAGCTCAGGAGTGGGGGCGCTTGCTGAAATGCCTGAAAACCGCATCAGTGGGAAAGGTAAGGAACAGAGGGCGCACCAGCCTAGCGCGTTACCTTTGCGACCCATTTTGTATAGGTGTATACTCACAAACTTAGCTATGAATCGGGCATAACAAAGTGCAACAGCTATTCCGTCCAACCTGGTCCATGGAACAAGTCCTAAAAGTGAGATATCCATTCAAACTAAGTGCTGACACATTTCGAGGGGGGGGGGGTCCCTTTTCTTCAGTGCTGAATTTGGAACATGTAGCTGGTCTTTATATGGTGGTCTGGGAGCACCACATGGCACCCCAGATCCTGGCTCCTCCCAACCATATACACACACTTGGGCTGGGTTCACGCTATTCACGGAGCGGCTCGCAGCATGGGTTCCAGTGCGTCCCTGTTCATCGTTTCAGAGGCGAATCAGGTCCGACAGTTTGCCTGAATTCAAACCTGAAACAGGGCCAAAGACAGTGTGTGCTACGCGGCCGCCCCTGAGATATGTGAACTGCCTCCATTGAGAACCGGTCACACTCTCCCGTGTTGCGTATTGGATGCAGAGAAACCCACATCCAATTCACATAAGTGTGAACCCATACTAAATGTTTTCACACAACTTTAGCTCAGCATTCACACATTATTTTTTAATTGAACGCATTTAGAAAAACGATCCTTGGGTAATGCAGGCCATACATGGTCGAATTTCTAATTTTTTTTTTATTATTTATTTTTTTTTTTTTTGTGATCCAATGATTTCACCATTGATTTTCGAACCAAGCCTTCAATTTCTTTTCTGTAGCAACATGAGGTGAATTTTCGTGGCCAGGAATCTTTTCTCTTCGTAAATGTTATTTTCTTATTACATTTCTCGCACGATTCTCCCATCATTGATTAGAAAATAGTTTGTTTGTCAAAAAATTTCCAACATGTCCAATTCCTCAAATTAGATTTCCGCACGAAAATCGGCTGTTGCTGCAGTCCACTAATGGTGTGAAATTTGTACGAAAATTCTTGGATATGATTTTCAAAAGAAAATTCTTTCGAAATTTGAACCGTGTATGGCCAGCATTAGTGGTATGAAAACATTTTATACAGTGCCTTTGCAAAAGTATTCAGCCCCCTTGAACTTTTCAACTTTTTGCCACATTTCAGGCTTCAAACATAAAGATATAAAATTTTAATTTTTTTTGAAGAATCACCAACAAGTGGGACACAATTGTGAAGTGGAACAAAATCTATTGGATAATTTAAACTTTTTTAGCAAATAAAAATCAGAAAAGTGGTGTGTGCAAAATTATTCGGCCCCTTTACTTTCAGTGCAGCAAACTCACTCCAGAAGTTCAGCGAGGATCTCTGAATGATCCAATGTTGTCCTAAATGACTGATGGTGATAAATAGAATCCACCTGTGTGTAATCAAGTCTCTGTATAAATGCACCTGCTCTTTGGTAGTCTCAGGGTTCTGTTGAAAGCGCAGAGAGCATCATGAAGACCAAGGAACACACCAGGCAGGTCCGTAATACTGTTGTGGAGAAGTTTAAATCCGGATTTGGATACAAAAAGATTTCCGAAGCTTTAAACATCCCAAGGAGCACTGTGCAAGCGATCATTTTGAAATGGAAGGAGTATCAGACCACTGCAAATCTACCAAGACCTGGCCGTCCCTCTAAACTTTCAGCTCAGACAAGGAGAAGACTGATCAGAGATGCAGCCAAGAGGCCCATGATCACTCTGGATGAACTGCAGAGAACTACAGCTGAGGTGGGAGAGTGTCCATAGGACAACAATCAGTTGTACACTGCACAAATCTGGCCTTTATGGAAGAGTGGCAAGAAGAAAGCCATTTCTCAAAGATATCTATAAAAAGTCTCGTCTAAAGTTTGCCATAAGCCACCTGGGAGACACACCAAACGTGGAAGAAGGTGCTCTGGTCAGATGAAACCAAAATCAAACTTTTTGCCCACAATGCAAAACGATATGTTTGGCTTAAAAGCAACACAGCTCATCACCCTCAACACACCATCCCCACTGTCAAACATGGTGGTGGCAGCATCATGGTTTGGGCCTGCTTTTCTTCAGCAGAGACAGGGAAGATGGTTAAAATTGAGGGGAAGATGGATGCAGCCAAATACAGGACCATTCTGGATGAAAACCTGTTGGAGTCTGCAAAAGACCTGAAACTGGGACAGAGATCTATCTTCCAACAAGACAATGATCCCAAACATACAGCAAAATCTACAAAGGAATGGTTCACAAATAAACGTATCCAGGTGTTAGAATGGCCAAGTCAAAGTCCAGACCTGAATCCAATCGAGAATCTGTGGAAAGAGCTGAAAACTGCTGTTCACAAACGCTCTCCATCCAACCTCACTGAGCTCGAGCTGTTTTGCAAGGAAGAATGGGCAAGAATTTCAGTCTCTCGATGTGCAAAACTGATAGACATACCCCAAGCGACTTGCAGCTGTAATCGCAGCAAAAGGTGGCTCTACAAAGTATTAACGCAAGGGGGCCGAATAATTTTGCACGCCCCACTTTTCATTTTTTTTATTAGTTAAAAAAGTTTCAAAAATCCAATAGATTTCATTCCACTTCACAATTGTGTCCCACTTGTTGGTGGTTCTTCACAAAAAATCAAAATGATATATGTTTATGTTTGAAGCCTGAAATGTGGCAAAAGGTTGAAAAGTTCAAGGGGGCCGAATACTTTCGCAAGGCACTGTAAATAAGCCCCTAATGTCTTGTTTTACCTGTGTTCTCTTAAATAGCATGATAGCCACTGTTGATTATACAGCTTTTATAAAAGTGTAAATTTGTTGTCCCCTCAAAATAACTCAACAAAGCTATTAATGTCTAAACTGCTGGCAACAAAAGTGAGTACACCCCTAAGTGAATGTCCAAATTGGGCCCAATTAGCCATTTTCCCTCCCTCCGGTGTCATGTGACTCGTTAGCGTTACAAGGTCTCAGGTGTGAATGAGTAGGTGTGTTAAATTTTGGTGTTATCGCTCTCACTCTCTCATACTGGTCACTGGAAGTTCAACATGGCACCTCATGGCAAAGAACTCTCTGAAGATCTGAAAAAAAGAATTGTTGCTCTACTTAAAGATGGCCTAGGCTATAAGAAGATTGCCAAGACCCTGAAACTGACCTGCAGTGCAATGGCCAAGACCATACAGCCACTTCCTGACCGTCCGCCATCGTTGGATAGCTGGCATAACCCCGGTATTTAAAAAAAAAATGTGGGTAGTCCGCTTTCAGATAAAAGTGGTCTCTGTGGTGGATTCGCAAAGAGATCACTTTTATCGGTGGCAGGAGAGGTGCCCAACCCCCTCCCGCCGCGTCCCAGTCATCTCCACCGCTTACTGGAGCAGTCAGTAGTGGTGGAGACGATCAGGTCCTTTCCCCTCAGAGACATGAAGTCAGGTGAAGGAATGATGGCCCCCATTCCATTGGATGACGGAAGCGACCTCAAATGTCACTTCCACCTAATGGTCTTAAAGGGGAATTTTTTTTTTTTTTTTTATTATTATTATTGCAAATGTGAGATCTGAGGTATATTTGACCCCAGATGTCTTGTTGTGTTTTTTTTTTTTTTTTTTTTTTTTTTTTTTTTTAGTACAAGGGATGTTTACATTCCTTGTAATAGGAATAAAAGCGATCCCAAACTTTATTTCTTCAAATGGACAATGTAAAAATAAAAAGTAAAATATATAAATAAAAATTTAAAGCGACCTGTCCTATCATGCTTGTGTGCAGGTGCAAACGCATACGTGACAAAAATGTGTGTGTGTGTGTGTGTGTGTGTGTGTGTGTGTGTGTATATGTGTGTATTATATATCTCTATATCTCATTTGTATTATGTGTTTGGGGGTTCTAAGTAATTTTCTAGCAAAAAAAAAATTATTTTACCTTGTAAACACCAAATGGGCCTGGTCCTTTAGTGGTTAACAGGACAGGTTCCACCAAAGAAGTTGAGTGCATGTGCTCAGCATCATATCCAGAGGTTGTCTTTGGGAAATGGACGTATGAATGCTGCCAGCATTGCTACAGAGGTTGAAGGGATGGGGGTCAGCCTGTTGGTGTTCAGATCATACGCTGCACACTGCATCAAATTGATCTGCATGGCTGTCATTCCAGAAGGAGGCTACTTCTAAAGATGATGTACAAAGCCTGCAGTTTGCTGAAGACAAACAGATTAAGGACATGAATTACTGGAACCACGTCCTGTGGTGTGATGAGACCAAACCACACCCAAATAGGTAGATAAAATGGAAAAATAGCCAGCAACTCCAATCTGTAAGAAACCTTTATTGGCACATATAGGAAAACAAGAGCAGACGCCTTTCAGCTGAAGAGCATTGGTGACATACTGAAGCAGAGCATGATCCCCTCCCTTTGGAGACTGGGCCGCAGAGCAGTATTCCAACATAACGACCCCAAACGCACCTCCAAGACGACCACTGCCTTGCTAAAGAAGCTGAGGGTAAAGGTGATGGACTGGCCAAGCATGTCTCCAGACCTAAATCCTATTGAGCATCTGTGGGGCATTCTCAAACAGAAGGTGCAGGAGAGCAAAGTCAATAACATCCACCAGCTCTGTGATGTCATCATGGAGGAGTGGAAGAGGACTCCAGTGGCAACCTGTGAAGCTCTGGTGAACTCCATGCCAAAGAGGGTTAAGGCAGTGCTGGAAAATAATGGTGGCCACACAAAATATTGACACTTTGGGCCCAATTTGGACATTTTCACTTAGGGGTGTACTCACTTTTATTGCCAGTGGTTTAGACATTAATGGCTGTGTGTTGAGTTATTTTGAGGGGGAAGCAAATTTACACTGTTATACAAGCTGTACACTCACTACTTTACATTGTAGCAAAGTGTCATTTCTTCAGTGTTGTCACATGAAAAGATAGAATATTTACAAAAAGGTGAGGGGTGTACTAACTTTTGTGAGATACTGTATATATTTATTTTTAGCAGAGAACCTAGAGAATAAAATGGTGGTCATTGCAAATTTTTTTTTTTTTTTTTTTTATGTCACACAGTATTTGCCTTGGGATTTTTGGGAAAAAATACACTTTAACCACTTGCTGACCACGCTATAGCCAAATGACGTCTACAGCGCGGTCATCCAGTTCTGGGAGGGCGTCTAGTGATATCCTCCCAGAACTGCGGCCCACACCAGGCGCCCTCAGCAATAGCGGTGTCCTTTGGACAGCTGATCGCAGATTGAGGTAAAGGGCCAATCACAGCAGCCCTTTACTATGTGATTAACTTTGTCCAATCACTGCTGATCACGATGTAAACACACTTGCCGGTTATCAGCATTCCTTTCTTTATGCTGTCACAGTGGTAATCCGCAAGTGTAAAAGGAGATGTCTACACTGATAATCAGTGCAACCCCACCAGTCCTATGTGTGTCCTTCAGTGCTACCTCATCAGTGCTGCTTATCAGTTCAACCTCATCAGAGCACATCAGCGAAGGAGGAAAAATTACCTGTTTGCAAAATTTTATATCAGAAACAAATAATTTTTTTCAAAATATGTGTTCTTTTTTTTTTGTTTGTTTAGCAAAAAAAACAAAAACCTAGTGGTGATTAAATACCACCAAAAGAAAGTTGTGAAAAAAATACAGTGCTGCATGAGCACGCAATTATCATTCAAAATGCAACAGCGCTGAAAGCTGAAAATTGGCCTGGGCAGGAAGGGGTGAAAGTGCCCAGTAGGCAAGTGGTTAATGAAGTTGAATGCAAAAAATCACATAATATAACCCATTTTTTTTCTTGTTAAAAGATGATGTTGCGCTGAGTAAACAGATACCTAATGTGTCACGCTTTAAAATTGCGCACGCTCGTGGAATGGTGTCAAACTACCATACTTAAAAATCTTCATTGGCGTTGCTTTAAAAAATTGCAAAAAACATTACCAGTTTAGAGTTACAGAGGAGGTCTAGGGCAAGAAGTATTGTGCTTGATTTAACATTCGTGGCAATGCCCTACATCTGTGGAGCAAACACTATTTACTTATGCGGGCACAATCTATGTATGTGTTCACTTCTGCACACAAGCACGAGGCGTGGGAGGAGTTTTAATGTTTTAACTCTTATCTTGGGCACTGTGAATATTTTTTTTTAATTTGTGCCGTTTAGAAGATAATCACATCGGCTGCAGCCAATGACAGCACCAGTGCATGCGCAGTAGCTCTGCATTCACAGGACACTAAGTGTTCCCTGATTGCAGAGTGTGTTGTGCTGCAATGGTGACTTCCGTACGCATGCGCCATTTCTTCAGAGCCCTGTGCCACGACCGGCGGCTCCCATGCACAGGTGATGTCGCATGACTCCGTGGATGCGGCCTCCAGCGGTGACATAGAGGGCTTTGTTTACAGGTGTCACATAATGTGCTAGTATGCAATGCATACTAGCACATTATGCCTTTACTTTTGCAGGTCAGGGGGAAAAAAAAAAAGCGCTTTACTTCCTCTTTAATGTTTGCATGTTCAAATAAGTTCAACATGTCAACAGTTTGCATGGGGTGTAGTTTTTTTTTTACGTGATAGATAATGTAGATTACCTGGTAAATCATTGTTGTAGGTATCCATCTGAACTCCTAGAACGTACCATTACTTTTTGCAAATGTATAAAGTATATATAAGTACGTCTTGTGCATACACACATTCAAAAAGCTGACCTATTAGGTTGTATGGTAAGCTCCAACGAGTAGGGCCCTCTGATTCCTTCTGTATTAAATTGTATTGTAATAGTTACATAGTTAGTAAGGTTGAATAAAGACACCAGTCCATCCAGTTCAACCTGAGTGAGTGTCTACAATTGTCCCTATCCCTGTACATTGCACACTCACATCGGTCCCGACCCTCAAGGAGCCCACAATCCAAGGTCCCCATTCATATACTAGGGCCAATTTTGGACAGAAGCAAATTAACCTACCTGCATGTCTTTGAACTGTGGGAGGAAACCAGAGTACCCGGAGGAAACCCACACAGGCACAGGGAGAACATGCAAACTCCAGGCAGGTAGTGTTATGGTTGGGATTCGAATGTCTGCCCTCATGTTGTAAAGTACTGCACAAACTGTTGGCACTATATAAATCCTTTATTATAATAATAATAATGTGTTGCTTTTTTTTGTTACTGAAGTCCTGACATGGTGTAAACTTTATTGCACTTCTGTAAATGTGCTCACCCTTTCTAGTTTTGCAATTATCTTTTATATCCGGATAGTTGTAAGCCAGGACACAATTATTTGTACAGTGGGGTGGATTTATTTACCTGTTTTATATTGTTCCTATTTGGATTGGCTCACATGCATTTAAAGCAGTTATATTTTTAAAGTAGAACAGCAGCTAAGCAAGTTAAACATACAGTGGGAATGCAAGTGATTTTGTGCCCTCTATTTGTTTATCAGTTTAATAGCAGCATTTTATTATTTTGATAGATTTTCCTTAAAACAGGTTTTTGGACAAACCGTTACAGTGTCTCTCCAGGCATGTATCAAAATATAAGTTTCCAGGGTATCCTAAATGCAATGTCCGAGCTATACCTAAACTTCAGCTTTAAAAACACTTTTGAAATGTATGTTAACATATTAAAGCTTAGAAATGATCTTAAAGAGGAAGTAAACCCCGATGGGTTTACTTCCTCTTTGTCTCCCTACAAGGTAAAGCATAATGGGGTACTATGCATCGCATAGTAGCCCATTATGTGTCACTTACCTGACACAGGAGCCAGCGATGTCACCGCTGTCCCCTGTAGCTCGGAGCATCCATCTTCTTCCAGGTATCGCTGCTCCGGCCACTCACAGCACCAGAGCAGCAATGACTTTACTCCCGTGCATGCGCACGGGAGCCACCACTAACAGTATATCGCCGTTAGCAGCAGCATGCTGCTAACGGTGATAATGCGCCTGTGCGCCGCTGTCTACGGTGCCTGTCTTTGAGTAAATATCTCCTAAACCGTGTAGGTTTAGGAGATCTTTCTTGGACCTACAGGTAAGCCTTAATCTAGGTTTACCTGTAGGTCAAAGTGGTTTGTAAGGGTTTACAACCACTTTATTCTTTTACTGCTGCCGCCATAAGTACTGCAGCAGGCAGTAGTAGGATATACTAAACAAACTCATGGCCGCAATGGCTCTTGTGAGCATGTTTTTTTGTTTTTACTTTTTTTAGTAGACTGGTCTTCTTTGTACCAAAATCTGGGTGGCTGTAAAGTTACCTTCACTTCTACTTGGTGGTGACTGCCACTTACAGTCTCTTCTTTTATATCGAAACAGAAAATCATAGATTTATTTTATAGTGTGTGTTTATGTACAAACTTCTTCTTCTTTTTTTTTTGTATTCTCTGCATTATAGCGGTAGTAAAGCCCGCTTGTTGAATTTTACCTACCTGTAAGCCTATAATGAGACTTACCTGTAGGTAAAATGATTATCTCCTAAGGCTTGGTTCACACAGGGGCAACCCAACTTACAGCACCACTTTGCACAGCGATCTGGAGGCAACTTCAGCGCGACTTTGCGCAACTTACAACACGACTTAAAGTTGCCTCCAGGACAGCTGACTTTGGCTGTGGCCAATCACAGAATAATCAGCTCTGTGGGTGGGGGGGGGGGGGGGTTGCCTG
This sequence comes from Lithobates pipiens, assembly GCF_037356315.1. NCBI lineage: Eukaryota > Metazoa > Chordata > Amphibia > Anura > Ranidae > Lithobates > Lithobates pipiens. Next base: position 180,091,711 of record NW_027507718.1, read on the forward strand.
GGTAAACGTGGGAAGTACCTGTGTAAATTATTTTCTTTTTCCTGTAAAGTTGCTTCAATATAGATGGAGATCCGATTTGGAGACGACTTCCATTGAAATCTATGGGTACAAGTTGCCTAGAAATCCCCTTGAAGTAGTACAGGAACTTTTTCTGAAGGAACAACTTCAGTAGTGTACATTAAGACGGCTCTCATTCACTTCAATGGAATTTCTTATGTCCAGTGACAAGTCGGATCCCAAGTCGCTGTTGTGTGAACCGGCACTAAAGGTGCAGTCACGTTAGAGGCTAGGGTTGCCACCTCACCCCTTTAAAATCAAACGCATATTAATTACACAGGTTCTGTGGCTGATTAAGGTGTTAATTGTTAACTCACTTGGTGCTTTATCTGCATTAAATTGGCCTCAGAACCTGTGTAATTCATATGTCTTTGGGTTTAAGTCTCGATTCACACCTAAACTGGCCACGAATCACACAGCAACGTGGTCCGTCCCTGTTCTCCATTTCGGGGACAAATAAGGGCAGAATCTGTGACTGAATTTGGCCCTGAAATGGAGGCAAAAACACACAGCGTTTCTGTGCAGTGCGCTCTGGAGACATGTGAACTGGCTCCATAGAGAGCCGGTCATATTCTCCTGCTATGCGAATTGGATGCAGCGAAACACGCATCAATTTGCATAGGTGTGAACCCAGCCTAAAGGGATGAGGTGGCAACCCTGTCACTGGAGCATGCGCTCTGAAGGTCCAGCATACCTTTGCCAGAGCTTCATGCTGGAACAAAGGGCTCCCATGCACATGCATGGGAGTGAAGTCATCGGAGCTCCAGCCAATCACACATATGGAGATCGTGAACCTGGAAGAAGAGCCAGAGCAAGATGTCAGCCCTCTCAGTGGTGACCGCACGCTGCTGGAAGGCTTTGTTCCAAGGTAAGTATTCCATAATGTACTAGTATGCAATGCAAACTTGCACATTATGCAATTGCTTTACAGGTACAGTTCCAAGAACAGATGGTGACAAGAGAATGCTGTGCGATCATCCCACAAGATATCGACATAAACATCAGATCATGGGCAGTAATTCTAGCACTATACTCCCTCTGTAACTCTAAAGCATCGTCTATAGCTAGTAAAATGTATGTAGTTTGTTGCCATTGCACAGACGTGCACAATTTTAAAGCTGGTATCTATTTACTCTGTGTAAATTTGACTATATATTGGGGGGGGGGGGGGGGTTAAGATGCAAAAAACTTATATTTTTTACAGAAAAATTCAGTTTGAAAAAAACGGCAAATACAATGTGACATATACAATTGCGACACCCACCAATTTGTTCTCTAGCACCTCTGCTTTAAAAAAATAATTCTGGTTCGGGTTTCTAAAACAAATTCTGCCAAAAAATAGTTTTTTTTTTTTTTTTTTTTGTAAACAAGTGTCAAAAAAAAAAGCCGGAGCTGAAGTGGTTAAATTGCTCATTGAGGACTAAATAACAGATTCTATTGATAGCCCAACTTTTCTGCTACTGATACATTTCCAGCGCTCTCCTGACAATTGTCCGCTAATTGCTAGGAAATCTGACACAAAGAGGCATGGAAAAAAATCTACAGTACATGAGACGAACCTGGGAAACACTTTCATTACTCATCATTTTTCGTAAACGATTAAAATGTTTTGAAAAATATTTCTTGAAGCATGCTGTATTTTAATAAGCTAGTCACAAAATATATCAACATTTGGTGAAAAGTACTATCTACAATGAAGTGCAAAGGACTGGTGTTAACAGTGAATGAGGGGCCCTAGAATTAGGCTCTATTTACACCTAGGCAATTTAAATCACGGGTGGAATTGCTGCAATTCTGCCCGCGATTCCAGAATTGCAGCAAAACGTGGGATGCATTTGCGATGCCATTATTTCTTAATGGCACCCCAAAAGTGGTGCGTTTTTTTGTTTGTTTTTTTGTTTTTTTCATATAGAGGGCCAATAATCCACCTATCTTATTGCATTTTATGAAGTGAAAGGTTCTCTTTAATGAGACATCAGGGGTCTATTAGACCAGATCATGCTTGATGAGCTGCTTCCCTTCCCTCCTGGTGCTGATGAGAAATGACAACACTGAATCTAGACGTGATGTAATACAGGTCGCTTCCAGAATTACTGTATTTATCGGCGTATAACACACACTCCCCCCCCCCCCTGAAAATCGGGAGCAAATCAGGGGTCCGTGTTATACGCCAACAGGGTACCTCACCGAGCTGTCGTCTCCTCTGCACTCGGCTTTGACTCGGCTCCTACGTCACACACACACACAGTTCCATATCCGCCACCGGCATTGGACCAGTGTTCTGCCTATCACAGGAGCTGGTCCAATGCCGATGGTAGAGGCGGGACTGTGTGTGTGTGTGTGTGTGTGTGTGTGTGTGTGTGTGTGTGTGTGTATGTATAACGTGAGAGCTGGGTGGAGATGACGGCTTGGTGATTTTCTTGATTCAGGCTGTTGTTGAGGGAGATGGTGCGGCTGCAAATGATATAGTTTAAATAAAGGCATTTATCATGCTGCATTGGGGACTTTTATGCTTCATTGAGGACATTGACCCTTGATTTACTTCAGTTGTTTATTTATCTTAAAATTAGGGCGTGTTATACGTCGCTAAATACGGTATTTACTGAAGGGGAGAGTCAATAAATGGATGATCCCTGATCTCCCTTTGCTCCACTAGGCAACACCCACCATAGCTGTCCCGGGCCTGTAGGTGGGACAAACATGGCAAGAAGGGGAGCCGGCTTAAAAAGCTGCTATAGCAGTGTTTAAAAGTCTACCACCAGCCACCATTTACAAACAGTCCTGGGACTCAAGAGGTGTGTTATATGCACAAGCGCTAATTTTAAAAGATTTCACTATAAATGTGTCTGTTCCTTTAACCTAAGACTTAAAGTAGAACGATAGGCAAAACTTTTTTTCTAATTTGGGATAGAGTAAGGAGGTGTTATAACCCCTGTCATATTTTTTTTGTGATTGCCATCTGTGTCCCATTGCAGAGATTTCCCTTCACTTCCTGTCCTAACGCCAAACAGGAAAGGATTGGAAATCCCTGCAAATTAATGAAATTCCTTAGGCACCCCCGGGTCACCAGAACTAGTGTCCCCATTGGAAGGTTTCTCCTCTTATTTCACCCTGAGGCAGTTTTCGGGCGGTTTAGCACTAGACATAGGCCGCGTACACACGGGCGGACTATCCGTCCAACTAAGTCCGTCAGACAATCCGACAGACAGTCCGTCCTACTTTTGAATGAACGGACTTGACCACACACAACGAACAGACAGTCCGCTGAAAGCTTGCGCGATGACGTGTACAGCACGTACGACGGGACTAGAAATTCGACGTCCAATACACTGCAATGCAACCTTCGGCCGTGTAAATCCTTTCTGAGCATGCGCCATACTTAGTCCGTCGAACTAGCCTACTCACGAGCGGACTGTCCGCTGAAACCAAGTTTGGACGGACAATATTACGGAAATTCCGAAAGACTTAGTCCGCCAGACTGTCCGCTGAAAAAGTCAGCTGAAGCCCACACACGAGCGGATTGTCCGCTGAAACACGTTTCAGCGGACCAAGTTCGTCAGACAGTCCGCCCGTGTGTACGCAGCCATAGCCTCTGGAAAGTGCCTGAAAACTGCCTCCCATTCATTTGCATGAGTGCTTTCATACTGGGGTGGTGCGCTTTCTGGACATTAGAAAAAGCAGCATCTTTAGGGGGGGTTTGGAGTGCTGTAAAAAGCGCTCCAAAAACGCCCCCTGCCCATTGATTTGAATGGGCAGCCCTTCGAAAGCGCCTTAAAAGCACTTTGAAGGTGCAGTAAAGCGGGTGTTTTTTGGATTATTTATTTTTTAAGGTCATGTTGTCACGTGACCTTTAAAAAGATCCACCCCGCTAGCACCCAAAAAGTGGCACTAAAGCACCTCAAAAACGACTGGCGCTTTAGCGCTGTTTTAGGGGCGCTTCAGTGTGAAAGGGGTCTAAGTTTTCTGGGGACGACCCAAAATTTGGGATTTTATTTTACTTTCATAGATAATGGTAAACAGGACAAAGACAGACAGAGGGTGAATCTCCTTAATGGGGGCACAGACAGCAATAAACACTGACAGGTGTTCTAATCTCTCTCCACGCTATTCAAAACGTAAAAAAAAGTTTTCCCTTTAGTTATACTTTACTTTTTTTTTTTTTTTTGTCAGTTTTAGAGCCCTGTCAAACTGTCCACGCCCAGGCGTCGGTGGTAAAGCGCCGCAACATTTTTGTGGTGCTTTTCAGGCGCTAGAGGGGTGCTTTTAACCCCCACTAGCGGCCCAATAAAGGTTTAAAAGCGCCACTTTTGGGCAGGGGAGCTTTAGGAGGGCCTCAAAGAAGCTGCTTGCAGGACTTTTTTTGACGTCCTGCCAGCGAAGTGCCCCAGTGTGAAAGCACTCGAGCTTTCACACTGGGATTGCAGATGAGGCTTTTTACAGGCGATATTTTTAGAGCTATAACACCCCCAGTGTGAAAAGGGTCAAAAGCTATCAGCTGATTACAGCACTACAGTGAGCATCGGTTCTGACCAATTCCTAAAGGTGCATGAGGGTGGCAGTAATTTCTATCTGTGCTGAAAAATGAGACTATCTTCTGCTTTAACTGCTGGAAGATTCTACCACCAGGAATTAACGTTGCAGGAAAACACACCTTACATCTCATATCTGACCTCCGGATTTTAGCACTGAAACGCTAATGATCCTCAACACAAAAAAATTGTCCCGTAGCATGGTCCACATTACAACATACTCTCTACAGTCTATTCACATCTCTACTACACATTTTTTAACCTTTCCAGTGTTCATTACATACTGCCCCCTTCCCTTTCCACCATCCAAGTCCACAATTTCAGTTTAGCCTTCACCTTCTTCTCCCTGCTGTCCACAGTTGGCTGCCTCTTTTCTTCAGTCAGCATCACTCTTTTCTCCTCCCACAGCCAGTTCAAGTATGATAGCACTACAGTGAGCATCAGTTCTGACCAATTCCTAAAGGTGCAAAGATATTTCGCCAGCTAAATGTAGTGTAATTGAGCCATAATGCATTCCACTATCTGTCCCACATAAGGCCCAATTTGCACTAGCGATCTTGTCATCGATGAAAAGTACAGCGTCAGGATTGCTAAAAACTGCTGAGAAAATACCTTTCTATGTGTTGCTCCCTCACTGGCTGGATGAGTTATGCCCTGTACACACGGTCGGACATTCCGACCACAAAATCTGTGGGAATCCGTCGGAGTTTCCGACCGTGTGTGCAAGGCATAAGACGCCGCTCCCTCTGTGATTAAAAAAAAAAAACCCACAGAATTGTGAGAATGTAAGTTGCCAGTGAGGGAGGGATGTCTTGCTTATCCATCTATCAAAGGAGTGACGCATGGAAATGGGTATCACTTCTATCCTTTTTACTCCTGTATTGTGATTTGGTCACTGACAAGTTCTTGTCATGATTCTTAAAGGAGAAGTCCAGCCTGAGCTTTTTAGTCTAGGCTTCTCCTGGGGGTCACATTAGTGGAATTCGTTCTGCACTCCTCTGATCCATTTTCAGCAGAGAGCGGTCTGAAGTCCACTCTCCACTGACGTCACTGGAATCAGTCCAGTGAAGGAAGTCCTGGGTCCGCCAGCTGCACAGCGTCATCCTGACTTAGGAAGCCGGGGTCTGCCAGCTGCCTGGACAGATGACGGTCTCAGCAGGAGCCTGAGACGGCCACTGCCTGCCCCTCCACAGCTCAGTGCTCCAATGAGTGTGGAGGAGCAGATCAGTCAGCATCTCTCCACTCGGGAAGGTGAGAACCGAGCCATTGGCGGTGTTCGGTGGCTCGGTTCTCAGTGAAGAGGCGGCGGGGGACAGATCCAGCATTGGTCTGATGCTGCATCCACCTAGGTAAGTATGCATACCCCATAAAAAAAATACTTCTTTTTTTTTTTTTTTTTTTAAGCTGTGTTTAACATTCATTGACTGTCTTCAGCCATCTGAATGCAGGAGTACCACCGACTCCTTTTGACTACACACAGGAGGGTTATTTGCTGCTTGGCCTCTTGTCACTCTTCATGCAAACTCCATCTCGTGCTCCCTTACAGAGGCCTAATCTCCACAGTAGTTTATTTAGCATAATTTGCAGACAAAATATAATCAATAAATTCAGATTGTAAATACAGACTTCATCAGGAGCTCCTATACATACATTTTATAATGGAAAATTTGTTTTCAAATACTTGCCATCATTTCTTATCATACATCATGGGACACAGAGCCATAGTAGTTACTATGTGGGTTATAGGCCACCTTCAGGTGATGGACACTGGCACGCCCTAAGACAAAAAGTGCACTCCCTATATAATCCCTTCCACTACTGGGAGTACCTCAGTTTTATCGCTAGTGTCTAAGGTGTTGGTAACAAGTGAAGATGTGCTGTGCTCAGCTCCACTGGAGCAATCCTTGCTGGGGCTAGCCATGCAACCGGATCCATTCAAAGTGTCTTTTTGGTCGAATTGAATGGTACCCAGACCTCATATCCGAAGAAACAAGGTATTGCCTGTAACGCTTCTCTTTTTAGAGAGCTGGACCCCGGCATCCAGTACTTTTTGGTATTAAGGCCATAGTTTTTATTGGTGGTGGTGCAGTTACAGGTCCAGGATTGTGGGTTTCCTCGAGGATCCCCAGCTCCTGAAGGTATAACAGAACCCACTATGAAGGGTGAAGATTGGGTCTGTTAGTTTACCAGAAAAAACCTTGTGGCGGGAAAGGTAAGTGGAGTTTTCTAAGAAATGTTTAACGTTTTCTTACGATTGTCTCCTTTAAATTTAGTAAGTGTTATGTCATGCCTATGTGTCACCACTGGGGGCTGTATTGAGCAATTACCGTCTCATGCTTCTCAGAAAGCCCACATTGTATCTAGGAAGCAGCAGTTTCTTCTTCCGGCAACTCTAGGGGAGTTCCCTCTCCCCACCAGACGCCCCCCTGTGCTTTTTTTTTTTTTTTTTTTCCCTTGGGGAAAGCAGGCCACAAGAAATAAAAAAAAAAATAAAGACTTCTACAGTCACACGGAAGCCTAGAACCATTTAAAAAAAGATGGCGTCCCCCCCTGAGAGTAATATGTCTGGTCAGAGTGAGCCATCGGGAGGGGCAAGTGTTGCAGCTGCTCTTAACACTGCAGCCCCTGTGTATATTACTAAGGAGTTTTTCTTTTTCTTCAACCATTTTAAGCTTGGAGCAAAAAATTGATGCTCCCTGATCGGTATTTTTTCAATGACCACTTGCTTTACACTCTCTGGTTTGTAACTTTATTCAGGGGGTAACGTGGATTTATCCCCAGTTAGGTCACCCCTGAACCCTTGGGACTTAAATTTAATCATGTCGCTTTACAATAACAGCCTTTTGAGCCTATTGGAGATATTCCCTTAGTCCTCTTGAAGAGGAAAATTATTTTCTTGTTTGACATATATTCTGCAAGAAGAGTATCAGAGTTGGCTGCTCTTTCTTGTAAAGAGCCATATTTGATTATTCATGAGGATAAGGTTGTATTTGGGCCTCATCCTAATTTACTACTGAAAGTAGTGTCCGGTTTTCATTTAAACCAGGATATTGTTCTGCCTTCATTTTTTACAGAACCTCGTTCTGTGGAATAAGTCACTACATTCTCTTCATGTGGTGAGAGCGGTCAAGGTCTATTTGAAAGTGACCACTCAGATTCGTAAAACAGATGTTTTGTTTGTATTGCCAGACGGTCCTAAAAGAACTCTTTCTAAATGGATTTGTCAAGTAATTGTTCAAGCTTGTGGTTTAAAAAAGAAAATTGCTCCTTTTCATATTAAAGCGCACTCCACCAGGGCTGTTAGTGGTTCTTGGGCAGTGCATCAGCAAGGCTCCATGGCTCAGATCTTCAAGGCCACAACTTAACCTTCAGTCCATATATTTACCATTGAAAACAGAGGGATGGAGATACGTTTGCCATCCATCCAGTGCATCGGATCAGATGAAAACCGATATGCTGTCCTTTTCATCTGATCTTCTCATAGAGAACAGCATGGTTCTGACAGTTCCGTCCCTGCACAGTGAGCAGACACATACCTGACCTCTGCTCAGCGGGGATCAACGGGTGCGATCCCCCGCTAAGCTAGCGGAGTCCGCTAAGCGGATCCTCCATGTGAAAAGGTCCTTAATGCAGATCTATAATGTTCTATCATTAGCCAAGCAAAAGAACACCAGGGAGGAAACTATTCTGGCATGAAGGAGAGCCAGAAAAGGAAACTTTGAATATAGTAAGTAAGTATTAGAAAACCGTTTTCCATATTCCTGGCTCAAATCATGTCAGCATACCATAGGTAACCATAGAAAAGTACACCAGAAATACTGCAGGTAAAAAATAAAAGGTTTATTTAAACATTTGTACGTATATATGCCAATGAAAAAAAGGTTTATTTCTTAGGCCAAGCGGCTGTAGTAATGGGGAAGCCAAAGGATCTTGAAAGGTGTGCGCTACATCAACCTTATAATGTTGAATAAAGATATCGAGGGAGCTCCAGCTGGATGCTTTACATACAACTTACATTGAAACCTTCACATAGGCCATCCAAGATGTAGAGTAAGCTCTGACTTCCTCTGGAGGGGGAAAGCCTGCAGATATGTAGGCAGACTTGAATAGCCCTTACCAACCACAATAAAATTCTTCTAGAATAAAGCCGCCACCTTTTTTTGGGACCTCTTGGAACTGTAAAAAAAATTCTCCAATAAGCAAAACTCAGTATGTGCCGATCTTGTGAACCAGGTCTAACTTCTCAAATAAGGCATCTTCTTGTAGCTTTGGATCACAAAGTCTGGTCGAATAGATTCCCAAGCAAGTCTGCTGGAACAGATGTTTAGAGCATTTATTTATTATAGATATTTTTATAGCACTGATAATAAACATATTGTACATCACATTATGCTATTAATCTACTAATCTTGCAAGCTGCAGCTTGGCATTGCATAATATTGCTGAGCATGTGATCCATTAGGACCCTCAGATCTTTTTCTATCCTTAATTTCTTCAGATGTTTTCCCCCTAGCAAGTAATTTTGCATTTGTATTTTTAGCCCCCAAGTGCATTGCTTTAAAAAAAAATTATTTTTATTTTTTTATATTAAAGCTCATTTGCCATGAAGTTGCTCACCCTCCTTTTAATTTAGAGTTTTTCTTGTAATGTTGCTGTATCCAGTTGTGAAGTCATCACCCTGCTTAGCTTTGTATTGTCAGCCAATACTGAGATTGAACTATTCCAACTTAAATATAATTTATGAACAAGTAAAACCAAATCGGTACCCCACTTACAACTTTAGACCATTCTGAAGATATCCTATTTATCACCACCCTTTGGACGTGCTTCTGTAACCAGTTTTCTATCCAAGTGCATACACTATTGTCAATGCCAGCAGGTGTTTATGGAGAACTGTGTTGAGTGCTTTGGATAAATCAAGATGTCCACGTCCACAGGCCTTCCTCTATCCAGATTACAGTTCACTTCCTCATAGAACCTTAAAAGTTTGGTCTGTCAAGAACAATCTTTCATAAAGCCATTCTGGTTACTACTAATATTCTTTTCATCAGTAAATGTTTGCGTATGGTTCCTCCTCATCCCTTCCAATAGTTTACATACTATTGATGTTAGGCTGTAGTTTTCAGGTATATATCTTTGCTCTTTTTGAATATTGGTACCACTTAGGTTTTTGCCAATTAGCTGGTATCATTCCAGTCAATAAGCTGTCCCTAAAGATTAGGAATAAACCTTTGGCTATAACATGGGTAAGTGCTTTAAGGAATCTTGGGTGTAATCCATCTTGTCGTGGTGATGTATACAAGTATTTTTTGAACATTGGTTTCTTTTAGCCACAAGGGTACATTCTGTGTTGTGTTACTAACAACACAGTCCTGTTTAATATACACCTCCTTTTCCTTTGTAAAGTTTGAGGTGAAGGATGTACAGTTAAATTGGTAAAGAACTTAAAATTTTAATAAGGGATAAGATTAACTTATTTATTGTGGTATTCTAGGGTTTAGTGATACTATGTCAGTAAAGGTGGTGTCCCCCATTAGGTTTTAGCGGTCTATAGCCCAGAAGCCTACGCAGTATTAATGTTATATGCTGTTGACGAGGCAAGCCATCGCTGTCTATGTAATCCAGTTCTGTAGTGGACACACACACACACACATTCATCATTTTACAAACAGTTGATTGGAGCTGAGTTTCAACATTGAGTATAGGTATCTGTAAAACGTGTTCTTGAGACTGACAAAGAACATTCAAGGACAATATGCACATTTGCCAGAACATCTATTCTGGAGTGGAGTTCACCTTTTAGTGATCAGTGGAAGCTTAATGTTTTGCCAAGTCGTATACATTTTTCCTCATACAGGCTTTACTTTATTTGTTATTAGTGTATCTTTAGATTTCTTGCAAGAACTGTAATTAACTTGTTGTGACTTTCTTGATGTTTTAGGATGATTGACAGTGGCATGAAATGCACTTTTTCTGCTCCTGGTCATAGCACAGCTCTCCTTCAGGGACTAAGTGCACTGCGTGATCAAGGTCAGCTACTTGATGTCATTCTTACTATAAACAATGATGTTTTCCAAGTCCACAAAGTGGTCTTAGCTGCTTGCAGCGACTATTTTAGGTAGGTGTGTTTGTGTGCTTTCCATTCCCTGTTTTATCCCTATATGTCAGTGTTGACAGTTTTACCATATAAAGGACACATAGTATATGTGACACTGGATAAACATTGCGCATATTCTGACATTGTGTAAAACATTTCCCATTAATACAACATAAACTGTGTCCTTAAAGTGATAGTAAAGTCAATTAATTCTTTAATCAGACCCTAATGATGCTCCTCTGAGCTTTCTTTTGAAATTGTTCCTTGGCCAAGCTGCCACGTTCTCACTATATTTGTGCCACCAGCACCTATGGAGTGTTGCAGAAGTCTCTTCTATGTGCGCACTCCTGCTTGGAACTACACCAGTATGTACAGTCATTCAGAGTGCCACACACACGAGAAGGCTATGACCACAAAAGTCTTGCTTCTCCTCCGCCTCTACAGAGGTGATTAACAGCAGCTTCTACTGCCTGTGTGTGCAGCACTCTGAATGGCAGCCCGTAAGTTGTAGTTCAAAGTTTGTATTTCCAAACATGAGCATGCACATAGAGGAGATTCCTGCTGAACTTCATAAGGTGTGCATGACAGCATGGCCAGGGGACAGTTTCAAAAATAAATTCAGAGGGGGAAATTTTATAAAACAGCAAATGCATGTAATGTATGTTATTGGTATCTGATTTATGAAAACATTTTCTTTAATAGCAATTTAAAGCCAACCTGAGCTTTCTCCCTATAGAGCAACAAGTTAGTTTACTATATAGTGAGGGGAAAAAAAGTATTTGACCCCCTGCTGATTTTGTACATTTTCTCACTGACAAAGAAATGATCAGTCTATAATTTTAATGGTAGGTTTATTTTAACAGTGAGAGACAGAACAATAAAAATATCCAGAAAAACGAATTAAAAAAAACTCGTTATTAATATTATACGCGATTTATATAGCGCCAACAGTTTACGCAGCGCTTTACAATGTATGGGGGGGGGGCAACACAATTACAGTACAATTCAATACAAAAGGTACAGGAGGGCCCTGTTCGTAGAGCTTACATTCTAAAGGGAGGGGGTGGTGGTACAAAAGGTAATAGCTGCAGAGAATGATTTGATGGGGGAGGCTCGGGGAGAGTTGTTAGGTGGGTGTGGGATAGGCTTCCCTGAATAAATTAGTTTTCAGGGATCTCCTAAAGGTGGACAGACTGGGGCAGGGAGTTCCAGAGGATGGGAGAGGCTCTGGAGAAGTCTTGAAGGCGAGCATAGGAGGAGGTAACAAGGGAGCTAGAAAGCAGGAGGTCCTGGGAGGAGCGGGGGGGATGATTTGGGTGATATATGCAGATGAGGTTGGTGATGTAAATGGGGGTGATGTTGTGGATGGCTTTGTATGTTATGGTTAGCATTTTGAATTTTACACAGTGGGGTAGGGGAAGCCAGTGAAGGGATTTGCAGAGTGGGGCGGCAGTCACAGATCGATTAGTGAGGTGTATTATTCTAGCAGCAGCATTCATAATAGACTGAAGAGGGGATAGCCTGCTTAAGGGTAGGCCATTAAAGAGGAAGTAAACCCTGATGGGTTTACTTCCTCTTTGTCTCCCTTCAAAGGTAAAGCATAATGGGCTACTATGCATCTCATGGTAGCCCATTATGTGTCACTTACCTGACACAGGAGTCAGCGATGTCACCGCTGTCCCCTGTAGTCCAGAGCGTCCATCTTCTTCTGGGTATCGCTGCTCCGGCCAATTACAGCGCCGGAGCAGCGATGACGTCACTCCCGCACATGCGCACGGGAGCCGCCACTAACAGCATATCGCTGTTAGCAGCGGCATGCTGCTAACGGCGATAGTGCGCCTGCGTGCCGCTGTCTACGGTGCGCCATAGACAGCTGTGACTGTATTTTTTAGTAAATATATCCTAAACCGTGTAGGTTTAGGAGATATTTCTTGGACCTACAGGTAAACCTTAATCTAGGCTTACCTGTAGGTCAAAGTGGTTTGTAAGGGTTTACAACCACTTTAAGGAGAGAGTTGCAGTAGTCAAGGCGGGAAATAATCAAGGAGTGAACGAGTTGCTTTGTGGTGACATTAGTTGGGGGTAGGGTCGAATTCTGGAGATATTGCGGAGGTGAAGGCTGCTGGATTTAGCCAGTGATTGCATATGGGGGGCTGAAGGAGAGGTCGGAGTCAAGGATTAGGGAGTTGAGGATAGAGTGGGAATGTGGTCGCAGTAATTGTGAGGGGACAGGGAACAGGTAGTGAGGTGGGCCATGGAGAGGAGTTTATTAACTTCATCTGTAGTAACTGGGTAAAAAGAGGAGAGTATTGAGTGTGGTGTTGGACCTGTTGTGTTGGGCAGGGGAGGAAGTTGAATGCTGGACATCTCCTTGCGAATTGCCAATTTTGCTATTGAATCTGTTTAGCGGTAAGCTAGTTGGTGGGTGAGGGCAGTGGGGGGTGAAGTAAGGAATTAAGGGTAGAAAAGAGTTGACGAGGTTTGGATGAGAGGGTTTTGATGAGAGTGTTGTAATAGGTTTGTTTAGCAGTGTGGAGGCAGGAGTTGTATTTGAGAAGGGCAGCTTTGTAGAGGGTAAAGTCTTGCAGGGACTTAGATTTACGCCCTGCTCGAGAGTTGGCAGCATGGGATGTAGGAGACAAGGAGAGAGTGAAACGGATAAGGTTGTGATCAGGGAGAGGAAAGGGTATGTTAGAGAGATTGCAGGATGTGCAGCGATGGGAGAATACGAGGTCGAGAGTGTTACCGTTGGAGTGAGTGAATGGTTTGTGTCCATTGTGTTAGGGTATAAAAGCGGAGGTTAGGTTGAGTAGTTTAGAAGTGGTAGCAGTATTAACATTGATTGCAATGTTAAAGTCACCTAGGATGATGGCAGGCACTTCAGATGAGAGAAAATTGGATAGCCATGCAGAGAAATCATCCAGGAAAGCGTGGCACTGGTCCAGGAGGTCGATAAATAACTGTGACCCTCAGATAAACTGGAGAGAAAAGACGAATGCAGTGCATTTCGAAAGAGCAGAGGGAAAAAGAGGGAGGTGTGGGAAGTACCTGGAAGGTGCATTGTGGGGAGAGAAGTCCGACACCAACTCTTTTTTTTGGTCCACTGGGTCTGGAGGAGTGAGTCCAAAGGAGGCCACTGTGGGACAGGGTAGCTGGAGAGGTAGTGTTGAATTCCTGGAGCCAGGTTTTGGTTATAGCAAATAGTTTAAGGGATTTGGAGAGGCAAATGTCATTGACAGAGGCTAGTTTGTTGAAGACTGACCGGGCATTCCAGAGGGCACATGAAAGAAGGGGTTGGACTTGTGGAATCGGGAATTGGGATGAAAAGGTGGGAGTTACGACTGTTGGAGGAGGTAGACAACCAATTTTGTGGGTGGGAATTGGGTGTGGGAGGGTTTAGTGCAATGTCCCCAGACATTAGGAGTAGTAGGAGGGTGAGGGTAGTAAAGCGGGAGTGGGATTTATAGGAGGGCAGATGCTGTGGTGGAATGGATGTGGTGATACTGTGTGGGCTTAGAATTAGCAGGAGGTGGTAAGTGGAGTGAAATTGAGTGGGCAGAAGAGAGGGAGATATGTACAGATTGGGGACTAGAGAGGGGGGATAAAGAAATGAGTTTGAGGAGAGAGGACGTTATAACAAAGATTAGTGTGAGCATGTTGGAAGGTGGGGAGAGGGGAATAGAAGGAAGGCTGAGGTAAGTTAGAGTATTAAGAGGAACTTCCTGCCAAATAGCAGTGGAACAATAATGTCTGTACTTACTTTTTTGTAGCAGTGCCCTAGTCAAAGTGCCCATGTACAAGTGCCAAACACTTGTTACCAACGTGACACTTTGTGCAGGAGTGACCAGCCTAAACCCTCGCCAGCCGTCCCAAGAAATTCACTACATTTATTTGCATTTTAACCACTTTCCGACCAGCCGCCGTCATTATACTGCAGCAGGTCGGCTCGTTCCTGCAAATCACCATAGGTGTACATCGGCTTTAAGAGCTATAGCAGGTGCGCTCGCCCACTGCACGTTGGGGGGGGGGGGGGGAGCCGATGCACGTGTCTGGCAGCCACGATGTCCACCAGCCACCCTCGTGCCACAGATATGTTACTGGTCCCAAAAAAGTGTCCGATCTGTTCACTGCAATGTCGCAGTCCCGCTAAAAATCACTGATCATCGCCATTACTAGTAAAAAAGAAAATTTATAAAAAATACCATAAATCTTTCCCCTATTTTGTTGACTCTATAACTTTTGCGCAAGCCAATCAATATACGCTTATTGCTAAATTATTTATTTTTTACCAAAAATATGTAGAATACATATTGGCCTAAACTGATGGGGGTTTTTTTTTTTGATATTTATTATAGCAAAAAAGTAACAAATATAGTTTATTAAATTTTTTTTACTTTTCTTGTTTATAGCACAAAACATAAACGCAGAAATGATCAAATACCACCAGAAGAAAGCTCTATTTGTGGGGGGGAAAAAAAGGATATCAGTTTTGTTTGGGTACAACTTCGCACGACTGTGCAATTGTCAGTTAAAGCGACGTAGTGGCGTATTTCAAAAAATGGCCTGGTCATTAAGGGGAAAAATCTTCTGGTCCTTAAGTGGTTAATGAGTGAAATAAGTATTTGACCCCTTTGCAAAACATGACTTAGTACTTGGTGGCAAAACCCCTGTTTGGCGATCAGAGGTTAGAAGTTTCTTGTAGTTGGTCGCGAGGTTTGCACACACATCGGGAGGGATTTTGTCTCACTCCTGTTTGCAGATCCTCTCCAAACATTAAGGTTTCGCGGCTGACATTTGGTAACTTGAAACTTCAGCTCCCTCCACATATTTTCTATGGCATTAAGGTCTGGGGACTGGCTAGTCCACTCCAGGACTTTAATATGCTTCTTCTTGAGCCACTCCATTTATTGCCTTGGAGGGTGTGTTTTAGGTCATTGTTATACTGGAATACCCATCCACGGCCCATTTTTATTGCCCTGGCTGAGGGAAGGAGGTGCTCATCCAAGATTTGATGGTACATGGCCCCCTCCATTGTCCCTTTTTTTTAATGCCGTAATGTTGTCTTGTCCCCTCCTCCTCCAAGCACAGCAAGTTAAGTTGATGACAAAAAGCTCAAATTTGGTCTCATCTGACCACAACACTTTCACCCAGTTCTCCTCTGAATCATTCAGATGTTCATTAGCAAACTTCAGACGGGCCTGTACATGTGCTTTCTTGAGCAGGGAGACCTTGCGGGCGCTGCAGGATTTCAGTCCTTCGTGGCATAGTGTTGTCAATTTTGTTTTCTTGGGAACTGTGGTCCCAGTTGCCTTGAGATCATTGACCAGATTCTCCCGTGTAGTTTTTGGGCTGATTCCTCACCATTCTCATGATCATAGAAACCCCATGAGGTGAGATCTTGCATGGAGCCCCAGGCCGAGGGAGATTGACAGTTATTTTGTGTCTCTCTTCCATTTGCAAATAATCGCACTGGCTGGTGTCACCCTCTCACTAAGCTGCTTGGTGATGATCTTGTAGCCCATTCCAGCCTTGTGTAGGTCTACAATCTTGTCCCTAACATTCTTGGACAGCTCTTTGGTCTTAGCCATGGTGGGGAGATTGGACTCTGATGTGCTTCTGTGGAAAGGGGTCTTTTATACAGGTAACAAGCTGAGATTAGGAGCACTCCCTTTTAAGAGTGTTCCTAATCTCAGCTCCTTACCAATATAGAAGTCACCTGGGAGCCAGAAATCTTCACTTTTCACCCCTGCTTCTCTGTTTACTGCAGGGAAGGAAGAAAATGCCAGATACTTCTGGGTATGCAAGGACATAAGTCTCACTTCATGCTACAGCTCTGAGCCAAGCACCAGCTCTGCAATCACGGGGAGAGTTTATAGTCCTGTGTAAGAAGTAAAGGGACGATTAAAGTGAACCTCTTGCTTTTCCATACACGGGCAAGGAAGAAAAGTACAGACTTTCTTTGGAGTTTGTTGCGTTTACAGAGACATGGTTTAGGGCAGTGGTCATCAACCCTGTCCTCAGGGCCTACTAACAGGCCAGGTTTTATGTATCTCCTTGGGGAGATGCAGACTAGAATACTGCAATCACTGTGCAGCAAATGATATCACCTGTGATGTATTTCAGTTATCTTGCAAACCTGGCCTGTTAGTGGGCCCTGAGGACAGGAGTTGATGACCACTGGTCAAGTGACTTAAAAATAACTAAACTAGGGTACATTCTACACCAGAAAGTTTGTTCACTATGGAGGTAAAGTAGGATGGTAAAAAAAGAAAAAAAATCTGTGTATAAAAGATGCAAGGAAACCATGCAGCTGATACATGAGATAAATAAGAACAGACCAAGCATGCAATCAGTGGAAGAAAGGAGACAAAACCTTTTTAGTTATATCAAAGAAAGGAAGAAGAGATACTAGGGAATCGCGAAAATGAAAACTTGGAACGATACTTATAACTGGCAGGCAGGTAATTCATGCCTATCCACAAGAAGGTAATCGGAAAGAAGCTGGCAATTACAGAGTATAATATCTGTAGTGGTAACATTTATGGAATTGCTCCTAAAAACAAAAACTTGATTATTATTTAGTTTAAGATTAATCTGAATTTTTTGACCCTATCACAAATGCTTTTGACCATGGAGGTGCTTTGGGCAAAGCTATCTTGATTTCAGCAAAGCTTTTGATACTTTGCCATATGATGATCTCATAAATAAGTTGTATAAGTAGCACTTAACTCTTCGGTGTTTCCATGGATACCCTGTTGGCTAAAGGATAACTCTATACTAGGCCAAGTTCTATGTAATATGATTGTAAGTGCTATAACTGAGGTTTGTGGGCAAGGCATTTTTTTTTATTAATGCCACAAAGTTGTGTTGTAACAGAATATGATCTGACATTGCTAGCAGGTTGGTGAAAACAGTAGAAACTGCAATTCAAAATATTTAATTAATTTCAAAATAATACTTAGAAAATTCTATAATAAAGTACAATATTGAAGGGGGTACGGTGTTAGCAAAGAAGGGAAAAAATGTGGGGGGGGTGCCAATTTTAGATGGCTGAAAAATGAACAGTGTGACCTGGCATTGGGGAGGGCGAATAGAGCTGCGGGGTTGATCTCTGGAGGGATCTCCAGCAGGGGGAAGGTGTCCCGATTCCCCTATATAGATGTTTAGTTAGAATTTTTATTTTATTTTTTGATACAAAAAAAAAATCTTTTTTGCAAGTATTTTTTGATACTTGCAAAAAATATAGTAAGATAGAAAGAGTCCAGAAATGGGCAACACAAATGGTGGATGGTCTGAGACATAAAACCTATCAGGAAAGCCTGCTGGTACCTTTTTTTTAATATGTACAGTCTTGAGGAAAGGATGAATATGACTAAGGCTGGGTTCACACCGCTGCGATGCGGGAACGCCGCGAATCCGCGGCGTTTTCCCGCATCGCACGACTCCCGCCGGCAGTTCACACTGCCCTATGCGAACGGCTGGGAGTGTCAATGATATGTTAATGACACCCCCAGATCCGATCGCATATCGCAGTGCGATCTGCCGACTCGCACAAGAATCGGATCGCATGGTGTGAACGCCCATGCGATCCGATTCTGTTGCGGACGAAAAAAAGGGTCCCGTGCGAGTTTGCTGCGGGACCGCTGCGAGTTCAGCCATACTATCTGTATGGCTGAACTCGCAGCGCTACGGAGATCGGATGTGATTTGCGGTGCGAATCACATCCGGATCTCCCCCCGCAGCAGTGTGAACCCAGCCTAAAACCTTTTTAAAAAACCATAACGGTGTGAATAAGGTTCAGGAAAGTAATTTTATTATGAAGCTAAGAACAACATAACCAACATGATGTGATGAGCAAAGTTCAAATTTTTAATGAAAAATTATTTGAAGCCAGTCAGTCATAAATGAACTCTCTTGGAACAAACCTACAGTATATCTATCGATAAAATGGTTTAAAAAAAAAAAACAAACCTTAAAAAAAAATACCTTACTATGATAGTAATTTGCTTCTAGGGCTGCAGACCCAGAGTGTATGAACTATAAATTCACATCACACCCTATTAACTAACTAAAATGCACAAGCAGTGCATTGAAAGAAAGGATGAGGACACAGGGGGTGGTTCTGTGTAACTTCTGGCATCCTTTCTGCCCAAGGCCATGGTCTGTTTATTTTTATTTTTAATTTTTTTCATATTAGCGTTCTTAAACAATTTTTCACACACTACTGAGCTAAAATACTTTAATAGTCTAGGGCAGGGGTAGGCAACATTTTGAGAGATGAAGATCTACCTGGACAACATTGAAGAGATCGAAGATCACCAGATATAGAGGACACAGTACAGGGGTATTGGGAGAGCTGGGGTCTCGAGAGGGAATGGTACTGGGGGAGCAGGAGGGTATGGTATTAGGGGGGATCAGGAGGGCTGTGGTGTCAGGAGGGCTGGAGTGTACAGAAGACGTTTTAAATGCAGAGTAGCACAGGGAAGGTGCAGTGGCTCTGATCCTTGCCGATGTAACTATGGCAATCATCTCTCACCTTCCCATCTTGGATCGGGAAGGCAGGTCTGTGCAAGGACTGCGTAAAAGCCATACAAAGCGCTCAAGCATGTTCGAAGAAATACCCCCTCAAGCTATTCCGGAGGCTTTCCCCGCCCCTCAGCCACACATATGCAAGGGGCGGGGACTGCCTCTGCTGACTGGGATTGTTTGAGCATGCACATGCGCCACTACGGAGAAAGGACCGGGTCAGCAATGGCTTGGACATCTTCACGGTCTACCTGTCATTGGTTATCAGGTAGCCCACGATCAACGGGTTGCTGACCCCTGGTCTGAGGATATCTTTGCTGTAGCTCCTAAACTTTAGTACACATTGGTGGACTTTTATTTAATTATGTCTCATAGCAAAGCAGTGCTAAACAGAATCGGTGAGACAGACTGTGCACCAGATTTACCTTCAGCTTCAGTTCTAGTGTCCACCAGCAGGTGTCTTCCAGCAGCCAGCATGTTCCAGCGATCCGCACTTGGCCATACCTGCTGGGAGGGTACTTAACTACTGTACACAGAATGACGGACAGGAAGTGGTTCAATTATCCTGACTGGGTGTCCATATGACGTCCAGCAGAATAAGCCACGATTACGCCCGCGGGGAGAGCAAAGCAGCGACGGATGGTGTGGTGTGTCAGTCTGACACACCGCATCTCCGATCGAGGTAAAGAGACTCTGACGTAGGCTGCCAGTGCCACCTGATCAGTGCCGCCCATCAGTACCGCCTCTCAGTGCCCATCAGTGATGCCTGCCAGTGCCTCCTGATCAGTGCTGCCTAACAGTGCCATCTATCAGTGCCCACCAGTGCCACCTATCAGTACTGCCTATGAGTGCCCATCAGTACCACCTATTGGTGCCCATCAATGCTGCATATCAGTGCCACCTCATCAGTACTGCCTCATCAGTGCCAGTCAGTGAAGGAGAAAATTTTTTTATTTACAACATTTTGTAACAGAAACAAAGATCTTCTCTTTTTTTTATTTTTTTTTTTTATTTGTAGCGCAAAAAATAAAAACCCCAGTGGTGATCCAATACCACCAAATGAAAGCTCTATTTGTGGGAACAAATGTCATGTGGGTACAGCATTGTATGTTAATTCCTTTCATTGTGCAAATGTCGTTAAATACAACAGCGCTGAAAGCTGAAAATTGGTCTGGACAGGAAGGGGGAAAAAGTGCCCAGTATTGAAGTGGTTAAAGAGGAACTGCAGTCTGCTCACATAATTTGTAATAAAAGCATCTTTTGTCATTCTGAAGCTTCCCTCCAACCACTTTGCATATTATTTTGTATATACTGTGCTTATGTACTTGCCAAATATGCTGCAGAAATCTCCCTCCACTAAGTCTAGTTACAACCAATTTAACTGTAGGCAACTGAAACTGCTGCCTGTTCACTTCCTGGATTTACATAGAGGCACACCTCCAACTCTGCAGCTCTCATTGGCCCTCTTATGACTCACCCCCCCCCCCCCCCCCCCTTCCAGGCAAACTTTTATGAGAGTGAGGGAGCTGTGCATGATGTCATAAGCCTTATTACCAGACAAGAAACAGGAAGTGGACTGTATAAGGTATTTACTACCCAAAGTTAAAACAACAAGGGCAGTGGATTTAATAGATGGAAAGTTAAAACCTCTTGCTATTGCTTCTTGCATCGTGTCTTGATAGCCTTGTTTGCTGCCAGATTCATTCTGCTCTTGAGCTATCCTTACATTATGTTCCCTTAATGCTGCTCGCCTTTCTTTTACTCACTGTCTGCTGCCGTTTCTGTACCCAGTCCTGATTTCCCCCCCCCCCCCCCCCCCCTCCTTGCATTGCCCGTTACCCTTGCTGCCCATATTGAATATATTTTCTACATATCTATTTTGTTAATTTTCTGTTACTTTTGGTATTTTAGGCATTTTTGGTTGTAGTCCATTGGTTGTTTATGTTCTCCTCTATTTGCTGGTGTGTGCGCGTCTTTTTGCTTTGCCGTTAAATTTACTTCATTATACATTGTGTGGTCTCAGTTTGTATAGCTGCATATATCTCATCATCCCAGCTGCAGACCCCTGAAAATCAGTGAGTTTCGTTCCACTTTAAAGTGGAACTAAACATTCCTATACTTTACAGACAAGTACGGTTGTGTTCATAAATTTACATACCCTGGCCATTTTTCAGAGAATATGAATAACAGAAACTTTTCTTTCACTAATTTTTAGTGTTTGGCTGAAGCCATTTATTGTTAATTAAACTTTTTTTTTTTTTTTTTTTTTTTTTTTTTAAATCCTAACAAACTACCCAAATGACCCTGATCAAAAGTTTACATACTGGCCTGATTTTGATTAAGTGAGTGAGTGATTTTGGCCTGACAACATGCACACAAGTTGACACAAAGGGGTTTGAATGGCTATTAAAAAGTAACCATCCTCACGTGTGTGTGTGTGTGTGTGTGTGTGTGTGTGTGTAAAAGGTCAATGAGTATGAGTTTTTCTGGAATTCCTGACAGATCCTTGCATCTTTCATCCAGTGCTGCACTGATGTTTCTGTATTCTGAGTCATGGGGAAAGAAAAGGAATTGTCAAAGGATCGGCGGGAAAAGGTAGCTGAACTGTATAAAACAGGAAAGGGATATAAAAATATATCCAAGGAATTGAGAATGCAAATCAGCAGTGTTCAGACTCTAATCAAAAAGTGGAAAATGAGGGGTTCTGTTGAAACCAAACCATGGTCAGGTAGACCAACTAAAATTTAAGCCACAACTGTAGGGAAAGGAAAATTGTTCGGGATGCAAGGAAAACCCACAAATAACTTTAGGTGAAATACAGGACTCTGAAAACATGTGGTGTGGCTATTTCAAGCCTCAAACCTTTTGGCACAAAGTCATTTGTAGTGATGAGACCAAAATGTAGCTTTTTGGCCCCAACCATAAATGCTACATTTTGGAGAGGAGTCAATAAGGCCTATGATGAAAGGTATACCATTCCTAATGTAAAACATGGAGGTGGATCGCTGATGTTTTGGGAATGTATGAGCTACAAAGGCACAGGAAATTTGGTCAAAATTGATGGCAAGATAAATGCAGTATGTTATCAAAAAATACTGGAGGAACATTTGCATTCATCAGCCAGGAAGCTGCACATGGGACATACTTGGACAATCCAACATGACAATGATCCACAACACACAAGGCCAAGTCGACCTGTCATTGACTACAGCAGAATAAAGTGAAGGTTCTGGATTGGCTATTTTAGTCTCCTGACCTCAATATCATTGAGCCACACTGGGGATATCTCAAAACATGCAGTTCATGTGAGACACTGGAACTGGAAGCTTTTTTTCAAGAGGAATGGGCAGCTTTACCATCTGAGAAGGTAAAGAGCCTCCTCCACAAATGCCACAAAAGACTTCAAGCTGTCATTGATTTTAAAGGGGGCAATACATGGTATTAAGAACTGGGGTATGTAAACTTTTGATCAGGGCCATTTGTGTAGTTTCTGTTGCCATTATGATTTAAAAAGAGTAAACACAGTTGATTGATAATAAATGACTTCAGCCAAACGTGAAAAAAGTTGTTGCGTTATCATCCATATTCTCTGAAAAATTGGCAAGAAATCATAAATTCTGCCAGGGTATGTAAACTTATGAGCACAACTGTAAGCTGCCGTGGTGGCTTGATCTGCAGTTTCCAGGATACTGCACATGTGATCAGTTATGATACCAGTCATTTGATGGCTTCACAATTTGAGAACAAAAGCAGACGTGATAGTTATTATTCACATGATGCTTTAAGGGATAAGTTCACTTTTCATAACGTGTTCCATGTTAATAAATTAGCAGGCCCCCCCCCCCCCCGGGCCCCGTTGTGACAGCGGGCAGTGGATATTCTCCCTGCACCTGCTGTCACAATTTAAAGAGTGCAGCTGTTTAAAACCTGTGTAAATTTTAAGCAATTGGCTGTCCTAGATTAAAGACACATGGGTCGCAAATGCACAGGAAAACTGTTGCAAAAAAGAGATTGGCTAACAAACTAAGGCTGCTTTCACACTAAGGTGCTTTGCAGGCGCTAAAGTGCTAAAAATAGCGCCTGCAAAGCACCCTGAAACAGCCGCTGCTGTGTCTCCAGTGTAAAAGCTGGAGCGGTGCGCTTGCAGGGCGGTCAAAAAAGTCCTGCAAGCCACAACTTTGGAGCGCTGTAGGAGCAGTGTATTTACCGCTCCTAAAGCGCCCCTTCCCATTGAAAACAATGGGGCAGCGCTGCAAACCCACCTGCAAAGTGCCGCTGTAGCGGTTTTAACCCTGCCCTGCTAACGGCCGCATAGCGCTGTTAAAACGACGGTATAGCGCCGCTTTACCGCCAGCGCACGCAATGCCCCAGTGTGAAAGTAGCTTTATGCCGCGTACACACGATCGGATTATAAATCAATCTGCCTGTGTGTGGGCTCTGGTGGACTTTTTCTTCCCAAAAGTCCAGCAGACTTAAGCCGCGTACACACGTAGCCGTCTGTCCGACGTACTTAGCCTGGCGGACGTCCGCCAGACTGTCCGTCGAAATTTCCGAACGGGCTACTTGCCCACACACGGCACTTTTTCAGCGGACTAATACGGCGTACTAAGTCCGCCGTACTAACTCCGCAGTACTTTCGAAATGAACGGACTCGCCCAAACACGCGGAGGAAAGTCCGCTCATTTCGAGCGCGTCTCCAGGTAGGCGGGGCCCGCGAAGGAGACGTCGCTGGCCCCGCCGCCTGGTATGGACTTAAAGGGGAACCCCAACGCCGAAAAAAATCGGCGTGGGGGTTCCCCAAAGTCCACAACAGACCCTTGTCCGAGCACGCTACCCGGCCGGCCAGGAAAGGGGGGCGAGCGAGCGCCCCCCCCCCCCCTCCTGAGCCATACCAGGCCGCGTGCCCTCAACATGGGGGGGTGCCTTGGGGGAAGCGGGGGCCCCGCGGCCCCTCCACCCCAAAGCACCTTGTCCCCATATTGATGAGGACAAGGGCCTCTTCCCGACAACCCTGGCCGTTGGTTGTCGGGGTCTGCGGGCGAGGGGCTTATCGGAATCCGGGAGCCCCTTTAATAAGGGGGCCCCCGGATACCAGCCCCCCACCCTATGTGAATGAGTATGGGGTACAATGTACCCCTACCCATTCACCTGTAAAATAAAAGTACCAAAAAAAACACAACACACAAGATAAAATAATTTATTGCACAGCTCCGGGGGTCTTCCGTCTTCGGGGGTCTTCTCGCCGGACTCCTCCGCTATCTTCTTGTAGCTCTTTTGCTAGCGGAGGAGTCCGGCTTTCTTCCTCGCCGCCGGCCTCTTCTTCCGACTTCGGGGGTCTTGTCCCCCTCTTTGGTTCTTCTGCCGGGCCACCGCGCCTTCTTGTAGCTCTTTTACAAGCGGTGGCCCGGTCTTCTGTCGCTGCCGCCTTCCGTTCTTCTTCCTTTTCCTTTTCCTTTTCCTTTTCCTTTTCCTTTTCCTTATGTTGACTCGACGCTCTCTCCGGCCACAATGCCAGGGACGCCGCCCCCTTAC
Source organism: Lithobates pipiens (assembly GCF_037356315.1). Classification (NCBI taxonomy): domain Eukaryota; kingdom Metazoa; phylum Chordata; class Amphibia; order Anura; family Ranidae; genus Lithobates; species Lithobates pipiens. The sequence continues at coordinate 180,116,452 of NW_027507718.1, forward strand.
GATGTGATATCAACCCATGTGACATAAAGCCATGTGACACCGCCCCTTGTCTCTATATAAGTGGCCGCGCAGCGCGTCCCTGGCATTGTGGAAGGAGAGAGCGTCGAGTCAACATCTCCAGGAGAAGAAGGCGGCGGCGGCGTCAGAAGACCGGGCCACCGCCTGTAAAAGAGCTATAAGAAGGCGCAGAAGAACCGAAGCGGGGGACAAGACCCCTGAAGTCGGAAGAAGAGGCCGGCGGCGAGGAAGAAAGCCGGACTCCTCCGCTAGCAAAAGAGCTACAAGAAGATAGCGGAGGAGTCCGGCGAGAAGACCCCCGGAGCTGTGCAATAAAGTATTTTATCTTGTGTGTTGTGTTTTTTTTGTTGTACTTTAATTTTACAGGTGAATGGGTAGGGGTACATTGTACCCCATACTCATTCACATAGGGTGGGGAGCTGGTATCCGGGGGCCCCCTTATTAAAGGGGGCTCCCGGATTCCGATAAGCCCCTCGCCCGCAGACCCCGACAACCAACGGCCAGGGTTGTCGGGAAGAGGCCCTTGTCCTCATCAACATGGGGACAAGGTGCTTTGGGGGTGGAGGGGCCGCGGGGCCCCCCCTTCCCCAAGGCACCCCCCCATGTTGAGGGCACGCGGCCTGGTACGGCTCAGGAGGGGGGCGCTCGCCCCCCTTTCCTGGCCGGCCGGGTAGCGTGTTCGGACAAGGGTCTGTTGTGGACTTTGGGGGACCCCCACGCCGATTTTTTTTCGGCGTTGGGGGTTCCCCTTTAAGTCCATACCAGGCGGCAGGGCCAGCGATGTCTCCTTCGCGGGCCCCGCCTACCTGGAGACCCGCTCGAAATGAGCGGACTTTTCTCCGGGCGGGAAAAGTCCGCTCATTTCTAAAGTACGGCGGACTGGCATACACACGGCCGGATTGTCCGCCGAAATGCGAGTCCGACGGACAAAATTTTGGAAAAACCGAAATTCTAAGTCCGCCATACTGTCGGGTCAAAAAAGTATGCCAGAGGCTACACACGGGGATTGTTTGGCGGACTTGAGTTTGCCGGACTTTTCCACCGGATTGTTTGATCGTGTGTACGCGGCATTAGAAGTCTTGACTCAAAATTGTCCGTTGGTCAATCCACCCATCTGGGTGCTAGTCTGCCGGACTTTTGAAATGAACAGACTTGCCCACACGCGGAGAAAAGTCCATTCATTTTGAACATGACTCCAGGTAGATGGGACTAGCGCAGGAAGTCAATGTCGCCTCCATTGGCGAGATTGACACCTCGCGAGCCCCGTCACCTGGTATGAATTTAAAGGGGAATCCCTACGCCGAAAAAACGGTGTGGGGGTCCCCCCAAAGTCCATAGCAGACCCTTATCTGAGCACGCAGCCCGGCCGGTCAGGAAAGGGGGTGGGGACGAGTGAGCGCCCCCCCCCCCCCCTCCTGAGTCATACAAGGCCGCGTGGCCTCAACATGGGGGAGAACTTTGGGGAAGGGGGGCCCTGCAGGCCCCACCACCCCTAAGCGCCTTGTTCCCATGTTGATGAGGACAAGGGCCTCTTCCCGACAACCCTGGACGTTGGTTGTCAGGGTCTGCGGGAGGCTTATCAGAATCTGGGAGCCCCCTTTAATAAGGGGGCCCCCAGATTCCGGCCCCCCACCCTATGTAAATGAGTATGGGGTACGATGTACCCCTACCAATTCACCTGGGAAAAAAAGTGTACATAAAAAAAAAAAAAAAACACAACACAGGTTTTTAAAATACTTTATTAGACAGCTCCGGGGGTCTTCTCACCAGACTCCTCCACTATATTCTGCTCTTTTGCTAGCTCTTTTACTAGCGGAGGAGCCCGGCTTTCTCCTTCCTCGCCGCCGCTGTCCGAGGGTCTTCTTCCGACTTCGGGGGTCTTGTCCCGCTCTTCGGTTCTTCTTGCCAGGCCTCCACTTTCTTCTTCCAGCTCTTTAACTAGCGTTGGCCCGGTCTTATCTTCTTTGTCTTCCTCTTCTTTGTCTTCTTCATCTTCTTCCTCTTCCTTCCAATGTTGCCACAACGTGCTCTCTCCAGCCTTATTGCAGGGACGCATTGTACGGCGACTTATATAGGGATAAGGGGCGGGGTCACCAAGCGATGTCACATGATGACCCCGCCCCTTATGTCACAGTATCCTCAGAGACTGTGAAATAAGGGGCGGGGTCACCACGTGACATCACTCTGTGACCCCCTCCCCTTGTCCCTATATAAGTCGCCGCACAACGCGTCCCTGCCGTTACGGCCAGAGAGAGCGTCGCGTCAACATCGGAAGAAGAAGCAGCGAAAAGACCGGGCCAACGCTAGTAAAAGAGCTGGAAGAAGAAAGCGGAGGCCCGGCAAGAAGAACCGAAGAGCGGGACAAGACCCCCGAAGTCGGAAGAAGACCTCCGGACGGCAGTGGCGACGAAGGAGAAAGCCGGGCTCCTCTGCTAGTAAAAGAGCTAGCAGAAGATAGCAGAGGAGTCTGGCAAGAAGATCCCCGAAGACGGAAGAAGACTCCCGGAGCTGTCTAATAAAGTATTTTAAAAACCTGTGTGTTTTTTTTGTTTTTGTTTTTTTCATGTACTTGTTTTCTCCAGGTGAATGGGTAAGGGTACATTGTACCCCATATTCATTTACATAGGGTGGGGGGGCCAGAATCTGGGGGCCCCCTTATTAAAGGGGGCTCCCGGATTATGATAAGCCCCACGCACGCAGACCCCGACAACCAACGGCCAGGGTTGTCGGGAAGAGGCCCTTGTCCTCATCAACATGGGGACAAGGTGCTTTGGGGTCTGTGGCCCCCTTCCCCAAAGCACCCTCCCATTTTGAGGGCACACGGCCTGGTACGGCTCAGGAGGGGAGCCGCTTGCTCGTCCCCAACCCCTTTCCTTACCAGCCGGGCTGCGTGCTCTGATAAGGGTCTGGTATGGACTTTGGGGGGACCCCCACGCCATTTTTTCGGCATAGGGCTTCCCCTTTAAATCCATACCAGGTGACGGGGCTCGCGAGGTGTCCATCTCGCCGATGGAAGTGGCGACATGGACTTCCTGCGCTAGTCCCATCTACCTGGAGTCATGTTCAAAATGAACAGACTTTTCTCTGTGTGTGGGCAAGTCCCGCCATAGTCCGGCAGATTGTCTGCCGGAAAAGTCTGGTCCTGTGTGTGCAGGTCCGCTCGTTCAGAAAGTCCAGTGGACATCCACTGCAAAGTCCGGCGGGTTGTCCGCCAGATAGTCTGATCGTGTGTACGCGGCATTAGTGTAACTAAAGGCAAAACTTTTGGATAGAGTGGAGAGGGATTAGAACACTTGTCAGTTTTTTATTTCTGTCTTTGCCTCTTTGCCTTTCTGTTTTTGTCCTGTTTACCATGTTCACTGAAAGTAAAAGAAAATCCCAAAGTTTGGGTTGTCCCCAGAACAAAACGGTGGGGGTATTTTCCAGTGAGGACACTAGTTCTGGTGACCCTGGTAACAGGAAATTATGACTCAAGCTGTAATTGGTAGAAAATGTGACACACAATCTATTTCGCTTCTCCTGTTAAGCATTGCCTTGTTGTGGCAACATAATTGATGAATGAGCCCCAAACTGATATTTTTCTGTTACAAATTTGCTTGATAAATGTCTCACAGTCAATATTCTCTTCATTGATAAATCTGTCACACGCCTGAGCAAATCTGTCACGGTGATCTGACCAGAATTTACGACAGTGGTCCCAAAAACACAGAAAAACAGTGAGGCTCGGTTCACACAGGGGCGACACGACTTCAGGACGACTTTGTGAGGCAACTTGGAGATGACTTGAACACGACTTTTAGACACGACCTGGGGCGACTTACAGGTCACCCCAGGCCAGGCGACTTTTGCCTTGGCCAATCCAGAGAATGAGCTCTGAAGGGGGAACTCCACGCCAAATTTCTGAAAAAAAATAGGAGTGGGTTCCCCCTCCGAGAGCATACCAGGCCCTTAGGTCTGGTATGGATTCCAAGGGGAACCCCCTACGCCGAAAAAATGGCGTGGGGGTCCCCCCCAGATCCATACCAGACCCTTATCCGAGCACGCTACCCGGCCGGCCAGGAAAGGGGGTGGGGCCGTACCAGGCCGCGTGCCCTCAACATGGGGGGGTGCCTTGGGGGAGGGGGCGTGCGGCCCCCCCACCCCAAAGCACCTTGTCCCCATGTTGATGACATCAACCGATGACCCCGCCCCTTGTCCCTATACAAGTCGCCGCGCAGCGCGCCCCTGGAATTGCGGCCGGAGAGAACGTCGAGTCAACATCTCCAGGAGAAGAAGAACGGAAGGTGGCGACGGCGACAGAAGACCGGGCCACCGCCTGTAAAAGAGCTATAAGAAGGCGCGGTGGCCCGGCAGAAGAACCGAAGAGGGGGACAAGACCCCCGAAGTCGGAAGAAGAGGGCGGCGGCGAGGAAGAAAGCCGGGCTCCTCCGCTAGTAAAAGAGCTAGAAGAAGATAGCGGAGGAGTCCGGCGAGAAGACCCCCGAAGACGGAAGACCCCCGGAGCTGTGCAATAAACTATTTTATCTTGTGTGTTGTGTTTTTTTTTGTACTTTATTTTACAGGTGAATGGGTAGGGGTACATTGTACCCCATACTCATTCACATAGGGTGGGGGGCCGGAATCCGGGGGTATCCAGGGGCCCCCTTATTAAAGGGGGCTCCCGGATTCCGATAAGCCCCCCGCCCGCAGACCCCGACAACCAACGGCCAGGGTTGTCGGGAAGAGGCCCTTGTCTTCATCAACATGGGGACAAGGCACCCCCCCCATGTTGAGGGCACGCGGCCTGGTACGGCTCAGGAGGGGGGGGCGCCCGCTCGTCCCCACCCCCCTTCCTGGCCGGCCGGGTAGCGTGCTCGGATAAGGGTCTGGTATGGATCTGGGGGGGACCCCCACGCCATTTTTTCGGCATAGGGATTCCCCTTGGAATCCATACCAGGTGACGGGGCTCGCGAGGCACCCCCCCCATGTTGAGGGCACCCGGCCTGGTACGGCTCAGGAGGGGGGGGGCGCCCGCTCGTCCCCACCCCCTTTCCTGGCCGGCCGTGTAGCATGCTCGGATAAGGGTCTGGTATGGATCTGGGGGGGACCCCCATGCCGTTTTTTCGGCGTAGGGGGTTCCCCTTGGAATCCATACCAGACTTAAGGGCCTGGTATGCTCTCGGAGGGGGAACCCACGCCAAATTTTTTTCAGAAATGTGGCGTGGAGTTCCCCCTTCAGAGCTAATAATTCTGTCAAAGTCGCCTCTGTACATACAGAGATCCAACTTGGAGGCGACCTCCATTGAAATCAATGGGTACAAGTCGCCTACAAGTCGGATTGAAGTAGTACAGGAACTTCTTTTTGAAGTCGGAGCGACTTCAGTAGCGTGCATTAAGACGGCTCTCATTCACTTACATTGATTTTTAAATGTTGTCCGACCTGAGGCGACTAGGGGCGACCTGAAGTCGGATCTGAGTCACCCCTGTGTGAACCGAGCCTGAGAGGTAGGCTGATATATGGCTAAGCATGTCTCCAATTTGATGAATGTCCTCAGTTATCTTTCATTTTTTTGAGCGCAGGATTTTTAATGATAAAAAAATAATATAATACAGATAAGAACTAATCTCTGAAAATTATTCTTAACATTTACATGGTCATCACTTTTACTCGGAAACCAGAAAGCTAGAAAACTATGGTGGAGATTTACTAAAAGTGGTGCACACAGAATCTGGTGCAGCTGTGCATGGTAGCCAATCAGTTTCTTACTTCAGCTTGCTCAATTAAGCTTTGACAATAAAACCTGGAAGGTAATTGTTTACTATACATAGCTTCACCAGATTCTGTGTGCACCAGCTTTAGTAAATCTCCCCCTATGCATGTGTATGTGTAAAAAATATATTTCTGATTTTGTCTTTCTTCTCTTTGCCCAAGAAACCCTCCAGAGTGACTTGGCCTGATTATAATAGATCAAAGCCATTCTGTACAAGAAGATTTTATTGCATACACAAATTTTTCTAAAATAGTTATAAAATTATTTAAGTTTTTCCTCTTAATGGGCTTTCTATATGTATTCTAGAGCTCCACGATTCTGGATAAAATGAGAATCGCGATTATTATTTTTTTGCTTAGAATAAAGATCACGATTCTTGAGGTGTAACATCATCTTTCATATTCTACAAAAAAATTGGGCTAACTTTACTGTTTAAATTCATTGAAGTGTATTTTTCCCCAAAAATTCAGTTTGAAAGACCGCTGCGCAAATACACTGCGACATAAAATATCAACCACCATTTTATTCTATAGGGTCTCTGCTAGAAAAAAAAAAGATATAATATATGTTTAGGGGTCCCAAGTAATTTTCTAGCAAAAAATACTGATTTTAACTTGTAAGTAAAGCTGGGCGATTTTCTCCCCAAAAAAAAATCTGCATTTTTTTTCTTTTAAAAAACTTTATTCACGATTTGAATTGAGTGGTTTTTTTTGTTTGTTTTTTGATGGACACCGCACCGGTCCTGAGGAGCTGCAGAAGTTTTTAGGTGAGGCTGCTGCTTTGGCCTAGTCCGCGGCGTCCGGCCTAAGGCTCGATTCACATCTATGCATGTTGCTTTTGAGTGTTTTTGCAGGGCTTGCCGCGTTTTTGGACACGCGTTTTTACCGCGATTTTGCTGTGATTTGCGTTTTTTTTTACACTGTGGTTGCTTAGCAACCAGATATATACAGTGAAAAAAAAAATACGCAAATCGCGGTAAAAACTCTGTACTTTTTTCATGCAGGTCCATTGACTTCTATTACATGCAAAACGCTGCATTTTGCATGAAAAAAAGTCCCCGAGCCTTTCCAAAAACGCAGAGGCACAAAAATGCATTGATGTGAACATGTTCCATAGGAACCCATGTTAAAAAATGTCCTTGCATTTCTGCAAAATGCATAAAAAAACGCGCTAGTGTGAATCGAGCCTAAAAACTCCTGCCCGCAGCTCCTCAGGACCAAGCGGTGTCAGCACCGGTCCTGGGGAGCTGCAGGCAGGAGTTTTGAGGCGAGGCCGTGGCTTCAGTCTAGTTTTGAATCGATTTGACCTTTCAACTGGATTCAAGATTCAAATCAATTTTTTTTTTTTCCCAGCCCTACTTGTAAGCAACAAGTTTTAGAAAAAGGTTTAGTCTTTAAGTGGTTAAACTGACCTTGTTTACAGACAGAAGTTTATCCTTTTTGATCTAAAAGAACCAAATGATACATTGTATCTCTTTTCTTATTTATCTCTAAGCGCTCACCAATGTTGAGAAACATTTGCCGGCATTTGTTTGAGAGCTCTGAGCTGAGAACGGCTCTGCACTGTTTACATAGATTAAGATTGTGGGGAGGGGGAGGGGGGGTTGAATTGAGATTGATATAGATATAGATATATATTAATGATCATGCAGGTCTAATGTATGCCACTCTGGAAATAATATAAAGTTTGAGGGTAAACTGAAATCATTAACTGTATTAAGTGCAACTAGTGTATCTGAATTTAGCAAAATATCTTACACTTGTAAACCCAAAGATTGGGAGGGCCAGCATTAGATGCCAGTCAGAACAGTTTAAATACAGTTGATGACTCAGTGTGAGTTGCTCCATCACTGTCTAATGAGCAAGCTAGGGTTTATTATTCAGTAGAGATCAGAAACCTGGTGCTGTTTCTGGGGTGCTTATATCACAAAAGTAGCTGTATAGAATTACATGTCCTCTTTCATGTAATAGGATTCACATAAATGGATCTGAACTGTGTAGCTGACTGCCTGAAGTTAATTTTTTTTTATATGAAAATATGAATGATTTTGTAAAATATGTTGAAATACAGTGTCCACAGTAGCCAGTACTAGTGAAAAATCAATTTTAAATGTAAGTTCCAAACCCATATTTAGAATGTGTAATTAAAATGCACATTGTGTGCCACCACCATTTTTAGACCGCAGCTCATTGTATACAATTGACCCCTAGAAATAGGAAGGTCAAATGGCTCTTTCTGTTGTATCCTTATTTCCATGCACTTTCTCTTTTTTTCTTTTTTCTTTCTGTTGTATCCTTAACCCTTTTGCTGCCAGAGTTGTTTTTACAACATGTTTAAAAAAAAATTATTTAGGAGAATAAGGATAGCTAAAATCCTAGATTACCTTAAGGAAATAGATCTGCCTAGAATAACGGAAGAAATGGTCAAGAACCTGGACGAGCCTATCACCCCAGAGGAAATTAATAGAGCAATAATGGAATCACCGAATGGGAAAAGCCCATGCCCAGACGGCTTTACAATTAGATACTATAAGAAATTCCGGCATCAATTGGTTCCAGAATTATGTAAATATTGGAATAATCTGGGTGAGGAAGAAACTATGAGGAAAGAGTCGCTATTGGCGAATATAGTAGTCATACCAAAACCTGGCAAAGATAATTCCATCTGTTCTAACTACCGTTGAACGTAGACACAAAACTGTATGCAAAGGTAGTGGCAACTAGAGTAAAAAAATTGATGCCGGAATTAATTCACGGGGATCAGGTAGGATTTATCCCAGGGAGGGAGGGACGAGACAATAGTCTGAGAACTCTCTTACTCATAGGTAAAGATAAGGTAAATAAGCCCCCGATGGTATTAGTATCGATCGATGCAGAGAAAGCATTCGATAGAGTAGACTGGTCCTTTATAATAGAAACTTTACGTAAAATAGGTTTTGGCCCAAAGATGCTGAAATGGATAAATAATCTATATACTCAACCAACAGCCAGAATAGGAATAAATGGGAGTTTGTCGTCCGCCTTTGAAATGCTAAATGGGACAAGACAAGGATGTCCACTCTCGCCCCTTTTGTACGTGATCGCTTTGGAGCCACTATTGGCAAAGATCCGTGAGAATGTGAACATAGGGGGGGTTGAGATGGGCGGAGAAAACCATAAAGTGGCGGCATATGCGGACGACATACTCCTATATATAACAAATCCACGTCTCTCCTTACCCAGTTTAATAAAAGAAATAAAGGAATACGGTGTTCTTTCAAATTTTAAAATAAACCCTATAAAAACAGTGATACTGAATATAGGTTTAGACAATAAAGAAGAAAAGATATTACAGCAGGAATTCCCCTTTACATGGGAAAAAAATGAAATAACATATTTAGGTATAAACTAAAACGGTTCAGGAACTATATCAGGCTAATTATATCCCATTAGTAAATGAAATTAAAATAGTATTAAGGAAAATAAACAAGGGACCTATTTCTTGGACGGGTAGAATCAATATGCTGAAAATGGTGGTACTACCAAAAATCACCTACAAATTTCAAATGCTTCCGATTAACATCCCAAATAGTTTTTTCAAGTAATAAAAACACTTTTTTTTAGAATTTATATGGGAAAATAAAAAGCCCAGGATAAAATATAATACATTAACTAGAAAAAATATATAGATACTATCGCGCAATTACTGTGGCGAGATTGGTGGAATGGGCTAACGTTGACACATTGAAGATATGGGTAAAAATGGAAGAATCACTGATAGGTACACAATTAAAAAAAATATTTGGATACCTCCAAAATTTAGAATAGGTAAAAATAAGGCTCACGAAATCATGTTAACCACATATAAAGTATGGGATGCACTACATAGTAGAAATAAATGGGTATATAATTCCCCATTAATTCCACTAGAGGGTACAGATTTTTTTATTCCAGGGAGGGGCACACAATTAGGGAAACAAATGGTAAATACACAATTAAAGGACATCACTTGTAGAGGGGTGTTAATGTCAAAACAAGAAATAATAAAGAAACATAGATGGCAAAACCTAAGACAATGGGAGTACCTACAGATTCAGCATTTTGTTAATTCTATCCCAAAACCTATAAGGGACGAGAACACTTTAACACCGATAGAAAAACTCTGTAATTCTAAGATAACTGTAAAGCATTGTATATCAAGAATATATGAAATCCTGTCAGAAGTGGAGAAACAAGAAAGTATCCCAGCTATAGTAAAATGGGAACAGGATATGAGCATAAAAGTAGATGAAGTACAGATGATGGAGGTAGTGCATAGATATGTATCGGACACAACGTCCGTAGAAGTTCATTATAAATGTATGATGAGATGGCATATGACACTGGACAGAATACATAGAATTGACTCCGCTAGATCCAAACAGTGCTGGAGAGAATGTAAACTACCTGGAACAACATATCACATATGGTGGGAATGTCCAGAGATAAAAGATTATTGGCATAAAATAATAGATTATATAGAAAAAATAACAGGGGAAAAAATACCATATAGTCCCAGGGAATGTCTGTTTTACGGGGTAGAGGAGGAAAGTGGTAACCAAAACACAAAACAAAAAATAATCCAAAAGGAAAATAAAAAAATAAGATTGATACCCTTTTTACTCAATGCAGCAAAAGCATTGATACCCAAAAATTTGGTTACAAGTTAAAAAGCCCCCAATTAGAGACTGGATAAAGAGAATCGAATTTATTAACAATATGGAATATTTAATTAAAATGGAAAACAACCAAATGAATAGATACTGGGCAACATGGGAAAAGTGGAGAGCATTTAAAAAGACGGAAAATTACATCCAGGCATTATTAGAATAAGTAGAAGATGGTGGTCCAACAGCACAGGGGGTGGTAGGGTGGGGGGCGGACAGGGGAAATAAGGGACAGTGGGTGGGAAATAAGATGAAAATTGAACTTATCCATTTAACTTGAAAATATATGGAATGTATAAGACAGTCTTTATTATGCTTATTATGTTCGTATGTTATACAATTTTTGTTTATTTTTAAAAAATCAATAAAATTGAAATAAAAAAATTAAATAAAAATTATTTAGGACTTTAAACCCCGAAATTAGACCTCTGATGTCTCACCTGCCCTCTAATAAAGCTAATGGCTCGTAGATTGCGCTCAGCCAAATCACTTCCATCCGACAGCCAACAGTCGGCTTGTCAGATTCACACACTTTCCCAGCTGGTAATGTACATATTCTCTATAGGAGAATCATGACTCGTATGCCAACAACTAATTATTCTGGTTCTTAGGTTTGCCACTGGAGCTCATTTGCATATTAGGGACTTGTGAAGGCAAGTATAGTTCCACTTTGATAAAAACCCACTCCCTGTTTGCCACCAGGGTAAAGAAACACATGACAATACTTTTGAGTATGCAGATCTCTCCCTTTCCATCCAAGATGCAGTTTTAGGCATCTGGGTGGCCAACTACCATGCCGAAGCACTGACAGATGACAGATGTGTCCTTGGCCCTTTGTAAACTATGACTTAGTTAATAGGGAGTAAATGAAAGCAGTAGGGGCAGTGTGGGAACTACTAAGTGAAGCTGTTACTTTACCCTGGATTGCTAAAATGTAGGTTTACTTAAGTTGACCAAGTTTAAAATGTTGTAATGGAATTTGATTAAAATGTTTTATATCTATGCATATAATTAATTTTATAAATTTTTCAATTTGAAGGGCAATGTTTACAGGAGGAATGAGAGAAGCCAATCAAGATGTAATTGAAATAAAAGGTGTATCTTCTAGAGGTTTACGACATATCATTGACTTTGCTTATACTGCCGAGGTTACACTCGACCTTGACTGTATTCATGATGTCTTGGGAGCTGCAGTGTTTCTTCAGATGGTACCTGTTATAGAACTTTGTGAAGAGTTCCTGAAATCTGAAATGAGTGTGGAGACCTGCCTGAATATTGGACAGATGGCTACTACTTTCAGTTTGGCATCTTTAAAAGAGTCAGTGGATTCTTTCACCTTCCAGCATTTTCTTCAAATTTCTGAGGAAGAAGATTTTCTCCATTTGCCTTTAGAAAGACTTGTTTTTTTCCTTCAAAGTAACAAGCTGAAAAACTGCAGGGAAATAGATTTATTTCATGCTGCTATCCGTTGGCTGCAGTTTGATTATTCTCGCCGGGCTCTTGCTAGTCAAGTCCTTTGTCATATTCGATTTCCACTTATGCAGTCTTCTGAGTTGGTGGATAGTGTCCAGATTGTGGATATTATGGTAGAGGATGTCCTGTGCCGCCAATATCTTCTCGAGGCTTTCAACTACCAAATCCTCCCATTCCGACAACATGAGATGCAATCTTGTAGGACAGCCATTAGATCAGATGTATTCTCACTTATAACATTTGGTGGAACTCCTTATACAGATAATGACCGAACCGTGAGCAGCAAAGTGTATTATCTGCCGGACGTAAGTGCTCGTCAATTTAGGGAACTTAATGAAATGGAGATCGGTTGCAGTCATGCTTGTGTTGCAGTCCTGGATAATTTTGTATATGTAGTAGGTGGGCAACATTTGCAATACCGTAGTGGTGAAGGAGCTGTAGATGCTTGCTTCCGCTATGATCCTCATTTGAATCAATGGCTACGAATACAACCTATGCAGGAGAGCAGAATTCAGTTTCAACTAAATGTCTTGTTTGGTGTGCTATATGCAGTCGGAGGAAGAAATAGATCAGGGAGTTTGTCCTCCGTTGAAAGATATTGTCCAAAGAAGAATGAATGGACCTACGTCTGTTCACTAAAACGAAGAGCATGGGGTCATGCTGGTGCTACACTTGGGGGCAGGCTGTATATTTCAGGAGGCTATGGTGTGTCCGTGGAAGACAAAAAAGCCTTACATTGCTATGATCCTTCCTTAGACCAATGGGAATTTAAAACTCCTATGAATGAACCAAGAGTTCTTCATGCAATGGTTGGGACAAATCACAGAATGTATGTATTTGGTGGAAGACTGGATCATGTTGACCGATGTTTTGACATTTTAGGTGTGGAGTATTATGTTCCAGAGAATGACACATGGACAACTGTGACACCAATGCGAACTGGACAGTCTGAAGCTGGCTGCTCTGTATTGGACAAGAAAATTTATATTGTAGGTGGCTACAACTGGCATTTGAACAATGTAACTAGTATTGTACAGGTATACAATACAGAAACTAACAAATGGGAAAGGGACTTGCACTTCCCAGAGTCTTTTGCTGGAATAGCATGTGCATCTGTTATACTACCACAAGCCTGGACACAACCTGAAAAATCTTAACTTATTTTTTTATTTTTTTGACTTTCTAGATTTTGGTCATAAGGTTGCAAATGTTATACAACCTCCTTCAGTGCCACATTGCATATATGACTCCGTTTATTTAGCCTTCTACCAATGTTTTAGTCAAACATATCACCTAACAACAATTTCTACACAGCCCATCTCCTTCAACATTTTATACATATTCCCTAGTTTAAAAAGCCTAAATTGTACCATTTTTGCAAGTAGAATCAGTCTCCATCCACTGCAAACCAAAACAGTGCTGGATCTGGCAACAACCCCCTACAGTCAGAGCCACTTTTTTCTCTTGGCTTTATTTTTACACTTTGTTTTCTGCCTTTAGCAGGAATAAGGTATGCCTCCGTTACACTTTGAACCAGTAGACAGAACATTCATAAGAAGCATTAGTCCTAAAGCAGAGTTCCACCTGTCATGTGTCCCAGAGGACTTCAGGAGGGATAGGAAAAGGAGAACTTGCGTTTCCGATTGCCTAAGATGACCAGAAAGGAAGTGGGAGCAGGTACCTGTCAAAAGCTCTGTTTCACAAACAGGAGCCAGGGAGGAGACCATAAAGCAGAAGTTACATTTTTGAGTGAAGCTCCGCTTTAAGTAGGCGATACATGAATCATTTTTCATTCCATCAGCGAGTTGAATGAAAGAAAATTAATCGATTCTCCCATCCACACATTCAAGGTGGATGGGGAAATCCCTCCTGCGAAGCTATTGTATTCTGACAGCAGGGAGGCTTCTCCACTGTCAGAATATTTTCATTGGCACTGCCTACTTATTGCTGGTGTCATTAATCAAGCAAAATGTTTCCAACAGGCTGGTTGTACAGAAGTCGAAGCTTCCCTGCCTAAAAAACTCACTTCTGTTGTATTGAAAAATTATTATGGCAAGTTCTAGGTGTTCTTATATAAAGTGATAATTTTTAGGTCAGGGCTGCATTTCCATCATATTTAGATATCCCTGCGATATCCTGACTAGTAGTTTTAGTTAGAGAAATAGTAAATTCTGATGGCAGTTTTAGCATAGCATATAGCAGTTTAATTGTGACGCATGTAAACTGCAGTTTCCCTACATATACACATTTTATAGAGAATATGGATCAAATAGGTGCACTCCACAGGACTTGGCAATAAAGATAACATTCAAAACTGTAGATTATTCGGGTTGACACTTCTGGAAGTGGGGCGCAGCTTGTCTTCCTCAAGACGTCTTGAAGAAAGGCAGGCTGCACCCAGCAAACGCATCAATCTGAATAAACTACACTTTAGAATGTTATCTCTGTTGCCAAGTCCCAGGTGCAATAGTGTACCTATTTACAAAGTATTTATGGGAATACTTTAATTAAACTGTACCCAGGCTGTCATCTTTGTTAGTGTGCAGTGGCCACTTATTTTACTCTGATGTTTTATAGAGAGTAATCAGAAAAGACACTCCTGACTTGGCAAGATACAGTTTGTCACAGTTGGGACTGATTTCTGCCATTTTATTGAAAAGTATAACCGTGTGACAGTAGTACAGATAGAAATGTTGGTGTCTGGTACATTAAGGATCAACCATTGCATAAACTATCACTTCTCTAATTCTGTATTGCACAGGGAATAGAAAATTGGACAAGCTCTGACTGCAAGCTTTCTGAATACGTCCCCATTATTTGCAGAAAGTATTTTCTGAAATTTCTCTATTGCTATTTCAATCACACTTTTGTTGACATATGCTGTGAAGTTATAAGTATTATTGAAGAAACATTAGTAAATATAAGTATTTCAGTAAGTTGATTTTTGCAGTTGCCTACCTCTTGACTTTCATTCCGTCTCAAACTAGCGGTCCCCTAACTGTTGCGAAACTCCAAGTACCATGAGGCATTACATGACTGACAGTTACAAGCATGACTCTAACAGGCAGAGGCATGATGGGATTTGTAGTTTCGCAACAGCTGGAGGGCCACCAGTTTGATACCCCTGGTATTTTATTCTTATTTATAGCTAATCACTACACAAGATAAGCTACTGTGGCAGTTGTGAATTGCTACTAAACACTACAACTGTTAAAGTGAAACTAAACCCACCGGTTTAACTTTCCCAAAAGAAAGCTAAAGTTGGTTAATAACTGCTGTTAAATCCTTAAACATACCAGTTTTATTTTCTGCAATAATTTACTTTACATTCTTCCGTCTAGCACATTCTCTGTGTATGCTGCATTCAAGGCATGTCTCTGTTAACTGGCACAGTTGCCATTTTGTGTATGTCGGCTCTCAATGGATCGTTCAAACTCTGAAATGGCTGGTGACATATGGCAAGTTACATGTGCAGCACAATGGCAGCAGCAGATCTAAGATTGCACTGCCTACAGTTTTCAAAAAGATAGTATGCTTTAGCTCCACTTTTTTTTCTGCTGTAACCATTTTCCTGTCCACAATCTTCCACCTGAATCTTCATAGTCCAAACTGTGCTTTACCAAGAATTACTTAGCCTGTGTTCAAAACAAATATAAAAAAAAAAAAAATGAAACCTATGATTGGAGAGGAAGCTTACTGTTATGCCGCGCACACACGATCAGAATTTTGGCATGCTCTAAATTTTTCGGTCGGGAAAATTTCCTATCTGAAAATGCGATCGTCTGTAGCAATTCCGACATGCAAAATTCCTACGCATGCTCGGAAACAATTTGACGCATGCTCTGAAGCATTGAACTTAATTTTCTCGGTTCGCTGTAGTGTTGTACGTCACCGAATTCTTGATGGTCGTAATTTCAGCGAACTTTTGTGTGATCACGTGTATGCAAGGCAAACTTGAGCGAAATGCTGTCATATCTTTTTCCGACGAGAATCCGATCGTGTGTATGTGGCATTACTGTTTCCTCCGTGCCGCTTTGCAGAATGAGAGGAAGATAGTGATATAGCGAGTACACGCAGTCAATAACTTTTGGAAAACATTAAAGACCATGGAATATCTCTCTCTTTAAAAATTTGGTTTTGATGATTCTCCTTGGATACAGTATGCCCATCCCTCGATTCCAATAGCAAGCTACTCATCCCTGTAGGGACAAAGTGATACGGGGTTTCATTTGGGCATCCTTGATGTCCCTTCCCTTCTCTTCCTCCCTTCCCCTCCTGCCTCCCATCCTGCTCCCTGTCCTTGGTATCTACTGTCCTATAGTTTCTCGCCCCTTTCTTTCTCTTCTCTATCCCTCACCCAATACTGTAGTTTTCTCTTCTAACAGTCCTCTCTATCTCCCTGCTGGGGGACCCTTTTTTTTTTCTCTCCTTCTTTGAAGTGGCCTCCTGCACAGTATACACCTGAAGCTACTCCCAATTGCTAGTGTTGTTCTGTTCCTATACCATAGGCATCTGCAGCAGTTACAGTGGGTGTATTGGGCTTCCTGCACCGTATACACCTGAAGCTACCCCCAAATGCCAGTGTTGTTCTGTTCCTATACCACAGACATCTGCAGCAGTTATGGTTGGTGTATTGTGCCACCTGCACAGTATACACCTGAAGCGACCCCCAATTGCTAGTGTTGTTCTATTCCTATACCACAGGCAGCTGCAGCAGTTACAGTGGGTGTATTTGGCTTCCTGCACAGTATACACCTGAAGTTACCCCCAATTGCTGTTGTTCTCATCTCCCTGCAGGCCATTAGTATGTCTGGAAGGCCAACAAGGAGAGGCAGACAGTCACAAGCCATTAAAAGAGGGTAAGCAGGCTCTGTGTCTAGAGGCAACAGTGCTGATCGTGGACGCGTTGCATCATCATCAGTACGTGGCCATGGGACACTCTTGTCCTTATTTTCAGCAGCTGGACTTGTTGAGCTGTAACATCCCGAAGATTTGGTAGAGTGGATGACCAAGCCCTCCTCATCCTCCTCATCCTCTCTCACCCAGGCTCAGGGTACTGGCAAAGCAGCTGCCAACACGGCCTCTTCCCTCGTCTCAATGGCATCACTCACTCCTTCTCTAGACCCACCATGTCCTCTTGAGGAGTCCCTGGAGTTTGAGCACAGTGTTGGGTACATGCTCCAGGAGGATGCCCAGCGTTTTGAAGGCTCTGATGATGATACCCAGCTAGAGGAAGGCAGTAGCGTGAGCCCAGAGTGAGGGCATGCTCAAGAAGGACAGCAATCTGGCAGTCATATTCCACCAGCTGCAGCATACTGCCAGGTTTGCTCCAGTGATGAAGAGGGACGGGATGATGAGGTCACTGACTCCACGTGGGTGCCTGATAGGAGGAGGAGGAGGAGGCACATCTCCAACGAAGCAGGATGGCCTCCGGGGGCCAGCTTAAGGGCAGCACACCGGCTGAATCACATCGCAGAGCTCCGCCTGTGTAGGGCGCTGACTCTGCACGTTATTCCAAAAGTTCTTTGGTGTGGGCCTTTTTTGAGACGAGTGCATCCGATCGCACCGCTGTTATTTGCAACATATGTCTCAAGCGTATCTTACGTGGCCGAAACATCAGCCACTTGGGCACCACATGCTTGACCAGACATATGTTGACCTGTCATGCAGCTCGTTGGCAAGCGTACCTTAAAGACCCACACCAAAGCACAAAGCGGACCTCTCCTTGCTCCTCATCAGCTGGGATCTCCAACCCTACTATACCTTCAGTCTTCTCTGAAACCTGCACTGAGCAGAATGAAGGTGTATAATTTAGGTGTCGCAGCCAAGTACTTGCGGGCACTCTGCTAGAAGTACACCACCGTCCGATTGTACCAGGCAAATTTCGATGCCCCAGCTATTGGACCGTCTAAACAAGTTTACTCCCAGCCATCCACATGCCCAGAGGTTGAATGCTAGCTTGGCAAAATTGCTAGCACTTCAACTGCTGCCTTTTCAGTTGGTAGATTCGGCCCCCTTCCATGAGTTTGTGCAATGTGCGGTTCCTCAGTGGCAGGTTCCCAAATGCCACTTTTTCTCATGAAAGGCGATTCCGGCTCTCTACCGTCATGTGGAAGGCAATGTCCATGCCTCGCTGGACAGGGCGGTCAGCGGTAAGGTGCATATTACTGCTGACTTATGGTCCAGCAGGCATGGACAGGGACGTTGCCTATCTTTCACGGCGCATTGGGTCACTCTTCTGGCAACTGGGAAGGATGCAGAACAAGGTGCAGTAGTGTTGGAGGTGGTTCCTCCACCATGCCTCCAAAATGCTACTACTGGTTGTGACACACCTCTCCCCTCCACCACCTCCTCTTCTTCTTCCTCCATGGTCTTCCTGTGCTTTGTCCTTGGAACCAGCGGTGCTCTGTGATGCCATGCATCACCATGCCATGCCGTGCTTGCGCTGGTGTGGTTGGGGGACGGGAGCCACACTGGGGCAGATATTTTGTCAGCTCTGCAGGGGCAGGCTGAGAGGTGGTTGACACCACAGCAACTTAAGCCAGGATTGGTGGTTTGCGACAAAGGCACCAACTTAACTTGGTGGTGCAGCGGATGTCCTGAGGCAGGCCAGGAAAGTCTGTGTTCATTTCCGCTGGTCATATAATGGCAGTGCTCAGCTGGCTGAGCTCCAAAAGGAATTGAACCTGCCTAAGAACCGCCTTATCTGTGACATGCCCACCAGGTGGAACTCTACGTTCGCCATGCTGCAGCAGCTGCACATGAAGCAGAGTGCCATCACTGAGTACCTCTGCGACTACGGCACCAGGACAGGGTCAGGGGAGCTCGTTTTTTTTCACCACACCAGTGGAGCATGATCAGGGATGCATGCACTGTCCTGTCACCATTTGAGGAGGCCACGAGGATGGTGACAGTGCATGCATCAGTGACACTGTACCTCTTGTCCACCTGTGGGAGCATACGCTGCGTGGAATAATGGACAGGGCACTTGAGGCAGGAAGAGGAAAACTTCCTTGCCTCTCAAGGCCCCCTTTATCCAGACAGTGTTCCTGCTGTCCCACCGATCACACAGGAGGAGGAGGATTGTGTCAGCATGGAGGTGGAGCCTGGCACTCGGCAGCAGCAGTCTTTTAAGGATGATTTACAGTCCCAAGAAACCCGTGGACTTGTACGTGGTTGGGAGGAGGTTGCTGCGGATCTGTCAGTGACCCAGAGGACTCCGGACCGAATGCCTCAGCTAACCTACGCTGCTCCTCAATGATCCTGCCGATAGCTTGGAAGAACATTTTTGGTTCTATGCGCCGCCACTAGTGCCTAAGGCCCAATTTTTCAGCCCCTATTTAACAGGTGCATGTAATTACAATTCTTGATATACTATTTCACAGCAGGGCCCGTTCCAGCAACCACCGAGAGTAACTGTGAGGACTTACAGTGTTGTGGCACCAGCATCACCACCACCACAACCACCAAAGGCCAAATTTTTCTACCACTGTTCAACAATGGCATGTTATTACAATTCTTGATATAATAGTTCACAGCAGGGCATTCCAGTGCCAACCAAGAGTCACTTTGAGGGTTTGTCGCAACACCAACACCTTAGGCCCAAATTTCTGCAGAGCATATAGGGCAGGCCTCTACTTTCAAACATCCAACTTACAAACGTCTCCTACTTGCAAACGGAAAGAGACAACAGGAAGTGAGATGAAAAAAGACGGACGGCAAAAAAATTATTCAGGGGTTATAACCCTTCCCTATGTTTTCCAAAAAGCTTAAAAATAGATTTTTTGACTGGTGCTTCACTTAAAAAATGTACCAGTTCAAAATTACAAACAGATTCTACTTAAAACAACAAACCTACACAGTCCCTGTCTTGTTTGCACCGTCTGTATACTGCTGTGCTGAGTATATAGGGCCTGGGGGCCCCACGCCTTTCCTTTTTTTAATACGGGTACGGGGTTCCCCTTAATATCTGTACAAGACCCAAAGGGGCTGGTAATGGGCAGGGGGCGCTACCCATGCCATTTTTTCTCAATGATTTTCATCCATATTACCAGGACCAGACATTACATTAAAACCGCAAGCAGTTTTAAATTACTTTTTTTGCGTTTAAATGTCATTTTGTGCAGGGGCTGTTCTTAACACGGAAAATACGTGCCACTTCACAGGCATACTATAGACACCCCCAGACACGATATTGTTTTTTTCACTTTTTTTTAAATAGAAAAACCAACTTTATTGAAAAGTATAACCATGGTACATACATCTGTGCGTGCCAACATGGCCAGCACAATAATACATACATACATACATACATACTCCCTTTGTAGTGTCAGCGTGACATAAAACAAGAGATCCACCGGGGGTAGGACCAGTACTTAGTACAGAACAGGAGAGAGGAGAAAAGAGGAGGGGGAGGAGGAGCAGAAATGAACATATCAGGTACACGTTTCGCCATCTGCTAGCCATCTACTCCAAACCTTCTCATACTTATGCGGACACCCTCTATGTACATATATCAACTTCCTGTATGGAAGAGTATCATTCCCTTTTTCCAACACTGGATTGTAGGAGGCAGGGCCTGCATCCAATTGCAAGCTACTTCTTCCCCAAACCCTTTTTAGGACAATCACTTGCATATTAGCCTTTAAAATTAGCACTTTTGATTTCGAACGTTCGTGTCCCATAGACTTTAATGGGGTTCTAAAGTTTGTATGAATTTTTGGTTCGATCGAAGGCTCTGGTGTGAATCGAACTGGCGGGGTGTTTGCCTCATCCCTAATGTTTACACTGCAGTTAACTGACAATGGGTGTTATTTTATAAAGGCAAATTCACTGCAAGTGCACATGTAAGTGCAGTCGCTGTAGATCTGAGGGGGACGTGCAAGGAAAATAAAAAACAGCATTTTCTCTTACGTTTACTGACTGACACAGCTCCTTTTATTCTTGAGCATTGGGTTGTTACTCCACCTTCAGGAGAGGACTAGGCAGAACATGTTAATATGTACAAAAAACAGAACTTTCTAGTTCCGCCCAAGGGGTGGTCCCTTCAGTAACAACCCCCCATCCTGCTTCCGGCAGCCTCAGTTTTTTTCTGCCTAGTGAAGAAGGACCTAGGAACCCTGCGGGCCCATCGGTCCGTGGATTTTTTCTGCAGAAGTTTGCCTTTTTGCGCAAGATTAAGATCCTGTCATCTGCTATCAACAGGCGGCTGGGTGACAGGCTGGATACGCTTATCCTTGTAGTCTCCCCAGCCTGGCCAGCGAGCGTGTGCAGACCAGAGCTCCGTGCTGGGTCAGTCATGACATGCCCCTCAGGCTCCAGGGGCGGCCGGTGAGCACAATGCTCCAGGGCACACATATGACCGGGCTACTGATGTCTGCGCCACAGTGTGCCGAGCCAGCAGTCACCCCGTACTGATCGGAGATTGGGTCTGTGATGGAATGTTAGCCCAGCTCGTCAGGACTGGTAAGTACAGCTCTCCTTGCCTCTGTGGGGCTGAGCAGCTGGGCATTCACTGGGGGGTCGATTCGGGGGGTCGATTCGGGGGTCCCTCTCTTCTCTCCCTGTCACTATCTCCCCCCGTGGGGAATGCTGCATGGGCTGCTGAGCGGTGTGTGTGTCACATAGACAGGGGCCCCCTGGGGGGGATCTCACCTTAGATGGGGGGCTGTGCCCTGGGTGTCTGTTGTCTCTCCCCTGGGTGTCTGGAGGTCTGTGTCTGCTGATTGCTGTAGCGCTGTTTGCCGCCACTTCCTCTGCCTGTGTTTCACTGTCTCTCTTTGTATACAGTGCTCGATGGCCATTTTTGGTGTGACCAGGGAGAAGCATGGTCAGGAACAATTTTTTTTTTTAGTTCGGCGGCCATTTTCCCTATGATTATGTCCTTTATACTGGACACTCTGCAGCCATTTTGTTGTAGCCTAACACGTTTTTCATGCCCAGCGCTGATCCCTGAGGCTCAGTACAGCACGGTTTTCTCTCACAAGCACATGGGAGCTGACATAAGACACAGGCACACCTAGCTGGACAGCGCAGAACTCAGTCGGGGTGGTGAGTCCTGTGGTGGGGCCCCTCAGCCTGCAGCAGTTGGGAGGGTGGGGCCATCACTGTCCGAAGTCCACAACAGGTGGCAGACAGGGTAGGGTCTGCATGGCTTCAGAAACTGGTGTTTCATCCCCTGAAATCCAGGCAATTGCAACTGGTTCACCTGCAGACAATGCAGTACCTCTGGATGCTTTGTTGGCGGTCCTTAACACGTTCGTTGCCAAGATTGAGACGGTGCGTGGGCGCAAAGGTGGTTGAAAGCAACCACTGCTCCCCCCCCCTCCATCCTCCGGGGAGAGCTCTGACACAGACTCAGGCCCCGCTGAGACTGGTGGACCCTGATCTGTTGTTTTCAGATGACGCTAACCAGGACAGATCGGACGGTGAGGATGAGTCTCCGCCCGGGTCCACGCAAGAAAAGTGCTAGTTGGAGCATTTATCACAGCTATGCATGATACCCTGAAGATTCAGGATACAGCAGGTCCTTCTGCTGCAGTAACGGTCCCTTTGGGGTCCTGTAAGTGAGCCCGTACAGTCTGTATCTGACTTATTTCGATAAATTCATTTACAGGAATGTGGGCGACCGCAACTGACCTTTTTAGGTCCCAAAACACATGGCGGTGCGTTACCCTCCTCGAGGAGAGCCTTCCTAAATAATGGTCAGCTCCTCCGGTTGTGGACCCCCCAGTATCCAGGTTAAATAAAAGTAACCATGATCCCAGTAGAAGAGGCTCCTGTGTTTTAAGACCCCACGGGCAGGAACCGAGACAGTGGCCCATTCCTTATTTACAATTGGGGGGTCAGCATTACGACCAGTACTGACCACAGCACTTGTGTCGCAGACACTTACTGAATAGGCAAAACTTGGCTCTGGATACGTTTCCTCTGCTATCCAGGGTTTCAGTTTCAGCAGTGGTGCTGAGGTGCCTGATTTGGCTGAAAGGTTGGTCGGCAGACCAGGCATTTAAAAAAGCTTTGATGGATCTACCATTCCTTGGTGAGGGGCTTTTAGAGCTTCGTTGGATGACATTATTAAGAATGTCACAGGTGGGAAGAGTACCTTGCTCCTACAGGCCAGGAAGACTAAGGAGCCACACCACAGGCAAAGGCCCTCATTTTCCGCTCAAAAGAGGCTTTTCCGTCTGTCCGGGACTTCGGAAAAACGCACCCAGGCCAACAGGACAACCCTTGGGGATGAAAGCGTCCCTGGGACCACAAGCCTGCGAGAAAAGTGTTACTGCATGAAGGTTTGCCCCCGCCTGTCATACGGGTGGGGGGGGTCGCCTTTGGGAGTTTGCAGCCCGGTGGGCCTCTCGGCTATCTGACCAATGGGTCTGAAAACTGATTTCCTATGCTACAAGATAGAGTTCCTCTCTTGGCCACCAAACAGATTCTTTCCTTCCAGCAGACCCTTACTCCCGGCTCGCTGGGAGGCCCCATGTGGACAGTATGGGACCTGCAAAACCTCAGGGTGATGGTGCCTGTTCCGGTGTCGGAAAGGTTCCAGGGGTTCTACTCCAAAGGGGTATGTCCAATCTTGGACCTAAAAGCCTCAATTGCCTTGTTTAAGTACAGAGGCTCAGTATGGAATCAGTTCGCTCAGTTGTCTCTGCACTCCATCAAGGGGACTCCCTGGCATTTTTGGACATCCAGGATGCGTACCTGCACATACCCATATGCTTCAGGCATCAGAGGGTGCTAAGGAACCGGGGCCTATCGGACTAGGTGATCTCAAGCATGTTGGAAGATATACCATCATACCTGGAAGACATACATCTCTATGTGTGAGAGAAAGGATGTCATCCGTGCACCTATTCAGTTTCCAGGACCCTGCTGTTTTTACAGCAAGGAGTAGACCAGAAGTTGACTTTAAGCACCATTAAAGGACCAATATCAGCCTTGGCAGTCTTTTCTTCAGCGACCCCTGGCGTCTCACTTTCTAGTAAGCGCTGTTGTTCAGGGGGTCTGACTTGTAGGTCCTCTGGTGCGTCTACCGTTACCCCCGTGGGATCTGAACTTGGTGTTATTGGTGTTTCAGAAAATGCCGCGTGAGAACATCAGAGGAATTCCCTTGTTGACTCTTTCTCAGGAAATGGTCATTCTAGTGGCCATTACATCGGCCAGGAGGGTTTCGGAACTGGCAGCCTTGTCTTGCAAGTCGCCTTATCTGGTTACCCATAGGATAAGGTGGTGTTGCGTTCGCAACCTTCCTTTCTCCCGAAGGTGGCTTCGGCATTCCACATCAATGAAGATATTGTGTTACCATACCTGTGTCTTCGGTTTCAAATTTTTTATTGTGAATAACACAAGAATAAAGGTTACAAACAGAAGTATTCAAGACTGCGAGTGCGGCACATAACGTCAGTTACAACAAAAAAGAAAAAACAGTGCATATATCACGGTGTTTATATAACGCTAAACACATTACTAGCGCACTCTAGGTTGAAACAAGGGAACATACTGGTGCATTCGTTAAGAGGACACCATACCTGTGTCTTAAACTGTGTCTTAAACTGACACATCCTAAGATGTGGCCCCTTATTCCCTGGACGTGGTCAGGGCTATAAGGATATATTTGTCTGCCACGGCTCCCCTTCGGGAGTTAGATCTCTGTCTCGATAGCTGGTCTGAAAAAGAGGTATGGCGGTCTAGTTGCCCACCATTTCCAGGTGCATCAAACAGATGTGGTACAGGCCTACATCTTGAAGGGGCAGGTGACCCCCCTTTCCTGCCATGACCCATTCCACCAGGACAATGGGGCCTCCTGGGCTTCCAACATCAAGGTCAGTCGCTCTGGTATATAAGGCACCGATTTAGTCGTCCGTTCACACTTTTACTAAATTCTACAGAGTGGATGTAAGCGCATTGTCTGTTGCCTGCTTGGCCGTAAATTTGCAGGCGGCCATGTAATGCTGCACTACTTTTTCTGTTTTTAAAGAAAATACAGTTACTTTTGAGTATAATGCAGTGTTGCATTGTTACCGCAAGTTCTTATGCGGTCAGATAAGGTGGTGACTCCCTTGTTAGGGAGCACTTCTGATTGTGGGTGAAATTCTTTTATGCTGTTTCCCACCCCTCATTATGATACTGCTTGGGGATGTCCCAATGGTCAAGAATAAAGGAGCTGTGTAAGTCAGTGAACATATGAGAAAATAGGATTTTTGTACTCACCGTAAAATCCTTTTTTTTTCTCTGTAGTTCACTGACTGATACAGCACCTTCCCCTCTTATTGTTTACGTTATACTGCTTGTTGACGTAATGAGGCTGCAGGAAGCAGGCTGGGGGATTGTTACTGAAAGGACCACCTCTTGGGCAGAACTAGAAAGTTCTGTTTTTTTTGTACATGTTTACATGTTCTGCCTAATCCTCTCCTGAAGGTGGCATAACAACCCAATGGTCGAGAATAAAGGAGCTGTGTCAGTCAGTAAACTACAGAGAAAAGGATTTTATGGTGAGTATAAAAATCCTATTTTTGCCTGCACATGATTTGGATGATAAAATCAGCACTGCTTCCCCTCAGATCTACAGCGTGTAATGCAAAGTAGAGTGTAAAGTAGTGTAAAGTAGATTTGCCTTTAGTAAATAAACCCCAACGTTTTTTATGTTTCTTCACTCAGCTGATCTATGATACATTGACTCCTAATATTTAATTAATATTAAACAATTCATTGTGATCGTGTTCCAGGCTTTCTTGTGAATAGCTGTTTCATGTGACTGAAAATAGAGACAGCCAATTATCAGCAATGACTGCTATTTCAAAATGGTAAAGGAGGTATGTTGTGTCAGTTGCTTTATGAAACAAGATGTTAGTTAGATGGAGAACCCTGAACCCCTTTGCTTAGTTAAAGCTGAAATGCATTCCCCCCCCCAAAAAAAAATACGATAGATTTAGTGACATCACTTGCCGGTAATGAAGCATGCCCCACGTTGTTCAGGCAGCTGCATCATAGAGAAATCTTCACTGCCGAGATGCCTCCTCCTCTTCCTGTCTCTGAACATCCATCACTGCAATGTTTAACAGCTGTACAAAAAGGCCAAAGTAGACATCCCTTCTCCTCTTTCTCCATTGAGAAAAGTTCCTTCACTGTTAACATTGCTTCTAAAGCTGACCATACACTAGTAGAATGCCGTTCAAAATGTTTAATCCTTCTAAAGATTAGGGGGGGCTTAATCAATGTTTGGTTTTGACCACAGTGATAAGAAAATACAAAGTTGCAGAATATGAAAAAAATTCTCAAACGAGTATGTTTTCGTTAGGGAAATTCTATTTCGTACAAAATCAAATGTTAAAAGCAAATGCAATTTTGAAGTACTCTTGAACTACATTTGTTAGGACATCAAATGTACTGAGAGTTTTCGTATAAATGTCGGCAAAAATTTTGCTCTGAAAATCCTACTTGTGTATGGGCAGATTAACATGATCAGTAAATGGGGGAGAGACTCTTGTGACTAATCAGGCTCTCCCCATCATTCACAGATCATGTTACAGGCGGTGTACTCGAAAAAATAACTTTTCTCAATGGAGGAAGGAAAAGGGGGCATGCCCTCGTCGGACCATTTGTACTGCTATTCTGCCTGAAGATTTGAAACTGTTAACCATTGCAGTGCCAGAGACAGGAACCAGGTTTCCCGGCAGTGAAGATCTATTTTTTTTTTTCAGCTAGATTTCAGCTTTAAAGTACAGTATATGTAAGCCCAGTCACCAAAACCCCATACACACTTTAACATGGCAATGCAATTTAAAAAGTAATTTTAAATGGTTGTATATCTCTCTTTGATTAAAATAATTCTTAGTGATCCTGCCAGGAAGCTCGTTGTTTAGACTTCCTGTTGTATGGTGATAATGCCCTGCCCGTTCCCCCTAAATGTGATCATCTGCTTTGTTGCCCTGTCATGTGGTTTTGTGATGGAGACTACATGTGGCAATTTCAACCCACATTATGCAAATAGGGTCCGCTATAATACATGCAGAAGTTACAGTGGAGAAAATAATTATTTGATTCCCGCATATTTTGTAAGTTTGAAAAAAAAAAAAAAAAAAACACGATACAAATGTTATAAAGTTGCAGTTCAGTGAGTAAAATCAGTATTTGATCCCCAAGCAATATATGACTTCGTACTAGGTGGAGAAACCCTTGTTGGCAAGCACAGATATAAGATGTTTCTTGTAGTTGGTTACCGAGTTTGCACACAGCTCAGGAGGGATTTTGGTCTACTCTTCTTTACAGATCTTCTCTAAGACCCCTTTCACACCACACCGCAACTTGCGTCGGCGGTAAAACACCGCTATTTTTAGCGGCGTTTTACCGCCGGTTTTGCGGCGCATTTCGGCCGCTAGCGGGGCGCCTTTACCCCCGCTAGCGGCCACGAAAGGGTTAAAACCGCCGGCAATATGCCGCAATAGCGGCGTTTTGCCGGCGGCATTACAGCGCTGCCCCATTGATTTCAATGGGCAGCAGCGGTGGAGGAGCGGTAAACACACTGCTCCTTCACCGCTCCAAAGAAGCTGCTGGCAGGACTTTTTTCTGACGTCCTGCCAGCGCACCGCTGTAGTGTGAAAGCCCTCGGGGCTTTCACACTACACACAATGGTGCAGCTTCTTTAGGGTGTTTTGCAGGCGCTATTTCTAACGCTATAGCGCCTGCAAAACGCCCTGGTGTGAAAGGGGTCTAAATCCTTAAGGTTTCTTGGTTGTCCCTTGGCAACACGAAGTTTCAGCTTCCTCCATAAATTTTCTATAGAATTAAGGTCTGGAGACTGACCAGGCCACGCCATGACCTTAATGTGCTTCTTTTTGAGCCACTCCTTTATTGCATTGGCGGTATGTTTTGGATCATTGTCATGCTGGAAGACCCATCCACAACTCATCTTCAATGTTCGGGCTGAGGGAAGAAGGTTCTCCTTCAAGATTTTACAATACATGGCCCCGTAATGCGGCAAAGTGAGCCTGTATCTTTAGCAGAGCAGCAGCCCCAAAGCATAATGTTTCCACTTCCATGCTTGACTGTAGGTATGGTGTTCTTGGGGTCATCCTTTAGTGAAAGAAAAACAGTCTAGTCAATGCCAAAGAGCTCAATTTTGGCATCGCCTGACCACAACACTTTCTCCCAATCCTTCTCTTAATCATGTACCTGTAGATGTTCATTGGCAAACTTCAAACAGGCCTGTATATGTGCCTTTTTGAGGAGGGGGACCTTGCAGGCACTGCAGGATTTCAATCCATGGCCATGTATTGTATTACCAATGGTTTGTTTGGTGACTGTTGTCCCAACTGCCTTGACATCATTCGCAAGCTTCTCCTGTGTAGTTCTGGGCTGATCCCTCACTTTTCTCAAAATCATTCTTACCCCATGAGGCAAAATCTTGCATTGAGCTCGAGACCGAGGACAATTGGTTATTCACTATATGGAATAATCGCTCCAACAGTCGTCTCCTGACCAAGCTTCTTGCTGATGGTTTAGTAGCCCATTCCAGCTTTGTGCAGGTTGACAATCTTGTCCCTGATGTCCTTTGACAGTTCTTTGGTCTTGCCCATGATGGTGAAGTTTGAATGGAATAAAGAGATTCTGTGGACAGGTACCTTTTATACACATGAGTTGATGAAAACTAATATTTAATTTTAAAAATGCAATTGTTTATGATGCACAATGCATAGAGCAAACTAAATGTCATTCAGTTGGGGTTTATATCTAATAAAAGAAACCACAGGGCATGAAAAACATAATTTATTAAAATGAAAATGTGATTGATATTCACAAACAAAAGATGAAAAGGCATAATTGAAATAATTAAC
Source organism: Lithobates pipiens (assembly GCF_037356315.1). Taxonomy (NCBI): domain Eukaryota; kingdom Metazoa; phylum Chordata; class Amphibia; order Anura; family Ranidae; genus Lithobates; species Lithobates pipiens. The sequence continues at coordinate 180,145,215 of NW_027507718.1, forward strand.
AACCCCATCAACAGAAGGATTAAATGCCCAATAATCAGCATCCAACAGAATGGCTGTTAACAGCTAATTCTGAAGATGGTTGACACATTTCTGGGACCCCACCCCCCCTTCATTAGAGCCTTCTTACTGTACACTTACTACTGTTTGAATTATGGCACAATTATTATGACAGATCAAAGGTGTAGTTAAGCAGGACCTATTTACATAGACTGCAGTGGGCAGCAACAGTTAATGATGCTATGAATGCTCCTCAGTTTAGCTAAAATAGCAGGTGAGATGCAAAAATATATATAAAATAAAAATGACATTAAAAAATGAGGGTAGATCTAAAAGTACCAATGGCCTAAATACTAGCTATAAAAATGCACATTATGCAAAATGAACCTCTGGGGGAATCTAGGATGGAAAAGGACCTGGGGGTCCTAGTAGATGAAAGGCTCAGCAAAGGCATGCAATGCCAAGCTGCTGCTACCAAAGAAAACAGAATATTGGCATGCATTAAAAAGGGGATTCATTCCAGAGATAAAGGAATAATTCTCTTGCTCTACCAGACTCTGGTCCAGCCGCACCTAGAGTATGCTGTCCAGTTCTGGGCACCAGTCCTCAGGAAGGATGTACTGGAAATGGAGCGAGTACAAAGAAGGGCAACAAAGCTAATAAAGGGTCTAGAGGATATTAGTTATGAGGAAAGGTTGCGAGCACTGAACTTATTCTCTCTGGAGAAGAGACGCTTGAGAAAGGATATGATTTCAATTTACAAATGCCATACTGGTGACCCCATAATAGGGATAAAACTTTTTTGCGGAAGGGACATTAAAATTAGAAGAAAGGAGGTTCAACCTTAAACTACAAAGAGGGTTTACTGTAAGAGTGGCAAGGATGTGGAATTCTCTTCCACAGGCTGTGGTCTCAGCGGGGAGCACCGATAGTTTCAAGAAACTATTAGATAAGCACCTAAACGACTACAACATACAGGGATATACAATGTAATACTGACATATAATCACACACATAGGTTGGACTTGATGGACTTGTATCTTTTTTTTCAACCTCACCTACTATGTAACTACTATGTAACTATGTAACGTTAACCGGCTCCCGACTAGCACACGCCGATGTACGTCGGCAGAATGGCACGGGCAGGCATATTGGCGTACAGGTACTTCCAATCTTTAATGCCGCCCTGCCATCGCGAGCGCACCGGCGGCGCGCTCGCTTGCTGGTCGGGACCCCCGTGAGTCCGGTCGCTGGTCCCGCGGACTCGATCGCCGCGGGCATACCTGCGATCGTCTCACGGGGCGGCTGAATGGAGAAATGCCGTTGTAAACAGCATTTCTCCATTCTGCCTAGCAACTAGTGACGCTGATCTCTGCTCCATGCGATTGGAGCAGAGATCAGTGTTCACTAAATGAAAGCCCAGCCCCCCACAGTTAGTAACACACCCCTAGGAACACTTAAACCCTACACTGCCACCCTGGTTAACCCCTTCACTGCCAGTGTCATTTACACAGGAATCACTGCATTTATATAGCAGTGATTGCTGTATAAATGACAATGGTCCCAAAAATGTGTCAAAAATGTCCGATGTGTCCGCCATAATGTCGCAGGCACAATAAAAATAGTAAAAAAAAAATTATTAATAAATGCCATAAAACTATCCCTATTTTGTAAACGCTATAACTTTTGCGCAAACCAATCAATAATCGCTTATTGCGAAAAAAAATTTAATCAAAAATATGTAGAAGAATACGTATCGGCCTAAACTGAGCAAAAAAAATGTTTTTATATATATTTTTGGGGGATATTTATTATAACAAAAAGTAAAAAATAATGCGTTTTTTCTAAATTGTCGCTTCATTTTTGTTTATAGCGCAAAAAATAAAAACCGCAGGGGTGATCAAATACCACCAAAAGAAAGCTCTATTTGTGGGGAAAAAAAGGACGTCAATTTTGTTTGGGAGCCATGTCGCACGACCGCGCAATTGTCAGTTAAAGCAACGCAGTGCCGAATCGCAAAAAGTGGTCTGGTCTTTGACCAGCAAAATGGTCCGGTCTGTAAGTGGTTAAAATCCATTAAGAAATATATAAAAAAGATTGGTATAAATACTACAATCTACCTGCCCACGCCTATTAATAAATATCAACCCAGATTCCCCATAGATATAAAAATGGACTTCACTAAATCACAAATGGCATACGTCAGGGATGCCCCCTTTCTCCTCTAATTTTTGTCCTCACTCTGGAGCCTCTACTCCGGTGTCTCAGAGCGAACCCTGATATCGGAGGCAGTGGCGGCTGGTGCTCAAAATTTTGGGGGGGCGCAAACTGAAAATGTTTGAAAAAATCCTCATCAATTGCAGCCTCACTGTACCATCAAACGCAACTACTGTGCCATATCAAATGCTGCCAGTACCCTGTCCCCCGGCTCGTCATCTGCATGTACCCTGTCTCGATGGGACAGCTCCTCGATGCTCCTTGATGTCTTGCTTTGATTGGATGCCGAATAGGCGTCCAATCACAACGCCTGTCGTTTCAGCCAGTCAGGTGATGGGTAACAGATCTGAGAACCTGATTGGCGGAGAGGTGGTTTAGCCTTAGGAAAGCAAATATTCGCTTTTCTAACACAGCTGAGTGACCTGCGAGCACCCAGCATGGTGCTCACAGGTCACCTTTTTTGACACCTATAACAGCCTATGGCTCTATTCAGGTGCTTCAAAAAAAACAAACCCTGCCGCTGTAATTCAGGTGCCCAAAAAGGGGCCAGGCACCTGAATAGGGGGTGGCAGCAGCGACCATAGATTCTTCCAAACATGAATCTATCTATTGGTGCTAGAGGGGTAACAGGAGAGAGGGGGTGGTGCCCGTGCATCCTTATGGACGCACCGCCATTGGTCAGGAGTATACAGCCCCAGCATCACAGATCAGGGTATATATACCTCAGCTTTACAGATCAGGGTATACAGCTCAGCCTCACAGATCAGGGTATACAGATTAGGGTATACAGCTCAGCCTCACAGATCAGGGTATACAGAGCAGCACTGGCGGCCCGTGCATTGGGGGCACCACCCCCCCCCCCCCCCGACACCTCTGCCGCTCTCCCTGTCCATGCATTCTGCCCCTTTTAAGGACACCAGACACATGAATTACTATGGCGGAGATAGGCAGGGGTGTGTATTTTGAAGCACGTGATTGGAGCCAGAGGCTCTAATAGGCTTCAAAATAGGGTGGTATCGGGGTGCAGAGCACTGCGTTCCGATCCCACCCACTTGTGTGACATAGCGAATGAATTTTCTCTATTTTCACACTAACCTTCCTTCCCACCAATCAATCATGAGGCAAGCCTGTTAGACCTGTTTCCCGATTTGCCACAGCGTCAGACGATCCCATTGGATGCCTAGCGGTGCTTTGGCGGAAGAGGAGGAATGGCGGAGGAAGCCTGGGAGCCGGAGTGGACACCGGAGCCGCCGCTTCAGCAGAGGAGGAGGAGAGCAATAACAAATTTTGCCTTTCAAATATGTAACTGCTGACCCTTGTAAATGACCTTTGTAAACAATTGGATCAGAATATCCGATGAAAAGATTCCGTATGACTTTTTCTGCCAGAAAGTCCGACCGTGTGTACACAGCATTAGACTACTTTCACACTGAGGAGCTAAAAATAGCGCCTGCAAAGTGCCTCTCCTGTCACTCCAGTGTGAAATCCTGAGGGCTTTCACACTGGAGCGGTGCGCTGACATGGCGCTAAAAAGTCCTGCAAGCAGCATCTTTGAGGCGTTTTAGGAGCAGTGTATACACTGCTCCTAAAGCGCCCCTGCCCATTGAAATCAATGGGCAGCGCTGCTGCGGGAGCGTTTTGTGGCCGATTTTAACCCCTTTTTGGCCGATAGCAAGGGTTAAAATGCTCCGCTAGTGGCTGAAAAGCGCTGCTAGAATGACGGTAAAAACACCTCAATGTGAAAGTGCCCTAAGCCTCAGGACTTTCTCCCCAGGAGATTCTTCACTGGACAAGTCGTCTCCTACAGCTGGGCCTGGGGTCAGCATTTAGCTCTTAGTGTTGCTGCTGATGTGACTTTGTGGAATCTTAAGCAGTTTATGTGTAGCCTTCTTTTGTTGAAGCAACTGTTCAGACTAGTGGCCTTATCTGGCATGTAAACCTTCAAGAGTTTTGCATTAGTCGAGGTTGTTGGGTCCCAGTTCTCCATCTTGCTTGGGGTAGTTTCTATCATTCTCCCCAAACAGGACATCCTTATTCAGTTCTTTGGTCTGCCTCCAGTTCACCCAAAAGAAGTATCTGTCTGTTGGTTGGATGGCATCGAGGTGGAGAGTCTGTCTGTCAGCCTTTACCTTCCTCTTGTTTTTCAAGATTGACCCTGTACTGATGCTCCAATTTCTAGCTCCACTATGTCAAGTTGACTCAGCAGACCATCATCCAACCCCATAGTCTAGAATTCAGGTTCCATCTTGTCCTGAGCTTTTGGCTGCAGACTATGTTTTTTGTTTAGTGCACTTGCTACAGCAGCAGTTGGGTGCTCTCCATGGTGCTTTTTATGTCTGCACTGGTATTTTTGGGGCAAGCTTTCGGGCATGGCACTTTGAAGGGGGGTGCACTCAGCAGGCTTGTCCTGGGGATTTGAATGTTGGTGAGGATGGGGAGAGTATCCCGAATGGTGCTCGATTGTTTTTCTACCAGGTGGACATTCGGCCTGATCTGAAGCAAGGTTCTGGTATAGGAATACTTGGGCAGGCTCTTTGATGTGCAAGCAGTTGACAGCTTTGCCATGTTGTGACCCTGTGGTCATTTGTTTGCCTACCCCATAGTGGGATTGCCTTGACCAACTTTAGGTGACGTACTCTTGTAATACATCCAAATCAATGATGGCACACTTGCAAACAGTCGTTAGCTAGCCATAACAGCTATACCTACAGTAGTTTTTTTATAAACTAAAAATGCTAGATGGCTCCAGTGCACAATTGCTTTTCACTCCCTAATGTTAATTCTATGGGCCCACTATATGGCTGAGCTACCGGCAATTGCTATACATTTAACCAGCAGCATCTGGACATCATAAACTTTGTGGGCACCTTATGCAGAGATGTCAGCCAACATGGTAGGCAGGACAGCCAATCTGGTTCTTATGGTGCATTCTTTCAGCATTACTGATGGGCTTTAAAGTCCTCAATACAGCTGTCTTTGGCGGGAAGCCAGTATCTTACTCACTTTCTTATATGATAGGATTTGCTGAAGCTTCCCACCCTGGTAGCTAGTTATTGATATACCACATGTATGCTGCCACGTTGGTGCTAAGAAAATTGTATCAAATACTTACCTTCATTTTCTGGCCCCCTAGCCATGGCAGCATACTAAACCCACCCAGTTTGTTCCTAACGTTGTACACGGAATGAGCTATTGTGTGGGTGGTAACATTTTATAGCTTTGTACTAGTCATGTGGGTGGAAGTAGGCGGGGCTACTACCACATGTATGCTGCCGTGGATTGGCACCAGCAAAGGAAAATTTAAAGTTAAGTATTTGATACAATTTTCAGTTTTCCTGTGTTTTGCTCTTTTTACATACAATTCTCTGAAAACTGCCATTTTCTGAGCTCATGTTTTTATTTCTTTTTTTTTTCTGTAGATTATTTAGATCACTAAGGCCCCTTTCACACGGGGCCGGTTTTCAGGCACTACAGCGCTAAAAATAGCGCCTGTGTATCGGCAGCTTTGTGGGTGGTCTTAACCCTTTTTTGGCTGCTAGCGGGGGTTAAAACTGCCCCGCTAGAGGTCGCATACCACCGCTAAAACATCGGTAAAGTGGCGCTAAAGATAGCGGTGCTTTACCGCCAATGCCGCTCCCGCCCCAGTGTGAAAGGGGCCTAAGTTGCCCAACTTGTACTTTTACACAATGTAAATTTAACATTCAATATGTTCAGTAAATCACACAAATTGAAAGTCTTTTGACCTGCATAAATTTTAATCAATGCTTCCAGTGTGGTTTTTTTTGTTTGTTTTTTATCCTGGTATCAACAAAAATTGTAAATAATAGATTTTGTCTTCCATAAGCAATGGGCTCCACCTAGTGGTCAATTTTAAGTAGAAGTTTTTAAACATGGCAATAAAAATACACATTTTAACATATTGACATAAGTGTAGTAATTCAGTGTATTTAATAGCAGTGTTCCCAAAATTAGGATGTGGAAACACAAAGGTATTTACACCATCAAGACAGTAACTCACTGGAAAAAGGGGCCTGTCTTCAAAAGAAGCTCTTTGCACGATTACAATAAGTGAACTCCCAGCAGGGTTTACTTGCTTCCTCAACCACTATACTATTATCTTCTTTAATTGAGATCAGCAATTCTGAGACATTTAGGTAAGCCATAAATGATTTTCTTTCCTGCAAGCACGAGTTGCAGGACAGAAAATCCCTAGATTTCCCCATCAGCACAGTCAATGTTGACAGGAAAATCAATCCCACTGTTCTGTTTTGTCCCGCCAGCAGGGAGCCTTCTCTGTCGGGGGAACACAATGATTACTGCTAGTGGCTATAGCCACCAGCAGTGATCACTTACAAAAAAATCTGACAGGCTGGTTGTACTAAAGTCGATTGATGGATTGACTTCAGTACAACCAGCCTGCCCATAGATGGATAAAATCTTGGCTGGTCCCTGCTGAAGCAGCCGAGATTCGATCCTTTTATGGCTGGGTTTAGCATTGTCAGTTGCCGCTCAAATAAAGACAGCTTAGGGAAATTCCTCCATAGTGTAGATAGATTACCTTGATAAAATCAAATAAATACACTATTTTCATAAAACAAAGTACTGACTATTACAAAGTGTTACAAGGACTATTAGCCAACTCTGGTGACTGCGACAATCCCTATGAAATTTGTTAGATGGAAAATATGATCATATAAGATGTGAACTGCGCTAGATTCTATAACCACTTCAATACCAGACACTTTTACCCCCTTCCTGCCTAGACCAATTTTCAACTTTCAGCGAATGACAATTGCGTGGTCATGCAACACTGTACTCAAGGTAAATTTTATTAATTTTGTTTACACATAGAGCTTTCTTTTAGTGGTATTTAATCACCACTGGCATTTTTATTTTTTGTTAAATGAATAAAGACTGAAAGTTTTGGGGGAAAGAAAATAGTTTTTCTTTGTTCCTGTTATAAAATTTTGTAAATAAATACTCTCTTTCTTCATGAATTTAGGCCAAAATGTATTCTACTACATTTCTCTGGTGAAAATAACCCAAATCAGTGTTATTTAGGCTGTAGGAAAGTTATAGAGTCCACAAACTATGGCATATATCTGAAAATTTATCATTCCTTATGTACTTGAAGATCTCATTTCTTGAGGCCTAAAAAGGTCAGGACAGTAAAGAGATCCCCCAAATGACCCCTTTTTGGAAAGTAGACAGCCCAAGGTATTTAGTGAGAGGCAAGTTTTTTTGAAGTTTTCATTTTTTGGAAAATTAAGAAAACAAAATTTTTTCTATCAAATACCATAATTTTTCTTTCCTGATAGACTCCATGGCAGCCTACGTATAGATTAATCCTGTCTCTCATACCTCATAGGACCCTTCTCCCATAAATCTTTGCTTCTAGCCAGAGGCTGTGTTACGTAACTTAGTCTACTCCAGCAAATTGGAGGGAACTCCTGCTGCCATGGAGTCCATCAGGAAAGGAAAATTACGGTAAGTATTTGATAGGAAATTTTCCGTTTTCCTTACAGACTCCATGGCAGACTACGTATGGGAAATAACTAGCCATACACACCCAGGTGGGCAATTGCTGGTCAAATAAAAAAAGGTTTACTTGGCACTGTCAACAGACAAAATATGCAAACCAAAATTATCCAAATACAAAGAGGACAGTCCTACGCAGTAGTGCATCATGAACGTATTAATTGAAGACCATGAGGCCACTTTGCAAATCACGTCTGGGGCAACATGTCGGGAAGCCGCCCATGATGCAGATACACCCCTGGTTGAATTAGCGGTCACCACCTCCAAAGATGCCAAACCCTTAGCTTTATAATCCCACAGAATGGCCTGAACAATCCATGCTGCGATAGTTCTGGAAGAAGCACACAATCATCTGTTTTTCCCATGGAAGAGAACGAACAGATGCTCAGACTGGTGAAAAGGAGCCGTGGCTTCTAAATACTGTTTCAGAACTTCTCCAACATCTAGAGGGTGAATACTAGAATCCTCAGCTGACCTGAACAATGGAAGAGCAATCTCCTGATTCTTGTGAAAGACAGATGATACTTTGTGGTTTGAACCCAGCATAGAAATCAAGACTACCCGATCAGGATTTTTCTTTTTAGGAATGTTTGTATCCTAGAGAGCCAATTTTGGAGATTCTCTTAAAATAAGAGATAACAGCACAGAGTCCTCGCATGTTCCAGGTGATTATCTTAAGTGAGGCCATAGGGTGTCTTGGGAGGTTTGGGGTATGCAGTCGGATCCAACAGGGGAGGCACCCAGCAGCGTGGAGAGGCAATGAACATACCGTGAACAGCAAAATTACATATTTCGAGAGAAACATTACACATGAGTGTGTAGCAAATCTGTGCAAGCAAGTGGAGGGGTACAGGATATCAGCACAACCGGTTGCACAGAGAGCCACCCTCGGTGTTGCGAAACAAACATGGTGCAATATGAAATATGTTCTAAGAAGCAAATACATACAGTAATTCAAATGTGAGCAGCAGATCAAGTAAAACACGCAAACTTTGCCAACACTGGACCAGCACGGCATTATATTCAAACAACCACCCGCCGCAGCCGTGGGGGTGGTGGCTGGCCAGGGAACCAGAGCTTGAAAAAATGTTAGTGAACGCCAGGTCAGAAGAACGGTGGGGGGGGTTTCACAGTTACGGGTGCGACCATGGCGGGTTGTGGGGGTGACAACAGTGAAACTGTAGATCACACACCTGAGAGGGGTGGAGAGTGTGCAGTTTGGTCTGAGTAATTGCCCATAGGGTGTCCGAGAACAAGCTGAAAATAATGGACAGAGGGGGAAGAAACGAAATGCCAGGTAGCGGGGAGGAAGAAGTGGGATATCCGGCACATTTGCACATTCTTGTAGGCCAGGAGGTAGCCTGTCCATGGGTAGGCACTAAGGATGGGAGAGAGGAGGGAGAATAAGGGAGGGGGAGCCAGTATCTGTAAACTCACGGTTCAGGTAAGGATGAGCAGTCCATGTCCAAAGCGGTTAGTACACATCCAGGGATCTGCAGGCAGTCTTAGACTTAGCACGACTGCTCAGATGCCACCCCCTTCACCTACCACTAGATTCAGCAGGTTCATCTCAGAGTTCGCCATGACAGATTCCTGGAGGCACAAATACCCAACCAAGATAGCCTATTCATGCTTCACCCCCTCACAGCCAGCTATGTCCCGTATTGATATGATATTGATCTCCCCCACCCTGCTGCCTCGGATCACTCCCCATACTGGATTATTCTACGCCTCCCCGAGGCTCCCCCCCCCCCCCTGTATTTGGCGGCTGAATCCATTTTGGCTTCTGCCAGACCTGGACGCCACCCAAAGGGAGTGGACACACTTCTTTTGCATCAATTTGGGCTCGGCACCCACTGGTCTGGTCTGGGAGACTTTCAAACTACATGCCCGACTGGTCCTATCAACGCATATAAATAGACATAAAGCCACGTCCAAGCTCACACTTCAACTAGCAGATCCTTCGCCAGCCAATGCCTCTCTGGTCCGCTCAATCTAGATTGACTGATCAACTGCATTTCAAAAAGGCGAAACAGGGTATCTTTTTCAGTAAGCAATGCATATTTGAACATGACGAATGAGCGGGCAAACTGCTAGCCTACATGGCCCATCTTGACCACAGCCCCCCAGTTGTGGTCCAGCTCCAGACTTCCTCTGGTGCTGTGATTTCGGACCCCAACTCGGTGGCAGATGAGTTTAAACAATTCTACTCCACTCTCTATAAATCCACAGCATGCCACACCCAAACTGAACTATCCCAATTCCTCCAAGCTATTGATTTTCCCAGTCTTATCCGCTCCCAAAAGACCCAACTAGATTTGCCTATCACTTCGGAATGCATCGCCTTGGAGTTAGCACAACTCCCACCCTCTAAGGCACCTGGATCCGATGGCCTCCCTCTAGAATTTTACACACAATTTTAGGAAACCCTCATCCCCACATTGCAAGCTCTTTACACTCAAATTTTTTACTCTGAGTCTCTCCCATCATCTATGAGACAAGCTTTCATTGTTCTCATACCTAAACCTGGCAAGGACCCCCTCTAGATGTAAAAATCCCAGCCAAAATCCTTGCCCTACGACTCAATAAAGTTATACTCAATGTAATTCATCCCGACCAGACCATGTTCATGCCAAATAAAAATACTGCATTTAACCTTCGTAAGCTCTTTACGAACCTGCAGACCACACATGACAATACTGGATCCAGGGTGGTGGTGAGTCTGGACGCCACTAAGACGTTCAATTCTGTGGAATGGAGCTACCTCTGGGAATGTCTCTGCAGATTTGGCTTCAGCCCCAAAACGGCTACAGCTTCTTTACCAGGCCCCCACCACCTGGATCCAGGTCAATGGCAGCATCTCTGAACCATTTTCACTGTCCAGAGGCACTCGTCAGGGGTGCCCCATCAACCCCATTACTATATGCCCTTGCTGTGAAGCCTCTGGCCATTGCCATCAGGGCACATCCCCTTATCAAAGGTCTCCGCATGAGCCAGATGACTGAGACCCTCAGTCTATATGCAGATGACATGCTCCTTTATTTGGAAGATTCAGGCCCCTCACTAGAGGCAGCTCTGCAGTTGATAAAGCAGTTTGGGGAATACTCCAGCCTACAAATCAATTGGTTCAAGTCCCAAATCCTCCCACTAGACCTGGATGACCCGTCCACTGCCCAGGCAGCACTCCCTCTTGTTAGAGCAAGCCAAATCAAATATTCAGGTGTGCAGTGCTCGAAGGCCCCGGCAGAGTATATAGGCTTGAACCTAGAACCCCTATTTGCCTTCCTTAAAGCAAAGACACAAGTATGGTCCTGACTCCCCCTTGGAGTCATGGGATGCATAAATTTAGTCAAGATGATTCTGCTTCCCAAGATGCTTTATCTGTTCTGGCATGCCCCCTTCTACATTCCCCTCCGAATTTTCAAATCTATGGAAGCTATCCTCAACACCTTTGTGGGGGGCTCATCCCGACACAAGCTCTCCTGGCGAACTCTGAAGTGCCCCGTTCATCTAGGGGGCACTGCCCTCCCTGACCTAACCCAATATTATATTGCCTTCCAATTATCGCATTTATATTACTACAACCAAATAGATAGGGACCGCTACCTAGCCCTAGTTTGTTCCCCCTGCATAGGCTCGGTTGCCCACACGCTCCAGATTCTGCTCCATGGCAGCCATGGGCTCTCAGACATCAGAAACAACATGTTGTCTCACCACTGTAAAATCCGGCAGCACGCCATGAACACAACTAAAGCCCCTACATTTCATGCTTACACACCTCTTTGAGACAATTCTCAGCTCCCTGAACTATGCACAGTCCCTGACCAAAACTTCTGGATAATCAAAGGAATTATTGTTCTCTCACACGTTCTAAGCAATGGGACAGTCAGATTGTTCCAGGCCGTCAAAAACTAATTTGGCCTTTCCAACTGAATGCTCTTCCGCTACCTCCAGCTTCGTCATGCCCTCAGCTCCCAATTTGGAGTGTCTACCCCCAGGCTTGAGTCGCTGCCACCCATGTGTGTGATCCACGGCCAGGACCCCAAAGGTCTGATATCCTTCTTCTACAATCACCTTATGTGCCTGCGGCCACCGGCTGCAGTCCAAGTGGGAGCCGGATCTGGGGGCGGTGGATGATGAGGTCTGGGAGGATGCACTGGCCACATCCTAAGATAGTATCTCCTAAACTGTCAGACAGACTCACACACTTGTACATTCTGCACAGGTCCTACCTCACCCTGACTCGCCTATCTAGGTTCAGACCTGACCATAACCCAGCATGTCCCAAATGTGGGGATCCCCAGGGCACATTCTATCATCTGCTATGTGCTTGCCCAAGACTCCAGGAATACTGGTCCCAGGTGATCAGGTTCCTCCAAGACCACATGGGCTCTCCGATATCTCTATGTCCCCACCAGTGTTTACTCTGCATCCTCTCTATCCCCGAAGAAGAGAAATACCTCAATATATTCTTCCTGGAATCTCTATTTCTTGCCAGGGTATAAATTGCTTGCACCTGGATTAAAGCAACTTCCTCCACCATTCAACAATGGATGGGAGTGGTGAACTTTACTCTCCCCTATAAAAAGGTGTTGTATTTACACAGAGGCTGCCCAGCCAAATACAACAAAATTTAGGACAAATGACTAGAGGACGCATCCACTTGCACAGACTAGGATTATCTCCCAGGTGTGTTAACAACTCGAACACTTGTGTGTTGTACCTCAGCCTCAAAACCCTTCAGAAATTATGTATATAGATATGTTTTAAAGCTCCTGCATTTTACATGTATCTGTGGGTGAATACTGTGAGTCATCCTTTCGGATGGACTCACTAATCCTCTTGCTCGGGTCCTTGGACATGCTCTAATATATGTGATAAGATATGTACACCGCTTACTCATGGTTTATTTCAAATGTGATATCCTTTTGTTTAGTGCCTGTTGCACTTGGTACTTGATTGTATATCCCTATTTTTCAATGCTCAATAAACGTTTTCTTGATTAAAAAAAAAACGTGACTAGGGCAATCTATGAGAAAGTGAGGAAAATGTTTGTCTCCTGGAACAAAAACAAACCAATTCCCAACAGAGGGATAATCACAACAATTCTGGACTTCCTGCAAGATAGAGTAGACAAAAACATCTCCCAAGGCACGCTGAAGGTACAAGTGGCAGCGCTGTCTCCTCATTCATGGACATCAGACTCGCAGGGGATCCACAGTTAAAGCGATTCCTAATATGACTTAAAAGAGCTAGACTGGCTAAAATTAATAGAACCCCAACTTGGGACATGTCCACGGTGCTTAGAAGGTTTCTCTCTCCTCCATTTGAACCAATGGAAGATCAGACAAAAACCTGACACTAAAATCGGCACTTCTTGTGGCCCTAGTATCAGCCAGAAGAGTGAGCGAAATCCAAGCCCTGTCTATGATGGAACCATTCTTGCTGAGTGTTCAGTGTGCTCCTGTTCCTTTAAGGGGGCTTGGGTAGTCTCCAGGCTCACCTGTCCCACATCTATCCATTCCATGCATGTGCTTCCACTGTGGAGACACTTATAAATTTGTAGTATTAGGACTGCAAGCAACACAGGGTGCCGTGACAAGGCCTTGCAGCTTTCACATGCATTTGCAAATGTGTGCTAACTAAACCCCTGCTTTTAACAGACGGTTAGACAGGTTAATTTAGTTGGTCAGCAGACTGGTTGGTGAGTTGAGATATGGAATCCAGGCAGGATCAAAGCACACACAACCAGAGCCTGGGCAACCTCGGTCGCAGAGAAAGCATGGACAACTCTGGAGCAGATCTGCAGGGCAGCAACATGGTCGAGCTTCAGTACCTTTGCAAGGCACTATTGTATAGACCAGCTGTCAGGAATCCGTCCGTCCCATTCGACCGGCTCTCCGTGCGCGCACACGCGTTCGTGTTGCGGGTCGTCGTAGGCACGAGCGCCTTCCGACGCGCGCGGGTGCACGACGATCGTATGTACGCGCAGCGCACGCACGCACGAGCGTACGTTAGCTCGATCGGCGCCAGTGACCCTTTTTAAGGGCACAGTTGTTGTGGTTCTGTGCTGTCTCGTCTGCAGCTAGTGCCTGAAGTTACCTGATACCTGCCTGCTACTCATCTGATACCCGACCCGGCTCCGTTTGACCTTGCTGACCTCTCCTGCTCCGACCCCGGCTTGTTTGACCCTTCTTGGACTGTTTTCCTGTTGCCAGACCTCCTGCTTGTACCTGACACCTCTGCTTGATTCCTGCCTGTTCCTGAGTCGGCTACCTCCTCGTCCAGCGGACCTCCTCCATCCAGGATCCACAGTCAGCAGCCTTCTCCTTGTTTCTTCCATACTACTGGGAGTTCCTGCTCCAAGGATCCTCATCTACCCAGCACCGGTTGCTGCACCCGGCCGGACTCTTCTACCCCGCTGCGCTCCTGTCTCCCTGTCCCCATTCCAGAGAGACCGGAACCAGAGCCGTAGGAGAGGTCCCCTTCCACCAAGTCAGACTCAATACTAGACGTTCCTAACAGTACGAGACAGCCATGTCTGAGTCTGCGGAAGGGACCTCCGCCATGAAGGAGATTTGCTCCCACCTTGCGGCCCTCACCCAGGCCGTGAAATCCCTTCAAGATGGCTACTCCAGGTTGGAGGAACGTGTCCAGCACCTCTCTACTCCGGGATCATCTGACGCCATACCTCAGCCTCCTCCTGTCCAGCCAGCTGCACATTCAACAGTCATGATGCTCCCACCTGAGCCTAGGGTTCCCACTCCTGAGAGATTTTCTGGGGACCGCTCCAAGTTCCGGGCTTTTCGCAACGCTTGCCAGCTTTACTTTGCCCTCCAGCCCAGGACTTTCTCTCTGGAGGCCACCAAGGTGGGGTTTGTCATTTCTCTCCTGCAAGGAGAGCCTCAGTCCTGGGCCCACCATCTCTTGGAGAATGACAGCCCCCTTACACAGACTCTCGCCACCTTCTTCGAGGGGATGGCGCAACTTTACGATGACCCCCAACGGGCTACCACCGCAGAGTCTGCATTAACTGCGCTCCAGCAAGGCCGCAGGACGGCTGAGGACTACGTCTCTGACTTTAGACGTTGGAGCGCAGATACCCTGTGGAATGAGGCGGCCCTTAGACACCAATTCCGTATGGGCCTGTCTGAAAGCCTCAAGGATGAGTTAGCTCGTGTCTCCACTCCTGACGCTTTGGAGGACTTAATTGCTCTGGCCATCCAAATAGACCGCAGACTTCGCGAGCGTAGGGCCGAACGCTCTTCCCAACCACTGAGACCTGCCTGGATGACGGCTAGGACCTCGTCTCCTACACCTTTCTTCTCTCCGCCTCCTCAAAGAGGACCAACCAGTGTGCCTCCTGCTCCTGAGGAACCGATGCAACTTGGACTACTCCGACCCTCTCTGCTTCCTGAAGAGCGAGCCCGCCGCCGTCAAATGAACTTGTGTCTATACTGTGGCGGCCCCGGACACTATGTGGCCAACTGTCCTGTAAAGCCACGTAAGTGCCTCTCACCTGTGTCTCACAGTTCCTTTAACCCACCTTCCAACCCTCTCCATGTTGTCCTTCTGCTCTCGTTTCAGCTGCCGGGAAGAACCATACACGTTAATGCCATTCTCGACTCCGGAGCCTGCGGCTGCTTCATCGACTCCGCCTTCACCGACCTGCATTCGATTCCACTACAGAAAAAGACTCATGGACTTGCTATCTTTTTGGCCGATGGTTCTCAGATTAAGTCCGGCCGAGTCACCCAGGAGACCCTTCCACTATCCGCCTCTACTCCCTGCCAACATTCTGAACTATTAACCCTGGATGTCATCTCATCCCCACTTTTCCCTGTGATTCTGGGCATCCCGTGGCTGCAGGCCCACAATCCCTCCATTGACTGGACTACAAGGGAGGTGAAGTTCCTCTCCCCTTACTGCCGGGACCACTGCTTGCCTGGGGCTTCCATACACTCCAGAACACTCCTCTGCCTAGACCCAGACTTGGACTTATGCCAATCTGTCCCCGAACCTTACCATGAGTTTCTGGACGTTTTCAGTAAACGGGGGGCTGACTCCTTACCCCCACATCGTCCCTATGACTGCCCCATTGAGCTCCTTCCTGGGGCTGAGATCCCGTTTGGACGTGTCTACCCTTTATCCGAAAAGGAACAAGAGGCCCTGAAGGCTTACATTTCCGAGAATCTCCAAAAGGGGTTCATTCGTCATTCCACATCCCCTGCCGGGGCTGGAATATTCTTTGTTACCAAAAAAGATCAATCTCTTCGACCCTGTGTGGACTATCGGGAATTGAACAAGGTTACGATCAAAAATCGCTACCCCCTACCCCTGATTCCTGAGCTCTTCCAGAAGCTGAGGTCAGCTACCATCTTCTCTAAATTGGACTTAAGAGGTGCCTATAACTTGGTCCGCATACGAGCAGGCGACGAATGGAAGACCGCATTCCGAACTCGTTTTGGGCACTACGAGTATCTGGTAATGCCTTTCGGGTTGTGTAATGCCCCAGCCACCTTCCAACATTTAATTAATGATGTCTTCCGTGATTTCTTGGATATCTTTGTCATCGTATACCTTGATGACATTCTGATCTTCTCCAGGTCCCTGGAGCAGCACCGGGGGCACGTCGGCAGAGTTCTGCTTCGGCTCCGGGAACATGGACTCTATGCTAAAGCCGAGAAGTGCAAATTTGAACAGCAGGAGATCCAATTCCTCGGCCTCGAAATCTCCCCAGCAGGCATCAGGATGGACCCGCAAAAGGTCGCTGCTGTCCTTGAATGGCCAGCCCCTACTGACAAGAAAGGCATCCAGCGCTTTGTGGGCTTCGCTAATTTTTATAGAAAATTCATTAGAGGGTTCTCTGCCATTATTTCCCCCATCACCCAGCTTACCAAGCAAAATACACGCTTTCTTTGGGGTCCTGAAGCTCAGGCTGCCTTCAAGAGACTTAAGGACCTGTTCACCTCCGCTCCTATCCTCAGACACCCGGATCCATCCAGACCTTACATTCTAGAAGTTGACGCCTCTGAGATAGCAGTAGGGGCGGTAGTCTCCCAGCGCCTTGGCGTGGACGACCTGATGCACCCCGTAGGGTTCTTTTCCCGAAAACTCTCTCCAGCGGAAAGGAATTATGATGTAGGCGACCGGGAATTACTTGCCATTAAGTCCGCTTTGGAGGAATGGAGATATTTACTCGAAGGGGCGGTACACCCCGTGCTCATCTACACGGACCACAAGAACCTCGAGTACCTCCGCTCCGCAAAACGCCTGAAACCTCGGCAAGCTCGCTGGGCCCTCTTTTTCTCCCGGTTCTGTTTTCATATAACTTATCGTCCCGGATCTAAGAACGTTAAGCCTGATGCACTTTCCCGTATGTTTGACAGCCCTAAGGACACCACACCCCCGGATACCATCCTCCCTGCTAATACTTTTCTTCTCATCCAGCCAGATCTAGTAACTCTGCTCAAGAATGCCTCCTCCTCTTCTTCCGGTCCCCCGGGAATCTCGCTAGCATCCAGGGAGGGTCTGCTTTGGAAGGACAACTTGATCTTCGTCCCTGAAGACGTGAGGATTAAGGTCTTGGGTCTCTGTCATGACCACCCGCTCGCTGGGCACTTTGGTGTCCGCAAGACTTTAGAACTAGTACAGCGTTCCTTCTGGTGGCCAGGCGTGAGGGAATTTTGCAAGCAATATGTAAACACCTGCCCCGTATGCAGCCAGAATAAGGTTCCCAGAAATCGGGCTTGGGGGCTGCTTAAACCTCTTCCCGCACCCGACCGCCCTTGGCAGATGATCACGATGGACTTCATTGTGGAACTTCCCCCTTCTGAAAACTGCACTGCCATATTTGTAGTTTGTGATCGTCTGACCAAGATGGCCCACTTCCTACCCTTAGCGGGAACCCCCTCTGCAACCGAGACTGCCCATGTCTTTATTAAAGAAATAATCAGGCTCCACGGGGTACCCATCAATATTGTGTCCGATAGAGGGGTCCAGTTCACCTCCCGCTTCTGGCGAGCCCTTTGCGAATCTTTAAGAATTGAACTGGCTCTGTCCTCCGCCTACCACCCACAGACCAACGGGCAAACGGAGCGCACCAATCAGACCCTCGAGCAATATCTTAGATGCTTCTCTTCTTTTGTCCAGGACGATTGGGTTCCCCTGTTACCTCTGGCGGAATTCGCCTATAACAATGCCAGCCATGCCACCACTGGGCAGTCCCCGTTTTTTGCCAACTACGGTTTTAATTTGTCTTTTCTTCCCGATGTTCCTACAGAATCCCAGGTTCCAGCGATCCAGGATAGGATATCCTTCCTGCAACAGAACAATCGGACGCTTCAGGAGGTCATAACCAAAGCTCAGGCTGACAGTAAGAGGAGCTTCGATCGAGGAAGAAGGGGAGAACTAATCCTTCAAGTCGGGGACCAGGTATGGCTGTCTTCCTCTAATTTAAAGTTAGCATGCCCTTCCAGGAAGTTGGCACCCAAGTTTCTGGGTCCATTTCCCGTTAAGAGAAAGATCAATGAGGTGTCTTATGAACTGCTCCTGCCTGATTCCATGAGAATTCACCCAGTTTTTCACGTAGCTCTTCTTAAGCCTGCTGTACCTGATCCCTTCCCTGGTAGAGAAACAAGACCACCTGACCCTGTGCTAGTTGATGGCAATGAAGAATTTGAAGTTGAGGCCGTTCTGGATTTCAGAAGACGACGGGGACAAGGTCAGTTTCTTATTAAATGGAGGGGCTATGGCCCAGAGAGTAATTCTTGGGAACCTGCTTCTAATGTACATGCCAATAGACTGATCCAGGCTTTCTTTGCTGCTCACCCGGAGAAGAAAGCCTCTAGGGGCACCCGGAGGTTGCCCCTTGTGGGGGGGCAATGTCAGGAATCCGTCCGTCCCATTCGACCGGCTCTCCGTGCGCGCACACGCGTTCGTGTTGCGGGTCGTCGTAGGCACGAGCGCCTTCCGACGCGCGCGGGTGCACGACGATCGTATGTACGCGCAGCGCACGCACGCACGAGCGTACGTTAGCTCGATCGGCGCCAGTGACCCTTTTTAAGGGCACAGTTGTTGTGGTTCTGTGCTGTCTCGTCTGCAGCTAGTGCCTGAAGTTACCTGATACCTGCCTGCTACTCATCTGATACCCGACCCGGCTCCGTTTGACCTTGCTGACCTCTCCTGCTCCGACCCCGGCTTGTTTGACCCTTCTTGGACTGTTTTCCTGTTGCCAGACCTCCTGCTTGTACCTGACACCTCTGCTTGATTCCTGCCTGTTCCTGAGTCGGCTACCTCCTCGTCCAGCGGACCTCCTCCATCCAGGATCCACAGTCAGCAGCCTTCTCCTTGTTTCTTCCATACTACTGGGAGTTCCTGCTCCAAGGATCCTCATCTACCCAGCACCGGTTGCTGCACCCGGCCGGACTCTTCTACCCCGCTGCGCTCCTGTCTCCCTGTCCCCATTCCAGAGAGACCGGAACCAGAGCCGTAGGAGAGGTCCCCTTCCACCAAGTCAGACTCAATACTAGATGTTCCTAACACCAGCTGTCTGACCAAGACCAGGTATTTGGTCGCAAGGTGTTCTAGTCTCTACTCCCACCCTACTAAGTATTGCTAGATACATCCTCTCGGATGCTACCCTTGAAGATGATTCGAGAAAATAGAGTTAGGTATCTGGTAAGTCTTTTTCTAAGAAGTCTTCCAGGGCAGCACTAGTTCCCACCCTTAAAACGACAAATACCAGGTACAATGGGGAGCTTTACGCTTACTGAGATTTCCTTTAGTGCTTTAATACAACTGAGGCATGCAGGTAAGACTGTGAAATTTTTAATGGTGGACTAATGTGTTTCCTGTTCCAGGGAAGAGGAGCCTATCTCTCGGATGCAGCCCTGAAAGACTTTGCAGAAAAAGAGTTACCGGGTGCCTATTTTTATTTTATTTTTTTTACATACTGTGACCAGTGCAGTACAGTGTCATCATATTCACATCTATCATCTATACATGTTGCTTTTGAGTATTTCTGCAGTACTTTTTGCGATGCTTGCCGTGTTTTTGTACATGAATTTTTACCGCGATTTGCGGTTTTTGTTTACACTGTATCTAGCTGGTTACTAAGGAGAGGGTTCTTCTTCCTCTGATGCTACCACTGCTCCTGCCAACGATCCTCCTCCGATGTTGTGTCCCGCTAATCTGTTGGCGCCGATGTCCTGCATTCCTTAAATAACGAGGGGGCGTGGCAGTCGGATTACGTCACCCAGAGGCCACACCTTGTAACGTCACCGCCCGAGGCATGATGGGTCCGTGACATCACAAGGGCGTGGCCTCCGGGTGATGTAATCCGATTGCCACGCCCCCTCGTTATTAAAGGAATGCAGGACATCGGCGCCGACAGATCAGCGGGACGCATCATCGGGTGAGGATCGTCGGCGGGAGCAGCAGCAGCGGCGGCAGCATCAGAGAAGAAGAACACCGGAGACAGAAGAGCAGAAGAAGGAGAAGACCAGAGGATGAAGATGAGGGAGAAGATGGAGGAAGAAGCAGCGAAGATTTTCAATAAAAGACTTGTTGAAAACTGTCTACTGTGTTTTTTAACACTACACTACACTACACTACTTTTTTTTTCCAGGTGAATGGGTAGGGGTACGATGTACCCCATACTCACATATGGTGGGGGCCCCCTTAAAAATGCATGCACAGTGTTTTCCATGTATTCCATTGGATCTAGTTCACACCAATGCAGTCAGTTTCCGGTGCAGAAAAAAAGTGTACTGCATTTTTTCTGCATAGAACTGTACTGGAACCTAGCAAATTGTATCAAAAACACACTGGAACTGCATTGGAACTGCATGTGGTGTGAACTGTAAGCAAAAAATGAACCGGAGCATATGAGTTCATTTTTGTGGTGTAAATTGACCCTAAAAATGCATGCCCAGTGTTTTCCATGTATACCAATTGCTCTAGTTTACCCCAGTGCAGTCAGCTCCAGTCAGTTTCCAGTGCAGAAACTGACTGGAACTGATTGCATTAGTGTGAATTAGAGCAATTGGAATACATGGAAAACACTGTGCATGCACATTTAGTACAGAAAAAAGGGCACAGAACTGCATCTAGTGTGAACTGGCTCTTAGCCTAGGTTCACACTGAGCTGCAGGAATGAAGCGGAAACTCGCACGATTTCACTCCCGCATGTCAGTCCCAATTTCGGCCGCAATTTCAGAGACATCTGTGCAGATGTTTCTGCACATATATCAATGTAAATCGCAGCCAGAAACTACTTTTTGAAATCGGTGCAGCACTGCAGATGCGCCGCGGGCTGAATAGGACAGGGCTAAAAGGAATAAAACTGTTTGCTGTAACTGCTTACAAAGTATTAGCTAGAGTTGCAAGTATATTTATCACTCCCCTCCCCCAAGACTGACAATCATGCAGTCTAAAGGTGTCTTGTTTGCTCCTTCAGCCAGTGTAGTTACTGATCAGATCACCAAGTTAAAACAGAGGAGAAAAAAATCTAATGATTGGTAAACTGTAATAGATTCCTTTTTTGTTTTAATATCACTTTAAAGTATACCTTAATGCAGTTGTTAACCCACTTCTACTAAATTGTCTTATTCCCTCTGTACCATAATAAGATGTGTCCCTGTGCCTATGTAATGTAAAAAATCTGCCGATCTGTACTGATACAAACTCCGCTCTGAGCACTCAGCTGATTCCCCTCTCTTGTCTCCATACCCAGCATAGAAGAACATCTGATCGCCTCCACCACTCCGGTAAGCGGCGGAGGGCACCAGAGCGTGGCGTGAGGGGGGCCCCCTCTCCCGCTGTCTGATAAAGGTGATCTCATGGTGAATCCACCGCAGAGACCACTATTATCGGAAACTGGACCTTCTGGCCGGAAAAGAGGATACTGGGGTTATGGCAGCTAGCTGCTGCCATAACAACGATATTCTTCTTCAAACTTAGGACGTATTTCGGTGTGCGGCGGTCTGGAAGTGGTTAAACAGGTACAGATTGGTGGATTTTTTACATTACACAGGCAAAGGGACACATGTTATTATGGTACAGAGGAGATAAGACAATGTAATAGCAGGTATGAGAGCAGCAGGAGTGGAGGGGGGGGGGGCACTGGTAGGAACAGGGAGGGGAGGGGGGAGGAGGACAGGACAGAGACACAGGGAGAGCTGCGGATAGCAGGCTGCGGATGATGAAATCACGCAAACTGACCACAGTGTCAGGGTTTAGCAGCCGTGATAATCGTGGTCAGTTTGCAGAGGGGAGGGTATAGTCAGGCAGGATCAGCCAGGTTTTTTAGGGTATACAGGGGGCCAAATTACACAGCACAAGCATTGTGCTGTATAACATGCTTTAAAGTGGTTGTAAACCCAGAGACATTTTTACATATAGGTAAGCCTATAATAAGGCTTATATATACTGAAAATATCTCCTAAACGTGTGCCGTTTAGGAGATATTTACCTTGTAGTGCACCGATGATATCATCGGCGGATGAGCAGTGTAGAAATGGCACTCTGGGAGGAATAGGGGTGAAGATGGATGCTTCCACCAGCAGGGACATTGTGTGCTTTGTTTGCAGGTAAGTGCCACATAATAGGCTAGTATGCGATGCATACTAGCCCATTATGCTTTTACTTTGCAGGGGAATAGAGAGGAAGAAAAACCCTCTCTATTTGTCCTGTTTACCATTATCACAGAGATTAAGGCCTCATGTACAAAGTGCACTAGATTTTCTCCTATGAATGCTTTTTACTCCTGGTAGGAAAAAGCTGTGTGTAAAAACACGCCCAAAGCCACATAGAGCACAAGCGTTTAGGCATGTCAGGCATTTGAGGGTTAATGGATTCCATTGACTAGAATATTGATTTATTCTGGCCTTTGGAATGAATGAAGTAATGCATTTAAATTCGTTAAGTGTCTTCTGCTCAAAAGCTTCTCTCCTGAACATGCTAGTGATGGTTTTTTTTCAGCCTGTAAATATTCCTGTCCCGTGTTAATGTGCACCAATTAAGCATCACAGTGCTTATTTTTTTTTTTTTTTTTACGTTTTTCTAATTTCCTTTATTCAAATCTATGCATGAGAGCACATTACAACACATTGCTGTATTGCAAAATGTATGTCTGCATTATTTAATCGCAATACACACCAATTCAGCACATACACAGCGCTGTGGATTGCGTGCTATAACTAAAGATATGTACAACAAAAAAATTTGTTTCATTTAGTCTCGGATTCATTTGTTAAGTAAATCATTTTGCTTCATCATAGTCATTATGTTAGAATGATTGGTTTTTGGAAATTCTTTTGTTTATTCAGATTTGTTTTATATATTCGTTCCAAATCGATTTGTATTTTAAGAAGGTATTTCGGAAAAATGGCTATATTTGTTTTAAAGTGTTAATACATTATTTTAGGAGATTACATATGCACTCTTGAGTCATCCCTACTAGTCCATTCCACAAAGGGAAATGGAATGAGCTGATTGTATGATATCGATTTGGGTTGCATGCATCAGAAATTAATGAATGAAACAACATTAACTTCTGATTCATTCGTTATTTTATGGTTCAGAGATTCGGATGGATCCAACACAATAAGTAGGGATCATCTTATTTCACTTTTATACCTTACTGTATTTATTGCAATATGTTTGCATTTCATATGTAGTGCATTTTTTATAATATTGAGAAATGTTTATGCAAAAAGAATCGGCTAATTATCTGAGAGTGAGACCCCATTCACACCTGAGCGTTTTGTAGCTTGACGCCTGAAGCTACAAAACGCTGGAGGGGAAAAAATCCATTATTCTCAATGGAGATGGTTCACATCTCCACTCCAAGTCGCCTGAAGCCCTACGCCTGAAGCTCAAACAAGTTCCGGACCCTTTTTTGGCGCGCGAATCGGGCTGATTTGGGCGTTTTTCTTCTTTTAACATTGGTGACCTTTTGCCCTGCACAAATTCGCGACAAAACACGGCAAAAAACGCAGCGAATCGCGGTAAAAAACGCTGCAAATCGCAGTAAAAACGCTGCGAATAGTGGTAAAAAATGCTGCAAATCGCGGTAAAAAAACGCCGCAAAAAACGCTTGAAAAGCTACGCTCAGGTGTGAATGCAGCCTCAAGAGGAAGTGGAGAAGTCCTCGAAACGTGCCCTGCAACCCCACTTTTATAAAAGAGCTGTCTTTGGGATTGAGTGAGTCTTCATAGTTAGTAAGGTTGAATAAAGACACCAGTCCATCCAGTTCAACCTGAGTGAGTGTCTTCAATTGTCCCTGTACATTGCACACTCACATCGGTCCTTACCCTCGAGGAGCCCACAATCCAAGGTCCCCATTTATACATATACTAGGGCCAGTTTTTTTGGACAGAAGCCAATTAACCTACCTGCATATCTTTGGACCGTGGGAGGAAACCCACACAGGCACAGGGAGAACATGCAAACTCCAGGCAGGTAGTGTCGTGGTTGGGATTAGAACCAGCAACCCTTCTTACTGCTAGGTGAGAGTGCTAACTACTACACCACTGTGTCGCCTGAGTCAAGCAGAAGCAAAAGATTTCTGGCATCCAACCCATCCCTTTACCTGTCAGCTGACTACATGATGATCCGGATGCTGTGGCTGCTCATCCATCCTTTCCTTGTGACTGTGTTGTGTGCTTAGTGGGCTCTTTCTCATGGACTATATGCGCTCTTTCACATTTTATTTTGTGAGTATGTAACATGTTATTTTTAATAAAGCCCTTTGATCCTTTAAAAAGAGAAGTATGGGTTGTTGTTTTTT
The DNA here is from genome assembly GCF_037356315.1 of Lithobates pipiens. Taxonomy (NCBI): domain Eukaryota; kingdom Metazoa; phylum Chordata; class Amphibia; order Anura; family Ranidae; genus Lithobates; species Lithobates pipiens. Next base: position 180,169,759 of record NW_027507718.1, read on the forward strand.
TTCCCATATTCATATTTACCTAAGTGGATGCTGCATCTGTCCCCTGGCGCCTCTACACTGTGAACCAAGCGATCGAACACCGCCGAAAGCTCGGTTCAGAACTCCCAGATCTCCCTCCTCACTCACTGGAGAGGGAGTCCAGTGTAAGTTCACCTTACAGATTTTCTGTAAAGGCGAACTTACACTTTAAGTTATTAGGTTGAATTAATTTACTTATTCCCTGCGCTCATACAAATTAAACGAAACGTCTCTGAAGTACAACCCAAATACAAAAAGAATCTTATTAGAATAATCATGCTACTAAAATTAAAGCAAATGGATCCAAATCAATTTGGATCATTCCTTATGTTGTTACGTTATTTTGGATGCTTCAAACATTAAGGCTACTTTCACACTGAGTGCCTGTGCCGTTAGCTCTCATTTTTGCGCTGCCTATTCATTGCAATGGGCAGGGCATTTTGGGAGCACTATTTGCAGTGCCCCCAAACCACCCCAAAGATGCTGCTTGCAGGACTTTTCATAACATCCTGCAAGCGCACCGCCCCTGTGTGAAAAGACACACTGCAATGAATGGGAGGTGGTTTTCGGAGGCTATTTCTAGGGCTAAAACGCCTGAAAACTGCCTCAGTGTGAAAGTAGCCTTACAAAGGGCCCAAACTATCGCATCATGTAATCCGAATGAAACAAATGAATACAAATTTATTTGTTTTTTTGTTATAATTCATTTTGGATTCATTGAAATTTGTTACTATTGTGATTCAGAAATTCGGATACATCTGAATCTCCCAATAACTAAAATGTTGTCCGAATTTCAATTTATAACGAAACGAGCAGCACATGTCTAACCATAACCCTTAGGTGTAAAGTAAGCCTTCAGATTTTTAACGTAAACTGCTTCTTTACAGTTTTGCATAATTTTCATTTTGACCATTTAAAAAAAAAAAGGAAAATTTTAAATTTACAGCCAATTGTTATTTATAAACTCAAAGAATTTAGTCAAATATAAGATTTTGTTGTGGCAAACATTTGTGCAACTATCATGGGATCTATAAAATCAGTAGCACTAGTCCCATACCATCTAGCTGTCGTTTTTTTTTGGGCACAGATTCCAGAGTTTAGTTCCTCTTTAAGGTTAAAGGAGAAGTTCGTTTGGCTGTACTTCTCCTATGGATCACAGGAGTGCAGTTTGTTTTGCTGTCCTGTAACCCATTTTCAGCAGAGAGCAGGCTGAAGTCCGCTCTCTGCTGACATCACAGAGCCGGTCCAGGCTCGGCGTCATCATGACCATGGAGTTGGGATCCACCCAGATGCCTGGACCAGCACCCGGCTCAGCCTTATGCAACAAGCTGCTGAGAGCCTGAGACAGACGCTCCTGCCCCCTCCACATCTCAGCACTCCAATGAGCGAAGAGGGGGCAGATCGGAGAGCTGGGAACTAAGAGTCAGCAGTTCTCCGCTCAGAAAGCTGTGAGAACCGAGCGATAGGCGGTGTTCGATTGCTTGGTTCTCAGTGTTAGAGGTGCTGGGGGACAGATGCAGCATCGGACCAATGCTGCTTCTACCTAGGTAAGTATTAATCAAAAAAATAAAATAAAAAAATACCCATACTTCTCTTTTGACCACCTCAATACAGTGCACTTACACTCCCTTCCTGCCCAGACCAATTTTCAGCTTTCAGCACTTTCACAGTTTGAATGACAATTGCTCAGTCACGCAACACTGTATCCATATGAAACTTGTGTCCTTTTTTTCACACAAATAGAGCTTTTTTTTGGTGGTATTTAATCACTAGTGGATTTTTTATTTTTTTTGTGCTATAAATAAAGACCGTAAATTTTGTGAAAAAAAATGCCTTTTTCTTTGATTCTGTCATAAACTTTTGCTAATTAGTAATTTTTCTTCATAATTTTTGGCCAAAATTTATACTGCTACATATCTTTGGTAAAAATAATCCAAATTAATGTATATTATTTGGTCTTTGTGAAAGTTATAGAGTCTACAAACTATGGTGGCAAGCACTGAAAATTTATCACATCTGATCAGTCCTTCAGTACATCAAGTGTATCTCATTTCTTGAGACACTAAGAGCCGGTTCACACAGGGACTTTGTGAGGCAACTTGGAGACGACTTGAACACGACTTAGACACGACCTGGGGCGACTTACAACACGACTTTAGGTCGCCCCCAGCCAGGCGAATTTTGCCGCGGCCAATCAGAGAATGAGCTCTGAGGGGGGAAGTCCACGGCAAATAAAAAAAAAAAATTGCGTGGGTTCCCCCTCCAAGAGCATACCAGGCCCTTAGGTCTGGTATGGATTCTAAGGGGAATCCCCTACGCTGAAAAAACGGCGTGGGGGTCCCCCCAGATCCATACCAGACCCTTATCCGAGCACGCTACCCTGCGGGCCAGGAAAGGGGGTGGGGACGAGCGAGCGCCCCCCCCCTCCTGAGCCATACCAGGCCGCGTGCCCTCAACATGGGGGGTGCCTTGGGGAAGGGGGGGCCGCGCGGCCCCCCCACCCCAAAGCACCTTGTCCCCATGTTGATGAGCCAGGGTTGTCGGGGTCTGCGGACGGGGACTTATGGGAATCCGGGAGCCCCCTTTAGTAAGGGGGCCCCCGGATCCCGGCCCCCCACCCTATGTGAATGAGTATGGGGTACAATGTACCCCTACCCATTCACCTGTGAAAAAAAATGTAAAAAAAAAAAAACACAACACACAAGGGTTAAAATAGTTTATTGCACAGCTCCGGGGGTCTTCCGTCTTCGGGGGTCTTCTCGCCGGACTCCTCCGTTATCTTCTGCTAGCTCTTTTACTAGCGGAGGAGCCCGGCTTTCTTCTTCGTCGCCGCCCTCTTCTTCCGACTTCGGGGGTCTTGTCCCCCTCTTTGTGGGTCTTGTCCCCCTCTTCGGTTCTTCTTGCCGGGCCACCGCGCCTTCTTCTAGCTCTTTTACAAGTGGTGGCCCGGTCTTCTGTCGCTGCTGTCGCCATCTTCTGTTCTTCTCTTCAGGAGATGTTGCCTCGTCGCTGTCTCTGCTCACAATGGCAGGGACGCGGCGTGCGGCGACTTATATAGGGACATCCCGGATGATGTCCCCGCCCATTATGATGTCACAGTCCCAGAGGATGCTGTTAACCCTGTGTTGTGCTTTTTTAAATATTTTTTTTCACAGGTGAATGGGTAGGGGTACATTGTACCCAATACTCATTCACATAGGGTGGGGGGCCGGGATCCGGGGGCCCCCCCTTATCAAAGGGGGCTCCCGGATTCCGATAAGCCCCCCGCCCGCAGACCCCGACAACCAACGGCCAGGGTTGTCGGGAAGAGGCCCTTGTCCTCATCAACATGGGGACAAGGTGCTTTGGGGTCCCCCCTTCCCCAAGGCACCCACCATGTTGAGGGCACGCGGCCTGGTACGGCTCAGGGGGGGGGGGCGCTCGCTCTTCCCCACCCCCCTACCTGTCCGGCCGGGTATGCATTTTTTTTATAAATTTGGCGTGGAGTTCCCTCTTGAGAGCTCAACCACATTGGCCGCGGCAAAAGTCGCCTGGCCTGGGGCGACTTAAAGTCGTGTTGGAAGTCGCCCCAAGTTGTGTTCAGGTCGTGTCCAAGTTGCCTCCAAAAGTCATGTTGAAAGTCGTGTTGCCCCTGTGTGAACGGACCCTCACTGTCAGGGAATTAGTAGACCAGACTGTGTGGACTGCACAGAGGAAACCCAAAACGCATGTAGGTGAATAATGATGGTGTTTATTATAATAGGTTATAAGTAAGTAAAAAGAAACAGTGCATTACCAACCACAAGACCCACAAACAACAAATAATATTTACAATAAATGGGAAATACCGGAATCGTAAACAAAAGCCAGGCCGAGGTCATACACAGGGAGATCAGCAGATGGGTAATGACGGGAAACTAACAGGACAGGGAGAGGGTGGATGGATGGGCTGCAGAGCCGGAAACCAAGGTAATCAGGTAACAGGGGGGATGGGGCACAGGTAGAGAGATACCAAGGCAAGCATGTGAGGGCTTGCTGGGTATTTATGAGACTGCCAATAATTGACCTCATGTAATACCTGAGCGCAGGAGTTGCTGTTTGCTCCACACTGCTGGGATACACCCGCTGGTGGACACCGGTACTATGGACTAAATATCCAACAGTGCCACCAGCAGGTGAGTCCTCTTATTACAGGTCCTGGGTGTTGGAAGACACCCGCTGGTGAACACTGGTACTGCGATCCAAGAGATCTACAGCACCACTAATGGGTGAACCCTTTCATGACACTAACAAATCAGGAAAGTCCAAATATCCTCCAAATGACCCCTTTTTAGAGAGCAGACATTCCAAGGTATAAATTAAGTAGCATGGTGAGTTTTTTTAAGTTGCAATTCTTTACAACTAGTACTCGGGTACTCTGATGGCCTGGTGACAGGTACTTGGGTACTCTTATGGGCTACAGATAGGTACTTGGGTACTTGATGGGCTGGTGACTGGTATTCGGGTACTATGAAGGGCGGTCACAGGTACTCAGGTACTCTGTACTCATATGGACTGTGACAGGTACTCATAGGGACTGTGACAGGTGCTCGGGGACTCAGATGAACTGTGACAGATACTCAGATACGCATATGGACTGTGACAGGTACTCGGGTTCTCACACATGATCGGTGTGATGAGGAGAACCCGGTAACATCTCGTTACCGCGGTTTGTTGACATATAGTGATCGGCTGTGAAAGGATCACAGCCGATCACGTGGTAAACAGCCGCCGGCCAATGGCTGTTTACAAGCGTTGGTGACGAGCAGTGTTCCCGGGAACACGCCGTCATCAACGTGAATGTGCGGCACGCTCGAGATCACGCACATGCGCCATGCAACGTGGGGCGGTATCACCTGTGATCAGCCGTGACTTCATCGCAGCCAATCATGTGGTAAACAGCCATGCCCAATGGCTGTTCACCCCCCTCGTGGCGAGCAGTGTCTCCGTGACGCCGCCCCCGAAGAAACAGGGATGCCCACGCACGATCGTGCGCATTCCCTGTTTAAAGGGAGGGACATCATATGGCGCCCTCCCAGAACGAGAGCCGCACCACCTGGCCGTCATATGACAGCCGGTGAGCAACAAGCGGTTAAACAACAAATAACTGTCCTAAGAAACGCATAGCAATTACAAGTGTAAATATGGGGACAGAATGCTAAAACATTTGTATGTATGTATAGTATATATTAATTTATTACATTCAAAGGTTCTTTTTTTTTTTTTTTTTTTTTTTACATAGCAGCTTGTTTTTTGATGAATGTGTCCATGTAAGGAGATACTAGATGGTAAAAAAAATTAGCTTCGTTTCTGGATTTGTAGAATGGTGGAGTAAGTGATGCAGTCTGCTCTGTTGGCATGATTTATAACAGAGAATACCTCACCTCTGCCGGGTTAGCCCCCCTTATCAAAATTTTTGAAAAAAATCTTATGCAGTTTGTTAGATCTTTGTTGGATCAGGTTAGATTAATCGTTGTTTGTGTTAGATCTCACACAGAAGAAGCAATATTAACAGTTATTTGCTGGGGGGGCTAACCCGTTATCAGCCCCCCTTATCAAAAAAATTACCAAACAGCTATTTTGTAAGCTATTTGTTAGATCCGGTAAGATCAAGTGATTTTAACGTCAGATCTCACATAATTACACATAATTAGTATAATAATTAGACTTATTAAGTGATTAATGAGGGGGCTGCCCCCCCCCCCCCCAATCAAATATTCTGGTCAAAAATCATTCAGGTTAATAGATATTCGTTAGATCCGGTAAGATCAAGTGGTTTTAATGTTGGATCTCACATAATTTTAGAGATATTCCACTTAAAAATAGACATTTAGGTGGTACATAAGGATGGGTTGGTCCTCCCACATGCAATTTTCTGACCAAAAATCATTCAGACTAATAGATATTGGTTAGATCCAGTAAGATCAAGTGGTTTTAATGTTAGATCTCACATCATTTCAGAGACATTCCACATAAAAATAGAGATATTAGGTGGTACATAAGGAAAGATTGGCCCTCCCACATGCAATTTTCTGGCCAAAAATCCTTCAGGCTAATGGATATTCATTAGATCCAGTAAGGTCAAGTGGTTTTAACGTTTGATTATCCATAATTACAGGGTTATTCGGGATATTTGTTACCGATGCACAGATACCCACACTAGTATCTGTATCGGAGCAAATACTGAGCATTTCCACGTGTTCCAGTGAGGAGTGCCATTGAGCATACCGGTATGCTGAAATTATGTGGGACATTATCGACGGGTGTGTCCAAGCCCAGTGAAACTTGAAGCACAGTGTCAAAGGCCAGCGGGAAACTTCAGAGGGCCCAGGTGAAGGCGCCCATCTACAGTAGCTGACTCTAGAACCAACGATGTGAAGAGACAGTAGCCCAAACCCTTGCAGAGGGCCTCCATTGTTGCCTCCAAGCAACCCAGTGTCCCATATCCTTTGACACATGCTGCCCGGTGTCAGAGAGTCAATGCACACCAGACTCCCAGAACTCAGGGTAAACATAAGCTAGATCAGGATCTCTGCAAGAAAGGAGCGTGGATACAAGCCACTGAACAGGCCAAGGCCACCACTTCCTCCATGTTCCCTGACAAGCTGAGGGGACCTTATCCTGGTATTCCCATCCAAGCAGAGGGAATCTACACCAAGGCCCTTCTGGATACTGGAGCTCAAGTGACCCTTCTCTACAGAGACTTCTATGACAGGCACCTCAAGCACCTTGTCATTGCAGAAGTTGGAAGAGCTGGAGATATAGGGCATTGGGACTCACAACCTTCCCTATGATGGCTATCTACCAATCAAACTGACATTCGACCCCTCCGTGGCTGGGAAAGCCAAGACTTTTGACACTCTGGCCTTGCCCACCAGGGGCCAGTAAGAGTTCTCTCATCACAGGGACCAATACCGAACTTGTCAGAAGGCTGTTGACACCTCTTGTTCTGGACCTGGGCACTTCAACTACAAGTGTGCACCCCATGCTGGGACAAGCCTACCGGTGCCTGGTACAAGAACAGAAGGCACCAGCTGAAGGAGTGGGAAAGATCTGGTGCTTGGATCTGTGTGAGAAGGTGTTACAGCCTGGTGAAGTGGCCTGTATATAAGAATCTGTCAAGCTAAATTGAAATCAACCAGGCCCTTTCATTGTCCTTGAAGCAGACAGAGAGAAGACATGGGAGTGGAGATAATTCCCGAGGTTGTTTCAACCAAAGTAAATATGCCGGCTCGGATGTTGCTGGGACAAGTGAATCCGGCCACCCCAGTCCCACCATCTGATTTGGTGGGGGGATAAAGGTGGGATCCTTGTCGAGGAGTTCTATGCGACAAATACTCCTCTTTCACCGTAATTGAAAGAAAGAGGCAGAACTCAGCTCCTGAGATGGCAGGCTGCATTCTCCAAGAGTGAATTAGATGTCGGGTGTGTAAAAAGTGCCCAACACCGGATCTGTCTCTTCGAGTGCATAAGCCATTCAGGGAAAGAGTTCACCGGATTCCTTTAGGTGACTTGGAGGATCTGTGTGAACAACTGGCAGAGTTGAAGAGGGCAGGCATCACCAGAGAGTCCCAGAGTCCATAGGCTTCCCCGATAATGGGGGTACAGAAGAAGAATGGGTCACTGAGGCCGTGTATTGACTACCGGACAATGAACTGAAGGACCATTCCCATCCAATATACCACCCCAAGAATAGAAGATGCTTTGCAGAACCTGTCAGGAGCGAAGTGGCTCAGCGTGCTGGATTTGAAGAGTGGGTATTACCAAATCCCCATGGACCATGAGAAGCTTTCATTATCTCGGTGTGGTTCTTTGAATTTGACCGTATGGCTCAAGGCCTGTCTGGTGTCCCAGCCCCCTTCCAAAGGCTAATGGAGAAGACTGTGGGTGACATGAATCTGATCAAGGTGTTGGTGTACTTAACGACATCATTGTTTTTGGCAAGACCCTGGAAGAGCATGAAAAGCATCTGGAGAAGGTCCTGAAGAGACTGCATGATGAGGGGTTGAAGCTGTCTCATAGACTTGGCCTTTGGCACATCCCTAGACCATACCTCAGCAACTTCCCACAGAGGGTATGTGAAAGGCATGCGGAGAAGTCTGAAGACTGCCTATGATAAGGTTCAAGTTGCCTCATATGCCCGAGGAAAGAAAAACACAATAAACTTTGACCTCAGGGTACAACCTACAGCCAGATGACAAGGTACTGCTGAGAAACCTGGGTGTCCCTTGAAAGCACAAGTTGGCTAACCACAAGAAGTCACAGCCATGTGTAATTTCCAAGCAGCTGCCAGGACTCCCAGTATATCAAATCTGGTCATAGGGAAGCACAGGCCCACTGAAGACTTGGCATCGCAATCATCTGTTGCCTCTGTCAGAAGCAGTTTGTGCGCTACCACAGCCAGATTCACAATCCACATGTCAGGAACCATGAAACAGACAGAGACAGAAGTACAATCTAATCACACTTGTTTATTAATAAAAATAAAAAGATAAATAGGAAAAAGCGTAATCAAGCAAGCCAGAGTCCAGTAGCCAGATCGGGTAGTCAGCCAGTCCAAAGTTCATAAACCAGATCGGGTAATCAGCCAGTCCAGAGGTCAGGGATCCAACGGAGAGCAACTGCAAGCAGGATGGAAGCCAGGAGGGATGTTAGCAAGCCAGTCTTGAAACAACAGCAGGAGATGGTTCCTAGAGATGTGACCAAACGTGAAGGCAAATGAGAAATGAGCTGGAAGACTTTATATAGGCAGGCCAGACGAGCATCATCGGGAACAGCTAGTAACTGAAGAGAGAGAAGAGAGCTGGCAATTAGCTGACAGCTCAGTGGCCAGCCCAGAGGAGGAAGGGCTAAGCCAGCCCTGACACCACACACACAGCCTCTCAGAGATCCTGGGCAGTGACTAGATCTCAGTCTGTACCCCTTGCTGAAGAAGATGAAAACAGTGAGGATGAAGGAAATAGATTGTCTGTGGCCATCTCAAATGTCAGGGTTGTCAGTTTGTACCTCAAAGTCCACCTTTTGATGGAAGACCCTCAATCTTCCCTGCTGACAGCAGACCCTCAAGACTTTACATCCTTCATTGAGGAGGAAGCTGAAGCTGATATGCAGGAAGGAGAAGATGAGACCAGCGTGCCTGTAACCCCAGAGCCTAAAGAACAGAGTGAGCGAAGGGTTATTTACCCACGAAAAGACTAACATATGACACTTTGAGTGAAATCTCTGAGGAGGTCGTTCTCACTGCAAACGACCCTGACCCTTCCTGACCCTTCCACTGCAGATTTGGTGGTTTAGAATACCAACTCACCCCCTGGCACATCTAGCTGAGCAATTCCAGGTAAGGTGGCCTGTAGGCAGGAGAACCTCCCTTCCTATGCTAATTGGGGGGAGGTTCCTCTGCCAGGGTTTTATTCAGATGTAAATTGTATGGTTTCCTGTGAACACTAACCTGTTTTTTTTTCTCTGCGTGTATATCAAAAGCATGTAACAGGTCATAGACTGTTTACCTTCTTTGGTCCAAAGGTTCCTTGATGGGGAAGTGTGTAGAGGGGGCTGCTCTGTGTCTCCCACCTTCCCGCCATCCCTGCCGGCGACTGCCAGACTGAATAGACACTGACAGAGGCGCTCACTGAGGGAGAGTACGCCTGTTAGTCCCTTCACTCTCCCTCTCTTCTTCCTTGAGTAACGAGTGGTGCTCACTCACAGGCATCCGCCCACTCTGCTCTCTCCTGTGTCCTTATTGGCAGGGAGAGGGAGCAAATCAAGAAGCAGAGGACCACGGGGCTTGAAGTCCCATCACAAAATGGCCCCATTGATTTCTACAGGGGGCAGAACTACCAAACCCAGCCTGCATTGCAAGAAGGGGGGGCTAGCAAAAGACTACAGTTGTTGGTCTGAGGAGAGATCACCATGAGGCAGGGAGGTGAACGGACATGCGAGGAGAGACTACAGGCACACGCTGAAGAACAGTTCCAGAGACCATCCAGAGATAGTTATAGACGGCGTCCCTCCAGAGAGAGGCCTCCAGTGAAGACTGCAAACATCTTAGGGCAAGAGGCAATTAAGTCGCAAGGTGGCCAGGTGGGCCTCTGAAGAACTATCTGCCAAGACATCCTTTTTCTGCCCTGGTCGCAGAACTGGTGAGAGGGAACTTGCCCACTTTGCTGATGCACTACCCACTTTTGAACCCTTCAGGCAGACGTTATAGTTTGGAAGCTCGAAGAGGACTTGTTACTGTCATATCAAATCCTCTATGCTGACTAATGACGCCCTTTTGTTAGACTCTGATGATTTATTGTCTTCTATGAGATCCAACTGCTGGTAAAGATATTTACAAGGGCTTTTACTCTGAGCACTATTATCTTATTGCTCTTAAAGGGGACATGTTACTGGGGTCTATATTACCTCATCTCTCATTGGGATTAAAGGTATTATAGGCTGGCCTGAGGTTCCCCTTTAGAAGTGGTAGTACTTAAAGCAACCAATAGCCTTCTTGAGGAATCAATTTACTGATTGTCTGTTATTGTGTACTTTGGTATCATTTACTTGTTGTTGCTAATTGTTATTTAACTGCTTTAAGAACTATTTCAACCAAGTCTTGGCTGTTTATCCAGGTATTGGCTGACTAATGCCCTTTTAAGTCTCTTCTCTTGATTAAGTAAACCTGAGAGAGCTAAAACAGTTTGAACTGTGTCTGTGTGTCATTTATTGTGCTATTACACTACCCTTATCTCAAGGTGAGCCAATAGGGGCCGGGACGATTCTTGGGGTTGAAGGGCAAAGTAACAGACTAAACAAACACAAGCGACTCCTACAGGGGTAGTGCTACACGAATATCCATTAGCCTGAATTCATTTTGGCCAGAAAATTGCATGTGAGGGGGGTCAACTCATCCTTATGTACCACCTAGTATCTCTATTTTTATGTGGAATAGCTCTGAAATTATGTGAGATCTAACATTAAAACCACTTGATCTTACCAGATCTAATGAATATCTATTAGCATGAATGATTTTTGGTCAGAAAATTGCATGTGGGGGGTCAACCCGTCCTTATGTATGTGTTGGCTAAATTTATATCTCACTTAAATGATTAACGATACAATAAATAAGTGATTAAACCTTTGTCTATATAAGAATAAAAATGAATAACAGTGCGAAAAGATAAACAATTACATTTATTTATACACAAAAGAAACTTTAAAATAATTAGAACTTATCATATATCTCAAGTGATGTTACAGGTACAGTGTTGCTTAGACGGCAAAGATAATTTAGGCCATATGGTTACAATAGACATACACTATCAATAGGGTTATCAATATTTCAAGACAAGTCCTAGGAAAGAAATAGGTTAGAGATAGAAATAGGCTAGAGATACAAGTATACGTTACACAGACATCCTGTCGCCCCGATGGTCTGGAACTGAACAGGCCATCAGCTAGCTCTCGCCCTATTTTATATGCATTCTCGGCCAATCAGATGATGGAACACACTCATTGGCTCTGAGTTTGCATCAACCTCTGATTGGCTAATTCCGAAGTCTAAATGCTTATTGGTTCTAGTTGGCTCACACTCTGATTGGCTAACTCTGAAGCTCACTGAAATGTCCATGCTTTAGGTCTAAACTTCCGGTGCCACTCAGTCTATTAATTAATGAACCACCTCCTTTGATCCCTCAGCCCAAACAGTTCCGACATTAGCATGTTAATGACCTCTGGGGAGATAGAGCCTTGACGTCTGCAAAGATGATTGGTAAAACAAAAGGGAATTCACCTAACACTTGGGGACATTCAATGGTTCCCACGAGATAGGAGACATTTGTATTTCTAAAAGGTAATCTATCATGATATCTTCCAGTAAAAAACCTCTGCCCACATACACACATATACACCGTGTGTATATGTATATGTATGTATATATATATATATATATATACACACACACACACATACATACATATACACATAACTATATATATATATATATATATATATATACATACATACATACATACATACACATAAACCTGAAAATATGAAGTCATACATTCCTATATATATATATATATACATAAAACGGGGCATGGAATTTTAGTTAGAAAGTCCTCACAATTGTTTCCTTTAAGCTCCTTGCTATAAATATTATATTTCAAAATCTCCACCACAGTTCCCCCTGAAGTTCATTCTTGAACTTATATCCTCCTTCAATGATTTTGTACCCACTCACAACAGCCCAGAAGTCCCAACCCTTCCCCACCACCACCACAGCCTCCTCTTCCTTTCTTGAACACGCCGGAACTCCTCCAGGTAGGCTTGAGACAGCAAAAAATCCTGGTGCCCTTGAGACTTCACATCCAAACCATGAGTGTCTGTACTGCAATGTTTCATCACCCCTCTGCCTTGAAAGAGCGTAACTCCAACATTGATGGCGGGATCCTGGCATATCTGGTCCTGTAATGGTTGCTCCGATTGGATCGGACCACGAGACAGCACTTTTCAGCATGGTGAAGGACAGTTCAGGAGAGCCTTATTTGTTGCACATTTGTCTCAAGAGATGACTTGGTTGTCTTCCGGGGGTGGTTGGGCGGGCCTCCGGACATTCGTGCATGAATACAAAAAAACAACAAAAAAGGGAGAATGTCAGTGAACAGATAGTGGAGGAATGCCAGACAGGAGCAGCGGGTTGGCCATTAAGACTTAATACTTATAAGGGGGGCAATGTGGACGAGTAAAGTGGGCACCTCACAGGGAACAGAGTCCAGGCAACAGTCAGTATCATCCATGGCCCTTGATGGTAGGGATAGTCAATACTGCCTGCTATTGCCAGATCTCTGGATTCACCACACCTGCTCGCAGGGCTCAGGTTAAAGCAGTAGGTAGACTAGGGGGGGTTAGCATTACATTAAGACATAAAACCACGGGATGTCCAGGGATACGTTTGTTAAACGTATGGTACTGGCAGGTAGGAAATGATATGACTGATGTCTTAGTCACATTATCTTGAGAAGATAGATGATAGAAACCAAAAGAAAAACGTAGCATACTATTAAAGAAGGAAAAGGAATGGAAGAGAGATGAGTAATGAAAGTGAACAAGAAAATAGTGGAAATAATAATGAAAAAAAACAACAAAACAAAAAACTACAGATTTAATGCTGCTCCAATCAAGACTGTTAAAGAGCATGGAATCTGTATTAAAAAACGAATATATCAGTTGGAAAAAATAAAACATAAAAATAAATTCAAATATAGTTCCTTTTAAAAAAAAAAAAAACTCTTCTCCCATACTAGTAATTAGCAGTATTTTTGCAGGTCAGGTACGCAGATATTAACGAGAGGGAGAAAAAAAATAAAAAAAATTATTAAAACTTTTAGAATTTAGGTAAACCTGACTGGACATTATTACCACAAATTGAAGAGGCTTATCCCTAGAACAACAAAAAAACAAGAAAAAAAATAGTACTAGGGTCCTCTCTTAAACACACAAATTCTTTGTACTGGTCTGGGTTGGATCAGGTTTCCTCAGAGGTTTATAAATGTAAGCATTAACAGGGAAAAGGGAATTGGGGAGAAAAATAAAAAATATGAATAAAAGAACCTTCACATAAAAGACCTCAAAAGAAAAATTGTGGGTTCAGTTGGACTTTTTAGGCATAAAAGAAGTTGTGAACACAACCAATATATTCAAAAAGGGATTATTTCTATTTATTATTGAGACAAAAGTAGAAACAATAAATAAAAATTTTTTTCTTTTTACAAAAAAAGAAATATTTCCTCCTTATAACTACACATTTAAGACCTAATTGACATCCTATCAAAGGTAGTAAAATCCACTTCAAATTTCCAAAGGGGAAAAAACTAAATACATATCTATATAAATATAGAATCAAGGATATCAACCATACAGTCAACAGTTACATATATTCTGGTGCTCTACATGTTTCGCGTCTGGAAATGACGCTTCTTCAGGAGCTGATAACAGTGTTCTATATTGTAAGGAGAAAAAATAAATAAATAAAAAGAAAACATATATGTATATAAAATACTAAAAACATATACAAGCATAAATATAAACTACATATATCCAAATATACATAACATATTTCTTTATACCACCTATCAAAAATGCTGAGGTGTTCCATAAAATTGGGGGGAAAAAAAAGGGGGGGGGGTCAGGGGGCCACAGTGTGGGGGCGGATACAACATTCTTATTTCATATCTTATAATATCAAGCCATAAATACTTACATTCCTTCACAGAGTGTGTCCCAGATGGAGAGACCACCGTTCCCGAAGGAGAGTAGGGAAGTTGGCACGATTTTCAAACACCCATTTCTCCACAAAGGAAAAAAGGGAGAAAGAATAAGCGTTGAGCAATAAATGTTTAAAGTTGGTGGGATCACTTCAAAAGTGTGTTGAGCCCGTAGGGCTTCGAACATTTAATTTTTAGTGGGTGTTCTTACAATGTGGGTAGCCAGAAGTTAGATGGTAATGGGTATTCTGAGTATCCCCTGAGCTGTATAAAGAAGCATAATGAAAAAGGGGGTGTTTTAGAATTTGGTATAAATAATATCCAAAACATAAAAAGTATCCCTCAGAGTGAGATAAATTGGAACCCATTAGTCAAGTGAAGCACCAATTATTTAAGCAACACCAAAGAGGATTAACAAAAGAGCCAGCAAAGAATATTATACAGTAGAAGCTAAAGATAGAATATTATATTACCAGTGCTCTAGGAGAAACCCACCGTGATAGTTTAGAGAGAATTAGGAAATATATCCAGTTAAAGTAAAAAAAAGAGATACATACAATTATGCAAACCAATTACCTTAAAGTGCAGTGGAGCAGACCAAGTTCCCACTGGGTAAAGAGGGAAGGCAGAGGGGGAATCAAATAGGCAGGCTATTCAGCCCGTTCACCCCTATCGTATTTATTTTTGTAAAAGATGGCCGCCATTCATGGACACCAGCCATGTGTGTCCTTTTATGTGTGTCCGTCCCGGTAGTGACGTCACTCCGCACTGGGCGGAAGTGACGTTCAGCTACCCGACCAGCGTCTCCTACGGTGCGTCCGACCGGCCACGACGCCGCACCCGGAAGTGCGGCGTCCTCGCACATGGCACGTGTGTTTGGCCGTTAACCAGTCACAGACAATATGCACCGGATAAGGGAGGAGCACCGCAGATGTTCCTCCCCGATCTGCGGAACTAAAAAGAGGGCCCTAGTTCGGACGCATCAGACGGGGACAATACCAGAGGGAACTGTGAGAAAAACAAACAGGCCCTCATGGTAGAGCGCCAAACCCCATATCCCAATTGGAAATCCCATGGGATCATTGGGGGTCGCGCTCACGTGGTCGCACACTGTGGTTCCAAGAAAAAAAAAAGGAGGGAGGGGGAAGGGGGAGGAAAAAAGCCATATTACTGGTAATCGGAAACATCTGAGCATTGATGAGGTAGTAGTTACAATAAACAGTAAACATGCGATAATTGTTACAGACAAGATTAAATTGTTACAAAAAAACAAATCCTATTTGAGTTAACGAGCCATTAATCAGTCAAATCATTAATTACTAATTACATCCTGATGAGGTGTAAATAAAATTCAAAATACAGCAGAATGAACATCCATATATTAAGAAATGTCTAAATTTCACATCAGGTTATTATATATATATATAAGCGGGAGATACAAAAAAAAAAAGGGGGGGGAGAAAAAGGGGAGGGGGTGAATGTACTTTATAGGAAAGATTTGTATGATTGAGTCTCATTTAAGCCAGGAGCTTGGGTAGCATTGAGTTTCTCAATCCAAATCGTTTTACGTTGTAAGATGCGTTTATCCCAGTTTCCTCCACGTGGGTCCTTTGGGATAATCTCCAAGATACTAAAAAGGACACAAGTTGCATCAAAAGCATGGCATAAATCAATGTGTCTACTCACTGTTGTTAACATTTTCCCATTGGAGGATACATACACATGGTCCTTAATGCGTTGCCAAAGACATCTCATAGTCTTTCCGACATAAAAGGCTCCGCATACGCATGTCATTAAATAAATGACACCTTGTGTTTTACAATCTGCCTTTGACTTTAGATAAACAAACTCGCCATTAGGAAGTGCGACCTCTGCACCCTGTTTAACCCAGGGGCAAAAGTCACAGGTTCCACATTTGTATAAACCACTACAATTTTTGATCTCTTGCCCTTTGGATGAGTAAAGGCTTGATACTAGATGGTCTCTCAGTGAGGTAGTACGTCTAAATGTTAACTGAGGTCTTTTCCCTATATGTTTCTTAATTACCGAATCTTGGTGTAGGATATGCCAATGATTTGTGAGAATATTGCGGACCTCTTCATGTTGAGATGAAAAACGTGTTACCAATCTTATGTTAGTTTGTATTTCAGAGTTACATTTTTTCTTTGAATATAGTAAGGTGTTCCTAGGTTTTCTGTATGCACGATTGTACGCCCTTCGTAGTTGAGATTTACTATACCCTCTGGCTAGCAAGCGTGTGCGGAGGAGATCTGCCTCTCTGTGAAAATCGTTATCGTGAGTACAGTTTCTACGTATTCTGACATATTGTGCATAGGGGATGTTTTTTACCAGTGAGCTAGGGTGAGCACTTGCTGCATGCAGTAAGGTATTTCCTGCAGTTTCCTTGCGATACAATTTGGTGGCCAGACAATTGTTCTTGTCTTTAAAAATTGTTAAATCTAGGAACGTTATTTTTTGAAGATCCATATTCAAGGTGAACTTTAAATTGTATGTGTTAATATTAAGGGATTCAATGAAGTCTATCAGACTCCTAGTTGTTCCCGTCCATATTATAAAGATATTGTCGATATAACGCATCAACGACATCACACAGTCGGTAAATATTGATAAAGATTCATTTGAAAAAAATTCTCGCACCCACCCCCCCAGGTACAGGTTCGCATAGGACGGTGCACAGCACGTACCCATGGCGACACCCTGTACCTGGAGGTAGTGGGATCCGTTAAAACTAAACCAATTATGTGTCAAGACAAAATCAAAAAGGGTGAGGATGAAATCATTGTATTTCCAATTGGTGTGTGGTTCCTCATGGAGGAAGGTGCGTATCGTCTCGACGCCCCTCTCCTGAGGGATGCTGGAATATAAAGCTTCCACATCGAGAGTCACGAGAAGGGCGTCGGGAGGAACCACCAAACCCTCCAGTTTTTTCAAAAGATCAAGGGTGTCCCTAGTGTATGAGGAAAGGCTTATAACATGTGGCATTAGTGTAGCATCTATGAGTCTACTAGTATTTTCAGTTAGGGACCCAATCCCTGAAATAATAGGACGTCCAGGGGGGGGTGTAACTCCTTTATGTACTTTCGGGAGAGCATAAAAAGTTGCTTCTCGTGGATGTACATTATTTAGATATTTATATGTATCCTGGTCTATCAGGCCTTGTTCATATCCTTCATTAAGGATGTTAAGAAATTGAGTTTTATAACGAGTTATGTTTAGAGATGAGATCTTTTTATACCAATTCTCATTTGTCAGTATGTCATAGCACATTTTTTCATATTGTAATTTCGTCAAAAGGACGATATTTCCTCCTTTATCTGATGCTTTAATGACTAGGTCAGGATGTTTCTTCAAATTTTTTATAGCTCGTTTTTGAGAGTTGTTTATATTAGACCCATGTGGTGCAATTTGCATTTGTTTGATGTCACTTACTACACTAATTAGAAAGGTCCAAATGAATGCATTCGTAGTTAGATCAGGGAAGTTTTGAGATTTAGGCCTGAGGATGCCCCTTCCTCCATCTGGCACTAAGCAAGGTTGTTTTTCAAAGATTGCTTGTGTAGCCTCAACATTAATTTCCTTTCCTTCATTCTCTTCCAGGAGTAAAATTAAATCCCGGAGGGCTCTGAACTCAGCCATTGAGTAATGTTTGATACTTTCAGAAAGGTCACGTTCCTGTCTATTTCTAATGACTTCTGAGTCATAGATGTATCTATAGGTGAGGCTTCGTGCAAATAAATAGATATCTTTAATAAGCTCATACTTATCCAGATTAGT
Organism: Lithobates pipiens; assembly: GCF_037356315.1. Classification (NCBI taxonomy): domain Eukaryota; kingdom Metazoa; phylum Chordata; class Amphibia; order Anura; family Ranidae; genus Lithobates; species Lithobates pipiens. The sequence goes on from NW_027507718.1 coordinate 180,187,839, forward strand.
GGAAGGGCAAAAGCCCAGGCCCAAACCCAAAACCTCTAATTCAGTGTTGGAGAACTGATAGGGAGTTAAATTTATTATATCAAGCTTTAGATCGGATATGTCACCGGTTCGGCCAACTGAAAATTTGATGCCATAGATCCTGCCTGTGTTAGGTGGGGGTCTAATGTTGTTTGTTTAGTGCCCGTTTGGGTCACATTCGTGGAAGTATACAAAGGGCCCAAAGGGGCATATTGTCCATTTTGAACGCCAATTAAAGCTGGATTTATAGGGGGAAACCCTGTTGGTAATGATGTCGGGGGAGGGAATCGTGTTCGTCCATTTATCATGGCTTGTTTACTAGTTCCAGGGGACGTTTTCTCAAGTCTAGAGGGTGATGTCCTTCGAGATGTAGGTTGACTGTTCATAATCTGTACTGCTTGTTGTGCCAAACCCCCCATATAGGTACTGTGTGGTTTCGTCCCTTCATGACTTTCATTATGGGGTGCATTATGATTTTGAGATCTCTGTTTATTTTCATCATTAGTTGACCGTTTTGCATATGGTGTATGATGTCCCCCACCATGACCCCGCTTACGTGGTCCTGAGTTGGTATTGGTATATGTTGGTGTTGGTCGTTTCATATTGGGTAGTGATGGAGTAGTTGATGCGGATGAATCGGATTCGGTATCTTCCTCTGTAAAATCAAAATCATTAGTAACATTTCTAAAATGTGGGTTCGGCCTAGAACCTCTCGTTTGCTGGGAGGTCTGCCATTTATATGCAAACCCCTCTAGAAAAGCTAACCTGTCCTTTGACATTTTATTTTGTTTCTTAAAGATTATATCTTTAGTAATTTTTGTAATATATTCTTTGAACTCTTGCCATCGTTTTGTATACTGAGCATGATTTTTAATTGCTTCATTTGTTGACTGTAACATTAGTATGTCTTGGTCCAAACTATTCAATTCTGCTTGGTATTGTGCAATGAGTAATTTCATAAGTTCCACACTGCATTGTGTGAGAATTTTCTCCCATGTTTTTTTAAATTCCATCATGGGATTTTGAAAGGATGGATATACATGGGTTCGAAGACCAATTGGACTAATGTTTTCTCTTATATATTGTTGCAAAAAGTCAACATGCCAGTATAGGTTAGATTTCTTTTTTAAAAGCCTTTTCATTTTATTCATGTATTGATTGATGTTAATCTCGGGTTCTGTATCCACATTTACATTGGTTTGAATTTCATTCATATACCCTGTCCATGCTGTTCCTATAAAGTCCATTGTGGACTAAAATGAAGAGGAAAGGTGGGGAAAAAAAAAAGAATATATATTTTTATTTTTTCTTGTATCTAAATAATCTCTCGCTTATTTATTTACTAACTTTTGTAAATGGTTAACTTACTACAAACAATATTGATTTAAAAGAAAAATTCAAGGCAACAATACCCTAAACTTTTTTGTATATAGAAAAAACTACACCTAGAGGTCTTTTTGTGTATATATACACGGGGTGCTTCCACCCTAAAATCATTAGTATTTAAATGAAAAAATGTGTATCTGTCACAGGGTGGTGTCTGTGGATACACTGAAAAGTTTAAACAGAATGCCACGTCCTGGTTGTCACTTTATAAATGTAAGCATTAACAGGGAAAAGGGAATTGGGGAGAAAAATAAAAAATATGAATAAAAGAACCTTCACATAAAAGACCTCAAAAGAAAAATTGTGGGTTCAGTTGGACTTTTTAGGCATAAAAGAAGTTGTGAACACAACCAATATATTAAAAAAGGTATTATTTCTATTTATTATTGAGACAAAAGTAGAAACAATAAATACATTTTTTTTTTCTTTTTACAAAAAAAGAAATATTTCCTCCTTATAACTACACATTTAAGACCTAATTGACATCCTATCAAAGGTAGTAAAATCCACTTCAAATTTCCAAAGGGGAAAAAACTAAATACATATCTATATAAATATAGAATCAAGGATATCAACCATACAGTCAACAGTTACATATATTCTGGTGCTCTACATGTTTCGCGTCTGGAAATGACGCTTCTTCAGGAGCTGATAACAGTGTTCTATATTGTAAGGAGAAAAAATAAATAAATAAAAAGAAAACATATATGTATATAAAATACTAAAAACATATACAAGCATAAATATAATCTACATATATCCAAATATACATAACATATTTCTTTATACCACCTATCAAAAATGCTGAGGTGTTCCATAAAATTGGGGGGAAAAAAAAATAAAAAAAAAGGGGGGGGGACAGGGGGCCACAGTGTGGGGGCGGATACAACATTCTTATTTCATATCTTATAATATCAAGCCATAAATACTTACATTCCTTCACAGAGTGTGTCCCAGATGGAGAGACCACCGTTCCCAAAGGAGAGTAGGGAAGTTGGCACGATTTTCAAACACCCATTTCTCCACAAAGGAAAAAAGGGAGAAAGAATAAGCGTTGAGCAATAAATGTTTAAAGTTGGTGGGATCACTTCAAAAGTGTGTTGAGCCCGTAGGGCTTCGAACATTTAATTTTTAGTGGGTGTTCTTAAAATGTGGGTAGCCAGAAGTTAGATGGTAATGGGTATTCTGAGTATCCCCTGAGCTGTATAAAGAAGCATAATGAAAAAGGGGGTGTTTTAGAATTTGGTATAAATAATATCCAAAACATAAAAAGTATCCCTCAGAGTGAGATAAATTGGAACCCATTAGTCAAGTGAAGCACCAATTATTTAAGCAACACCAAAGAGGATTAACAAAAGAGCCAGCAAAGAATATTATACAGTAGAAGCTAAAGATAGAATATTATATTACCAGTGCTCTAGGAGAAACCCACGTGATAGTTTAGAGAGAATTAGGAAATATATCCAGTTAAAGTAAAAAAAAGAGATACATACAATTATGCAAACCAATTACCTTAAAGTGCAGTGGAGCAGACCAAGTTCCCACTGGGTAAAGAGGGAAGGCAGAGGGGGAATCAAATAGGCAGGCTATTCAGCCCGTTCACCCCTATCGTATTTATTTTTGTAAAAGATGGCCGCCATTCATGGACACCAGCCATGTGTGTCCTTTTATGTGTGTCCGTCCCGGTAGTGACGTCACTCCGCACTGGGTGGAAGTGACGTTCAGCTACCCGACCAGCGTCTCCTACGGTGCGTCCGACCGGCCATGACGCCGCACCCGGAAGTGCGGCGTCCTCGCACATGGCACGTGTGTTTGGCCGTTAACCAGACAAACGTCTGGCCACAGTCACAGACAATATGCACCGGATAAGGGAGGAGCACCGCAGATGTTCCTCCCCAATCTGCGGAACTAAAAAGAGGGCCCTAGTTCGGACGCATCGGACGGGGACAATACCAGAGGGAACTGTGAGAAAAACAAACAGGCACTCATGGTAGAGCGCCAAACCCCATATCCCAATTGGAAATCCCATGGGATCATTGGGGGTCGCGCTCACGTGGTCGCACACTGTGGTTCCAAGAAAAAAAAAAAAAAAAAAAGGAGGGCGGGGGAAGGGGGAGGAAAAAAGCCATATTACTGGTAATCGGAACATCTGAGCATTGATGAGGTAGTAGTTACAATAAACAGTAAACATGCGATAATTGTTACAGACAAGATTAAATTGTTACAAAAAAACAAATCCTATTTGAGTTAACGAGCCATTAATCAGTCAAATCATTAATTACTAATTACATCCTGATGAGGTGTAAATAAAATTCAAAATACAGCAGAATGAACATCCATATATTAAGAAATGTCTAAATTTCACATCAGGTTATTATATATATATAAGCGGGAGATACAAAAAAAAAAAGGGGGGGGAGAAAAAGGGGAGGGGGTGAATGTATTTTATAGGAAAGATTTGTATGATTGAGTCTCATTTAAGCCAGGAGCTTGGGTAGCATTGAGTTTCTCAATCCAAATCGTTTCACGTTGTAAGATGCGTTTATCCCAGTTTCCTCCACGTGGGTCCTTTGGGATAGTCTCCAAGATACTAAAAAGGACACAAGTTGCATCAAAAGCATGGCATAAATCAATGTGTCTACTCACTGTTGTTAACATTATCCCATTGGAGGATACATACACATGGTCCTTAATGCGTTGCCAAAGACATCTCATAGTCTTTCCGACATAAAAGGCTCCGCATACGCATGTCATTAAATAAATGACACCTTGTGTTTTACAATCTGCCTTTGACTTTAGATAAACAAACTCGCCATTAGGAAGTGCGACCTCTGCACCCTGTTTAACCCAGGGGCAAAAGTCACAGGTTCCACATTTGTATAAACCACTACAATTTTTGATCTCTTGCCCTTTGGATGAGTAAAGGCTTGATACTAGATGGTCTCTCAGTGAGGTAGTACGTCTAAATGTTAACTGAGGTCTTTTCCCTATATGTTTCTTAATTACCGAATCTTGGTGTAGGATATGCCAATGATTTGCGAGAATATTGCGGACCTCTTCATGTTGAGATGAAAAACGTGTTACCAATCTTATGTTAGTTTGTATTTCAGACTTACATTTTTTCTTTGAATATAGTAAGTTTTATTTCTGAGTTAGTGGCCTTTCTGTTCCTTGAGAGAAGATACCTCGTTGAGGTACACATTCTCATAGCTTTGGTGTTCATTCTCCTGATAGTAATGCACATTATTAATGGTATCAGGGAAAGCAATAAGGCTGCACAGATTAGGACAACAACAGGGTGGAGCAAAATGTTTAGGAAAGCTGTAGCGTTAGGGCTGTACTCAAATAAACGTTCCCACCAGGAAACCTTAGCGTCTGCTCCTAATCAATCTATTTTGATCATGGGTGAGACGTATGGTGGCTTGTTTCTCAGCATCTCTTAGCACATTTAATATTTCATCCTGTTGCCTGAAATCAACTAGCCAAGCTTTTAACTCAGCCCCAAATCCCACAGGAAGTTTTTGTAAATGTATGGGGGTGTCAGGTTTGATATCAAGCCTTTTCTCTGGGGTCTGAAAGTCATGAAACCCAATTATCGAATCTGAGGGATAAAAACACCAATAAAATTTTTGTAATAAACATTACATTTTTCGTCCTAGACACAAAATAAACCAATGGTTATATACCTGTCACCAGACATTAGCATATGAAACAAATATACAATACATTACATTACATAAACAGTGCACTTTTAAAAAAAACAAAAATCGTTGAACTCAACTTACTATTAATATGTATTACTTAATACATATACCAAGTGGATTTTTGTTTTATGGTATACCAATAATTCCCCAAAAAAAAAAAAAATGTATTTACCATGGTGAGAAAAAAATTAGCAACCCGTAATAAATCTTTTAGCGGTACCATTTATCAACAAATTATAATACCTCACCACAAACCTCTCGCAAAACTGTCTTCTCTGGAAAACAAACACAATTTAGTAAATGCACCTTTCAATTCAGTATTAAGGATAATTATCTTGGCTCAGGTAATTTGCATGTCAAAACAGTTTTTGGGGACATGTGTGTTTTACACTAGACTGGTGATGATCAGTGAGTAAAAAGCTGTGCAGCTCATACTCACTGATCACCAGCCAGCTGCAGCGATCTGCTCTCCTCTCCTCAGCGACAACTTCCATGTGAGGAGAGGAGAGCCCATTGCCTAACAACAGGCTGTTTGTTTACATCACATGATGGCTGTGATTGGACACGGCCGTCATGTGATGAGGAGGGCCAGTCACAGAGCCCTCCTGCTGATCCGAGATGCGCCGTGTCCGGGTGACATGAGCGCATCGGGATCGCACCGTTGAACATCCAGTCAGAAGGAGAGAGCTCCCACCCGGCCGCATATATACATTGGCCGGGTGGGAAGTAGTTAAAAGAGCATGTAATTGCATGTTTTCAGACCTGATAACTAAGGAAATATATATATATATATATTCATATGTTTGTGTGTGTGTGTGTGTATATATATATATATATATATATATATATATATATATATATATATATATATATATATATATATATATATATATATATATATATATATATATATATATATATATATACTGTATATATACACACACACACAAACACATTTTTAACCCACTGGTACTGATGTTATGAAGAAAGAAGCCAACTTCCTCTTATCACACCAGCTTCTCTCCCAGATTCTCCACCTCTGAGCTGGTGAATCTGGAAGGGAGATATTTCAGTGTAACGACAGTGAGATCTTCAGATCTCACATTTATAAACTGGCCGTTTTTTTTTTTTGTGACAGAATGGTCATGTACTGTGATGAGAAGTGGAGAACATGTTCTCTATTCCTTATCTCAGCTATATAAACCGGTACACCCCAGAGATAAGCCATGATCTTAAGGATAATGGCTGATCTCTGTTTTATAAACAGACACCACAATGAGTTACGGAAGAACAATACAGTAAGAGGAAGAAATGTACAAAATAAAAGTACAGTACATTCCTGAGCTTGCTGCAATGTTCATTACATACTTCTGATCGCTGTGCTCTCTCTCCATCTACAGAAAGGAATTGGCAATGAAAGGATTTCATTTTTGAAATGGATAGTACTGAAGTTTATGCACGACTATCAGACTAATGGAACAGTAATTAAAGAATATGTCAACCTAGAATTTCATATTTTTTTATTTTATTTTTATTTTATTTTATTTAAGCAGCACTTTACATATATATTGAGCATTCACGTCAGTCCCTGCCCTCAAGGAGCTTACAAACTATGGTCCCTAACTCACATTTATACATATATACATACACACAGGGCTCGAGTCCTGCGGGGAACGCGTGGGAACGGTGTCCCTGCACTATTTTCGCAGTGGGAACGCCGTTCCCTTTGCAGGACTAGAGCCGCCCGAATGAGATGTATGCAGAGTAGCGCAGGAAGCATATAGCTGTAGTAAGTTCTCCCTCACTTCACACAGCACTGTTCGCTCCCCGGCGCCCCCTCCTCTCTTCTCGTCTATGGTCTATCCCAGATGATGTCACAAGCCAATGGGGATAGACGAGAAGAGAGGAGGGGCCGCTAGGGAGCGAACAGTGCTGTGTGAAGTGAGGGAGAACTTACTACAGCTATACGCTTCCTGTGCTACTCTGCATACTGGCTAGTAAGATGACAATGTGCCCCATGCCCAAATGTGCCCCCTGATGTCCTATGTCCCCCACTGTGCCCCATTATGTGCCCTGATGTGCCCCATGCCATAATGTGCCCCCTGCCCTGATGTCCTATGTGCCCCACTGTGCCCTGATGTGCCCCATGCCGTGATGTCCTATGTGCCCCATTATGTGCCCTGATGTGCCCCATGCCATAATGTGCCCCCTGCCCTGATGTCCTATGTGCCCCACTGTGCCCCATAATGTGCCCTGATGTGCCCCATGCCCTGATGTGCCATGTGCCCTGATGTGCCATGTGGCCTGATGTGCCCTGTGCCCTTATGTGCCCCATAATGTGCCATAATGTGCCCTGATGTGCTATGTGCCCCATAATGTGCCCTGATGTGCTATGTGACCCATAATGTGCCCTGATGTGCCATAATGTGCCCCCATGTGCCAACGTTTCTCCATGCCCTGATGTGTCATGTGGTCTGATGTGCCCCATGCCCGATGTGCCCCGTGTCCTTATGTGCTATGTGCCCTCATGTGCTATGTGCCCCATAATATGCCCCTGATGTTCTATGTGCCCCATAATGTGCCATAATGTTCCCTGATGTGCCCCATGTCCTGATGTGCCCCATGTCCTGATGTGCCCTGTGCCCTGATGTGCCATGTGGCCTGATGTGCCCTGCACCCTTATGTGCTATGTGCCCTGATGTGCTATGTGCCCCATAATGTGCCATGATGTGCCATAATGTGCCAACGTTTCCCCCATACCCTGATGTGCCATGTGGCCTGATGTGCCCCATGCACTTATGTGCTATGTGCCCTGATGTGCTATGTGCCCCATAATGTGCCCTGATGTGCTATGTGCCACATAATGTGCCCTGATGTGCCCCATAATGTGCCATAATGTGCCCCGATGTGCCCCATGCCCTGATGTGCTATGTGCCCCATGCCCTGATGTGCCCCGTGCCCTGATGTGCCCCATAATGTGCCCTGATGTGCCATAATGTGCCCCGTGCCCTGATGTGCCATGTGGCCTGATGTGTCCCATGCCCTCATGTGCCACGATGTCCTATTTTTTTTCTTTTTTTTTTGTGCGGGAGTGGATCTTGGGTGGGAGTTCCCACACTTTTTTCCCCAGGACTTGACCCCTGCATACACATACTAGGACCAATTTAAAAAGGAACCAATTAACCTACCAGCATGTTTTTGGAGTGTGGCAGGAAATCGAAGTACCTGGAAGAAACCCACGCAAGCACAGGGAGAACATGCAAACTCTAGGCAGGTAGTGCCATGTTTGGGATTCCAACCATCGACCCTATTCCTGATATGTGCCTGCTGTACCATGTATTTGTATGAAAAAGTATCCTGTTCTCGTTGCATTGCTTAGTTTGTGTGAAATCCCTGGTGTTCCTGCCAGTCCCACTGCTTTCCTGTTAAAAACTGACTACACTAAGAAGGAGAACACACCATGGTCAGTTTCTCTAGGTATACTGGGAAATCAGCTTACTCTCTTTCAATGATCACACTTGTGCTGACATGCCCCACTCTGTGCAGCCATTTACTGAAAAGACCAGCGTAATGCTTTTCTTTTCTCAGCTCGCTAAACTCCCACTGTCAGCACAACATGCCCACACCTACCATTCAAATTATTGCTCTTCCCAGGGTGACTAATGCCGTGTACACATGAGCAGAATTTCTGACAGAAAAAGTCAGACGGGAGCTTTTCATCATATATTCCGATCATATGTATGCCCCATTGGACTTTTTATGTTGAAAACTCTGATGGACCTAGAAAGAGAACATGTTCTAAATTTTTCCGAAAGAAACAATTCCTATCGGGATGCTGTTCCGACGTACCAAAAATGAAGCATGCTCTGAAGCAAGTACGAGACGGAAGCTATTGGCTACTGGCTATTGAACTTCCCTTGTCTAGTCCCGTCGTATGTGTTGTCACCGCGTTCTTGATGGTCTGACTTTGGTGTGACCATGTGTATGCAAGACAGCTTCAGCGGAATTCAGTTGGAAAAACCTTCAGAGTTTATTCAGACGGAAAAAACACTTGTGTGTACACGGCATTAGGCCTCGTACACATGATACGAAAAACAGAAAGGAAAATTCCTAAGACGAGCTGTCTGTGGATTTTCAGATCGTTAGTACGGTGCTTTTGACAGCCAATTTGACTTTCGTCAGACAAAAGCTGGATGTGCAGGCTATAACATTTTTGTCTGATGTGAACTCAACGTCTGATTTTCGGATGGTCAGTACAGAAATTATCAGACAAAAGTCAAAAGTACAAACACATATGATCGGAATCAAGCAACGACTGGAAAAAGTTCGGTCTTGTTAACTACTGTTTGTAATCTAGAATTAAAGGGGTTGTAAAGGTTTGTGTTTTTTCTCCTTAATGCATCATATGCATTAAGGTAAAAAAACACCTGTCAGTGACTGACCCCCTAGCCCCCCGTTTTACTTACCTGACCCCTCGAACTTGACCCACTCAACAGCCTGGGATTCTTGGCTGTTGATTGGATAGATTGATAGAGGCCCAGCCATTTGCTCCCCCTGATGTCAATCAAATCCAATGATGTGAGCGCCGGCGGGAAAGGGGCAGAGTCCTGCATTCGGCCTCTATGGATACCAAATGCTGGACTCGGGAGTGCGTCCGCAAGGTAACCCCCCAGGAGAGCGCTTCTCCCAGGGGGTTATCTGCTGTGGAGGGGGAGCTATGAGAGCTGCTGAGAGACCCCAGAAGTCAAGGATCGGGGCCACTGAGTCCAAAACGAGCTGCACAGTGGAGGTAAGCATGACATGTTTGTTATTTTTTTTAAAAAAACAACCTTTAGTGTCACTTTAACATTCGTGACGTGGCAATTGATCAAATGTCGAAATGCAGCGCACATTCTCATCTTCTCTAATGGGATAATAATGAAGCTGCTTTTCTGGTGATACTGATGTAGTTACGCCAAACATATTTTAAAAGGCATTTGTTTTGTACGATCTGAAAATCGCAAATCAACGCTCACCAAAATTCAGAAGGGCCCAAAGGGTGACGCTTGAGAAATAAACTTCCTCTTTATATTCTCATAGTACGTCACTATGTTTGTGTTTGCAAAGACAATTTGCGAATAGATATAGGCTAGACAAAATTCTGCACACGTGCTTTTGACAAAAATCAGACGTTCAGTCGTACGACAATCGGACCGCGTGTACGAGGCTTTAGGGAGCCCCAGGTCTTTCATAATCATAGCAATTCTTCTGCTGTAGTGATTCGCTAAGAAAATCCAAGCTACATAATACATTTTTCCCCTCTTGAAGGGCCAGCCAGGAGATGCCCTGAGAGGTCAGGGAGTGAAAACAGATATAGGGACTGATTTACAAACGGTTTGCGCCATGAGTTGCGGGGCACGCCGATGCGTAACGGCCGCTTTTGTATTCACAAAGCATTTGCGCCTGTAACACAGCGCAATTCCCCATTTATGATTATCATGCCGGCGCACGGGAGGCGGCGATCGGTGTGCCGTTATAGACATGGCGCATGCATTATTCAACTCAGAATTAAAAGAAGGTGGAAGTGCCAATATTATGGGGGTGATGTGTGTGATGTGAGGAAGTATAGTTATAACTGTCCAAGTAACAAACATGCCCAAAATAGAATGGAAAAGTAACTTTCTCTGAACAAGCCGGCTGCTCCTGCTAATACACTTGGAACTGCGCGAGATCAATTCATGCACTGCGCATGTGCAAGCTGCATTTGCGCACGTTCAAATGCTTTGGTTCACTGAGCCAGCAAAATCTTAGTAAATGTCAAGCCACGTAGATGCATTTGCATAAGTTGAACAGGCGCACCTCTCAACTTGACTTTTTTTTTTTTTGCGCTGGTTCACTTCTATGTTTTTTTTAAGGCTATTTGCACACAAGTCATGTTAGCATTAAGAGAAAAAAAATGAAGAAAAAAAAATGCGTGGGGGTCCCCCGAAATTCCATACCAGGCCCTTTAGGTCTGGTATGGATTTTAAGGGGAACCCCGCACCAAAAAAGAAATGGCGTGGGTGTCCCCCTAAAAATCCAAACCAGACGCTTATCCAAGCATGCAACCTGGCAAGCCGCAGGGAAAGAGGGGGGACGAGAGAGTGCACCCCCCTCCTGAACCGTACCAGGCCACATGCCCTCAACATTGGGAGGGTGCTTTGGGGTACCCCCAAAGCACCTTGTCCTAATGTTGATGAGGGCAAGGGCCTCATCCCCACAACCCTGGCTAGTGGTTGTGGGGGTCTGCGGGCGTGGGGCTTATCGGAATCTGGAAGCCCCCTTTAACAAGGAGACCCCCAGATTCCGGCCTCCCCCCTGTGTGAAATGGTAATGGTACCATTTCACCAAAAAAGTGACAAAGGTGTTAAAAATGACAAGAGCCAGTTTTTGACAATTTCTTTATTAAAGTCTTCTTGTTTCATCTTCTTCGGATCTTCTTCCTTCGTTCATCCTTCGGTTTCTTCCTCCACGGCGTCTCTTCTTCCTCACTTCCTTCTCGGACCGCTTCGCGCAATGGGAGGCTCCCGCTGTGTGATGCTTCTCTTCTTCTGACAGTTCTTATATAACGGAAGGCGGGGCCACCCGGTGACCCCCCTCCCGACACACGGTTCCGTTATATAAGTGTCAGAAGAAGAGAAGCGTCACACAGCGGGAGCCTCCCATTGCGCGGAGCGGCCTGAGAACAAAGCGAGGAAGAAGAGACACAGTGGAGCAAGATGCTAGATGAGAACACCGGAGCAAGAAGCAGAGGATCGGAGGAAGAAGAACATGGAGGAAGAAACTGAAGGATGAAGAAAGGAAGAAGACCCGAAGAAGATGGAAAGAAGAAGACTTTAATAAAGAAATTGTCAAAAACTGGCTCTTGTCATTTTTAACACTTTTGTCACTTTTTTGGTGAAGTGGTAGGAAGTACCCCATTAACATTTCCCACAGGGGGGGCGGGATCTGGGGGTCCCCTTGTTAAAGGGGGCTTCCAGATTCCGATAAGCCCCCTGCGTGCAGACCCCCACAACCACCGGCCAGGGTTGTGGGGATGAGGCCCTTGTCCTCATCAACATGGGGACAAGGTGCATTGGGGGTACCCCAAAGCACCCCCCAATGTTGAGGGCATGTAGCCTGGTACGGTTCAGGAGGGGGGCGCTCTCTCGTCCCCCCTCTTTTCCTGCAGCCTGCCAGGTTGTGTGTTCGGATAAGGGTCTGGTTTGGATTTTGAGGGGGACCCCGCGCCAAAAAAAATTAAAAATTGCGTGGGGGTCCCCCTCAAAATCCATACCAGGCCCTTCAGGTCTGGCATGGATTTTAAGGGGAACCCCGCACCAAAAAAATAAAAAAAACCTAAAGGGCCTGGTATGGATTTTGAGGTGGACCCCGCGCCAAAAATAAAATAAAAAATGCCACGGGGTCCCCCTTAAAATCTATACCAGACCTGAAGGGCCTGGTATGCTCTTGGAGGGAAACCCACGCCATTTTTTTTAAGTTAAAGTCACCTGACTTGGGGGCAACTTAAAGTCGTGTTGTAAGTCGCCCCAAGTCGCGCTGTGATTCATACTCAAGTCCTGTCCAAGTTGCCTCCCAAAGTCGCGCTGGAAGTGTTGCCCCTGTGTGAATGGACTGTTAATGATACGGCGTGGGCTATTATCAATGGCATATTATTATCGAGGGCAGCGGCATATTATCTGTTGCGCTTATGCATCCACCGGTTCACACACTCAATTAATAATTTATCTGGCGCATAAATTAAGGTATGAACCGGCGCAGTGCATTCATCTTAGTAAATTACCCCCCATTGCCCAGCGTTCTAAAGCTACCCATGAACATTAGATAACACTCTGAAGAAACAAGTCAAATTTGCATTAAAAAGTTTTTTTTTAGATGAAAGTACTGTAACCAAAAAAAAAAAAATTGTCTTGAAGTATATCTAAACCCATGAGAAAAAATTGGAATATATTGTAGCTTACAAGCCTTTAGATCTTTAGATGTGGTGCTGTAATACAGAAAAAATATCTATTGATCATGCCAGCATCTTAGTAACTTCCTGTAGACTAAACTGAAACCTCAAAAAAGTTATCCGCTTTCTCAGCTGTCTTCTGTGAACTATAAGCGACACCCATTTACAATCACAGACTAAAAAGCCTGAAAGATATATTTTTTGTTTTAGATATACAGTATATTTGTAGGTGTACTACTCATTCTGATTGTGCAATCTTTATGGATCTACCTACAACTATGTAGTGCAAGGGCCTGCACAATTGGATACAAAGTAAATCGATTGTTTATATTTTCCCATATTACATTAAAGCCTTATACACATGGTACGATTGTTGGCAGGGGATTGTCTGTTGACAGACTGTTGTTCTAAAATCTTACCGTTAGTATGCTCCTTTTGACACTTGTTGTCTAATTTTCGGCCAACAAATGTTGGATGACAGGCTAGTAAATTTTCGGCGGACAACAGCTTGACGTCAGATGTTCGTATGGTCAGTACATAAATCCGTCACACAAAAGTCAAAAGTACAAACACGAATGCTCGGAATCAACGCTCACCAAACACAAAATTAGCAGAAGAGGCCCAAAGGGTGGTGCTCAAGAGCTGAAATTCCTCGTAGTACGCCACTACATTCGTGTTTGTGGCACAACAATTGTGTACCCTTAGTATGCAAGACAAGATCCTGGCACACACCCTTTTGACAAAAATTAGATGCTCGGTTGGCCAACAATCGTACCGTGTGTACGAGGCTTTAGTGTTGGTTCACACCTGAATTGCACAGGAACATGGTTCACATGCCTGTGCAACTCGCGGAATGGGCTAAAATCACACTGGATCACACCACCGAAAGTAGTGCATTAACCACTTGCCTCCAGGGCACTCACATCCCTTTCCTGCCCAGGCCATTTTTCAGCTTTCAGAATTGTCACAATTTAAATGACAATTACGCGGTCATGCTACACTGTACCCAAACACATTTTCTTCACACAAATAGAGCTTTCTTTTGGTGGTATTTGATCACTGCTGGATTTTTTTTGTTTTTTTTTTACTTAGTTTCTGTCTGTAGATTTTGTAACTAAGTAATTTTTCTCCATCACCGATGTGCACTGATGTGGCGACACTGATAGGCTGAACTGGTGGGCATTGATGAGGTGGCACTTATGGGCACTGATGAGGAGGCATTAATATGGCACACTTATGGGCACTGATAGGTGGCATTGATTTGTGGCACTGATAAGCACTGATAGGCGCACTGATGGGCAACGTTAAGTGGCACTGATGGACAAATAGGCTGCACGGAGAGGCAGGCGGTACTGATGATGGGCGACACTGATGGGCATTGATGCACTGATAGGCAGCACTGATAGCCAGCACTGACTGGCATCACTAATGGGCACTGATTGATGGCACTTGTAGGCAGTGGTGGGCACTGATTGCTGCCACTGGTGTGGACTGATTGCTGGCACTGGTGGACAATGGTGGGCACTGATTGGTGACACTGTTGGCACTATATTGTAAACAGGGCACTGATGATCATGTGTAGATGTCCCCCTGTGTGGAGATGCCGCTGGTCTGCTCTCCTCGCCACACACAGTGTGAGCGGCTGTGATAGGACACAGCCGATTACATGGTTAAAAGGCCACGGACGCGGCTCTTTACAGAGATCTGGGTCGTGCCGTGTCCCAGCAACATGCCGTGGCTGTGATTGGCGTGCTGCGCCCCCCCACCCCCCGTGGGCGCATGTCAGTTCAGCTGAACTCATACGATTTCAAACCTGCATTTCAGTGCGAGTTTTGGGGTGATTTGAAAGACATCTGTGTCTGTTAATACACAGCGTGATCGCCAAAAGTAGTGCAGGAACTAAATTTGGAAATCGGTGCGGCACCGCAAAGTCAGCATCACACCGTTGCTGGCAATAGGCTCCGATTTGGCATGTGATTTGAACACAGTGGCGGAAACGTACACAGAACGTGGATTTTTCACCCTGCGTTCCACAGTGAATGAGCCCTTAAAACAGATTGTACAGCCTCTGTGCACAATTGGATTTTAACACATATGGTTACCAATTTTTTAGCACAAACAATATTTTTTAAAAAATAGAAAAGTTTTAATGACAAAAAAAATTCTCGCAGAAAGCACTGTCCCGTGTTTCTACACTATGCCAAACCACATCACAAACACTGGCATGCTGTCTCTTATTGGGGGGGAAGATATGCATACTTGCTAACAGTCCCAATTTTCCCATGACAATCCCGATTTTGGGACCCTCGTCGCGATCGGAGGTCGTCCCAATTAATTTCCTGGGAAAATCAGGAATGTTTTAGGAAAAAACGGCCGACGGGCATCAAAAAGATGGCCGCCGCCACGAGGATTATTTCCCCTTGTGTTCAGTGGAGAGGGGAGGGGCAGCCAATCAGCTTCTCCCCTCTCCACTGAACACACACACAAGAATGCCGGGAACTGTAGCTGCCGCGCTGGGGGACACAGATCGCTCTGCAAGGAGGGCTCAGCTGCTGCCAGGGACACTGAAGTAAGGCGGGCTCTGTTGCTTGGGGACACAGATAGCTCTTTAAGGAGGGCTCTGCTGCTGCCAGGGACACTGAAGTAAGGAGGGCTCTGTTGCTTGGTGACACAGATCGCTCTGTAAGGAGGACTCCACTGCTGCCAGCTGCTGGGGACACTGAAGTAAGGAGGGTTCTGTTGCTTGGGGGACACAGATCTGTGAGGAGGGTTCCGTTGCTGGGGGACACCAGATGTAAAGGAGGTCTCCGCTGCTGGGGGACACCAGATGTTAAAGAGGGCTCCGCTGTTGGGGGACACCAGATGTAAAGGAGGGCTCCGCTGCCGGGGACACCAGATGTAAATAAGGGCTCCATTGCCGGGGACACAGATGTAAAGGAGGGCTCTGCTGCTGGGGACACCAGATGTAAAGGAGGGTTCTTCTGCTGGGGACACCAGATGAAAAGGAGGGCTCCGCTGCCAGGGACACCAGATGTAAATGAGGGCTCCGCTGCTGGGGACACCAGATGTAAAGGAGGGCTCCGCTGCTGGGGACACCAGATGTAAGGAGGGGTTCCGCTGCCAGGGACACAGATCTGTAAGGAGGGCCTCTGCTTCTGGGGGCACCTGATGTAAGGACAGACTCTGCTGGGGGCACCTGATGTAAGGACAGACTCTGCTGGGGGCACCCGATGCAAGGATGGACTCTGCTGGGGTCACCTGATGGCATCTGGTGGCAGGTGATGTGGCAGGTGACACACTCAGAAGTCCCACTGATTCTGGATTATGGTGAGTTGAATGATTTAATTCTATGATAATAGTAATAATGCACTTCAGTCATCCTGACACCACAACAACCATGGTGCTGGGATGATTGAAGCACTAACACCAGGTGTTTGAAGTATCTTTATCTGCTGATTTGACTCTGGAATACACATTTCTATTGTGGTGTAGGATCTGGGCCTGCTGTCCCTCTCCTTCTTTCCCCCTCCCTCCCTCCCTCTTTTCCCCTTTCTTTCTCCATCTCTCATTCATCTCAGACTCAAACCGCGCCCCCCATTTGAACCATGCCCATATAAGCCACACCCACTATTTCACGTAAACCCAACCCATTTTTGCTATGTCACACCGACAAACGCATGCCCTGCCCCTAATTATAATAAGACTCCACCTACAGCCATAAAAAGTCCCTATAAATTTTTTTACAATGTTGGCAACTATGGATATGTGAGGGGAGAGAATTTGTGCTAGAAGGTGGGGGGGGGGGATTTGAAATCCAACTACCCCCCTTTCTAGCACAAGCCCTCTCCCTTCTAAAAGTACCCCCCCCAGCACATATCCTCTTACCACTGGCCCCGCCAAATCACTCCTCCAAGTGAACACCATTTTTATCTACCCCCTTTCCTGGTCCCTATGCCCCCCCCCCCCCCCCCCCCGTAGGTCATATACCCATATTGTGCATATACTGCATCCAGCACCCTGGCGAGCGTGATGACGTCAACGCTATGACCCTGCTGTAAAATGTGAGTATATGTCTTGTTTTGAATAAACCTCATTGTAATGTACTGCACCATGAGCGATCCCCTTCCTTTCACATGTGGGTTTATGGATTGATCTTTTCTTGGTGTTTGTTGGCGATATAAGGAGTAAGGAGTGGAGACATTATTAACTGCCTTAGTTAGCTGACTACAATTGGATTTGAGCAGTTATCCATCCATCCATCCCAGAAAGGATTTCTTCCTAAAGTGCTTCAGACCTTCTGTTACAGTGGTCTATGCTTCCAGTAAGATGCTTTGATATCTTCGCAAATATGAAAGCAAAACAAAAAAGGCTATAGCAACTAAAATATAGGCTATTAGCAACTAAATTATTTAGCTGAGCTGCTCGTGCACAGCTCAGTTTACATGCTGCACAATGCTGCGAGCAGGCAGGTAGGTGTATTTTATTGCAGAAGAGACATTAAAGCATTCCTAGTTTTGACAGGTACCTGCTCCCACTTCCGTTCGGGCCACCTAGGTGACCCAAGTGGAAGTTCTCCTCTCCCCCTCCCTCCCTCTAATCCCAGAAAATTGCCCGACCATTGAGAAGGCGCAGTGTGACTCGCGCATGCACAGTGCACACACGGCTATGAAGTCGTAAGCTGTCACAGAAGTGCCCACACTTGTAATGCTGGCGCCGGGGAGAGGCGCGAAAGAGAAAAGAGGGTTCGGGCGGCCGCATCTCTGGATCCTAGGAAAGGCGAGTGTGTTTATTAAAAGTCAGCAGATACACTTTTTGTAGATGCTGATTTTTAATAAACACAAAAACTAGTGGAACTCAGGGGTGGACTGACAACTCATGGGGCCCCCAGGCAATAGGAGATTATGGGGCCCCCAGGCAATAGGAGATTATGGGGCTCCCGGGCAATAAGAGAAGATTATGGGGCCCCTAGGCAATAGGAGATTATGGGGCCCCCAGGCAATAGGAGATTATGGGGCTCCCGGGCAATAAGAGAAGATTATGGGGCCCCTAGGCAATAGGAGATTATGGGGCCCTCAGGCAATAAGAGATTATGGGACCATACATTATACACACACACACATGCAGTATACACACACAGACACACAATATACACACACAGAATACACACACATACACACACTGAAAAGGTACTGGAGAGGCAGCTTTAATCTTGGGATTTTTTTTAAAAAAAACACAGATTTTTACATACTGTCCCTGGTTTTATTGAGGCTGGCAACCCTGAGGCTGGGCCCCTTAGTGGTATGGGGCCCTCGAGCAGTGCCCAAATGGTCAGTCCGCCCCTGGTGGAACTCCACTTTAATGATAAAGTGATAAATGCTTGCTTGCAAATTATAGGAGTATGCCTTCAGTTCGACTTCAGCTGACAACTAAGGTTTATGTACTGAGACAAAATCTAGGGCAGTGTTAAAAACTTGTGTCCAGTACATACAATGTGTATTATTCAGTGTAATTATTTAATAATAGGACCATTTCCTAATAACCATCATCTGATATTTATTGACACTTTTGAACACTATGATCAACATTTTTCCATATGTAAAAACTGCCTCCCATAGTCAAAAATATTCAAATTATTTGCATAAATCCATGTTAAATGAAGGGTAGAGTCAAGCAGTGCAATAATTTGCACAAACCGTGGCAGGATTTCGGAATACATTTGTGTTCATGCGTGGGGATGTAACTACAGTGCTTGTATACATCTGAGATATGTGAGAAAGAATAGTGTGCTTCTCTAATGGGTGGTAATGACAGCTTAAATCATTCCATCCCTAGACAGCCAGTTTAGGTGCTATGCAATTCTTCTAATACTTTAAACGTCGCTGCTTGATTGTGTTCACTGTCACAGTAACTACTGGTATTTTTTTCTACATAAAGAGAAATGCTGTTTCCAGGACAGCATAGATTGTTAGTTTACCAATGCTTTGTGGGTTTGTTTTTATAGGCTGAATTTGTGTAGGCAAATCATTTGGTCATATCCTAAAAATTGTACTTCTCATCTTTGCTCCTTTTCTGAATTAATTTGAGCGACTTTTTGATCAGTAAACTTGGTTTATGTCATCTTCTGTTTGCAGGTAAAGTATTTTAATAGCTGCACCATTAACTCCTTCAGCTCTCATACCTGTACACAGCCTACCTAGCCGACTAGAGCAATTTTTACACTTTTTTTCACTGCCATGGACATGTTTTATGTTTGTTTTTTTACAATAACTTTGAAGGTAATACATCGGGGTTTCTTTTGGTGAAATGGTCTTGCAAATGATTTTATTTTATGAAGTTTACCAAAACTGAAAAAAAATTGCGATGATTTTTTTCTAATCATTGCAATTCTAGAGATGTTACATTTCATAAAAAGTATTTTATTCTATAACATTCTATGCAGTTCTATAATTTGTACTGTTGTTGGTAAAGGAGATGTTAAAAAGAAACACATATATGCTCACCTGTGTGCCTGCAGCAGCAATTTCCCGCCAGATTTTAGACCGAGAACTGAGCAATCACATACTGTAACTGCTGATCAGTCAGTTCTCGGGTCCACTCTGAGCAGAGAGTGGTGGCTGTCAGTCACAGCTCTTTCTCTGCCCTTTCAGTGTTCATTGGAGTGCTGGGCTGTGGAGGAGTAGTATTGATATTCTTATCAAACATTTTCCTAGATAAGGCTTTAGGAGCTGCTGCGACAACCAGCTGGGCCTTGAAACATCACAAATCAAATCTACATTTTCACCAGCAAACCATGGATCATCAAATACAGTAGATATAAAATGCCTATACACCCCTGTTAAAATGTCAGTTTTCTGTGATATAAAAAAAATGAGACAAAGATAAATCACTTCAGAGCTTTTTCCACATTTAATGTGACCTTTAAACTGTACAACTCAGTTGATCCACCAACTGAATTCTTTTAGGTGGAGGGAAGTAAAAATAAAAAATTAAAAATAATATGGTTGCATACGTTTGCACACCCTTAAACTAATGCCTTGGATTTTTCCGACGGATTTTGTCCTAAACTGGTGTTGCATACACACGGTCGGACAAAGTTGTCGGAAAATCCGATCATTCGGAACCTGATGACGTTCATTCGTTACGACGGGACTACGTTGAGGCTAGTAGCCAATAGCTTTGACCTTGTAATTTGATCTGAGCATGCGTGGCACTTTGATCGAAATTCTTTACAAATGATTGGAAAAAGTCTGATCGGATATTTTTGTCGTAAAATTTGAGATCATGCTCTCAAATTTTTTCCGTCGGAATTTCCGAAGGAAAAAGTCCGATAGAGCCCATACACGATCGGACTTTCTGACAATATAATCCGATCGGACCTTTTCCGTCGGAATTTCCGAACGTGTGTACAAGGCATTATACTTTGTTGAAGCACCTTTTAATTTTATTACATCACTCAGTCTTTTTGGGTATGACTCTATCAGCATGATGAAGTTCCTCTACATGTTTAGCTTTCTAGCAGAAGCCTGAAGGTTTTGTGCCAATATTGACTGGTATTTGGAACTGTTCCAAGTCCCTCTACCTTGACTAAGGCTCAGTGTTCAAGCTGAAGAAGAGCCCCAAAGCATGCTGCTGCCACCATCATGCTTCACTGTGGGTTTGGTGTTCTTTGGTAATGTGCAGTGTTGTATTTGCACCAAACATATCTTTTAGAATAATGGCCAAAAAGTTCAACCTTGGTTTCATCAAACCATAACACATTTTCCCACATGCTCCTGGGAGACTTCAGAAGTGTTTTTGCAAAATTTAGCCAGGCTTGGATGTTTTTCTTTGTAAGGAAAGGCTTCCGTCTTGCCACTTTAACCCATGGCCCAGACATATGAAGAATACGGGCGATTGTTGTTACATGTAAAATCTAAAAGATTTCAATCTGTTTTTCAACTGAGTTGTACAGTTTCTAGGTCACATTAAAAGGTGGAAAAAGTTCTGAAATTATTTATCTTTGTCTAATGTTTTTACATCACAGAAACCTGACATTTTAACAGGGTTGTGTATATGTTTTTTATCCATTGTACGTCTGAATCTTTATTGAAAAATGATCACATCACAGAAGACATAGTGCAACGTTTTGGAGCCATGCAGGACCCCTTTGTCAGGCATGTGATGTGATAATTTTTTAATAAAGATTTGGATGTATTTGACAATCCATGTTGTGCTGGTGAATATGTACATTTGGACTGTGGCGGGGGATGGGAGTGGCTGGCTGTACTTGAACAATTAACATGTAAACCTGACTTGGTGTATTTTTTCTCATAATTTAAATGAAAGAAAATGCATATTTGCCACATGGAAAAGGTAAGTACATTTGCCACCACTTATATCCATTAGATTAGAATCAGATGTTCCATATTAGGTGCCAAGGATTACAACCTCCTTAGGGGGTATGAAGGTGGAACCTGTCTTATTTAACTAACTTGGCTCTAGAGCAGTGGTTCTCATCCTGGGGGACGGGACCCTCTCGGGGCTCGAATGACAATTTGCCAGGGGTCACCGAACCCTAGACTGTTCCTGAATCCCGCACTGCTCTCCCAGCCTTTTTCATGGCCACCCAGCAGGGCTGTCTCTGGAACCTGTGGCCGCCCAGCTGGGCTGTTGCTGGAGCATGCGGCCACCCACTCAGCCTCCTTGCAGCCGCCCATTCATTTCACTGCATGGATGGGGGGAAAGACTAGAGGCCAGCTGACTGGTGAGGAATGTGAAGTGGGAGGAGAAGGAGGAGACCCTATCTCCTGATCTCGGTATAGATGTCACTGCTGCAAGACACCACATAGCTGGAGACACAGTAACACTACCAGGCTGTGATTACAGTTGCCATTAAAAGTTCCCACTACAGTTCTCAGATTAGCAGATGGCCTTGATCAAGAGCACCTAAGTTGGCTTATCAGAATTCCCCCCAGCACTGCCACTCATCCCAACTCCCCGCCAGCACTGCCACTCATCCCATTCCCCCCCACCCACCAAGGAGTAAAGCCGTATACACACAATCAGACTTTCTGACGGGAAATGTTCAATGACAGGTTGTTGGCGGGAAAATCTGACCATGTGTATGCTCCATCGGACAATTGTTGACGTATTTTCCACGGTCAAATGCTGGCTAGCAGGTTTTAACATTTTTCACGGACAAATGTCTGTTGTCAGATTTTCCAAGCGTGTGTACACAAGTCCATCGGACAAAAGTCCAAAGTACAAACACGCATGCTCAAAAGCAAGCACAAGCCGGAAGCGGTTGGTCTTGTAAACTAGCGTTCGTAATGGAGAATTAACATTCATAATGTGGCAAATTATGAAATCTCAAAACGCAGCGCACAATTCTCTTTTTCTTTGATGGAATAATAATGAAGCTGGTTTGCTGGTGATACTGATGGAGCTATTGCAAACAAATTTTCAAAGACTTTTTTTTCCTAGTGATTACAAGAATAATATTATTATGCTTTTTTTTATTTATTTTTTATTTATTTTTTATTTGGGCAAGTTACCACAACGCCATTATCCCCTAGTTTTTAAGATCAAAGATACAACTATGTTGGTATCCCTTGTCAATTTTACATTGTATTTTTTTTAAATGTAACTGCCTACTCCCAAACTGTAATTTGAAGTAAAACACATAGCCAAGTATTATTCTCCACAATTTTTTTATTGTGTATTAAAAAAAAAGAAAACAAATCAAATTTAACATGCTATCTGCCAATAGAACTTAACCAAAAAGCGCATTTTATGCATCCAAAAATATAGCAAATATACCAAATCAAATCATTATTCAACCAAACAAATAACGTCAAAGCAATAACTCCAAGACCAATAAAAAATAACACGTTATTTCCTCCATGGCAAACGTGATGAACTTCTCCAGCTCAGTGGATATATCTCGGGCTGCTATCTCATCCTTGATGGTATCTGAGAGACCATGAGAAAAAGCAGCCATGAGGGCCTCATTGTTCCAAGCAACCTCTGCTGCCAGAGTAGGGAATTCAATGGCATAATCTGCAACAGTTTCTGTACTCTTTGATGGACATAAGGCACTTGGCAGCAGAAGGTGAGTGTGCGGGAACATCAAATACAATTTTAAAAGAACCCACAAACTCTGGGTAACTCAAGACAACAGGTTTTTGCGTCTCCCATAGAGGGTTTTCTCAGACCAGGGCTCTCTCAGAAAGCAAAGATATCACAAAACCTTGCTTCTGTCCATGGGAAACGCCTGGGGCAGCATCTCAAAATATATCTCAATCTGGTTGAGAAACCCTCTGCATTGGACTGGATCACCCCCAAATCACTGGGGAAGCGAAGTGGAACCAGACATACCTCTTATAGAGGTAATACTTGAGGCGGGTGCCTGCACAGAGACTGGAGCAGCAGCAGGGACAGCCTGCAACACAGGTTGTATCAGAGCATCCACACTGGGAAATTCCAGTTGAGCCATGCGACTCAAGAGCGTTTGTAATGCCATGGCAAACTGATCCATGCAGTGATCCTGCTCATCCAATCCGGAAAAAATATTACCAACAAGTGGATTGACTGTATCTTCTGAATTCATGGCCTTCGCCTACTGTCAAAAACTATGAATCAGACTAAGACAGAATTACAGTTAAATCACACTTTGTTAGAAAAGTTTTAAATGTTTATTGTGTGACTATTAGAAAAACAATAGTCCTGAGACTGATTTGTTAAAAAGCTTACTTCTGAGCACATTATTGTATTAACTCATTGTATTGTTTTGTCCTAATTAACTCCATAGTAAGTAGGATGATTAGATTTAACTAAATATGATAGCCTAAGAATGCACGGAATATGTATAGCTTATAAAGTGCAAGCCTGTGCCATGACACGTTATTTATGTTCTTTCAGCCAATAGAAGCACAGAGATGTTATTCTTGTGGGATATGTGAGGGCGGAACACTTTCTTTTGTTGGGACTTTTTCTTCAGCTTTCGTGCTGTAAGCATGTCTCCCTGTTGTGGGCCACATCAGAAATAAATTTTCCTGCTTCTCAGAACACCTGATGTTTTTTTTACTGATCACAAGGGAATTTCCTAACATTTTTGGTCTTTCGAGCCGGGAGCAACACGCTGGTTTTCAGATCAGACGGCCCGACAACACTTCGGTGAGTATTGGACTTTGAAGCTCACCGAACCTTACAAGTCCCCCCAATCAATGTTATTTGGTGAAAAAGGGGCGGGGCCATAGATCTGAATTCCACTGTCTGTTTCCGAACCTTGTGTGATCCAGTCCAGGTGTTTGAGAGGTAAGATAATTTAAATTATTCTTAATTCTTTCTGAGTCTTTTCTTCTCTTTCTCTTGCTTCTGGTTTAACCACTTTCAGACCGGACCATTTTGCTGGTAAATGACCAGAGGTCTTTTTACACTTTGGCACTGCGCTGCTTTAACTGGTAATTGCGCGGTCATGCAATGTTGTACCCAAACAAAATTTGCGTCCTTTTCTTCCCACAAATAGAGCTTTCTTTTGATGGTATTTGATTGCCTCTGCGATTTTTATTTTTTGCGATATAAACGTAAAAAGACCGCAAATTTTGAAAAAAAATGATATTTTCTACTTTTTGTTATTAGAAAAATCCAATAAACTCAATTTTAGTCATACATTTAGGCCAAAATGTATTCAGCCACATGTCTTTGGTAAAAAAAAAGTCAATAATTGTATATTTATTGGTTTGCGCAAAAGTTGTCACATCTACAAACTAAGGTACGTTTTCTGGAATTTACGCAGCTTTTAGTTTACGACTGCCTATCTCATTTCTTGAGGTGCTAAAATGACAGGGCAGTACAAAACCCCCCCAAATGACCCCATTTTGGAAAGTAGACCCCCTAAGGAAATTGATAAGAGGCATGTTGAGCCCATTGAATATTTTATTTTTTTGCCTCAAGCGATTGAATAATGACAAAAAAAAAATTTTTTTTTTTTTTTTACACAAAGTTGTCACTAAATGATATATTGCTCACACATGCTATGGGCGTATGTGAAATGACACCCCAAAATAAATTCTGCTGCTTCTCCTGAGTACGGGGATACCACATATGTGGGACTTTTTGGGAGCCTAGCCGCGTACAGGGCCCCGAAAACCAAGCACCGCCTTCAGGCTTTCTAAGGGCGTCAATTTTTGATTTCACGCCTCACTACCTATTACAGTTTTGAAGGCCATAAAATGCCAAGATGGCACAAAACCCCCACAAATGACCCCATTTTAGAAAGTAGACACCCCAAGCTATTTGCTGAGAGGCATGTTGAGTCCATGGAATATTTTATATTTTGCCACAAGTTGCGGGAAAATTACAAACTTTTTTTTTTTTTTTTTTTTTTTCACAAAGTTGTCACTAAATGATATATTGCTCATGCATGCCATGGGCATATGTGAAATGACACCCCAAAATAAATTCTGCTGCTTCTCCTGAGTACGGGGATACCACATATGTGGGACTTTTTGGGAGCCTAGCCGCGTACGGGGCCCCGAAAACCAAGCACCGCCTTCAGGCTTTCTAAGGGCGTAATTTTTTGAGTTCACTTCTCACTACCTATTACAGTTTTGAAGGCCATAAAATGCCAAGATGGCACAAAACCCCCACAAATGACCCCATTTTAGAAAGTAGACACCCCAAGCTATTTGCTGAGAGGCATGTTGAGTCCATGGAATATTTTATATTTTGCCACAAGTTGCGGGAAAATTACAAACTTTTTTTTTTTTTCACAAAGTTGTCACTAAATGATATATTGCTCACGCATGCCATGGGCATATGTGAAATGACACCCCAAAATAAATTCTGCTGCTTCTCCTGAGTATGGGGATACCACATATGTGGGACTTTTTGGGAGCCTAGCCGCGTACGGGGCCCCAAAAACCAAGCACCGCCTTCAGGCTTTCTAAGGGCGTTACAGTTTTGAAGGCCATAAAATGCCAAGATGGCACAAACCCCCCCCCCCAAATGACCCCATTTTAGAAAGTAGACACCCCTAAATTTAGGGGTACACTAGTGAGACTAGGTAATAAATGGCGGGTGCCCTGAAACTATAAAAAAATAACTAACCAACCAGCGTCACCTGTAACAGTTATATGGTGATCACTGGTGAAAGGGTTAACTAGGGGGCAATCAGGGGGCTTTATGCGGTAGTATATGGGGGTCCCTGGCGCTATAAAAAGCTGCGGCGAACCTAAATACCTACCTGCCTAACTAGCGTCACCTGTGACACTAATACAGCGATCAGAAAAACGATCGCTTATTAGGCTGGGTTCACACTGGAGCGATGCGGGAACGCCACGAATGCGCGGCGGGTTCCCGCATCGCATGCCTCCCGGCGGCAGTTCACACTGCCCTATGCGAACTGCTGGGAGTGTCAGTGAAATGTTAATGACACCCCCAGATCAGTTCGCATATCGCAGTGCGATCTGCAAACTTGGATCGCATGGTGTGAACACCCATGCGATCCGATTCTGCTGCGGACCAAAAAAAGGGTCCCGTGCGAGTTTGCGGCGGGTGCGACACGAATTCAGCCATACTATCTGTATAGCTGAACTCGAATCGCACAGAGATCGGATGTGATTTGCACTGCAGTGCGGTGCGAATCACATCCGTTCTCATAAACCGCTGCAATGTGAACCCAGCCTTAGTGACACTGGCGACGGGGGGTGATCACGGGGTTAAACCTTTATTGGGGGGGTTAGGGGGGTACCTTAGAACTAAAGGGGGCTAACCCTAACTGCCCTAACAGTTATTAGTCACAAATGACACCTGCCGGGTGATCAGGGGGTTAAACCTTTATTAGGTAATAAATGGCGGGTGCCCTGAAACTATAAAAAAATAACTAACCAACCAGCGTCACCTGTAACAGTTATATGGTGATCACTGGTGAAAGGGTTAACTAGGGGGCAATCAGGGGGCTTTATGCGGTAGTATATGGGGGTCCCTAGCGCTATAAAAAGCTGCGGCGAACCTAAATACCTACCTGCCTAACTAGCGTCACCTGTGACACTAATACGGCGATCAGAAAAATGATCGCTTATTAGGCTGGGTTCACACTGGAGCGATGCGGAAACGCCGCGAATCCGCGGCGGGTTCCCGCATCGCATGCCTCCCGGCGGCAGTTCACACTGCCCTATGCGAACTGCTGGGAGTGTCAGTGAAATGTTACTGACACCCCCAGATCAGTTCGCATATCGCAGTGCGATCTGCAAACTCGGATCGCATGGTGTGAACACCCATGCGATCCGATTCTGCTGCGGGCCAAAAAAAGGGTCCCGTGCGAATTTGCGGCGGGTGCGGCGGGTGTGGCGGGTGCGGCGGGTGCGGCGAATGGCTGAACTCGAATCGCACAGAGATCGGATGTGATTTGCACTGCAGTGCGGTGCGAATCACATTCGTTCTCATAAACCGCTGCAATGTGAACCCAGCCTTAGTGACACTGGCGACGGGGGGTGATCACGGGGTTAAACCTTTATTGGGGGGGTTAGGGGGGTACATTAGAACTAAAGGGGGCTAACCCTAACTGCCCTAACAGTTATTACAGTCACAAATGACACCAATGCAAAAAAAAAAAAAAAAAAAAAAAAAAATGACATTGGTGTCACTGTGACTGGGGGGCAGGGGTAATTGGGGGGGTGATCGGGGGGTAAAGGGGGGGTGTGAGTGTGCCTGGCATGTTCTACTGTGTGTGGGATGTGTTGGTGCAACTCACTGATCCGCTCTCCTCCGTGTCGGAACGAAAAATACCGACACGGAGGAGAGAATACATCACTTCCTCTCCTGTGTTTACATTACAGGAGAGGAAGTGATGTCACCGGGGATTTCCATTCGTCGGGAGCGATCGCGAGGGGGTGGCCATGAATGAATGGCCGTCCCCTCGTCCGGGATCGCTCCCGAACGAAAACCGACCGCCGCAGGCACCGGGCGGGGGCCCGATCGGGCCCCCGACCCGCGGGAGGCAAAGGACGTACATGTATGTGCTTATGCCTGCCCGTGCCATTCTGATGACGTACATCGGCGTGCGGCGGTCGGCAAGTGGTTAATGTGTTGTAATTGCCGACATTGGTATTGATCGTATAATATCTAGATGATCCAGTGCTCGTAGACAGAGACACTTGGGGACGTTGTCTAAGGTAAAAAATTACGTCGCCCGCTGTCCGGACAGATAACAAAAAGATTTGAGGTATACCGAATGTCAGAGGTTAATTGCCTGACTATTTTACGCGCTGTTTAGTTAAGTGATCTACAAAGATCGCAAGGCTAATTTTCTTCTGTGTGTGTGTTTACTTTATCTTTGTTGATGTTTTTTTTTTCTCTTGTATTGACATGGTTTTTGTGCTGGTATTTCTCAGCAGATAAGAAGGCAAATTCACTGAACTCTCTCCCCCTCCCCCTCCCCTCATGGAAGTATTTCTCCTGATCCTGCAAGACCATGCAGAAAATGCAGATTGCCTGACAGAGGTTAATTTGTGCATCTGTGAAAATATTAGGACTTTTGGTGGGAAAAAGAGTTTGAAAAATAGTCTTAAAGTAAATATTTATATTGGATTGGAGTTATTTTTAGAATTCATAGACTTTCAACTGTGAAGTGTTAATGATGCAATGCTGTTTATATTTGGGTACATTTATAAGTCAAAAGGCTAAGTTCTGAATCAGAATACTAAAAAAAAAATTAAAAAGAAAGAAAGTTCTATTTTGGGGTCCTGTGGATAAGCTTAAAATATCAGGACCCAAAGTTCAAAAAAGGTATGGGTTAAAAATGGCGGAATATTGGCTTCAGCATGCTAGAATTAGGGTAGAAGGAAGAACAAAGGAAAAATGCCAAGCCCAATTGCCCCTAGTGGACAAAGAGGATGATCTCATCTGCTACACCCAGAGACCACCTCCCTATAATGGTCCTCCCCCTCAGGTGCAAGTAACTGCCCAGAGTAACACCTTCCCTGTGACATCCACCCCTGTCAAAGGAACCGCCTCTGAACAAAACCCCAATTCCACTTCCTCAATCTCTCCAGACAGTAGTTCAGTCTTGGAGATGAACAGATCGATCCTTGAAACATTAAATGACGCCATAACTCATGTATTAGGTGCCCCAGCAGGAGCCAAGAGACTAAGTAAACCTCCTATTAGGTATGGTGTGGAGGATGGTGAGGAATACCCCTTGATAGAGGTCCCAAACCCAAGGGGAGGACAGAATGATGCACTGGGCCAGCCATATCCCTTGACTATGACTGTTTTTCGACCATGGACTGACAGTGATATACAAAAGGCTACAGAACACATAAAACATCCAAAATTAGGTCCAGCTGAATTCATTGAAAACATAGAGGGATTACGGAACAGTTATAAATTGAATGGGGTGGAAGTAGAGAGAGCCCTGAGGAGAGTATTAGGGTCAGATTGGGCTTCGGTAAAGGGGGATTGGGACCCCTGCGCCCCAGCAAATGCACATGGATGGGGGGATCCATTGCCTCCAGAAAGCCCAGACTTAGGAAACAGGTTGACTGCCCTACTGAACAGATGCCAGCTTAGATGGGTATAACGGACTGATTGGCAAAAAATAAATAAATATGACAGTACAAGAAGACAAAGAAAGTGTCAGTGACTACCTAAATAAATTACGAGAGATTTTAGAGTGTTCTCCGGGCTCCCCGAAGCTGAAGATGTGAATAGTGCATATTAGCAACAGCTAAAGATTGCTTTTTTAAATGGATTGAAACAGGATCATAAGGATTACATTGTTTAAAACATGGTTACTTACCGAACTGCATCAGTTTTAGATGTTTTACAATATGCTAAGCATTCTGAGAAGTATTTGAAAGCGAAAGCAAAAAAGAATGTGAAATTAAAGGTTCTTATGCAAGGTGATGAAAGGGAGGAGGATGCAGAAGAGTACACTGCTGAGGCAGAACTAGAGGGGTCTCATAGAGGAAGGATTACTCTACAGAAATAGACAGTGCAACGAGAGTACTTCCACCCTGTGTACAAGCACTGGTAGCATCAGCGGTGTAGTGGTTAGCACTCTCGCCTAGCAGTGAAGGGGGTCACTGGTTCGAATCCTAATCATGACGCTGCCTGCCTGGAGTTTGCATGTACTCCCTGTGCCTGTGTGGATTTCCTCCGGGTGCTCTGGTTTCCTCCCGCACTCCGGGGACATGCAGGTGGGTTGATTGGCTTCTGTTCCGGTTTGGCCCTGGTATATGAATGGGGACGTTGGATCCTTGGGGGTGGAGAACGATGTGGGTGTACAGGGGTAGAGGCTAGACACTCACTCAGGCTGAACCGGATGGACTGGTGTCTTTATTCAACTTTACTAACTGAAAAGGTACCACATGCAGTGTTTGTTATCCTGTTACAGCAAAAGAATATCACATTTGAGCCCAGCACGACACCTTTCCTGTATGACAATACTTTTGACACAACCTCACTTAACAATACAGAGGTGTACTACATTAAAACCATCCACACTACTACTACTTCCTACTGACGGGTATAAACATGACTGCACTGTTGCCATCGCTGAAAAGGTACTGCCACGAAGTGATCTGAAAGATGTACCATTATCTAACCCTGACATGATACTTTTTGTTGATGGTTCTAGTAAGAAAAATCCAGATGGCACAAATGCAACAGGATATGCAGTAGTGACACAGGATGAGATTTTGGAAGCGGGGCCACTACCAAAACATTATTCAGCACAAGTTGCAGAACTTGTAGCCCTGACAAGAGCATGTATACTGTCAGAAGGAAATCTGTAACCACATACACTGACAGTCAATATGCCTTTTCAACAGTGCATGTTTTTGAACAACAATGGAAAAACAGGGGGATGGTCACCTCCAGTGGTAAACCAATTTCACATACGGACTTCATTTTAGAACTCCTAGATGCAATACAGTTACCAAAAAAGCTTGCAATCTGTAAATGTCAAGCACACACAAAATATATGGACCCCATTTCAAAGGGAAATAAAAGGGCAGATGAAGCTGCACATAAAATAATGACGAGAAATCATAGTGATAGATCATACAGTCCTTACTGATATGCAGCAAAATGCCCCCCCCTGGGGAAAACAATATTGGAAAACAAAGGGTTACACAATAATTGATGATATTTACACATCACCTGAAGGGAAACCGGTATTACCAAAATCTTTATTTAGGTATGCAGCAGTATTGACACATGGAGTAACGCATGTGTCAAACAGGGGGATGACTGAGATGTTAAATAAAGTATGTACAGCCTATGGATTCACAAATTATTTAAAAAAAAAAACTTTTTGCTCTCAATGTCTTATATGTGCAAGACACAATGCTCAGGGAGGTATAAGACCACAGAAAGGGAAGTTCCCTACACCACAATATCCATTCCAACACATTTGCATGGATTTTATTGAATTAGACAAATGTGAAAGGAAGAAATATTGTTTGGTACCCAGGCACCCTGACCAAATGGGTGGAGATATTCCCGACAGGAAGTGCAGATGCACAGACTGTAGCCAAAGCATTACTAAGAGATATTATTCCTAGATTTGGAATCCCTGAAAGGATTTACAGTGATAATGGACCCCATTTTGTAATTAAAAAATATACAACATTTGATAGAAGTGATGAGAATTAAAGGGAAATACCATTGTGCCTATCATTCCCAATCAGCTGGATTGGTAGAAAGACATAATGGCATTCTAAAAAGCAAACTGAGAAAAGTTATGGAAGAAATAGGTAAAAATAATTGGATGTATTGCTTACTAGTAGCTGTGACCAGTATGTATATCACACCCCCAAAAGAAGATGAAAAAGGTGCATGTGGGAGATTGGGTCTCAATAAAAAGTAATAAGAAAAAAGCAGTGGTAACTCCCCAAGGTGGGATGGTCCTTTCAAAGTCCTTTTAACTACCCCTACTGTGATAAGGATTGCAGAGAGGTCTACCTGGATTCACCAGTCCCATTGTAAAAACGTTTTACAGGCAGAGTAGGGCCAGTTGGCTACAACAGGTCCAGAAAGTCCGGCTACAAAGGGAGGTCTCACACAAGGTGGGACTTGTCTCAAACCGGTGAAGTCTCCCTCCCCTTCCAACTCCCCTATCCTATCCGCTGGAACTCTGTAGCTGGTTAGGATGAAAGGGACAGTAATTATCCTTGGGTTACTGGTGACTCTAGGAGAGGCATCCATAAGAGGGGGTAGGCGCTATGGAAGAGTAGAGGAACTTTTGGATTGGGAAAGAACAGGAAAAGCATTAAATCCAAAACTTTATAGAGGGAATAACTAGCACTATACTGGTAGACTTCTGTCAGATTGCAGATTGTGGGGATACAACTGGGGCTAGAGGACTTCTATGGGCAGATATATATATCTGCTGGCTCTGGAATAAGGTAGGATGTCAAGCATGGGATCAGGCCCTGTGGACTACAGCGCATCAAGATTGGGGGTATAATCAACCAGGAGCTAAAAAGAGTGGTATAAAGGAGAGACTCATAATCACAAAAGCGGCCAACTCCCCCTGCACAAATAGTAAGAACTGTAACTAACTATTAATAACATTAACGGAGCCGAGGAAGGAAGATCAGCGGTTGTATTCCATGGGAGCATGGGTGTCAGGAACTGACCCCTGAGGAATATTTTTCCTTGAGGTATTACCACCAAATAAAATTAAACAACAGGAAAAAGTAGACTCAGAAGGGAAAGAAGTAGGCCATACTAAAATAGAAGTTCTGAGTATAACTATAAGATTCACTAACCTAACAATAGAAGATGCCATAGCTTTGGAGACGGGCTACCAAGAAAAAATGAGTGGTTAGAATGGTTGAGGTACACGGTTAGAACTCTGAAAAAGGAAAACTGTTTAGTTTGTGCCGGAGCCAGACCACATTTAGCAACAGTTCCTTTTCCTCTAGATCACAATACAGATCCAGAAGGTTTAAAATGTATGTTGCAATTGTATAATAAGAGCTATAAACCTGAAATAAATTCTACTTGTCACACATTGAGTTTGTTGTTTCCCCCAGTACAGAGACCTCAGATACCTCCAGCGGTTGCCGCTTATCCGGGCAACTTTACTTGTTTTGCACTCCCAGGGAACCGTAGCGCGGTGGATCTTGGGTCACTACCTGATGACTACTGTGTGGAGAGGATTAACACGGACAACGGTGACTGGGTTGAACATGACATTCAGAGAGCTGATGTCTGGTGGATGTGTGGGGATAAGAAACTGCGAGCTAGACTACCGGCCAATGCCCAAGGGGATTGCACTATGGTCCAGCTGGCTATGCCCCTGAGAATCCTGTCAGAATACCCATGGACTAAGAGTCACCGACAGTATCGTAGGGACACCTCTCCCTTGGGGTCATTTGATTCTCAGATCTACATAGATGAGATTGGGGTTCCTCGCGGGGTGCCGGACGAGTTTAAAGCCAGGAATCAGGTGACAGCTGGGTTTGAGTCTCTTCTCTGGTGGGTGACTATAGATAAAAATGTTGACTGGATTAATTATATATATTATAACCAACAACGATTTGTAAACTATACTAGGGATGCTGTGAGGGGCCTAGCAGAACAGTTGGCCCCCACATCTCTAATGGCCTGGCAGAACCGAATGGCTTTAGATATGGTCTTAGCTGAAAGAGGAGGGGTATGCAAAATGTTTGGTAGCATGTGTTGTACCTTTATCCCTAACAATACAGCTCCTGGAGGGATCATGACCAGAGCCTTGGAAGGACTGACTGCGCTATCGAATGAATTGGCGGAAAACTCAGGTATTAATGATCCATTCACAACTTGGCTTGAAGGATGGTTCGGTAAATGGACTGGATTTATCATATCATGTTTGATCTCAATCGCTGTGGCTTTGGCTGTTTTGGTCACTTGCGGATGCTGCTGCATTCCCTGTATTCAAGGACTTTCACAAAAACTCATTGAAACTGCAGTCTCAGGAACAATGTATCAAACCCTCTCTACCTCTGAGGAGACCTATGTGGACATTGAAGCTCAACTTAATGACATACAGTCCGAAAGTGTATAACACAGGGACTATCATCGAAATGTGTGGAGATAAAATAGTCACACAAAGAGGAGGGAATGTTAGAAAAGTTTTAAATGTTTATTGTGTGACTATTAGAAAAACAATAGTCCTGAGACTGATTTGTTAAAAAGCTTACTTCTGAGCACATTATTGTATTAACTCATTGTATTGTTTTGTCCTAATTAACTCCATAGTAAGTAGGATGATTAGATTTAACTAAATATGATAGCCTAAGAATGCACGGAATATGTATAGCTTATAAAGTGCAAGCCTGTGCCATGACACGTTATTTATGTTCTTTCAGCCAATAGAAGCACAGAGATGTTATTCTTGTGGGATATGTGAGGGCGGAACACTTTCTTTTGTTGGGACTTTTTCTTCAGCTTTCGTGCTGTAAGCATGTCTCCCTGTTGTGGGCCACATCAGAAATAAATTTTCCTGCTTCTCAGAACACCTGATGTTTTTTTTACTGATCACAAGGGAATTTCCTAACACACTTGTTTAATAATAATAAGAAAAAGGTAAACAGAGTAAACATAGTCAAAACATAGCCAGAGTTCAGGAACTGGAACGGATAGTCAGACAAGCCAAAACATCAGGGAGCCAGAGATGAGCATAGTAGAACAGCAAGCAGGATCTGGAGGCAGAAGGAATGTCAGCCAAGCAAGTCTTTAACAGGAACACAGGAGAGCATCTAGAGATGTGACCAAGGTGAAGGTAGAGATCATCTGGGCTGGACAGCTTAAGTAGGCAGGACTGATGAGCAGGATATCATCAACGGGTGAGTCACTGTGGAGAGAAAAGAGCTGGCAATTAGCCGACAGCTGAGTGGCCAGCTTTGAGAAGGAAGGGCTGAGCCCAGCCCTGACAGTCAGCAGCTGGGATTATCTACAGGAGATATTGAACCCCCGTACTATTTACACAGGACACCTGTAAGGACTTCCACCGTACTTGCCTGCTGAACGAATTGGCTATGAAGTTCTCTGGCTATTTCCACTAAGGACTATGGATCATAGGAATAACATATGTCTGCTGAAAATCCATGGAACAGCGAGTAATATATACACAGACAGACCAACCATATTGGTAGTATACAAGAGGTACCTAGAGGCTCTGGGACACAGTGGTTTAGTACTAGACGGATTGGATGTCTATTTTATTGCCAGATATGTTTGAGCTTATGTCCTTTGAAGCTATGTCCTAGTAGTGACTATTTCTGTACCATTCACCTTTGAAATCAAGCGGAGCAAGCAGCGAATATCATGTTTATTCATTATGAGGTGTTCAATAACAATATATACCATAGCAGATTGCTGGATATCATCTTAGCACCCACTGCCTCTGTGTGTTTAGAACCTACAGGCACTTACCATTACCTGAGATTCGGGACTGGATGAGGACTTATGCGTTTTTTTGTAATGTTACAGGACTAACAGCAGGGCTCAATTTTATTAATAAGTCTGTCACATTGCACTGCATTCATCCATAGTGGCTTTAAGGTGCAGTGCTCTCCTCTCAGCTGCTTGGGTGGATGTATGAATCCCCATTGTTTAAGTAACTATCTTTGCAGGTGTAGTCACCAGGGTTCTTCTTTTCATTTCTGTTAGAGGTTAGCGGCATAGCTGCACATTCTCAGCTCCTTGGGAAGATCCCGGTGAGGTTAATAGGTCAAGGGGGTGAGGGAAAGGTAGGGTTTGTATGGTTTTCTGGGAGGGAGGAATAGGACTGGGAAGTGTTCACTACATAGTCTGTGCTGTTTTTATATGTACTATTTTTGAAAATGATTAATAAATGTGAGGCGGTGCCAGATTCTAAATATGCTTTCGAAGTCATGCACAACTTCTGAGGAAATTGGCAGAGGAGTGGTTACGTTACTGCAGATGGGAAATCCATCTCCCACTCCTCCCTGGTCACGCACTGCTTAAGGCTATCACCTTACCCACCACGTTAGCAGTTATTCGCTGTAAAGCGCACACACAGTACTGATAACATTTCAAATGGAAATGCACTGGCCGACACCGCTGCTAAACAAGCTGTTTTGACGGTCCCAGCTTTTATCCAAATGCCCCCCCCCCCCCTACACCCCAACTTTGCCCTGGGAACAGGTTTTGCAGGACCTACAATCTATGGCTTCACCAGAAGATCTGGCCTATCTGGACTCATTGCCAAAGAGGGGAAACCGGGCATACCAAAAGCAAGTGCACCTTTATTCATCTCACAGTATCATGTCAAAGGACATAAAGGATGGAAAGCTACAGCTGAAATATTTACACAAGATTTCTACATTCTACACTTATTACCCCTATGTAAATATTTTGTGTCCAGATGCATTGAATGCATCAGAAATAACCCAAACATACCAAACAAGCCCACACATGAGCATTTACTGTATCCTACCTCTCCTTCTATACATCTACACATTGATTTCACTGACATGACAGAAGTGGGCAAAAAACAGGAATATTTGTTAGTGATAGTGGACATGTTCTCCGGGTGGGTAGAAATCCTTGTATGTACCTGGGAAGATGCAAGGGCAGTTGTAAAAATCCTGACACAAGAAATAATACCCAGGTGGGGGATGTCCATTGCAAATAAATTTAGATAATGACCCAGCCTTTGTCTGTACCCCTTTCTTGTTGGTTGGAGGCGGCCAAGACACGATAGCTGAGACCTTCTGAGGGTCCATTACCACACCCAATTTTGTTTGGGTACAGTGTTGCATGACTGAGTAATTGGCATTCAAAGTGTGAGAGCGCTGAAAGCTAAAAATTGGTCTGGGCAGGAAGAGTGTATAAATGCCCTTTATTGAAGTGGTTAAAAATTGGGTAATTTGAAATAATAAATACATTTTAGTGTATTTTTTACATAAATGCTGCACTTCCTAGACCTTTGCTGTAATATCATGTGACATAAACAATTAGAATTGAAAATGTTTTATGTTTTCTTTCAGAAAATATGTTTTGGGGGTTTTATGTATAGTTATACTGCGGTACGTTGGCTCCCCTGTGCGAGCCTTCATAGCTGTACGTCGGCTCTTTAAGACGCTTTAGCAGGAGCACGCGTGCCCGCAGCGTGTTTCCAGAGCCAATGTGCGTTCCCACGATCGCTCGTGACAGAGCGAGAACTCGGTTCTCTCAGGGGAGTAGAGACAGATCGTGTGCTCCTACTATGTAGGAACGCCAATTGGTCTCCTCCCCTAGTCAGTCCCATCCTCCCCACGGTTAGAACACACCTAAGGAACACAGTTAACCCCTTGATCGCCCCCTAGCGTTAACCCCTTCCCTGCCCATGACATTTATACAGTAATCAATGGCTATTTTTTAGCTCTGATTGCTGTATAAATGTCAGTGGTCCCAAAGAAGTGTCAACAGTGTCCAATCTGTCTGCCGCAATGTCGCAGTCATGATAAAAAATCACTGCCATTATTAGTTAAAAAAAATAATAATAAAAATGCCATACATCTATACCCTATTTTGTAGACGCTATAACTTTTGCCCAAACCAATAAATATACGCTTATTGCGATTTTTCTTTTTAACAAAAATATGTAGAAGAATACATATTGGCCTAAACTTTTTTTAATTTTGCGGATATTTATTATAGCAAAAAGTACAAAATATTGTGTTTTTTTTTTTTTCAAAACTGTTGCCTTTTATTTTGTTTATAGCGCAAAAAATAAAAACCGCAGAGGTGATCAAATACCACCAAAAGAAAGCTCTATTTGTGGGGAAATTTTGTCTGGGTACAACGTTGCACAACCGCGCAATTGTCAGTTAAAGCGAAGCAGGGCCGTATAGCAAAAAATGGCCTGGTCAGAAAGGGGGTAAATTTTTCCTGGGGCTGAAGTGGTTATGCATGTGTGCAAAAATGCTCTGGCAGCAAAAAAAAATGTTTTCTTTAAGAGCGGAGCTCCATCCAAAAGGGGACGTTCCGCTTAAAGGACTTGTCCTCTTCAAGAATTTTGACAGGTACCTGCTCCCACTTCCACTCCGACCGCCTCCCCTGAAGTCAAAACACGTGACAGGTCCCAGAAGACTGCATCCACCATTCATGATGGGCAGTGGGTACCGACTGTGAAGCCCCAAGCTGTCACAGCCAGGCCAGTGGGTGGCGCTCACCAATCAGAACCCGTGTAGCCCGTCCTCTCAGTGGGGAAGAAGAGGAGAGAAAGCTGAGAGGATTTCTAAGCGCTGGAGCCGTGAGGCGGATATACCAGGGTTTAGAACGGGTGATCGCTGCCATGCTGGTCAGCTGGACTGGGGGGGCGAAGTGGGGGTCCAGTTACTTTTTCCTGTAAAACATGAAAATGCCTGGGAGAGGTGACATCACCCATGGACGGCTTGGGCCCATCTGTTCTCAGTGCTCATTTCATCTTCCCTGCAGCCACCGCTGGCTGACACAGGGGAGCCGAATCATGTAACCGGAAAGAACAAAGAGGAAAAAACTGCGCTACGGAGTGAAAATGGTACTGGTCGGAAGCTGCAATTCAGATGTACACTCAACGTGGTATCACATAGGGAAAAACATAGGCTCCAGATAGTGTAAAACTAATGATTTTAATTTGCAAGTAACGAACGTATACACTTACATAAAAGTCTTTAAAAGCAGGCTCAAAACAGAAGCGTGCGCCGGCCGGACACACGCCAACGAAGAGACCAACCCGTCCTTCCTGGTCTAAAACGAACGAACACGACTGGGGTGACGTCGACACGTTCGCACCGCCCTACGCGTTTCGTAATAATTTACGTCGTCGTTTTAGACCAGGAAGGACGGGTTGGTCTCTTCGTTGGCGTGTGTCCGGCAGGCGCACGCTTCTGTTTTGAGCCTGCTTTTAAAGTCTTTTATGTAAGTGTATACGTTCGTTACTTGCAAATTAAAATCATTGGTTTTACACTATCTGGTGCCTATGTTTTTCCCTATGTGATACCACGTTGAGTTGGGAGTGACATGTGGAGCAACAGCCATAGCCCCATTGTGTGAAAGATTTGGGATCGCCTGAGGGGGAACCGCTACCCGGATATCCTTTGATTGTTTTTGCCTGTGGTGACCCTCTGTAACGGGGGGTCGCTCGGATCTGGTAAGGAGCCAATTCATTTATTTGGTGATGGGAAAAGCACATTATACTCCTGGAGAAGATTACTAATTTGTGCACTTCCAATTCAGCTATTCATACGAAGATTTCTTCACTGGTGTTTATTTACCATATGGACACTTTACAGCAATAATTTGTCATATAATCATATGGACATTACATAGAGTTTTTAAAATATTTTTCTTGGTAATTTATTTTATGCACTTTTTCAGTTTTAGGAAAATTTTCATTCTTTATTTTTAGGGGTATATACACAGAGATCTATACAATCTGTGCTGTGTTTGGGTGATTCACATCATTGACACGCACTTGTGTCAGATTTTTGTATTTAATTTTATATATTTGTATATATAATTTGTATGCACTATTTTTTGAGGTGGCCTTAGAGACACTAAGATACTAAGGTTTATACTGTGGGTTTAGCACACACACATATCCCATTCACTTTGGGATTTTGTGGTTAGCGCAGTTCTCCTTTTTTTCTTGAATCATGTAACCGGACCAGTGCGGCCAGAAAATAAATATATACCGTATATACTCGAGTATAAGCCGAGATTTTCAGCCTCTTTTTTGAGGCTGAAAGTGCCCCCCTCGGCTTATACTCGAGTCATCGCTGTCTGCCCGCTCGATCAGCGTGTCGAGCAGACAGACAGCGGCCATTCTATTCAAAAGCCGCGCCTCCGGCTCCCCCTTCGCCTGTGATAGGCGGAACACTGAATTTCCCAGCAGCCTGTGTTCCGCCTATCACGGACATCGTATCATCCTCGTACTACGGACGAGGATGATACGAAGGCAGTGATAGGCGGAACACAGGCTGCTGGGAAATTCAGTGTTCCGCCTATCACAGGCGAAGGAGGAGGCGCGGCTTTTGAATTTTACAATGGCCGCCGAAGAGGGCACGGGACGGAGGCAAGGCAAGGCAAGGCAAGGCAAGGCACGGCAAGGCACGGCACGGCACGGGACGGGACGGAGGCAAGGCACGACACGACGGCAAGGCACGGCACGGAACGGAGGCAAGGAGGCAAGGCACGGGACGGAGGCTCGGGACAAAGGTAGGCTGGACACACACACACACACACACACACACACACACACACACACACACACACACACACACACACACACACACACACACACATATACACACACACACACACACAGGGATGGGTGGATGGATGGAGACACACACAGGGATGGGTGGATGGATGGAGACACACACACACAGGGATGGATGGATGGATGGATGGAGACACACACACACAGGGATGGATGGACGGACACACAGGGATGGACGGACACACAGGGATGGACGGACACACAGGGATGGACGGACACACACACAGGGATGGACAGGCATGTCTCACCCTCGGCTTATACACGAGTCAATAAGTTTGCCAGTTTTTTTGGGGGTAAATTGGGGGCCTCGGCTTATATTCGGGTCGGCCTATACTCGAGTATATACGGTACATCCTTTCCTACACAGGTTAGTTAGCATAGATGTTAGAAGAGGGAAGTGAGCATTTGAAGATTAGTTAGGTGTAACTTTGAATTCCACTTTAATGTTACTGGAGTGAAAACGTGTGCAATGTGTGCAAATAGTAGCAACTACAGTGATCGAAAAAAGTATTTGATCCCCTGCTGATTTTGTACCTTTGCCCACTGTCAAAGAAATGATCAGTCTATAATTTTAATGGTGGGTTTATTTTAAGAGAGAGATAGACTAACACCAAAAATATCCAGAAAAACGCATTTCAAAAAAGTTATAAATTGATTTTCATGAAATAAGTATTTGATCCCCTATCAATTAGCAAGATTTCTGGCTCCCAGGTGTCTTCTATACAGATAATGAGCTGATATTAGGAGCGCCCCCTTAAAGGGAATGCTCCTAATCTAGCTTGTTACCTGTATAAAACACACCTGTCCACAGAAGCAATCAATCAAGCAGATTCCAATCTTTCCACCATGGCCAAGACCAAAAGCTGTCCAAGGATGTCAGGGACAAGATTGTAGACCTACACAAGGCTGGAATGG
Organism: Lithobates pipiens; assembly: GCF_037356315.1. Lineage (NCBI taxonomy): Eukaryota > Metazoa > Chordata > Amphibia > Anura > Ranidae > Lithobates > Lithobates pipiens. The sequence goes on from NW_027507718.1 coordinate 180,229,075, forward strand.
GCTACAAGACCATCACCAAACAGCTTGGTGAGAGGTTGACAACAGCTGGTGTGATTAATCTCAAATGGAGGAAACACAAAACAACTGTCAATCTCCCTTGGCCAAGGGTTTCATGCAAGATCTCACCTCGTGGGGTTTCAATGATCATGGGAATGGTGAGGAATCAGCCCAGAACTACACGAGAGAATCTTGTCAATGATCTCAAGGCAGATGGGACTATAGTCACCAAGAAAACAATTGGTAACACACTATGCCGTGAAGGACTGAAATTCTGCAGTGCCCGCAAGGTCCCCCAGCTCAAGAAAGCACATGTACAGGCCCGTCTAAATTTTTCTAATTAACATCTGAATGGTTCAAAGGAGAACTGGGTGAAAGTGTTGTGGTCAGATGAGATGAAATTTTAGCTTTTTGGCATCAACTTAACTCGCTGTGTTTAGAGGAGGAGGAATGCCGCCTATGACCCCAAGAACACCATCCCCACCATCAAACATGGAGATGGAAACATTATGCTTTGGGGGTGTTCTGCTAATTGAACAGGACAACTTCACCACATCAAATGGATGATGGACGGGGCCATGTACCATGAAATCTTGGGTGAGAACCTCCTTCCCTCAGCCAGGGCATTTAAAATGGGATGCCAGCATGACAATGGCCCAAAAGACATGGCCAAGGCAACAAAGAAGTGGCTCAAGAAGAAGCACATTAAACCATCATGTTACTTTTGTGCTGTTCAAGCGACGGGGATGAGCACAGCAGCTCCAGCTGCTGTCTCGGGTCCTCATTGGATAGACTGATTGCAGCCATTGGCTCCCGCTGCTGACAGTCAAATCCAGTGACACAGGAGCTGGGAGGCGGGACCGAGTCCTGCTGTCTGTGTCAATGGACACAGCAGTAGGACTCGGGAGCGTGCATGCACGGGTGCCCTCATGGTGAGCGGCTCTCTGTGGGGGCACCCAATGAAGAGGAGGAGCCAAGAGCACCACAGAGGGACCCCAGAACAGGAGGATATGCAAAAGCCTTGCACAGAGGAGGTAAGTATGACATGTTTGTTATTTAATAAAATAACAAACCTTTACAATCCCTTTAAGGCTCTGTTCACATCAATGCAATTTGCTTTTGATCGGGTTTCTGCAGTGCTTTTTGCAATGCATTTTGTGTTTTTGCACACACGTTTTTCATGCATTTTTTGATTCGTCTTGCATTTTTTATGCTTTTTTTTGTTGTGAAGATTAGAAAATGAAAATCGCGGTTAAAAATGCACTACATGTTTTTTTGCAGCTTCTCTATTGAAGTCTATTGAACCAAACAAGCAAAAAAAAGCATGGTTTTGCGCTTAAAAAAGACCCTTTTCCAAGAATGCAGCGGCTGAAAAAAGCATAGATGTGAACATGTCCCATAGGAAACCATATTAACCACTTAAGGACCACCCACCGCATATATACTGCGACAGGGTGGCCCTATAGCGCAAAATGTTTTGTGCACGAGTCACTGTGTCCGCCAGCCACACCTAATCGCTCCTCAGAGAGGCAGAACGGGGATCTGCCAGTGTAAACAAAGCCAATCCCTGTTCTGACAGGAGAGTAGTGATGGACGAACTTCCGACGGGACGTTTCGCGAACGCGAAACGCGAACGGACACAAACGTTCGCGAAAACGACCGTTCGCCGCGGGCTCCATTGACTTCAATGGGAGGCGAATTTCGCAAACCTTTAGGTCGAATTTGCGGCCACGGGGTAATTATTAGGGGGTAGCACGTAGTCCCACCACCTGGACAATAGCATAATACATGTATGAGGTGAATTTGGGATCGATAACTACAAGCATTTTTTTTTTATTTGGGAAATTGTTCTGACAATTCAGGACTATGGAGCTAATGAAGGCAATGGAGGAGAGGGAAGGTCAGGGACCAGGGTAGGCAAACAAGAGGGTGCAGGAGATACAGAGCACTGACAGCAGCACCGTAATACAGAGCACTGACATCAGCACCGTGACATACAGCGCTGACAGCAGCTCCGTGACATACAGCGCTGACAGCAGCTCCGTGACATACAGCGCTGACAGCAGCTCCGTGACATACAGCGCTGACAGCAGCTCCGTGACATACAGCGCTGACAGCAGCTCCGTGACATACAGCGCTGACAGCAGCACCGTGACATACAGCGCTGACAGCAGCTCCGTGACATACAGCGCTGACAGCAGCTCCGTGACATACAGCGCTGACAGCAGCTCCGTGACATACAGCACTGACAGCAGCTCCGTGACATACAGCGCTGACAGCAGCTCCGTGACATACAGCGCTGACAGCAGCACCGTGACATACAGCGCTGACAGCAGCTCCGTGACATACAGCGCTGACAGCAGCTCCGTGACATACAGCGCTGACAGCAGCTCCGTGACATACAGCGCTGACAGCAGCTCCGTGACATACAGCGCTGACAGCAGCTCCGTGACATACAGCGCTGACAGCAGCTCCGTGACATACAGCGCTGACAGCAGCTCCGTGACATACAGCGCTGACAGCAGCTCCGTGACATACAGCGCTGACAGCAGCTCCGTGACATACAGCGCTGACAGCAGCTCCGTGACATACAGCGCTGACAGCAGCACCGTAAGCAGCCCCAGGAGGAAGTCAGCACAGCACAGGGATGGTGTGATCCCCTCATAATAAGAACCCCCAGGAGGAAGTCAGCACAGCACAGGGATGGTGGGAGCCCCTCATAATAAGAACACCCAGGAGGAAGTCAGCACAGCACAGGGATGGTGGGAACCCCTCATAATAAGCAGCCCCAGTAGAAATATGACACCGCTCAACCTCTTCAAAGAGGAGGGTAGGGGCATATAGTACGGTGTGCTTTTTTGGGTCAGGGAAGTGAGCCAAATGAATTAAGAAGGTCTGTGTGCTTGATTCCAAAAATTGTTTATAGACATATACATGGTCTACTGATCACATGTGTTGAATTCCTCCGAGATCCATGCCTCATTCATTTTTAGAAATGTGAGGTAGTTAACACTGTGGTGAGCTAGGCGAGTACGCTTATCGGTCACAATCCCCCCTGCTGCGCTGAACGTCCTTTCGGACAGGACACTGGATGAGGGGCAAGCCAACAGTTCGATTGCAAATTGGGCAAGCTCTGGCCAGAGGTCAAGCCTGCCCACCCAGTAGTCTAGGGGTTCATCACTCCTCAGAGCGTCCACATCGGCCGTTAACCCAATGTAGTCGGACACCTGACGGTCTAGGCGTTCCCTGATGCTGGATCCGGATGACACCTGTCGATGGGTCGGCTGAAAGAATGACCTCATATCCGAAGTCACCAACACATCTTCAAACCGGCCTCTTCTTGCAGGCGCTGTTGGATTGGTACCCGCAAATCCTTCTCTGGGAGTGGGAATTGCTCCTCTGCCAGCGCACGCAAAAGCAGAATGCAGCATTTCTCGAAGCAAGGCCTGGAAGTGCTGCATTCTGACAGCCCTCTGCGACGGCGGTAACATTTCCGCCATTTTGTGTTTGTACCGGGGGTCTAAGTACGTTGCCACCCAGTACTGGTCCTTGACCCTCATGCTTTTTATACGGGGGTCCCTATTAAAACACTGGAGCATGAAGGCCCCCATTTGCACTAAAGTGGAAGCGGTGTGGTGGCCTGGCTCCTGCTCATCATCCAGGATAATGTCGTCCTCTTCATTCTCCTCTCCCCATCCTCGCACAACAGGGATCCCAGAAAGGTTTAAAGCATGCTCTTCTTGCTCCTGCTCATCCGCCCCGGCACCATCCTCCTCTGACTCCTCATCAGACTCCTGTTGTTGACTTGTCTCAGATAGAGTAGCCCCCCCTGGGAATTCATCCAGCATTGCGACTTCCTCATCTTCCCGCTCCTGCTCCTCCACAGCCTGATCAATGACACGACGCAATGCACGCTCCAGAAAGAAGGCATAAGGTACCATGTCACTGATGGCGCCATGGCTGCGACTGACCAGTTTGGTGATCTCCTCAAATGGCCGCAGAAGTCTGCATGTGTCGCGCATGAGCAGCCACTGGCGCGGTGAAAAAAAACCCAGCTCCCCAGAACCGTTTCTTTCGCAGAGTTCATACAGGTAGACGTTAACTGCACGTTTCTGCTGGAGCAGCCTATCAAGCATATAGAAGGTTGAGTTCCATCGCGTCGGGCAATCGCAAATAAGACGTCTGACCGGCAGATGGTGTCGCCGCTGAATGTCAGCAAGGCGAGCCATGGCCGTGTAAGATCTTCTGAAATGGGCCGAGATTTTCCTTGCCTGCCGCAAGATGTCCTGGACCCCAGGGTATTTGACAAGGAATCGCTGCACGACCAAGTTTAAGACGTGTGCCATGCACGGCACGTGCGTGATTTTGCCCTGTTTCAATGCGCTAAGCAGATTGGCACCGTTGTCACACACCACTTTACCAACTGTCAAATTGAGCGGTGTTAGCCACTCATCTGCCTGTGAACGCAAAGCTGAAAGGAGTGCCGGGCCAGTGTGGCTCTTTGCTTCCAGGCACAACAGACGCAGCACGGCATGGCAACGTCTCACCTGGCATGTGGAATAGGTTCTGGGGAGCTTGGGCGGTGCAGTGGAAGAGACGCTAGCAGCGGAAAAGGAGGAGGCAGCTGAGGAGGAGAGGGAGGAGGATGGAGTAGGAGGAGGAGAAGAAGAGTCAGGCCTGCATGCAATCCGTGGCGGTAAAACCAAATCTACACGGGTGCCACGGGTTACATGCTTGACGGCCGTCAGAAGGTTCACCCAGTGGGCAGTAAAACTGATATACCTTCCCTGCCCGTGTTTGCTAGACCACGTGTCTGTGGTCAGATGTATCTTGGCACCGACACTGTGTGCCAGAGATACATTCACTTGCCGCTGAACATGGCCATATAGCTCTGGGATGCCCTTCTCTGAGAAATACTTCCTTCCTGGGACCTTCCATTGTGGTGTTCCAATGGCCACAAATTTGCGAAAGGCCTCCGAGTCCACCAGTTTATATGGCAGTAGTTGGCGGGCTATGAGTTCTGACAAGCCAGCCGCCAACCGTTGGGCAAGAGGGTTATCCGGCGTCATCATTTTTTTACGCTCAAACATTAGGCCCACGGAAGCCTGCCTTTTTGCAGAAAAATGTGAGCTTGGCGTGATGGAAGGTGGAGTGGAGGACAATTGTGAGGAGAGAGGAGAAGGAGAAGTAGAAGACGAGGCTGGACGGTGAGAGCCTGCAGTGTGGCTTTGTGTGTTCCGTTGCTCCCACTGGGCTCGGTGATGGCTGCTCATGTGCCTTCTTAAGGCGGTCGTCCCTAGGTGAGTATTGGGCTTACCGCGACTAACGCGTTGACTGCAAAGATTGCAGATGGCAACGCTATTGTCAGCAGCGGACACGTTAAAAAAAGCCCACACTGCGGAGCCATGTGCCGGTGTCCTGGGAGCGCCAGATGTGACCGTACATGGTCGATGACTCGCTCCTGATACATTTGCAGTCTGCTTTGTCCCTGCTGTGCAATGTAAGTCATTGCTGCTTCTCCTCCCTATCTGCTGGTCCATATCTCCCTCTGAACTCCCCTCCTCTTCCTCTCTTGTGGGCACCCACGTGACATCACTAGACACGTCATCATCAACGTCACCTTCCCCACCGCTATAAGTAGAGTAGGCAGCAACACCGGGGACCAACCTCCTCCTTGGGCTGATCTGGGTACTGGCGTCAGACTGCTGAGTAGCGCTTGTTGCTACCTCCTCTTCCTGATCCAATACCAAGAGTGGCTGCGCATCAGAAATGTCCTCTTGATATGGATCGGAAAATAATTCCAGTGACTCAAGCGGAAGGTATGTGGTGGTGGTGGTGGTGGTCGTGTTGTTGGTGGTAGTGTCTTTGGGGGTGCACATAGCAGAGAGTGAAGAAGAGGGTGCAGATCGAGAGGATGAGGAGGGTGCAGAAGAGTAAGGCTGAGCGAGCCACTCAACCAAGTCTGGTGCATCCTTTAAAGTAATTGAACGCACCTTCTGCAACTTCCCACTTTGGCTCAAGCCTGTTGCTCCTGCCCTACCCCTACCACCCCTGCGGAAGGGCCTGCCTCTTCCTCTGCATGTCATTTTTTAAATGACCCTGTGACAAAACTCTTAGTCCCTATACCGCTGAAGGACTGCTGCAGTATAGGTGAGCGGTCAGCAGTGGTGCACGTCAACCCTATCTATTGTGGACCGATAGCGGTCCTTACAGAACAGCAGACTGTACCGCACTCAAGCCTATGTACCGTAGCACCCTATACCAAGTTACCAGTCCTTATAAGAACTTTTGTGGACCAAGCAGGTTGTGTATTAGTGTTTAGCAGACTGTACGTCAGTCCCTATACCGCTGAAGGACTGCTGCAGTATAGGGCAGCGGTCAGCAGTGGTGCACGTCAACCCTATCTATTGTGGACCGATAGCGGTCCTTACAGAACAGCAGACTGTACCGCACTCAAGCCTATGTACCGTAGCACCCTATACCAAGTTACCAGTCCTTATAAGAACTTTTGTGGACCAAGCAGGTTGTGTATTAGTGTTTAGCAGACTGTACGTCAGTCCCTATACCGCTGAAGGACTGCTGCAGTATAGGGCAGCGGTCAGCAGTGGTGCACGTCAACCCTATCTATTGTGGACCGATAGCGGTCCTTACAGAACAGCAGACTGTACCGCACTCAAGCCTATGTACCGTAGCACCCTATACCAAGTTACCAGTCCTTATAAGAACTTTTGTGGAACAAGCAGGTTGTGTGTTAGTGATTAGCAGACTGTACGTCAGTCCCTATACCGCTGAAGGACTGCTGCAGTATAGGTGAGCGGTCAGCAGTGGTGCACGTCAACCCTATCTATTGTGGACCGATAGCGGTCCTTACAGAACAGCAGACTGTACTGCACTCAGGCCTATGTACCGTAGCACCCTATACCAAGTTACCAGTCCTTATAAGAACTTTTGTGGACCAAGCAGGTTGTGTATTAGTGTTTAGCAGACTGTGCGTCAGTCCCTATACCGCTGAAGGACTGCTGCAGTATAGGGCAGCGGTCAGCAGTAGTGCACGGCAACCCTATGTATTGTGGACCGATAGCGGTCCTTACAGAACAGCAGACTGTAACGCACTCAGGCCTATGTACCGTAGCACCCTATACCAAGTTACCAGTCCTTATAAGAACTTTTGTGGACCAAGCAGGTTGTGTGTTAGTGATTAGCAGACTGTACGTCAGTCCCTATACCGCTGAAGGACTGCTGCAGTATAGGGCAGCGGTCAGCAGTGGTGCACGTCAACCCTATCTATTGTGGACCGATAGCGGTCCTTACAGAACAGCAGACTGTACCGCACTCAAGCCTATGTACCGTAGCACCCTATACCAAGTTACCAGTCCTTATAAGAACTTTTGTGGAACAAGCAGGTTGTGTGTTAGTGATTAGCAGACTGTACGTCAGTCCCTATACCGCTGAAGGACTGCTGCAGTATAGGTGAGCGGTCAGCAGTGGTGCACGTCAACCCTATCTATTGTGGACCGATAGCGGTCCTTACAGAACAGCAGACTGTACCGCACTCAAGCCTATGTACCGTAGCACCCTATACCAAGTTACCAGTCCTTATAAGAACTTTTGTGGACCAAGCAGGTTGTGTATTAGTGTTTAGCAGACTGTACGTCAGTCCCTATACCGCTGAAGGACTGCTGCAGTATAGGGCAGCGGTCAGCAGTGGTGCACGTCAACCCTATCTATTGTGGACCGATAGCGGTCCTTACAGAACAGCAGACTGTACCGCACTCAAGCCTATGTACCGTAGCACCCTATACCAAGTTACCAGTCCTTATAAGAACTTTTGTGGACCAAGCAGGTTGTGTATTAGTGTTTAGCAGACTGTACGTCAGTCCCTATACCGCTGAAGGACTGCTGCAGTATAGGGCAGCGGTCAGCAGTGGTGCACGTCAACCCTATCTATTGTGGACCGATAGCGGTCCTTACAGAACAGCAGACTGTACCGCACTCAAGCCTATGTACCGTAGCACCCTATACCAAGTTACCAGTCCTTATAAGAACTTTTGTGGACCAAGCAGGTTGTGTATTAGTGTTTAGCAGACTGTACGTCAGTCCCTATACCGCTGAAGGACTGCTGCAGTATAGGGCAGCGGTCAGCAGTGGTGCACGTCAACCCTATCTATTGTGGACCGATAGCGGTCCTTACAGAACAGCAGACTGTACCGCACTCAAGCCTATGTACCGTAGCACCCTATACCAAGTTACCAGTCCTTATAAGAACTTTTGTGGAACAAGCAGGTTGTGTGTTAGTGATTAGCAGACTGTACGTCAGTCCCTATACCAATGAAGGACTGCTGCAGTATAGGGCAGCGGTCAGCAGTAGTGCACGGCAACCCTATGTATTGTGGACCGATAGCGGTCCTTACAGAACAGCAGACTGTAACGCACTCAGGCCTATGTACCGTAGCACCCTATACCAAGTTACCAGTCCTTATAAGAACTTTTGTGGACCAAGCAGGTTGTGTGTTAGTGATTAGCAGACTGTACGTCAGTCCCTATACCAATGAAGGACTGCTGCAGTATAGGGCAGCGGTCAGCAGTAGTGCACGGCAACCCTATGTATTGTGGACCGATAGCGGTCCTTACAGAACAGCAGACTGTACTGCACTCAGGCCTATGTACCGTAGCACCCTATACCAAGTTACCAGTCCTTATAAAAACTTTTGTGGACCAAGCAGGTTGTGTGTTAGTGTTTAGCAGACTGTGCGTCAGTCCCTATACCGCTGAAGGACTGCTGCAGTATAGGGCAGCGGTCAGCAGTAGTGCACGGCAACCCTATGTATTGTGGACCGATAGCGGTCCTTACAGAACAGCAGACTGTAACGCACTCAGGCCTATGTACCGTAGCACCCTATACCAAGTTACCAGTCCTTATAAGAACTTTTGTGGACCAAGCAGGTTGTGTGTTAGTGATTAGCAGACTGTACGTCAGTCCCTATACCAATGAAGGACTGCTGCAGTATAGGGCAGCGGTCAGCAGTAGTGCACGGCAACCCTATGTATTGTGGACCGATAGCGGTCCTTACAGAACAGCAGACTGTACTGCACTCAGGCCTATGTACCGTAGCACCCTATACCAAGTTACCAGTCCTTATAAGAACTTTTGTGGACCAAGCAGGTTGTGTGTTAGTGATTAGCAGACTGTACGTCAGTCCCTATACCAATGAAGGACTGCTGCAGTATAGGGCAGCGGTCAGCAGTAGTGCACGGCAACCCTATGTATTGTGGACCGATAGCGGTCCTTACAGAACAGCAGACTGTACTGCACTCAGGCCTATGTACCGTAGCACCCTATACCAAGTTACCAGTCCTTATAAGAACTTTTGTGGACCAAGCAGGTTGTGTATTAGTGTTTAGCAGACTGTGCGTCAGTCCCTATACCGCTGAAGGACTGCTGCAGTATAGGGCAGCGGTCAGCAGTAGTGCACGGCAACCCTATGTATTGTGGACCGATAGCGGTCCTTACAGAACAGCAGACTGTACCGCACCCAAGCCTATGTACCGTAGCACCCTAGACAGACCAAGTTACCAGTCCTGATAAAGAGCTTTGTGGAACAAGTGAGTTGTGAATGATTAGCAGACTGCAGCAGAAGGGCAGCAGTCAAGTATAATATTCTTTCTATATTTGGAAGAAAGAATATTATACGTGTACAAGCCTATTACCGTACCACTGATACCAGTCCTGAAAAGAACCTTTGTGGAACTAATAGTAACAGCAAGTCTTTAAAATTATCCTCACTGCCTGACACACTGCTTCCTGCCTGTCCCTATACAAATTGGCAAAAAAGAGTAGGCTGGAACGATTAGCTGGAACAGCTCTTTTGTGGACCTGATAGTAACAGCTAATGATGATGATGATGATGATGATGAAGAAAGACTAATCTGGCTGAGCTGTCCCTAAAATAGCAGCATACAGCGCTCTGTCCCTTTATCTAAACTGACAAAAGAAACTCAGGCTGCTGACCTAACACCTATACCAGTCCTGAAAAGAACTTTTGTGTACCAAATAGCTAGCGTTTTCTCTGTCCCTACTCCACACAGGATCCTTTCCCTACAGTGACAGAAGAAAGAATGTAAAATGGCCACCGGATCGGGTGTATTTATAGGTTAGGGGGAATGTCCAAGTGTCCATGAGCTGTCATGTCTCAATTGGTTGTCCTGTAACACATGATAAACGTGTCACGAAAGGTTAAAGTTCTTGTATACATTAAACACGTAAGTCCGCCGGGGCGAACGACGGAAAAAGGCGTTCGAACCCGCGGACGGCGAAAGTCGGAAATTCGCCGCGAAACGACCGCCGGGCGAACCGTTCGGCCATCACTACAGGAGAGTACATGGTATATATAGTATATATAGTATAGTTAGTCAGGTTGAAAAAAGACACAAGTCCATCCAGTTCAACCTTAAAAACAAATAAATAAAATAAAAAATAATCGTACAATCCAAATACCCAATTTTATGCCCACAATTGATCCAGAGGAAGGCGAAAAAAAAAAACCCCAGCAGAGCATGCTCCAATTTGCTAAAGCAGGGGAAAAAAATTCCTTCCTGATCCCCTAAGAGGCAATCGGATTTTCCCTGGATCAACTTTACCTATGTTAGTACCCAGTTATATTATGTACATTCAGGAAAGTATCCAGGCCTTTCTTAAAGCAATCTACTGAGCTGGCCAGAACCACCTCTGGCGGGAGTCTATTCCACATTTTCACAGCTCTAACTGTGAAGAAACCTTTCCGTACTTAAAGATGAAATCTCTTTTCCTCTAGACGTAAAGAGTGCCCCCGTGTCCTCTGGGTTGACCGTACAGAGAACAACTCAACACCAAGTTCACTATATGGACCCCTAATATATTTGAACATGTTGATCATATCCCTCCTTATTCTCCTCTTCTCAAGAGTGAATAAATTTAGTTCCTCTAATCTCTAATCTCTCCTCATAGCTGAGCTCCTCCATGCCTCTTATCAGTTTGGTTGCCCTTCTCTGCACTTTCTCCAGTTCCCCGATATCCTTTTTGAGAACTGGTGCCCAAAACTGAACTGCATATTGCAGATGAGGTCTTACTAATGATTTGAACAGGGGCAAAATGATATCTCTCTCTCTGGAGTCTATACCTCTCTTAATACAAGAAAGGACTTTGCTCGCTTTGGAAACTGCAGCTTGGCATTGCATGCTATTATTGTGCTTATGATCTACCAAAACCCCCAGATCCTTCTCCACTATGGATCCCCCCAGTTGTACCCCCCCTAGCATGTATGATGCATGCATATTCTTAGCCCCCAAGTGCATAACTTTACATTTATCGACATTAAACCTCATCTGCCACATAGTCACCCAATTAGACAGTGTATTGAGGTCGGCTTGTAAATTGGAATATCGTTTATAAAGATGTTAAAAAGTAAGGGTCCCTGATGCCTCCACGGCCTCAGACCCACAGCCTACTTAACGCATTATCGTTTGTTGATAAATAGGAATATGCACTAGTGGAAATGTTGTATATTTGAGTAGCATGGTTTAGTTCCGAGTCGTCCTACTGCACATGGAGACGGCTCTTTATGGCCGGTGTGATGCCTTGAATTCTCCAACATGTTTTGTATGTAACGCACTGTCTTATATTGCAACTCTATACACGTCACGCCTGTAACACTAATCGTGACCAATGTATGTGTTTTTGTTTGGTTTGCTTTTGGTTGCTTGTTCACTGTTTAAATTCCAATAAACAGATTTGCAAAAAAAAAAAAAAAAAGTAAGGGTCCCAGCACTGAACCTTGGGGTACACCGCTGATAACCTTAGACCATTCAGAGTAAGAATCATTAACCACTACTCTCTGAATTCTGTCTTTTAGACAATTTTCTATCCATTTACAAACTGATATTTCCAAGCCTGTAGACTTTACCTTACACATGAGCCGTGTGTGCGGAACTGTATCGAACGCTTTTGCAAAATCCAAGTATACCACGTCCACCGCCACCCCTCTGTCCAAGGTTTTACTTACCTCCTCATAAAAAGAAATCAGATTTGTCTGACAACTTCTGTCTTTCATGAATCCATGTTGTCAGTTGCTTGAAGTGTTTTTGTTCAGCAAGAACTCATCGATGTGGTCTTTTATTAAACTCTCCAGTATCTTCCCAGCTATAGAAGTTAAGCTAACAGGTCTATAGTTACTTGGTAAAGACTTTGATCCCTTTTTAAATATAGGCACCACGTTCGCCCTGCGCCAATCCAGAGCCTCACAGCCGGGGATGAAGGATACCTGATCCAGGGAGATCAAAGAGGGGAGTAAAGGGAGTATGTGGTTTGTAATGATTTTTGCGTAAATCTTTACATCGATGTTTATGAGTGAGATAGGTCTGTAGTTGGAAACGATGGTTATGTCTTTACCCTGTTTGGGAATCATGGTGATATGTGCCTCCAAGATGTCTGGGTTGTCAGTGGGGGGGACTGGCGAGGAGTTAAAAGTGGCCAGAAAGTGAGGAATGAGTGTTTCTTTAAAGGTTTTATAATAGCTGATGGTTAAGCCATCTGGGCCAGGGCTTTTAACCGGTATCATTTGTTTAAGCGCAGTAATGGTCTCTTCCTATGTAAGTGGTTTATCTAGATTTGTAACTAAAGATATGTTGGCATTGCGCTGCCCCTATATTAAATAACCCTCCGAGGGTGATAAGTATAATGCCTAGTTACACAAATCAATAGTGTAATATAAAAATATATATATAAATGTTTACTGAATAATATCAAAAAGTGCAAAGTGCTACATTAAAGCGGGAGTCCGCCGGGACTCCGCGTTTTTTTTTTTTTTTTTTAAAAGCCAGCAGCTACAAATACTGCAGCTGCTGACTTTTAAAATAGTGACACTTACCTGTCCAGCGCGCCCGCGATGTCGGCACCCGAAGCCGATCTCTAGATCGTCTTGTCGGGTGCTGCCGCCGCCATCTTGGGTATGGGAATCAGGAAATGGAGCCTTTCGGCTTCATTTCCCGGTTCCCTACTGCGCATGCGTGAATCGCGCTGCGCAATAAGGATGGTCCCCGCTGCCTCTGGGATCTGTGTGTTTCCCAGCAGGCAGCGGGGCACTTGCAGAAAGGGGCGGGCACTTGCGGAAAGGGGCGTAATCTACACCCCTTTCCGCAGAGAGCTATCCCGGAAGTGGGTGCAGATACCTGTACTGTACAGGTATCTGCACCCCCCTCCCCCCTGAAAGGTGCCAATTGTGGCGCCGGAGGGGGGGAGGGTTCCGATGAGCGGAGGTCCACTTTAGGGTGGACCTCCGCTTTAAATAAAATAAAATAAACACACCACAGAGGTGATAGAATCCAAATAAATGAAAATCAAGTGAACAAAGGTAAGTAACTAAAAACAGTCTCTTAAAAAATTACTATTGTGATAAAGTGCAGAGAAAATGCAGAACAAAAAAAATTAAAAATTAAACGCACTACAGAGTCAATTGAAAACCTCCACGGAAACACAACTGCTTCAATTGAGTGCGAAGCCAAAAAACAGTGAATTGATCATAAAGTGCCAAGTGCGTCTTATAAATGTGCAAATAAGTAAACACTCTCCAGAGGTGATATAAGTGAACCACCCTAATAATAATCAAATGATATACAAGAAAATAAGAAAGAGTATACCTAGACCAAAAAGAGGATACCCTCTCCTGATCACATGGAAATAAACTTTAGAATTAAACAAAAAATATATATAGTAGTAAACGCACTACAGAGCCGGCTGTAACATACGTTATATCAGAATGAATCCGGCCTCTATAGATTAAATATTCATATTGAAATCCATCAAAAAGAAAAAGATATAAATATTCAAGTCCATAAATAAACAACGGTCTCCTTTAAGTGCTTTGTACAAACTTGTGCAAATTCAACTGAGGTGTGGATCTCCCAGTGCTTAATGTGATCACACTTTAGTGGGCAGTGGCCCCTTACCTGACTTCATCAGATGACCGTTGTTTTTTTATGGACTTGAATATTTATATCTTTTTCTTTCTTTCTTTTTGATGGATTTCAATATGAATATTTAATCTATAGAGGCCGGATTCATTCTGATATATAACGTATGTTACAGCTGGCTCTGTAGTACGTTTACTACTATATATATTTTTTGTTTAATTCTAAAGTTTATTTCCATGTGATCAGGAGAGGGTACCCTCTTTTTGGTCTAGGTATACTCTTTCTTATTTTCTTGTATATCATTTGTTTATTATTAGGGTGGTTCACTTATATCACCTCTGGAGAGTGTTTACTTATTTGCACTTTTATAAGACGCACTTGGCACTTTATGATCAATTCACTGTTTTTTGGCTTTGCACTCAATTGAAGCAGTTGTGTTTCCGTGGAGGTTTTCAATTGACTCTGTAGTGCGTTTACTTTTTTTTTTTTCTGCATTTTCTCTGCACTTTATCAAAATAGTAATTTTTTAAGAGACTGTTTTTAGTTACTTACCTTTGTTCATTTGATTTTCATTTATTTGGATTCTATCACCTCTGTGGTGTGTTTATTTTATTTAATGTAGCACTTTGCACTTTTTGATATTATTCAGTAGACATTTATATATATATTTTTATATTACACTATTGATTTGTGTAACTAGGCATTATACTTATCACCCTCGGAGGGTTATCTAATATAGGGGCAGCTCAATACCAACATATCTTTAGTTTCATATTAAGTGGATACGGTGTGATCCATTCCGGTAGTAGCAGCAGCCCCTGACATTTGATAGATCACCAGTGGTAGCGCAGGAATAAAACACTATCATTTATCTAGATTTGTGGCATCATCGTCTGATATGGGTTGAGGGCCATATTGGTTCAGGAAATCTTCAATCAGTTTTTTCCTATCCTGGGTAAGGTCTGTTGTCTGGGGGGTAGGTAGATTGTAGAGTTTGGAGTAGTATAGTTTTGCTATGTCAGTGGAAGTTTCGAATTTGGGGCCCGAAGGGTTCACGATAGTAAGAATGGTAGCTTTTTTATTTTGTAGGGCCCTTGCGAGTAGTTTGCTCGATTTGTTGCCGAATTCGTAGTAAAGTTGCGTAGTTGTAAGGGCATATTTACATCTGGTTGATTTCCTGAGTTCTTCGAGAAGGTCTTCCCTAGCTGTCAGTAGTTCTTGGAAAGTTTTTTCAGCTAAAGATTGTTTGTGTTTCTTTTCCAGAGAGTGAATACGTTCCTATAATTCTGTGTTTCGTTTTTGTCTGGCTTTCCGTCTCTTTGCGGCAATAGAGATGTGTTTGCCTTGGACGACACAGAGGGACAGCGGGTGAATATCTGAAAATACATTCTCTCAAAAATAATGCTGTAGGCATGTATTTATTCTCAAAGTGTGGTCTGGATCATTGAGGAGGGAGTTATCCAGACGTCAGATCGAGGGACTCGCAAGGGCCTGCGGAGAAAGAGATGGTGATGGAGATGGTATGATGATCTGACAAAATCATGGGTTCTATGGTTAGCAGTCAGGACGGAATCTAGGTCTGTTTGAGTCAAAAAGAAGTATTCAATCCTCGTATATTTGTTGTGGGGGTCAGAGTAATAGGTGAAATCCTTGGTATTGGGGTGGAGTGTGCGCCATGTGTCATGCAGTGTTAAGTTAGCTAGCTGTGTCTTGATTGCACGCAGTCCTCTAAATGTTATGGCCGATGATCCAGAAGAGGAGTCCAGCAGTGGGGTAAGGGCCAGATTAAAATCACCGTCGGCAATCGGCATTCCCCTACAACATGAAGTCAGGCTCTGTAGGGTATTGCGGAAAAAGGGGACCTGTTGGCAGTTGGAGGCATAAAGGTTAGCCAGCGTAATAGGTTTGTTATGTAGTGTGCCCCTGAGAAATATATATCGAGCATTGGTATCGAGCATTGTGTCTTGAACTTGAAAGGGACAGTTTCTAGAAATTAGAATGGATACTAGATTTGGATTCTGCGTTAGTTGCATGAAATACTGTGGGGTAGAAGGAGTTATAGAGTTTGGGGATATTGTCGGTTCTGAAGGGTATCTCTTGGAGAAACACCACATCACCCTTAGCCTTTTTAAAGAGGATGAGCAGCTGGGATCTTTTTTCTGGGGTGTTAAGTCCCCTGATGTTCAGAGAATATAGCCTGAGGGGGAGGAGCCCCATCAGAGGGGTGGTCCATAGTGTGGGGGGGATGGGGGGTTGTTCTCCGTCTGTTGATGAAGCAAAGGGGTTGTGGGGGAGTAGGTACAGGAGGGTAAAGTTAAGGAACTCGGGATATGTGGAGGGGCAGGAGAATCGTCCTCCTAGTTAGTCAACCGAGAAGGTAGGGGACTAGCCCTTACTTCTGTATGAGACGTCTGTGCGGTACAGAGTGGGATTGGAGAGCACCAGCCCTAGGGAGGCACGCCTCAATCTACACCACTGTATGGGGGTTGGGAGCGACTAGTCGGGGAAGATCAAGATGTATATTCAGATGATCGGTTGCTATCTCCTCCAGCGACAGGCATATAGAAAATACATTTGGGAAGCATTCAGATTAAGAGGATATGATTCTGCCAGTGATCTGAGTGAATAATAATTGTGGCCTGTACAGTATGTCTAGATTCTGATAGGAGTCAGGCAAAGAGTTTGTTGCTGGTGGTGAGGCGGGAGGTGTTGCAGACAGCGTTCGGAACAGAGCACGTCAATTAGGAGGGGGCCGCGTCAAGGATTGGGGATATCTATGTGCTTTACCTTGGTGTAACAACATTTAAAATTGAAAACTGTGGAGATTATGTGAAAGAATATACACATATAAAGAAAAACTAAATTCATGGTCATAACAATCTAGTTTCTAGCGTAGAACCTGAGAGGATTTAGTAAACTCATGCCCTGTTACAGTGGGGGCTGTAGGGGGGGTTCACATAATCCTTGGTTGTCCCTGCAGCTACAGGCATCATTCAGATATCGGCTTTTTCAGCTGGTGATTCCCTACATCATAAGAACAATCATAGCGGCTGTTCCCTCCGATGCTTCTACCTACTCACCGCTTCCATCGTTGAGTCGGAGAACGGGATCCGCCATCCCCGGATGGTGATCATAGAGTTTTCCGGCGGACCCGATGGTCGCCGGAGTCTCTATGATCGTTTGGAGGTCGGGAGTGATGTTATGACATCATGCCCGGCCTCTGCATTCACCTTAGCTGGGAAGCAGAGATTGTTTATTTATTTATTTTTGTTTTAGGCTTCCCAGCCTAGAGGTGAGATGTGGGGTCTTATTGACCCCACATCTCACTGTAAAGAGGACCTGTCATTCCATATTCCTATTACAAGGGATGTTTACAAACCACACATGAGGTATTGCCGTGAACAGTAGAGCGAGAGCAATAATTCTAACCCTAGACCTCCTCTGTAATTCTAAACAGGTATCCAGTAAAAAAAAAGTTTAAAGCGTCGCCTATGGGGATTTTTAGTACCGAAGTTTGGCACCATTCCATAAGCATGTGCAATTTTGAAGCGTGACATGTCAGGTATCTATTTACTCGGGGTAACTTCATCTTTCACATTATGCAAAAAAATTGGGCTAACTTTAATGTTTCTTTTTAAAGCATGAAACAGTTTTTTTTTCCCAAAAAATGTGTTTGAAAAATTGCTGTGCAAATACTGTGCAAGATAAAAAGTTGCAACGACTGCCATTTTATTCTCTAGGGTCTTTGCTAAAAAAATATATATAATATTTGGGGGTTCTATGTAATTTTCTAGCAAAAAAAATGATGAATTTTACATGTAGGAGAGAAATGTCAGAATTGGTCTGGGTGGGAAGTGGTTAAAGCGGGAGTCCGCCGGGACTCCGCGTTTTTTTTTTTTTTTTAAAGTCAGCAGCTACAAATACTGCAGCTGCTGACTTTTAAAATGGTGACACTTACCTGTCCAGCGCGCCCGCGATGTCGGCACCCGAAGCCGATCTCTAGATCGACACTCGGGTGCTGCCGCCTCCATCTTAGGTATGGGAATCAGGAAATGGAGCCTTTCGGCTTCATTTCCCGGTTCCCTACTGCGCATGCGCGAGCCGCGCGGCGCAATCCGGACGGTCCCCGCTGCCTCTGGGAACTGTGTGTTTCCCAGCAGGCAGCGGGGCACTTGCGCAAAGGGGCGGGCAGTTGCGGAAAGGGGCGTAATCTACGCCCCTTTCCGCAGACAGCTATCCCGGAAGTGGGTGCAGTTACCTGGATTATCCAGGTAACTGCACCCCCCTCCCCCCTGAAAGGTGCCAATTGTG
This sequence comes from Lithobates pipiens, assembly GCF_037356315.1. NCBI lineage: Eukaryota > Metazoa > Chordata > Amphibia > Anura > Ranidae > Lithobates > Lithobates pipiens. Next base: position 180,247,327 of record NW_027507718.1, read on the forward strand.
GCGCCGGAGGGGGGGGATTCCGATGAGCGGAGGTCCATTTTAGGGTGGACCTCCGCTTTAAACAGCGATAAAGCACTGCTAAAACAAGAGGTGCTTTATTGCTAATGGCCGGCACTTTCAGTGTGGAAGCAGGCTTATGTCCTGTACACACGATCAGACATTCCATCGATAAAATCAATCTGATTTTTTCTGACGAATTTTGGCCCAAACTTGTCTTGCATACACACGGTCGCACAAAGTCGTCAGAAAATCTGATCGTTCAGAATGCGGTGACATACAACACGTACGACGGGACTATAAAGAGGCCAGCAGCCAATAGCTTTCGTCTCATAATTTATTCTGAGCATGCGTGGCACTTTGTGTCGGAATTGTCTACACACGATCTGAATTTGAACGATTGGTTTTTGTTTTCAGAAAGTTTTAGAACAAGATCTCAAACTTTGTGTGTCGGAAAGTTTGACGGAAAAAGCCCCAATGAAGCCCACATCTTCTTCAGATGTTGCCTCGTCGAGTCCTCCGCTCACAATGACGGGGAGCGGGCACGCGGCGACTTATATAGGGACAAGGGGCGGGGTCTTCGGTGGATGTCACATGGGTGGATGTCACATGGTGACCCCGCCCATTACGATGTCACAGTCCCGGAGGATGCTGGAACTGTCGCCATGTGACATCAACCCATGTGACATCCACCCATGTGACATCCACCGAAGACCCCGCCCCTTGTCCCTATATAAGTCGCCGCGTGCCCGCTCCCCGTCATTGTGAGCGGAGGACTCGGCGAGGCAACATCTGAAGAAGAAGAAGACAAGAACAGAAGAACGGAAGGCGGCGGCGGCAGAAGACCGGGCCACCGCCTGTAAAAGAGCTAGAAGAAGGCGCGGTGGCCCGGCAGAAGAACCGAAGAGGGGGACAAGACCCCCGAAGTCGGAAGAAGAGGCCGGCGGCAAGGAAGAAAGCCGGGCTCCTCCGCTAGCAAAAGAGCTACAAGAAGATAGCGGAGGAGTCCGGCGAGAAGACCCCCGAAGACGGAAGACCCCCGGAGCTGTGCAATAAAATATTTTAACCCTGTGTTGTGTTTTTTTGTACTTTTTTTCACAGGTGAATGGGTAGGGGTACATTGTACCCCATACTCATTCACATAGGGTGTGGGGCCGGTATCCGGGCCCCCTTATTAAAGGGGGCTCCCGGATTCCGATAAGCCCCCCGCCCGCAGACTCCGACAACCAACGGCCAGGGTTGTCGGGAAGAGGCCCTTGTCCTCATCAACATGGGGACAAGGTTTTTGGGGTGGGGGGGGCGCGCGGCCCCCCCTTCCCCAAGGCACCCCCCATGTTGAGGGCACGCGGCCTGGTACGGCTCAGGAGGGGGCGCTCGCTCGTCCCCCCCTTTCCTGGCTGGCCGGGTAGCGTGCTCGGACAAGGGTCTGATGTGGACCTGGGGGGACCCCCACGCCGATTTTTTTTCGGCATTGGGGTTCCCTTTAAGCCCATACCAGGCGGCGGGGCCAGCGACGTCTCCTTCGCGGGCCCCACCTACCTGGAGACGCGCTCGAAATGAGCGGACTTTCCTCCGCGTGTGTGGGCGAGTCCGTTCATTTCAAAAGTAGGGCGGATAGTACGGCGGACTTAGTACGCCGTATTAGTCCGCTGAAAAAGTGCCGTGTGTGGGCAAGTAGCCCGTTCGGAAAGTCCGACGGACAGTCTGGCGGGAAGTCCGCCAGACTAAGTACGTCGGACAGACGGCTACGTGTGTACGCGGCTTAAGTCTCACAGTGTCAGTTGTTAGATAGTGAGTGACTGATAATAACGAATATGGCAGCAACCCATTGTGAGAGCAACATGGAGGCGTTGGAGGACGTTCCTGGGCCATCTACAAGTGTTTCTGTATATATATTATATACTCTTTCAAAGAGAAACTGGTGGACTGGTGATAGCAATCACTGATCAGACAGGTAACAAGATTCTATAATAATAAATCCCCCTCCCCCCCCCCACAACACAGGCAGCCTATGAGGCTATCACAACCACACTAGCAGCAACACTAATATCACTTTAAGGTTCTCACACTAACACAATAGCAGCAGATTATTAGGAAAACGCTAAGCTGAACTGTAGCTTGCTTCACTATTGTTTCTGCTGCTGTGCTTATGCTTAATAATAATTCGGGTTCTCTGACAAATGACAATTCAAACGGACCATCTAAGATTGACTTCTGAAATGATTTAGTGTCTGCTAGCAATCGTAAGTGAAAGTAAGTTGGCTGCACATGTGTACTTAGTTCTAGCTATTTTACTGCTCCTCCTCTTTGGTTACAGTCAGCCAATAACATTCATCATCATCATTATTTTTATTTTACTTCCCCCACCCAATTCCAGAATCTTTTCTCTCTGTCGAATCTTTTCTATCTATGTCGAATATTTTCTCTCTGTCAAATCTTTTCTCTATATAATCTTGGACTAATAGAGGTAAGGTTAGGCACATTCGACCACAGGTTCTATAGACACAGATTGTTATTGTCAGAGTCACATCAAATATCCTATTCTATATCGAACTGTTGTAACAACGAAAACGAAAATAAAGCATTTATTTATGTCGGATCTTTCGTTTTTTGGATTCTGCACTTTCGTTATCGTTTGTCAAAAGGAAAATAACTGAAATTCAGACGAAAATGCATTCGGACGAAAACGAATGCACATGTCTAGTTACAAATCCTTTGCAGTCAATTACAGCCTGAAGTCTGGAACGCATAGACATCACCAGACTCTGGGCTTCATCCCTGGGGATGCTCTGCCAGGCCTCTACTGCAACTGTCTTCAGTTCCTGCTTCTTCTTAGGGCATTTTCCCTTCAGTTTTGTCTTCAGCAAGTGAAATGCATGCTCAATTGGATTCAGGTCAGGTGATTGACTTGGCCATTGCATAACAATCTATTTCTTTCCCTTAAAAAACTCTTTGGTTGCTTTCACAGTATGCTTCAGGTCATTGTCCATCTGCACTGTGAAGCGCCGTCCAATGAGTTCTGTTGCCCAAAACTCTTCAGAATTCATCCTGCTGCTTTTGTCAGAAGTCACATCATTAATAAATACAAGAGAACCAGTTCCATTGGCAGCCATACATGCCCACGCCATGACACTACCATGCTTCACTGATGACGTGGTATGCTTTGCATCTCGAGCAGTTCCTTTCCTTCTCCAAACTCTTCTCTTCCTATCACTCTGGTACAAGTTGATCTTGGTCTCATCTGTCCATAGGATGTCGTTCCAGAACTGTGAAGGCTTTTTTAGACGTTGTTTGGCAAACTCTAATCTGGTCTGTTTTTGAGGCTCACCAATGATTTACATCTTGTGGTGAACCCTCTGTATTCACTCTGGTGAAGTCTTCTCTTGATTGTTGACTTTGACACACATACACCTACCTCCTGGAGAGTGTTCTTGATCTGGTCAACTGTTGTGAAGGGTGTTTTGTTCACCAGGGAAAGAATTCTTCGGTCATCCACCACAGTTTTCCGTCGTCTTCCGATGCGTTCTTTCTTTTTACGGATGTTCCAAACAGTTGATTTGACCACCCCTAATGTTTTTGCTATCTCTCTGATGGGTTTGTTTTGTTTTTGTCAGCCTAATGATGGCTTGCTTCACTGATAGTGACAGCTCTTTGGATCATATTGAGAGTTGAGAGCAACAGATTCCAAATGCAAATAGCACACTTGAAATGAACTCTGGACCTTTTATCTGCTCCTTGTAAATGGGATGAGGGACTAACACACACCTGGCCATGGAACAGCTGAGCTGCCAATTGTCCCATTACTTTTGGTACCTTACAAAATTGGGAGGCACCTTTACAAACTGTTGTAATTCCTACACCGTTCACCTGATTTGGATACCCTCAAATTAAAGCTGAAAGTCTGCAGTTAAAGCACATTTTGTTAGTTTAATTTCAAATCCATTGTGGTGGCGTATAGAGCCAAAAAGATTACAGTTGTGTCGGTGTCCCAATATTTATGGACCTGACTGTATATCTTTTGCGTAAACAAATCAATACATGCTTATTGGGATTTTTTTAATACCAAAAATTACTAGCAGAATACATATTGGCCTAAATTTATGAAGAAATTTGATTTTTTTTACATTTTTTATAGCAAAAATTTGAATATATATATATATATATATATATATATATATATATATATATATATATATATATACACAGTGCCTTGCGAAAGTATTCGGCCCCCTTGAACTTTTCAACCTTTTGCCACATTTCAGGCTTCAAAACATAAAGATATAAAATTTTTATTTTTTGTGAAGAATCACCAACAAGTGGGACACAATTGTGAAGTGGAACGAAATCTATTGGATTTTTGAAACTTTTTTAACTAATAAAAAATGAAAAGTGGGGCGTGCAAAATTATTCGGCCCCCTTGCGTTAATACTTTGTAGAGCCACCTTTTGCTGTGATTACAGCTGCAAGTCGCTTGGGGTATGTCTCTATCAGTTTTGCACATCGAGAGACTGAAATTCTTGCCCATTCTTCCTTGCAAAACAGCTCGAGCTCAGTGAGGTTGGATGGAGAGCGTTTGTGAACAGCAGTTTTCAGCTCTTTCCACAGATTCTCGATTGGATTCAGGTCTGGACTTTGACTTGGCCATTCTAACACCTGGATACGTTTATTTGTGAACCATTCCTTTGTAGATTTTGCTGTATGTTTGGGATTATTGTCTTGTTGGAAGATAAATCTCCGTCCCAGTTTCAGGTCTTTTGCAGACTCCAACAGGTTTTCATCCAGAATGGTCCTGTATTTGGCTGCATCCATCTTCCCCTCAATTTTAACCATCTTCCCTGTCCCTGCTGAAGAAAAGCAGGCCCAAACCATGATGCTGCCACCACCATGTTTGACAGTGGGGATGGTGTGTTGAGGGTGATGAGCTGTGTTGCTTTTACGCCAAACATATCGTTTTGCATTGTGGGCAAAAAGTTGGATTTTGGTTTCACCAGAGCACCTTCTTCCACGTGTTTGGTGTGTCTCCCAGGTGGCTTGTGGCAAACTTTAGACGAGACTTTTTATGGTAATCTTTGAGAAATGGCTTTCTTCTTGCCACTCTTCCATAAAGGCCAGATTTGTGCAGTGTATGACTGATTGTTGTCCTATGGACAGACTCTCCCACCTCAGCTGTAGTTCTCTGCAGTTCATCCAGAGTGATCATGGGCCTCTTGGCTGCATCTCTGATCAGTCTTCTCCTTGTCTGAGCTGAAAGTTTAGAGGGACGGCCAGGTCTTGGTAGCTTTGCAGTGGTCTGATACTCCTTCCATTTCAAAATGATGCACAGTGCTCCTTGGGATGTTTAAAGCTTGGGAAATCTTTTTGTATCCAAATCCGGCTTTAAACTTCTCCACAACAGTATTACGGACCTGCCTGGTGTGTTCCTTGGTCTTCATGATGCTCTCTGCGCTTTCAACAGAACCCTGAGACTATCACAGAGCAGGTGCATTTATACAGAGACTTGATTACACACAGGTGGATTCTATTTATCACCATCAGTCATTTAGGACAACATTGGATCATTCAGAGATCCTCGCTGAACTTCTGGAGTGAGTTTGCTGCACTGAAAGTAAAGGGGCCGAATAATTTTGCACGCACCACTTTTCAGTTTTTTATTTGCTAAAAAAGTTTCAAATATCCAATAGATTTTGTTCCACTTCACAATTGTGTCCCACTTGTTGGTGATTCTTCACAAAAAATTAAAATGTTATATCTTTATGTTTGAAGCCTGAAATGTGGCAAAAGGTTGAAAAGTTCAAGGGGGCCGAATACTTTCGCAAGGCACTGTATGTATGTATATATATATATATATATATATATATATATATATATAAAAAAAATGTTTTATAGCTCAACAAATAAAAATTGCAGAGGTGATCAAATACCACCAAAAGAAAGCTCTATTTATGGGGAAAAATAAAAAATGTTATTTGGGTACAGCGTCGCACCCAAATAATGCAGCGCCGTATCGCAAACAATGGAGGGGGGTAAACATAGCTCCCAACTATCCCTGATTTGGAAAAATGTCCCTCATTCCTCCTCATTTTGATCTGATCTATATAGTTGTATATAAAATACACTTTTTATCCATCAAAAAGTGTTTCCCAGTGTTAAACCTTTCATGTGATTTCTAAATCGCTGCAGTTATAAATGACAAAAGCCAACATAAACGAATAGTAGTGGTAAAAAAAAAAGCACTTGTAAACCAATCTTGTTTTTGTGCAATTCTCCTTTTAAGGGGGCGTGGCAAGGGGCGTGTCCTACACCTGCATACTTTTGCTGGTAGGTGTCCCTGATTCCTATCTCAAAAAGTTGGGAGGTGTGGAAATCATTCCTGGGCTGATGTGATTGGGAGATATTTCCTGTACCTACAGGTGTTATTTTATTCTTACCTGTAGGTACAATGTAAACAAGGTGAGTTTTAGGTTGCTCTATAACTTCTTTCCCATGGAGAATAACAGGTTCACTCTGTCAGCCGACCTCCCATTGGTCAGCTGCTGTCTCCCGTGTTATCAGGCAGATCAGAAGCACGCTCGCTCCTCAGCTCCTAGAATCCTCCACTGCGGGGACAGAGGCTGCCTGTCGGGAGCGCGCCCGCCGTGACGTGCCTTTCCCAGCTCTCTCCCCCCTCCGCTCTCGGTGCGACGTCACGTCCAGGGTGGGAGCGCGCGCATCGTGAGGAGGAGGAGGAGGGAAGATGGCGACCTCAAACAATCCGCGGAAATTCAGTGAGAAAATCGCATTGCACAACCAGAAACAGGCAGAGGAGACAGCGGCGTTCGAGGAGGTGATGAAGGACCTGAGCATCACCCGGGCAGCACGGGTAAGCGCTAGGGGCGGATAGCGGGCAGCCTTAGGAAGTGTGGCTATGACTGCAGCGCTGTGGGAGAAATAGACAAACGCTCGGGTAGAAGACAGCACCGGACAGAGGTGGAGACGAGGGCTGTGGTTGGAGGAGGCCACCTCTAGGGGGTGACAGTGAGCCGCTGTAGGCCTGACACAGGGTGTCCTATCATCCCCTAATGAGGGACCTGAGCAGCGCACTCCTTAGCGCTGTGCCTGCACATCCCTGCTATACAAGATGCTCCACTGACAGATGTCTCCCCCCTCCCCCCCCACACAGGCCTGCCAGGTGAGTGACAGAGCACCGCCTTGTCATGAGCGGCCTGGCATCTGCTTCCCTGGATGGGAGCTGACATTTGTTGCTGTGAACTTTGCCATAGGAGAGTATGCTGCTGGGGCGTTCAAGGCAGAACAAGCCTATAGTGTTTATGTCTGAGCGCCTTGTGTCAACACATCTGATGGCTCCAATATGCTCCATGTTAAAAGGATAACACAAATATTTCAAAGTGTTTGCGATCTGCTTCCGCGATCTTCAAGTGACAGTCTGTTTTCTTAGATTTGTCTTTTATCAATTAGGCGTCCGTCCTAAGGGTTGTCACCTTGTCCCTTTAAAACCGAACACGTAAGGCTTCATGTACAACGGGACGCTGTTCAACCTCTTATGATCGTTTTAATGTGGCGGCTACAATCCGACGTTTAAAAGTCTGTTTACATACTGGGTTTGTGTTTAGGAGTGGGTTGTTTTTTTTTTATTTTTTTTACTTAAAATGAAAAACTCCTATAAACACGCGTTTAGCAGCGTTTACAGGCATTTGGCGTTTCAAATGCCTCTGAATGTGTTTTTGTTGTGACTTGGATATTTTGTAGATAGGCAACTCCAAAGACATGCAGGTAGGTTAATTGGCTTCTGTCCAAAATTGACCCTTGTATATGAATGGGGACCTTGGATTGTGCGCTCCTTAAGGCTGGGTTCACACTGAAGCGATGCGGGAACGCCGAAAATCCGCGGCGGGTTCCCGCATCGCATGCCTCCCGCCGGCAGCTCACACTGCCCTATGGGAACTTCTGGCAGTGTCAGTGAAACGTTAATGACACCCCCAGATCAGTCTGCATATCGCAGTGCGATCTGCAAACTCGGACAGGAATCGGATCGCATGGTGTGAACACCCATGTGATCCGATTCTGCTGCGGACCAAAAAAAGGGTCCTGTGCGAGTTTGGGCCGCGTGCCATGCGAATTCAGCCATACTATCTGTATGGCTGAACTCGCATCGCACAGAGATCGGATGTGATTTGCACTGCAGTGCGAACCCAGCCTAAGAGTAGGGACTGATGTGAGTGTGCAATGTACAGGCATAGGGACAATTGTAGACACGTTGAACTGGATGGACTGGTGTCTTTATTCAACCTTACTATGCAACTCCTAACCTCATATTGATTAGTGGTTCCAAATTCATAACTACGGCAGTAGGGAACAGACACAAAAGATACGCTCAGCATCTTTACAAATAACTGTTCTGCTGTATTATGACGCAATTGAAGGTTTTTATACACACGATTACGTAGGTATCACATAGAGCTGCACAATTAATCGTCAAGAATCATTATCACGATCTTGACTAAAGCGTTTCACAATTCTTTCTATGCAAAGAATTCTCTCTGCTCTTCTGAACCATAGCCACCAAAAGAAAGGAAGAGAAAAACTGGGCAATCAGCCAAGAATCAAAACATTCTTTATCAACTGAACTTAAGTGTAAACATTGTAACCATTTGTCCATGGAATAGACTGTGTGTGTGTGTGTGTGTGTGTGTGTGTGTAAGTGGAAAAATTTTAAACACTAAATCTTTTTCTGACATTTGTTGGTTTCAAGTTAAAATCATTTTTTTTTCTTTGCTAGGAAATTACTTAGAACCCCCAAACATAATAAAAAAATAAAATATAAATATATATATAATATATGACACCCTAGAACAGTGATGGCGAACCTTGGCACCACAGATGTTTTAGAACTACATTTCCCATGATGCTTTATCCACTCTGCAGTGTAGTGGAGCATCATGGGAAATGTAGTTCAAAAACATCTGGGGTGCCAAGGTTCGCCATCACTGCCCTAGAGAATAAAATGGTTGTTACAATATTTTATGTCACAACACTGTATTTGCACAGCAGCGGTCTTTCAAATGCATTTTTTTTTTTTTCCTAAAAAAATTACTTTAATGAATTAAAGCGGAGGTCAACCCTAAAGTGGACCTTCCGCTCATCGGAACCCTCCCTCCCTCCGGCGCCACAATTGGCACCTTTCAGGGGGGAGGGGGGTGCAGATACCTGTACAGTACAGGTATCTGCACCCACTTCCGGGATAGCTCTCTGCGGAAAGGGGCGTAGATTACGCCCCTTTCCGCAAGTGCCCCGCTGCCTGCTGGGAAACGCACAGATCCCAGAGGCATCGGGGACCGTCCTTATTGCGCAGCGCGACTCGCGCATGCGCAGTAGGGAACCGGGAAATGAAGCCGAAAGGCTCCATTTCCTGATTCCCATACCCAAGATGGCGGCAGGACCCGAGAGACAATCTAGAGATCGGCTTCGGGTGCCGACATGGCGAGCGCGCTGGACAGGTAAGTGTCACTATTTTAAAAGTCAGCAGCTGCAGTATTTGTAGCTGCTGGCTTTTAAAAAAAAAAAAAAAAACGCGGAGTCCCGGTGGACTACCGCTTTAAATAAAAAAACATTAAAGTTAGCCCATTTCTTCTTCTTCCCTTTTTTTTTTTTTTTTTTTTTTTTGTATAATGTGAAAGATTTTACGTCACGAGAATCGTGATCTTTTTATTCTAAGCAAAAAAAAAATCGTGATTCTCATTTTTTGGCCAGAATCGTGCAGCTCTAGTATCACATAAATATTACGAATGTACGTTTATGGTAACAAGGGGCGTTACATAGGCAGGCTAATTCTAATCAGGACTCAAAAGAATGCAAATATGTACTGAAAACATTAGTGCCTTGTGCACAGTGAGGGCATTGTGCAATACATATAAAATAGAATACAATTATATACAGAACCTACAAATTTCCATTACAGTTGCGTTCCAAAAAAAAAAAAAATACAAAAAAACTTCTAAACTCAATTGCCTAGACACGACTATAAATTACCCTGTGTACATGTACTGGTAACACAGAGCAGAGTTCAGGGGCAACTGAAAAAAATGCCCAACTGCCCCTAAACTAGAGGTCGACCGATATATCGGCCGATATTTGCCGTTTTTTAAATAATCGGCATCGGCCGATTTGTGCTGATAAAAAGCCGATTTAGAACTACAGCGGGACTTTGAAATGACTTCTGTATAGAAGTCAGTCTAAGTTGACTGAGTCGTCATAGCAACACTTTCCTCCACTCTGAGCAGGCTGCCAAGAAAAGAACAGAATGATACAATGTTTACACTTGAGGCCGGGTTCACACCGCTGCGATGCGGGAACGCCGCGAATCCGCGGCGTTTTCCCGCATCGCATTACTCCCGCCGGCAGTTCACACTGCCCTATGCGGACGGCTAGGAGTGTCAATGATATGTTAATGACACCCCCAGATCCGTCCGCATATCGCAGTGCGATCTGCCGACTCTCACAGGAATCGGATCGCATGGTGTGAATCCCCATGCGATCCGATTCTGTTGCGGACCAAAAAAAGGGTCCCGTGCGAGTTTGCTGCGGGAGCGATACGAATTCAGCCATACTATCTGTATGGCTGAACTCGCATCGCTACGGAGATCGGATGTGATTTGCGGTGCGAATCACATCCGGATCTCCCCCCGCAGCAGTGTGAACCCAGCCTCAATGAATGAAGTCATCTCAGTGTGTAGAAGTTCTCAGTTTAACCATTTAAAGACTAAATCTTTTCTGACACTTGTTGCTTACAAGTAAAAATCCAGTATTTTCTGCCAGAAAATCACTTAGACCCCCCCCAAAAATGATATATATTTTTTTAGCAGAGATCCTAGGGAATAAAATAGCGGTTGTTGCAATATTTTATGTCGCACGGCATTTGCACAGAGGTCTTTCAAATGCATTTTTTTGGGAAAAAAATACACCATTTAAAAAATAAAAACAGTAAAGTTAGCCCTTTTTTTTTTTTTTTTTTTTTTTTTGTCCAAAAGTTTTGACTACCTGTTTTTATTTAATATATATATATATAATATATATATTTTTTTTATCTAAATCATACATACAAGTAAACTGATTGGAGGTTTGTTTTGTTTAATAAATGTTTAAGTGTAAGAAATTTTCTGTATCACTTATGAAGGCTGCTTTCACACTGGAGCGGGCAGGCGTTGATGGTAAAATGCAAGTTTTAGCGGCTCTTTACCATCATTTTAGCGGTGCTATTTGGCTGCTAGTGGGGCACATATAACCCAGCTAGCGGCCAAGGAAGAGGTTAAATGCGCCCATGAAGCACCGCTGCCAAATCGCATTGCATGCGCTTCGGCAGTGGTGCCCATTCATATCAATGGGCAGGAGCGGTGGAGGAGCGGTATACACCACTCCAAACGTGCTGCTTGCAGGACTTTTTTTTTAAGATCCTGCCAGCGCATCGCCTCAGTGTGAAAGCACTCTGTCTTTCACACAGACTGCAGGGGAGCCATTTTACAGGCACTTTACAGGCGCTATTTTTAGCCCAAAAGCGCCTTAAAACGCCCCAGTGGGAAAGGTGTGTTTAGATCAAGGGGGATTAAAATAAATAAATAAATAAAATAAAATCGGCCCAACATATCGGCCCAAAAAAATCGGCATCATATATCGGCTATCGGCCGCCATGATTTCTAAATATCGGCATCGGCATCGGCCAGAGAAAAACCCATATCGGTCGACCTCTACCCTAAACGTCCTTTTACCAGTAGCTGTGTACATGAGGCTTAATAATTACACAGGTTCTGTGGCTGATTAAGGTGGTAATTAAATTCAGTGCCTTATCTACATTAAATCGGCCTCAGAACCCGTGTAAATCATGTGTTTGGTTTTAAAGGGATGAGGTGGCAACCCTACGTGCCTCCAGATCTCCCAGCCCGATCCCACTTTAACAGCTATTGGCAGGCGCTGTGATGCTTCCTCGCCACCTATTTTAACTGAGAAACGTGCTGCAACTGCGTGTAATGGGGCACTTCACCGTTTGCTGGAGCGAGTAGCAGGCCACGACTAGCCATAGGGCACAACGGTGACCTGGGAAAATTGTGGGTTGCTCAGGCTCTATAGGGAGGGGGGTATGTGGACAGTGCATCCACAGCTGCCGCTAGAGTGCTGACGGAGCCCGTCCTGGCTCCTGCAAAGGTACAAGAAAGGAAGGGTGACCTCTGGAAGTCACACATCTATGTTGTCATACTGAAATAAAGGGAGTGGCAACCCCAGCCCCTTTTACATTCCAGTGTGGAGGACCAACCAAATATTCTGTCTGACACACCGCATCTCTGGTCCTAGTAAGGAGCATCTGACAGAGGCTTCTTGCCACGTGATCAGCTGGTCATTGCGTGAACCAGGGAGTGCTGGTAAATGGCACGCCTCGGTTCACACTGACAGAGAGAGCCAATCAGTGGCTGTTGGGGGGGGGGGGGGGGGTCTGCACAGCCCCCATCAGATGTACTCATCAGCTGCCAGTCAGTGCCAATCAGTACCCAGCAGTAACACACCATCAGTTATCCCAGTTATACACCGTCAGTACCTCATCATCAATGCCCGTCAGTAAAGGAGAAAACATTTTATGACAAATGAAGAGAACCTTTTTTTTTTTTTCTTCAAAAATTCCTGTTTTTTTTTTTTTTTGCTAAAAAAGATCACAAAAAACCCCAGAGGTTAACTCTGTGGGAAGAAAATGATAGAAATGTAGTTTGGGTTGTTGTATGACCGTGCAATTATCATTGAAAGTGCAATAGCGCTGAAAGCTGAAAAATTTCCGGGCCAGGAAGGGGCGAAAGTGCCCGTTATTGAAGTGGTTTTAAAGGATATGTAAAGCTTCATTAAAAAAAAAAAGTTATACTTGCCTTCTCTATGCAGTTAGTTTTGCACAGGGTGGCCCCGATCCTCCTCTTCTAGGGTCCCTCAGCACTTGGGGCACTCGTGCGGGCGCGCTCCCGTGTCCTGCTCCTGTGTCCATTGACACAGACAGCAGGACTCTGCCCCTCCCCTGCATTATTGGATTTGATTGACAGCAGCAAAAGCTAATGGCTGCACTGCTATCAATCTATCCAATCAGGACCAGAGACACCGTCTGGAGCTGGTGTGCTCGTTCCTGTTGCTGTGAAGATTGGGTTCAGGCAAGTAAAAGGGGGGGGGGGCTTTGGGGGTTTGCTGCATCACAGAAGGTTTTTCACCTTAATGCATTCTATGAAACCTAGAGGGTTAACCCCTTTAAAGTGGTTGTAAACCCCAGATATCAACAAGGCATATCCCTCTCTAGTAGTGTGTACTTGTCTTAAGAGCATTAAGGCCCCTTTAACACGGGCCGGGCTCCACTTAATTTTGGTTTGCTCAGCAGGGGAGCTGTCCGCTGGTCAGAGAAGGCAGATTGACAGGTCCTTGTCCACTCAGTTCATATGGACACAGCCTGCTCCATGGGCAGTCAGTAGGCACAAGTCCATTTACATCTGCCTTTCCATAGAGGAGAATGGAGGGTCCCATCTGAAACAGACAAGCAGCTCTTATGTGGTAGTGGTCTAAGTGTAATTTCTGTCTGCTGCTTCCTTCCTCTATCAGCGTGAATCGCTTCTGACAAGTCTTCCTGACACCAAAAGAAAAAAGGTGAAAGCGGCGGGACCTCCAGCTGACAACCTCAGCTCTGTTTCTGTGTCCTTTACCTCCAATTAGCTCGCTGAGCTCTGCAACTTCAGCTCTCCACCCCCTTTTTTCGTGATCTCTCAGACAAGCTTTAAAATTTAGCACTTTGAATGAATGCAGAGAATACTGCAGATAAACAGGTACAGCTTATGTAGTAGGATTTTTTTCGTCTGTGTATAGCCCGAGGCCAGTCACTTCACTGGGTATATGTGAGGGTTTACAACCACTTTACAGGGGCCATGTGCACAAGTGTGCCCAGGAGGTAAAGTCTATGAAAAGCTGGCATATGCCGAGCCTAGGTACTGTACAGATGGGTACTCTTGGTTAGGGGCACAAAAATGGCAGGATTGGACACACACCGGGGCTATAGACTCAAGTGCCCATGGGGCTGAGGGGACGTTGCATTTGTCTCATTTGTGCTTCGTTGTTTTTTGTTTACAGTTCTTGCTTTGAGAATGATTAAGGTATCAGCATAGGTTCACACTATTGCAGCTACAAGGAGTGATGATGCAATTTTTCTCTGCAACCGCGGGGCAGGAGGGGGCAAGGGGAGCCACATATTGCTAGTGGCTATAGACGCTGGCAATAATTGCATGTAGAAACCTGACATGCTGGATGTACCCAAGTCAGTTGATGGATCGACTTGGGTACAGTCACTCTGCCCCATAGATGGTTCAAATCTCGGCCATTCCCTGCTAAACAGGCCGAGACTCGAATGATCTATGGCTGGCTTTAATTGCACACATTCATACAGCTATAACGCACCACTCTTTAGCAGATGCATGGAGGTGCCATTAATTCCTAAAGTGTTGATGCATTAAATTAAAACACCTGTGTGCAGCAGCCTCCCTAATACTTACCCGAGCCCCATCTTGTTCCAGTGATGTTGTACAAGAGACTTGGCAGTCTGGGACTCTCCCTCCTCATTGATTGAGACAGCAGCAAAGCACTATCAGTCAGTGAGCCAATGAGGAGAGAGGGGTGGGGCAAGGCTGGGGCTCCGTGTCTGAATTGACATGGGAGGCTGCAGCTCAGCTCAGGTGCTCCCATAGCAAGCAGCTTGCTGGAATGCATGCGCCTGCTATACAAACTTCGCGAGGTCACCTACATTAACTTTATTTCGTGCAGCGAAGCCAACCTGGCACAGTAAAACTGCGTCGGCTGGTCCGCAAGCGGATAAAACAAAGAAAAAAAAACTTTATTTTGGCTTTTTCTTTTTTTGTAAAAATGTGTTTACACTAAGAGGACACATGTGGCCGAAGAAAAATGTGACAGTGTCTCTATACTGGACTTTTATCAATTTTACCTTCCCAAAGAACAATCTCTCACTCTTCACAATCACATCTTACTCATGTCATCAGTTTTTGGAAGCACTAAATGTTTGTGAGCAACAATTTTTCAAATACGAAGCACACAAACTGCAAAATTAGAACCAAAATATCTGGTGAGCACCTTCAGAGAATTCATTGAGAATTGCTACTTCTGTGGCCCAAAACCATTAGTCCACTTCCAGACCCCCCGGAAGGTGAAAAGCTTGGACACCCTGCTTTAGTTCTTTAAAAAGAAAGTGCACTTCTATTTTCCCTTTGATTCAGGTGGACTCTAGAGCAAATTATATTTCAATGTAAAAACATGGTATTTGTGTAACTGTTTATTAAACGCATATTTTCAGGAAAATATAAAATACATTTTAGCGCCCACACAATATAGTACAAATTTTTGGGATAAAATATAAAAAGTTGTGTAGTGTAAATGGATAGCAAGCATGACGAGTCTTATTTCCATAAATGACATTTTAAAAGCCTTTACAGCTCATCAGTTTAGCGTCAACTAGGAGCTCTTGAGCTAGAATTATTGCTCTTTCTGTTTGCAGCAACATGTCACACGTGGTGTGACTGCAGTTTCCATACGCATGCGTTGGTGTGTGGAGAAAAAAAGGTTATGACCGTATTTTCTTTTGTCCTTTTTTATTTATTTTTACTTGCTAACCCAAAGGGTTACTAAAGCCCATGTGATAGCATTGGGCAGGTAACGGGTACTCTTCATCGAGTCTTCAACCGTCTCAAACCCCCCCCCCCCCCCCCGCACTTCATGGAATCTGACCAAGCAGTTGGTTAGTTGGTTAGATGTGTCCCCTGTCTATACAAGGTTTTTTATTTACTTAAGCCTCTTAGAGCCGGTTCACACTGCGGGCGATGCAAGGCGACACCGACTTGCCTCGCCGCGACCTCAGCGGCGATTTGCGAATGACTTCTGTATAGAAGTCAATGCAAGTCGCCCCGAGGTCGCCCAGAAGTAGTACAGGAACCTTTTTTCTGAGTCGGAGCGACTCGAGTCGCTCCTCTCAGAACGGTTCCATTGTACAGAACGGGGGCGACTTGTCAGATTGCGGCGAGGCAAGTCGTGTCGCCTCGCATCGCCCGCAGTGTGAACCGGCCCTTACACAAAACCTCAGACTTTTGTCCAAAGGTGTGTGCCTGGAATTTGTCCTGTATATAAACAGCAAGGAATTGTCGACCAACAAACATGAACGTAGTGATGTGCTACGTGGTTTTTCAGCTCTTTAGCTCCACCCTTTGGGCTCCTTCTGTTAACTTCATGTCAGTAGAAGTTTTGGTGCGTGTTGATTCAAGCTTTTAATTTTATTCACTTTTCAGTTCGTTTCTGAATGGCCGTTTGTCAACCAGACATGTTGTGGAATGGCAGGAGATAACATGTTATATAATATTGGCCTTGGAGTAATTGCTTTGACCCAAGTCCAGTCCAGAAACAGGAGTTCTTGGACCAAAAATTTGGTTGCTTTATTAATGGTGACCAATTATGTCATACGCCTTTTGCTGCGGGGCTCCAGGAGAATAAACCAGATGATTTTTGGAATTATCTCCAGATGGGCACCCCTGCTTTCACCAACTCTTGGCATTGTTGCTCCCCTGTATTAAGAAGCAGGACAGATGCATGAGGCTTTTATTTTATTTTTTGGTTAAATAATGATTTGATTTTGTTTGGATGCATAGAATGCAATTTTTGGTTAAGATCTGTTGCCAGATAGCATGTCTAATTTTATTTTCTTTTTTTTAATGCATAATAAAAAAAATGTGTAGAATAATATTTGGCTATGTGTTTTACTTTAAATGACAGTTTGGGAGTCGGCAGTTTCATAAAAAAGAAAAAAGAAATAAAAAAAAAAAATACAATGTAAAATTAACAAGGGACACCAACATAGTTTCTTCGACCTTAAAAACTACAGGATAATGTTGTGGTAAAAAATCCCCCATAATATTCTTTATCACTAGAAAATAAAAGCCTTTTCAAATATGTTTGCAATAACTCCATCAGTATCGCCAGCAAAGCAGCTTCATTTGTTATCTCATTAAAGAGAATGTGTGCTGCATTTTGAGATTTCATAATTTGCCACGTCAAAAACTCTTTACCGAGATCGTAGTTGCTGGGTGTCAGACTGACACCCCGCAACAACGATCGCCGCGATGCGCGCCCCCGGGGGCGCGCAGCGGCTCATAATCCTGATCACGTCATATGACGTCCGGTCAGGATTATGAAACCACTTTGCAGCCGTCAATTGCCTATAGGGCGGGCGGCAAGTGGTTAAACTTAGGCCTGATTCAGACCTATGCAGTTTTAGTGCTTTTTGCATTACAGAACGTATTCCATAGTAAACCATTATAAATGGACTGTAGTGCAAATATGCAAAATGCGCTAAAACTGCTTAGGTATGAATCCAGCCTTACACACGAAGTCTATTCCTTTTGACAAATTGTTACAATTGTTACTTAGTTCCACTGCTAAAGAATGTTGTGATTATTGGCAGACGTGTATATATAAATTTATAAAAAAAAAAATTTTTTCTTCCTTTTGACAGCTATGGCTTCAGAAATGCAGAGAGAATTCTTTGCATAGCAAGAATCATGAAACATATTTGTCAAGATCACAATGGGTGAAAAACGATTCTTGGCGATTAATCGTGCAGCTCAAATGAGCGCTAGTTTACAAGACCGACCGCTTCTGGCTCGTCCTTGCTTCCGAGCATGCGTGTTTGTCCTTTGGACTTTTGTCCGACAGACTTGTGTACACAGACTTGGAAAATCTGACAGAGATTTGTCTGAAAAATTTTAAAGCCTGCCATCCAACATTTGTCTGTGGAAAACCAGACAATTGTCCAATGGAGTGTACAAACGTTTGGATTTTCTGCCAACAGCCTGTCATCACACATTTCCCATCGGAAAATCCAATCGTGTGTACGCAGCTTAAGTCAATTTTTTTTTTTTTGGGTGAATGAGTAGGGGTACACATGGGGTGGAGGCAGAGGGCTCACATACTTTTTCTTGCCATTGTTTGGGGAGGTATCTGGGGGGGGGCGTGTTAAACTGGACTTCTAGATTCCAACAAGCCCCCTCCCCCCGAACCTCCACCACAACTGCTGGGCCAGGGTTGTGGGTAAGAGGTCCATGTCATTATCCACATGGGGACAGGCTGCTTGGTTAAGAGTATGTAGCCTGGTACGTTTTGGGGGAGGGGGGTGCTTATCTTCCCCCTTTTGGGGGGCCCTTCTGTTCTGCCATCCTGCAGAATGTGAGGTTCCCCCAAAAGTTCACCCAAAAGGTTCCCATACATTTTCCTGCCACTGTAAATGCACAAATTACAGCTGAACTCCAGCTCACCCTTTAAAAGCAGTTTGAACAAACAGTTTAGTTCCTTTTGTGACAGCTTTTACGAAAAAGCTGAGCATTGTAAGCACCCCTTTAGAGCTGCACAATTTAATCGTCAAGAATCGTTATCACGTGACAAACATGCATCCCTATGGGATAGCAGGTGTCTCTGGATGAACATCCGCAGACCTCAGATATTGCCTGTCTCCGCTATGGTCCGATTCTGCAGACGGAGGCAAATCCTATTTTTCTATGTCTGCAGAGCGGATCGGATGAACACGGATAGACGGTCCGTATTCATCGGATCCCCGAGTGCGGAGATCTGACGGGGCGATCCCTGCACAGTGTGCAGAGACCGCCCTGTTATCCGCCGGCACAGCGGGGATAAACGGAGCGATCCCCGCTGAGCAAGCAGATCATTACGGATCCGTCCCGTGTGAAAGGGGCCTAAAGTGTTTCACAATTCTTTCTATGCAAAGAATTCTCTCTGCTGAAAAACTGGGCAGTCTAAGAATCAAAACATTCTTTATCAGTTGAACTTAAGTATAAACATTGTAGCAATTTGTCAATGGAATAGACTGTAAGTGAAAAAAGTTTAACCACTTAAACACTAAACCTTTTTCTGACTTATTTTTTTGGGTTTCAAGTTGAAATCATTTTCTTTTGCTAGAAAATTACTTGGAACCCCCCAAACATTATATTTTTTTTAGTAGGCACCCTAGAGAATAAAATGGCTGTTGCTGCAATATTTTATGTCGCACTGTATTTGCGTAGCGGTCTTTCAAATGCAAATTTTTTTTTTTAAAAACTAACCAGTAAAGTTATCTTTTTTTATTTTTATTTTTTTTTTGTATAATGTGAAAGTTTTTACGTCGCGAGAATCGTGATCGTTTTATCTTTTCTTTATCTTTTTAAACAAAAAAATTGTGATTCTCATTTTGGCCAGAATCGTGACGCTCTACACTCCTTTCAGTGGTAAATGGTTTGTCTCATCCCTGTAATCTGATACATCTGCAGGAGAGCTTGTTCTTTCAAAAAAATAACAGACTTACTGGCCAGATCCCCGGGTGAAAATAAGCCCAAATAGAATACTGATGCAACCATCATCTAAGTATTGGTCAGCTGCACTATAATAAAGGTTTGCTTTGGGTTTGCTGTAATTTGTATCTATTAAAACTACTTATACGTACACACGATCTGAATATCGAACGGCAGATCATATGACTTTTCGCTTAATAGTCATAATTGGGTTGCTAAAGTCAAATTCTTGTATGACAGAAGAAAAAAAATTGTTTATTTTATCCTTTTATCTTTTTTTATCCTAATGCATAGAAATGCATTAAGATAAACCTTCAGCCTTTACAACTCCTGCAAATAGGAGCTCCAGGCTCCCCCAAAGAAATTACTTCAGCAGGTAGAAATGCTATAGCTTCTGGCTTTTAATATAGGGACACTTACCTGTCGAGAGATCCAGCGACATCCTCACCCAGGCTTTCTTCAATCTGCTTCGGGTCCTGGCACTGGCATCTTAAGTAAGGGAAAATGGCAATGAAGCTTTCCTATTGTGCATGCGCAAGCTGCATTTTGTGAATGGTCCTGCAGTCTTTTGGAACCTGTGATGTGTAGGAAGGAGGGGGAGCAGTGGCGATCTCACTGGGCATTGGAGTGGGTACCTGTTGAAACTCAAAGTCCCAAATGGGGGGGGGTGCCTGGATGGGAGATGGGAGAATGTAAACAAGTAAAACTTTTTCGCTTTAAATTTACCACCAACAGACTATTTTTTTCCATTGCAAAGTCACAGGAGTAGACATTGTTTCAGTAATGCAGTTTAGCTAGGGGCCATGTCGACTCGCCTGCACATTTAGCATTGCTTTTTTGCTTACCAGTGAAGGAACAGAAATGAGCAGTAGGCTAGTGTTATTTTGACAATCTTGTCTCTTGCCAGTTGTCAAATTAGCCTGTCGCTGGTGCAATGGATTTTGCCCAAAAAGGGCAGGACAGGTTTGCAAACTCTGATGTAAGGAATGAAGTGCTACATTCACTTGACTGTAGAAAAGTTGGAGGCTTTTTCTTTTTCACACATATTCCTAAGGGCCGGTTCACACTGGGGGCGATGCGAGGCGACACGACTTGCCGTGCCGCGATCTGACAAGTCGCCCCCGTTCTATACAATGGAACCATTCTAAGAGGAGCGACTCGAGTCGCTCCGTCTTAGAAAAAAGGTTCCTGTACTACTTTTGGGCGACCTCGGGGCGACTTGCATTGACTTCTATACAGAAGTCATATGCAAATCACCGCTGAGGTCGCGGCAAGTCGTGTCGCCTCGCATCGCCCCCAGTGTGAACCGGCCCTAATGCTTGTTACGTTGTGATAAACAGCAGTTCTTGGTAAGCCTGACCAACTTGTCTTTTACAAGCTTTCATGTTAAGACAGAAGTATATAAAACAGTTGCTGTATAGCATAGGAAATACTGCTGGATCAGTTGACCAAACCTGTGCATGCTATATATTAGTGTGGTGTGTTTTTTTTTTTTTTTTTTTAACTGTTTACAATAATCTGGAAATTCAGTGTAAAATGTTCTATAACAAATGTACGTTTTCTGTAGTTGTGCAAGAAGCTAGGCCACCAGCATTTTCAGAAACAGAGGTCAGCAGTGGCAGCCTACATATTTTCCTTTATTTTTAACTACTTTTATGCCCACGCTGAAAGGATGGCTACATCGTTCGCTTAAGTTGCTGGGAGGAGGGCCTACATGGGCCCCGTGCGTGCGGAGCACTCTGTGATTACTG
Source organism: Lithobates pipiens (assembly GCF_037356315.1). NCBI lineage: Eukaryota > Metazoa > Chordata > Amphibia > Anura > Ranidae > Lithobates > Lithobates pipiens. The sequence goes on from NW_027507718.1 coordinate 180,268,469, forward strand.
GGTCCTTGGCTTGGCTGATCCCGACCCTTTACCACATGATCAGCTGTCATCAATGACAGCTGATGACATGATGTAAGCAGAAGCTGGATCCAGTCATCCGGCTAGCCATGCTGACCGGATCCGTTCTGATGTCTTTTCATGGGCTAATGAATGGTGCTTGCAAACTCTTTTCTTTAGAGATCTGGGCCCTGGGATACAGTACTTTTTGGTAGTAAGGCCATAAAGTTTTTACTGGCATGGTGCTGTCGCAGGTCCAGGATTGTGGGATAACCTGAAAGTTCCCCAGTTCCTGAAGGTTTACTATAAGGTCTCGGAGCCTACCGTGAAGGGTGAAGATTGGGTCTTTATCTTTGATGAAACCCTGCTGCGAGGATAAGGGTTGGGGATCAGGTAGATCTTCCCAAATATTGAATGATTATTTTTCCTCTTCGGAGGATCCTAATATGGAAGGAGTAGCTTCACAAGTTAGATGCTTGTGTATTCCCTTACTTAACTCTTTGTTGCCTGCAGCGCAGGCTCTTGAGGTATCTACCTCTAATTGGGTTCATTAGAACCTCCCCCACCTGGGGATGTTTTTTCCTATTCATGCATAGCTTATGTATTCTGAATGGGAACATTTCTATGAAGAAAATGGGTACTAGCAATTGATGCTGCAATCACCTCAGTGAACAGTCTCACATGTCCGGTGGATAATGCACTGATGTTAAAGGATCCAGCAAATTAAAGTTGGAACTTCCTTTTTAAGACAAGATGTCTTTTGCAGTTCAGTAGCGCAGCTGGTTCTTGCTGCAATTGGTATATCTCAGTCCATTAAAGAGGAAGTAAACCCTGATGGGTTTACTTCCTCTTTGTCTCCCTGCAAAGGTAAAGCATAATGGGCTACTATGCATCGCATAGTAGCCCATTATGTCACTTACCTGACACGGGAGCCAGCGATGTCGCCTGTAGTCCGGAGCATCCATCTTCTGGGTATCGCTGCTCCGGCCACTCAGTGCCGGAGTAGCGATCACGACGCGCATGGGAGCCGCCACTAATGGCATATCGCCATTAGCAGTGGCATGGTGGTAATGGCGATAGTGCGCCTGCACGCCGCTGTCTACGGCGCATGCGCTGTAGACAGCTGTCATGGTCTTTTAGTAAATGTCTCCTAAACCGTGCAGGTTTAGGAGATATTTCTTGGACCTACAGGTAAGCCTTAATCTAGGTTTACCTGTAGGTCAAAATGGTTTGTAAGGGTTTACAACCACTTTAACCCTTTAACGTCTGCTCCACCATTTTGGTGGAGCACATTTTGAGTCACGCTAACTCATTGAAAAATGTGGACTCCAAAGGGTTAAGAGACAGTTTGTGGAGATGCCTGAAATTCTGTCTGATCAGCAGGCCCAGCAATGGGCTGGTGTATTTGACGCACAGTAGATGCTATGAAAGACTCTATCGCTTATACTTGGACTAGTGCATTCTTGCAGAGTTCTGTGGCTGAAATATTGATCAGCTGAATCACCATGTGAAAGCTCTTAGCCAGTTTGTTTCTCTTCCTGGGGTATGGCTATTTAGAGTGGATAAGTACATCCAAAAGACCTCTAATAGGGTAAAGCTCTCTTTACCAGTAGAAAGAGGTTCAAAAACTTCTCCTTTCATCGTGCTGCCTCTCCTAGGCCTGGGGCATCTGCCTCTAGGCAGTCTCGACTGCCTCAACCTTTTGGCTCAAGGGATAGTCCCCAAGGGCAGCACCAGGATCTTGGGGCAGAAAGCCCACAAAGCAGAATGCTAAAGTCTTCTCATGAAGAGGCACCCCCACTCGTTCGTATGAGGGGAAAGGTCCTGCGATTCTCAAGATCTGGACAGATTTCTGCAATTTTTTTTTCTCTCTAGGTTACGACTAGCGTTCTGAAAGCCCCGATGGCTCGGTTGGTAGAGCATCAGACTTTTGATCTGGGGTTCGGGTCCCTGTTTGGGTGCTGCTTGTGGGGTCCTTGGGCTGCTGATTCGGCAGTCTTTATGCAAGAGTTTGTCTCCTCGGAGAGTGTTCCTTAGGATCCAGAGAAAAGGAGGTCTCTTTCTGGCCTCTGGATCAGCTGTTATCCCAGTCGGTGATCTCAAAGGTTTCCTTAGTGGAACAGGGGGTTTTGGCTCAAACCTTTTGGTTCTGGAAAATTACAAACAGAGAGGTAATACCCATTCTAGATCCCGAAGCTCTGAATCGGCACTCAAACATCCTATCCTTTCATAATTCGATCGGCTGTGTCCACCCTGCAAGGAGGGGAGTTGCATATCTCCATGTGCCAAATTTTCCCACTCTACAGAAATTTCTGCATTTTTGAAATCTAAAATTATCTTTTCAGTTGTGGCCCTGCCATTCAGCTTAGCCACAGCACCACAAGTGTTCTGTAAGATTCTGGCACCTCCTTTAGCCAGATTAAGGGCTCAAGGCATAGCGGTCCTAGCCTATTAGAAGACCTACTTTGAATAGCTCATTCAGTCTCAGGTCTAAAACCAGAGTTTGATCTCAGCCGTAACTATCTAAAGTCTCTAGATTGGATACTCAACCTAGGAAGATTCTCCTTAAAACCATCAAGGAGATTACAGTACTTGGGGGCTGGTTATAGATGCCATACAGAAGAAGGTATTCTTACCCCAGACAAGAATCCGTTCCATTGTAGGACTAATTCATCTTATCAAAGCAAAGGAAAATTCCTTAATTTGGCCGTGCAGGAGATTTTTTTTAGGGGAAATGGTGGCCTCCTTCAAGGCCGTCCCTTAGGTGCAGTTTTACTCAAACTGCTTCAAGACACCATCCTATCCGTCTGGAATAAAGAGATTCAGGCCTTGTTTCCAATACGCCTGGCTCCCGACATAAGTCGGAGCCTAAATTTGTGGTTGTTATCCAGCAAAAGGGAAGATCTTTATCCTGGAAGGTGTTTTTTTTTTTTGTAAGTTTCAGGCAGTACGTCTGGCCCGAGAATCTTGGCGGTCAGACTACGGGACTGTCCTGTCAGGTTGTGCAGCCCCAAAAGAGGTGAATAATGTTCTAGCTTGGGCAGAACACATTCCTTGCCTATCGGCAATTTTCATTTTTCAGGCATACTACTTGAGTCGTCAACAATTATTTCCGGGAGAATGATGTCTTCACCCTGACATCTTCCTAGTGATATGTCAGATGGGCCTCTTCGCGTCCAGATTCATAAACAAGGTTGTCAACTTTGTCGAGAACAAGGGGTTCACTAGCAGGCGGTACAGATGCATTAGTCTTCCCATGTTATCAGTTTTCACTGATCTATGCCTTTGCTCCAGTTCTGCTACTTTCTTGCCTTCTCTGCAGGATTAAGCAGGAACAAAAGAAGGGGATTCTGGCGGCCTCAGAGGTTCCCAGAAGATCTTGATTTACCAAGATCATAAAGATGGCAGTAGGAGCCCTTCGGACTCTGCCATTATAGCCAGACCTTCTTGCACAAGATCTGATATTACATCCTACCTTACGGACGAAAAATTTAACAGGTTTAATTCCACTCTATAAAAGATTGTGGGTGATCTCCTTCTGTAGTGTCTACTTTGAGTAATGCCAGGAAACCGGCTTCCAGAATCACTTACTATAGAGTCTGGAAGGCATATGTTTCTTGGTGTGGATCCAGGGGTTGGGACCCCAGGAAGTATGTCATGGATTCCTGATGTCCTGCATATGGGATCTGAAATGAAGCTGGCCTTGACTTCTATCGAGCCAGATCCCGGCCTTGTCAGTGTTTATTTTCCTATGGCCTCTTGCTTCCCACTCTTGGTGCGTAGCTTATTCAGGGGGTAACACTGTTTATTCCCCCTATCAAGGCACCTCTAAATCCTTGGAATTTAAAATTGGTCTTATCGGCTTTGCTGAATCAGCCGTTTGAACCTTTACGAGAAATTACCTTGGTTCTTTTGACAAAGATAATCTTTTCTGGTTGCCATTTCTTCTGCTAGAAGAGTATCGGAAATAGCGGCTGTCTTGTAAGAGCCATATTTCATAATGCATAAGGATGAAGTGATTCCATGTCCTCATCCTGAATTCCTACTAAAGTGGTAACAGGCTTTTCATTTAAACCAGGATATTCTTCCTCCTTTTTTCCCAAGAGCCTTAATCTAGGGAAGAGAAGTGTGTGTGTGTGTGTGTGTGTGTGTATATATATATATATATATATATATATATATATATATATATATATATATATATATATATATATATATATATATATATATATATATATATATATATAATATATATTATAATTTTAGTGTATGTGTGATTGTTAAAGCTTTAGATTAAAAAAAAAATCTTCCTTCTCAGGTTAAGAGCATACTCATCCAGGGCGATTAGTGCATCTTGGATGGTGCATCATCAGGCCTCTATGGCTCAGATCTAAGTCCGTAACCTGGTCTTTTGGTTCTTACGTTTATCAGATTTTATCAAATCGATATTTAAGGTCATGAGGATATTGCCTCCCCCCCCCCCCTTCAGTTGCCATTGCTATAGTAATTACTATGGCTCTGTCCCCCCTCATGTAAGAAAATAAAATAGGATTTTTAAAACAACTTACAGCGGGAGTCCGCCGGGAGTTCCGCCGTTTTTTTTTTTTTTTTTTAAAAAGCCAGCAGCTACAAATACAGCAGCTGCTGACTTTTAAAATAAGGACACTTACCCGCCCAGCGCGCCCGCGATGTCGGCACCCGAAGCCGATCTCTTGATCGTATCTCTGGTGCTGCCGCCGCCATCTTTGGTATGGGAATCAGGAAGTGGAGCCTTTCGGCTTCATTTCCCGGTTCCCTACTGCGCATGCGCGAGTCGCGCTGCGCAATAAGGATGGACCCGCTGCCTCTGGGATCTGTGTGTTTCCCAGCAGGCAGCGGGGGACTTTCGGAAAGGGGCGTAGATCTACACCCCGTTCCGCAGAGAGCTATCCCGGAAGTGGGTGCAGATACCTGTACTGTACAGGTACCTGCACCCCCCTCCCCCTGAAAGATGCCAATTGTGGCGCCGGAGGGGGGGAGGATTCCAATGAGCGGAAGGTCCACTTTAGGGTGGACCTCCGCTTTACCTGTAAAATCCTTTTCTTTGATGTACATCAGGGGACATGGAGATCCCTCCCTTCTTCGGGATCCACTTGTATTGCTTAGCTACAAAACTGAGGACTCTCAGTAATGGGAGGGGGCTATATGGGGGAGTGCATGCCTTTAGGGGCGTGCCAATGTCCAGTACCTGCCGGTCCGATATAACCCACATAGTAATAACTGTGGCTCTGTGTCCCCTGATGTACATCAAAGAAAAGGATTTTACAGGTAAGATGTTATAAAAATCCTATTTCTTTATCGTACATCATAGGACACAGAGCCTCAAGTATTTACTTAGTGGGTTATGGGCCTGCCTTCAGGCGTTGACACTGTTATAACCAATGCAGGAATTTGACTCCCCTATATAACCCCTCCTCCTTCCAGGAGCACTGTTTTTTTCGACAGTGTCTAAGGTGTTGATCACGAGTGAAGATGTGCTCTGAGGAGCTGCAGGGAGGGATCCATGCTGGATTTAAAAGAACCTCCACAACCGGATCAATCCTCGCCACTGAGGCCATAGGATGGTACCTGGACCTCGATTCAAGAACAAGGTTTTTTGCCTGTAAGCTTCTCTCTGAGAGCTGGACCCTAGGAACCAGTACTTTTTTTTTTTTTTTTTTTTTTTGGGTCTTGCTACATTACCTAAAGTTGCCCTGAGGGGTGCAATACAAGGCCCAAAGGAGCAAAAAACCCCTATTAAAAGGGCCCCAGTCTCTGAAGGTTTAAAGTACGCTGCCCGCCATGATGGGTGGAAGTTGGATCTGTCTATTAAATCAGCAGTATCCTGCAACGAGTACAAGGTAAGGGATGAAGCTGTGCTTTTTTCCTTCAATATGCCTTAATGTCTCCTTCATAGTAATTACACTACCTATGTACGATGTCTTAGTGCAGCTATGTCTCAAAATATGTGTGGTCCCAACGGCAGAGGGGGTTCTTAAGGAAATGTTGTGGGATTTGGTAAAAAATACAGCAGTTGCTAATACAGAGTTGTATATAAACTTCTATATGGACGGTGGATGGTTGACGCAGCTGCTTTAGCTGCATGGTTTAATTACAACCCAGCATTTCCACCTAGTAACATTTGGGAAACTCCCTGTGCCTCTGTGGTTTTAAAGACTATAAATCTGCTGACAGAACTCTCCTCCCCCTTGTAGAGGTGTATAGTAAGTCCACAAGTTAGATACTCACCTTACTTTGTGTTGGCCATTCGGGTCCTAAGCAGGGCCTGAGGATGCAGAGGCGCATGTTTGCAAGGTCATGTGGCACTGTGTATGGATGTAACGTTCACACACACAGCACTTGCCGCATAGCTGAGGGGGAAATGCTGAGGATGCCAATCGGGTTCCACCTGAGGCTTTATATCACGGACACTCATTTCAGAAAGAGACTTTTTAACTGAAGAGAGGCAGTCTGTCACACTAAGGCTGCTTTCACACTGGGGCGGTATTCAGGCGTTACAGCGCTAAAAATAGTGCCTGTGTAACGCCTGAAAAAAACCGGCCCCTTTAACTCCAGTGTGAAAGCCGGAGGGCTTTCACACTGGAGCGATGCGCTGGCAGGACGGTGAAAAAAGTCCTGCTAGCCGCATCTTTGCAGCGGTGAAGGAGCGGTGTATTCACCGCTCCTATACCGCTCCTACCCATTGAAATCAATGGGACACCGCGGCAATACCGCCGGCAAAGCGCCGCTGCAGCGGCTCTTTGCGGGCGGGTTTAACCCCTTTTCGGCCGCTAGCGGGGGTTAAAACCACCCCACTAGCGCCCGCACACCGCCGCTAAAACGACGGTAAAGCGCCGCTAAAAATAGCGGCGCTTTACCGCCGACGCTGCTCCCGCCCCAGTGTGAAAGCAGCCTAAGACACCAGAGCACTGGGCATGTAAAGGTGTAAACGGGCATTTCCAGACAGGAAAAACTATTGTTACTTAGCAGCAAAAGAACGGTTATTTTGGTGACATTGTCTTTGCTAGAATTGTAGTCAAGCAAATATTTTGTGTTTTGCACTCAGTGTTCCAGACCTACCGTAAAGGTATCTAAGGTGTCACCCCCAGGCGCTGGGAATCCCAGTTATGCCTCCATACTTTCTTCCTCTTCGGAGAGGTTAGACATGGCAAGCCAGCATTTTCCTCTGCCTTGCAAAGCTTAGACGGTAGATTAGCGGCTTTAATCACATCCTCCATCCAAAGGTATAGGAAATGTCCTAGATCACCCCCCACCTTAGACTCTTTACAGTCAGTGGAGGGTCCAAAAGAATTATGGGGACAGGATGTGGTATTGCCCTCAGATGATCAGGAGGAAAGACAGGCCGATTATTCCTCTGCGGAGGAAACAATACTTGGAGTTCCTACTTCACTATCTGAAGTACAGAGCCTTACAAAGATGGTTCGCTCTGCTTTCATGCTACCCCTAACAGAGTTAGCGGAAGGTCTGGTCTCCTTGGGTTCCTTGATACCTTTACAGCCTTTGCATGCGTTTTCCGTCCACGCATTACTAAAAAAGCATATTTATACCGAATGGGATCATGCGGATAAACATTTTTCCCCTCCAAAGGGACTCTCAAGTCTCTATCCTATGGAAGAAAAATTCACTAAAAGATGGAAAGTTCCAGCAGTTGACGCTGCTATCTTCAATGTGGGGGAAAAAAAAAAAATTAACTTGCCCAGTGGTCAATGCGCTTATGCTTAAAGATCCAACAGATAAGAATTTGGAAGGTCTGTTAAAATCCTCTTTTCCTTAGTAGGTACTGTTGCTCAGCCTGCAATTGCAGCTATAGGCATCTGTCAGTCCTTAACCACTTTCAGACCGGACCAATTTGCTGGTCAAAGACCAGACCACTTTTTGCGATTCGGCACTGCGTCGATTTAATTGACAATTGCGCGGTCGTGCGACGTGGCTCCCAAACAAAATTGACGTCCTTTTTTTCCCACAAATAGAGCTTTCTTTTGGTGGTATTTGATCACCCCTGCGGTTTTTATTTTTTGCGCTATAAACAAAAATAGAGCGACAATTTTGAAAAAAACGCATTATTTTTTACTTTTTGTTATAATAAATATCCCCCAAAAATATATAAAAAAAACATTTTTTTCCCTCAGTTTAGGCCGATACGTATTCTTCTACATATTTTTGGTAAAAAAAAATCGCAATAAGCGATTATTGATTGGTTTGCGCAAAAGTTATAGCGTTTACAAAATAGGGATAGTTTTATAGCATTTTTATTATAAATTTTTTTTTTTTTTTTTTTTTTACTAGTAATGGCGGCGATCTGCGATTTTTATTGTGACTGCGACATTGTGGGGGACCCATCGGCCATTTTTGACACATTTTTGGGACCATTGTCATTTATACAGTAATCACTGCTATATAAATGCAGTGATTCCTGTGTAAATGACACTGGCAGTGAAAGGGTTAACCAGTGGGTGGCAGTGTAGGGGTTAAGTGTTCCTAGGGGTGTGTTACTAACTGTGGGGGGGTTGGGCTTTCATTTAGTGTACACTGATCTCTGCTCCAATCACATGGAGCAGAGATCAGCGTCACTAGTTGCTAGGCAGAATGGAAAAATGTTGTTTACACAGCATTTCCTTCATTCGGCCGCTCCGTGAGACGATCGCGGGGATGCCCGCGGCGATCGAGTCCGCGGGTCCCGCGACCGGACTCACGGGGGTCCCGACCAGCGCGGGAGCGCGCCGCCGGCGGCGCGCTCCCGATGGCAGGGCGGCATTGAATATTGGACGTACATGTACGCCAATATGCCTGCCCGTGCCATTCTGTCGACGTACATCGTCGTGCGCTGGTCGGGAAGTGGTTAAAGGACCAGTTCACAGATGCTCTCAAATGCGCTCTCAAAAAGCACAGGAACTGGCCGAGCTACCTAAAGCATTATGCTTTTCTATAGATGCTATAGAAGGATTCTATTCACCAGGCATCACGCCTTGCGCTTGTACTTGTACATATGCGAAGGACCCTTTTGGTTAAAAGGTTGGTCAGCTGAAACGCCTTGTAAGAAACTTCTAGTTTCCCCTTTAAGGGAGAGCGATTATTTGGCGATAGTTTTGATAAATACATTCAAACAGTTTCCAGCAGAAAGAGTACTCTTTTGCCAGTCAAAATATAAGCGTATATATATCCTTCGTTTAAACTGTTCGGGCTCCACCATCAGCCAAATGAGGATACCAGACCAAGTCTAGATCTATGGAATCTAAATCAGTTCCTGAAGATCCGCTCCTTTTGCATGGAGTCAATCAAGTCCGTTGTTTCCATCCTGCAAGGAGAACTTCTGGCATCCATCGACATCAGAGATGCGTATCTGTATGTCCCTATATTTCCTCCTCGCCACAGGTTTCTGCAGTTCGAAGTAGAACAGAAGCACTTTCAGTTTAGAGCCTTGCCCTTCGGGCTTGCTACAGCACCTCAGGTAATCACTAAGGTATTAGCCCCACCTCTAGTCAGGTTAAGGGCACAGGGCATAACTGTCTTGGCTTACTTAGATGATGTATTGTTAATAGACCAGTCAGTGGCTCGCTTGAAGCAGGTGTGGTCATTACAAGCAGTTACCTGGAAGGTTTTGGTTGGATTCTCAACCTAAAGAAATCCTCCTTAAAGCCACTAGGAAGGCTTGAGTATTTGGGCCTGATCATAGACACAGCCCAGAAAAGGGTGTTCTTGCCCCCCCGCAAGTATCAGCTCCATACAGGAGCTGGTGAGGATGATCAGGTTGAAGAGAAATCCTTAAATTCCCTTTACATGAGGTTGTTTGGGAAGATGGTAGCTTCATTCGAAGCAGTTCCCTATGCCCAATTACATTCAAGACTGTTTCAAAACAGTATTCTGTCTGCTTGGAACAAAACGATTCAAGCTTTGGACTTGCCAATGTGGCTGCCCCCATGAGTATTTCAGTATCAGTTGGTGGTTACTATCTTGGAACCTGCTGAAGGCAAAGTCCTTTAGACCAATTATCTGGAAGGTAGCAACGACAGATGCCAGCCTGGGAGCAGGAGCCTTGCCCATCAACATCCTAGAGATTCCTGTATCTGGCTCTAAAAACCTGGACCTCCCCAGTTTAAAAAATTGTCCTGTCAGGATCCAATCCGACAATGCCACGGCTGTGGCATATATCAATAACTAAGGGGACACCAAGAGTCTCTCAGCTCAGAGAGAGGTGAACCAGATTCTAACTTGGGCAGAAGAGACTGTCCCATGCCTATCTGCAGTTTTGATTCTGGGAGTAGAGAATTGGCAGGCGGACTATCTAAGTTTCCTGGTTTGAATCCAAGGGTTGGCACCCTCGGAGATGTATCGTAAGTAGAATTCTTGCCTTTCTACAATTAAGCGTAGGGATGAAGTTGGCCCGGAGTACTACTATTAAGGGCCAAGTCTCTGCCTTCTCAATATTTATTTCAAAGACCACTTGTTATGCATTCTTTAGTCCAGAGTTTCATGCAAGGAGTGCTGCGGATTAATCCACCAGTTAAATCACCCTTAAGCCCTTTTAATTTAATTTAGTTTTGTTGGTGTTACAAAAACAGCCATTCGAACCTGTACAGCATGTTCCCTTAGTCCTTCTGACTAGGAAGCTGATATTTTTGGTTGCTATATCCTCAGCAAGGAGGGTTTCAGAATTGGCTGCTCTTTCTTGTAAGGAGTCATATTTGATTATTCATGAGCAGAGTGGTGTTACGCCCTTGTCAAGGCTTTTTGTCAAAGGTGGTTTCAGCCTTTCATCTGAATGAAGATATTGTCTTGCCATGGTTTTTTCCAAGACCATGTTCCAGGGAAGAAAAGTCACTACATTGTCATGATCTACTGAGAGCAGTGAAAATATATTAAAAGAAAACTGCTCAGATTCGTAATAATGATGTCTTATTCTTCTCCCAGAGGGTCTTAAAAAAGGACGGGCAGCGTCAAAATCCACTGTCGCTGAGTGGATTCGGCAAGTTGTAATTCAAACTTATGATTTAAAGGGAGAATCTTTCAAGTTAAGGCACACTCTACCAGAGCGGTTGGTGCTTCTTGGGCAGCATGTCACCAGGCCTCCATGTCTCAGATCTGCAAGGCCGCAACTTGGTCTTCAGTACATACATTTGCAAAATTTTATCAAATGGATGTAAGATGGAATGAGGATATCGCCTTCGGGCACAGTGTGCTACAGGCAGCAGTATGAAGTCCTTAGGTCTGGGGTTGCCCTACGGGTTGTGTCTCCCTCCCCTCAAGTAGCATTGCTATGGGACATCCCACCAAGTAATTACTTGAGACTCTGTGTCCTATGATGTACGATAAAGAAAATAGGATTTTTAAAACTGCTTACCTGTAAAATCCTTTTCTTGGAGTACATCATAGGACACAGTGTCCTATGATGTACTCTAAGAAAAGCATTTTACAGGTAAGCTGTTTTAAAAATTTATATATATATATATATATATATATATATATATATATATATATATATATATATATATATATATATATATATATATATATATATATAATCTATATCTCTCATTCCCCACTTTCCCATTCTTTCAATAGCAGGGGAGCTGTCCTGGAAAGAGGACAAAAAAAAAAAATTGAACGCTGGGGTATAGGGAATCCCTCCTTTTAAGTAGGGGGTTGTCCTGTGGGGTGGCGCGGACTGATTCAGGGGCCGACATGATTAGCCACAGGAAAAAAAATGTTTTCATAGTGTTATAAAATTTTGCAAACAGGTAATTTGTCTCCTTCGTTGATGAGCGCTGATGAGGCTGCACTGCTTCCGACTGATGTCCTGTTTCCACAGACAGTAATCTGCTTATTTTTTTTCTCCTCACGCCGTCAGCGCAAAAAATATATATATATATATATATATATATATATATATATATATATATATATATATATATATATATATATATATATATATTTATCAAATGTATCTATATATATATATATATATCAAATGTATTTATTTTTTGCGCTGACGGCGTGAGGAGAAAAAAAAATAAGCAGATTACTGTCTGTGGAAACAGGACATCAGTCGGAAGCAGTGCAGCCTCATCAGCGCTCATCAACGAAGGAGACAAATTACCTGTTTGCAAAATTTTATAACACTATGAAAACATTTTTTTTCCTGTGGCTAATCATGTCGGCCCCTGAATCAGTCCGCGCCACCCCACAGGACAACCCCCTACTTAAAAGGAGGGATTCCCTATACCCCAGCGTTCAATTTTTTTTTTGTCCTGTTTCCAGGACAGCTCCCCTGCTATTGAAAGAATGGGAAAATGGGGAATGATGAAGATCCCTACCTGGAGGACTTTTGGTGGATAGTAAATAAATACTCTGCTGATCCGTGATTCCCGAGCAGAATGCAGTATGCGGCCAGACAGCATGGCTCCCCCTCTTGCTTGGGGGGGATATGTTGCTCTGCCAGATGTTACCTTTTTATTTTGTCTGTAATGCATCTTGCTTCATTCAGTGAGGTTTTTAGATTGTACAGATTGCAGCTGGGATGTCTTTGAGTTCCACAGCAGCTTGCGGTGGAATGGAGGTACCTGCATGTTTGCTATTGGGGTGGGGGACTGGCTGTACACTGTGCAGTTCTCCTTTTGGCTTTCCCTGTAGGGTTACCAAAACCATGTAGGGTGAGCTCAAACATAAACCCACTTAACCACTTCAGCCCTGAAAGGTTTTACCCCCTTCCTGACCTGAGCACTTTTGTAAAATTTGGCACTACGCTGCTTTAACTGATAATTGTGTGGTCATGCAATGCTGTACCCAAACAAAATTTACGTCTTTTTTTTCCCCACACAAATAGCTTTCTTATATTTTCTACTTTTTATTAAAAAAATAAATAATAAAATCAAATTTAGTCATACATTTAGGCCAAAAACCATTCAGCCTCATGTCTTGGGTAAAAAATAATAAAAAATCAGTAAGCGTGTATTGATTTGCACAAAAGTTATAGCATCTACAAACTGTGATATTTTTATGGAATTTGCTGAGAGATGTTGAGTATTTTGCAGATTTGAAAATTTGAGAAAAAAAAATTACCTTTTTTCTTTCTTCATTTTCAGAAACAAATGAGAGCTGCAAAATACTCACCATACCTCTTAGCAAATACATTGGGGTGTCTACTTTCCAAAATGGGGTAATTTGGGGGGGTTGTGCTATCTTGACATTTCAGGGCCTCCTAAACTGTGATGGGTAGGAGTAAAATCCAAATTTTATGCCCTTAGAAAGCCTGAAGGCGGTGATTGGTTTCAGGGTCCTGTACACGGCTAGAATGCCAAAAAGTCTCACATGTGGTATCCCCGTACTCAGGAGAAGTAGCAGAATGTATTTTGGGGTGTAATTCCACATATGCCCATGGAATGTTTGAACAGTATATCATTTGGTGACAACTCTTGTTAAAAAAAAAAAAAAAAAAAAAAAATTTAGTTTTCCCAAAAGTTGTGGCAAAATATTCCATGGCATCAACATGCCTATCGGCAAATAGCTCGTGGTGTCTACTTTCCAAAAAGGGGTAATTTTGGATGGGGGAGGGGGGGAGGGGTTGAACTGTCCTGGTATTTTATGCACAACATTAGAAGCTTATGCCACACATCACCAACTCTTCTAACCACTTGAAGACGAAGCCCTTTCTGACACTTTTTGTTTACATGAGAAAATAATAATAATTTTTTTTTTTGCTAGAAAATTACTTAGAACCCCCAAACATTATATATTTTTTTTAAAGCAAAGGCCCTACAGATTAACATGGATGTTGCAATTTTCTTTTCACACGGTATTTGCGCAGCAATTTTTCAAATGGTTTTTCGCTTTCCCCAGAAAATAGAAAATTGCACTTTTTTTGAATTTGAATGCACTAAAACACACTATATTGCCCAAATGTTTGGTAAAAAATACGGGTGTTTTTCATTATTTTACACGGTTAGTTACATTTTTTTTTTTTTAATCACTGAGAATTTAAATATCCCCTATGATAGCCATAATTAGTGATGGGTACACACTTTAAACAGTAAAGTATAAAAGAATTACATACCTGCAAAGGTAAATTAGAACGTTGCAGTTGGCAAATGCAGTGAAACAGAGCAGAGCAATAAAACGACAACTATTTTTGGCTTTTTTATGTTTATAATTAAAAAAAGTTTTTAACTGTAAGTGCCCGTTCACACAGGGGCGACGCGACTTGCAGCGCGACTCACAGACGCGACCTGCACACGACTTCAGCGGCGACTTGCAAAATGACTTCTGTATAGAAGTCAATGCAAGTCGCCTAAAGTCGCCCCGAAAATACTACAGGAACCTTTTTCTAAGTCGGAGCGACTTGAGTCGCTCCTATTAGAACGGTTCCATAGTACAGAACGGAGCGCGACTTGTCAGGCGGCTAAGTCGCCTGACAAGTCGCGGTAGTGTGAACGGGCACTTAAGGTTCCAGATTTGGGTCTCTAAGAATGCGATGGCATCGTTGGAGACTCTGTGAAAGTGTGTCCTATGACTGCGCAGTGCTGTATCCTACGCTAATACTCCACTAGTGTGTGGTAGCGTTGGAAACATTCACCGATGCAGAGACTAGGTTGATTAGGACAGGAGAGACAATAAAAGCATGTCATGCCTGTATTTGTGTTTCCTACAGACACAACATCTTCCTTTATTTATTTTTTTTAGGTGTTCTTTGGCCTGAGGTACCATGGAGGACTTCTGGGAAGTGCCTCTCATGCAGCTGGGTCACTGCATTTGCATTGGGAAGTTGGGCCACTGCACCATCTGGAAACAGAAGGGCTGTAATGATCCCTTCCTGGAATTTAGGGAAGGATACAGTTCATCCTGACACTTTGTATAGCACATAAGCATTCAACAGAGCCAATTGAAATGGGTATACAGACACTTTTCTTTTTTTTTTTTTGTACCAGCATCTGGCCTTGTGGGCAATTGGGTGCGGTGCCAACAACTGGCCGTTGAGGTCCACTCCTCCCATATATACCGTATATACTCGAGTATAAGCCGAGATTTTCAGCCTCTTTTTTGAGGCTGAAAGTGCCCCCCTCGGCTTATACTCGAGTCATCGCTGTCTGCCCGCTCGATCAGCGTGTCGAGCAGACAGACAGCGGCCATTCTATTCAAAAGCCGCGCCTCCGGCTCCGCCTTCGCCTGTGATAGGCGGAACACTGAATTTCCCAGCAGCCTGTGTTCCGCCTATCACGGACATCGTATCATCCTCGTACTACGGACGAGGATGATACGACGTCTGTGATAGGCGGAACACAGGCTGCTGGGAAATTCAGTGTTCCGCCTATCACAGGCGAAGGCGGCGGCGCAGCTTTTGAATTTTACAATGGCCGCCGACGAAGAGGGCACAGGACGGAGGCAAGGCAAGGCACGGCACGGCACGGGACGGGACGGGGGCAAGGCAAGGCACGACACGGGACGGATGCAAGGCAAGGCACGGCACGGGACGGAGGCAAGGAGGCAAGGCACGGGACGGAGGCTCGGGACAAAGGTAGGCTGGACACACACACACACACACACACACACACACACACACACACACACACACACACACACACGGATGGAGACACACACAGGGATGGATGGATGGATGGATGGAGACACACACACACACAGGGATGGATGGATGGATGGATGGAGACACACACACACAGGGATGGATGGATGGATGGAGACACACACACACAGGGATGGATGGATGGATGGATGGAGACACACACACACAGGGATGGATGGATGGATGGACACACACACACACAGGGATGGATGGACGGACACACAGGGATGGACGGACACACAGGGATGGACGGACACACAGGGATGGACGGACACACAGGGATGGACGGACACACAGGGATGGACGGACACACACACAGGGATGGACAGGCATGTCTCACCCTCGGCTTATACACGAGTCAATAAGTTTGCCAGTTTTTTTGGGGGTAAATTGGGGGCCTCGGCTTATATTCGGGTCGGCCTATACTCGAGTATATACGGTAGGTTGTATTTGTAGACACAGGTTTCTCCAACATCAGTCGCCGTTTGAATTTGGACAGTCGTATCTTCGTGAAGGGAGGACAGAACAAAAACATTTTTACCATCTCTCCACTTCACAGCTAGCAAATTTATTACACTTCAAGCAAGCAGGCTCTCTCCCCCAGTCTAAGTCCGAATTCTACAAGCTGCTATGGTAAGCCCCAGCGATTAGATTGCATGGTGCCACATGCGCCAATTACATAATTAAACAAGTGACTAAAAAGTGGCACACTCGTGTAATAATTGTCCACATACAAGTGGTACCTCTTTACGAATAAGGGTGGCACCAAGTCCCACACAATCTTGCCAGTGCTGCCTATGTACTTTGGGCAGTTCTCGGGCTCCACGTGAATATCTTTTCCCTAGTAAAACATAAAACTATATGTATAGCCTGTTACCCCGTCACAGAGCTTATACAACTTGACCTCATATCTAGCACGCTTGCTGGGAAGATACTGTTTGAAAGACAAGCTGACAGAAAATTTAGAGACTCATCAACGCCGCCAACTTGCTCGGGAGTAAACAAGGCTGCAAATTGTTGGTTGAGGTGGTTTACGAGGGGCCGAATTTTGTAGAGCCAATCAAATTCAGGGTCACCTCGAGGGCGACAGTTGTCATTAAAATGCATGAACCGTAAGATCTGCTTGTATCGTGTCCTAGCCATGGATGCAGAGAACATGGGCATATGATCAATTGGGTCAGTGGACCAATATGACTGCAACTCTCTTTTTAAACTATGCCCATGAGGAGGGATAGGCCCAGAAAGGTCTTCATTTTGGAAACCGTACTAGGTTTCCATTCTCTGGCAAGGGTCAACTAGGGATTAGTGGCGATAAATTGACCAGCATACAAATTGCTTTGGTCCACAATAGATCTATAGAGGTCTCCTGTGAAAAACAGCGACTAAAAATTAAGTAAGGTGAAATCAACTGTTTCCACCTGAATTCCAGATTGGCCAGTGAATTGGCAAATACAGCGGGAAGAGCACTATGGGCCTGTGTTTGTCTTCTGGGTGGCTGCGGGAGACTACTTGTGCTAGACACCGCACCAGCTTATGGGACTCGCCATGTTTCTATAGCACTGATTGCTGTATATATATTTTTTTCTTATAGCAAAATGTAAACTTTTTTTTTTTTTCGCTCCTTTTTGTTTATAGCGCAAAAAATAAATGCAGGGGTGATCAAATATCACCAAAAGAAAGCTATTTGTAGGAAAAAAGGACATCATTTTTCTTTGGCAGCCACATCGCATAACTGAGCAATTGTCAGTTAAAGCGACGCAGTGCCAAGTCGCAAAAAGTGCTCTGGTCTTTGGCCAGCAAAATGGTCTGGGGCTTAACTGGTTAAATATAATTTTTGTGAATTTTCAAACAGAACTGTACTATATTATGTATGGCAGACTCCCTTGTCATAGGCAGGTGGCTTGATAAAGACACTTATGCTAGCCATACAAAAACAATTTTAAGAACGTTTGTTTGATTTTCTAATCATTAGTGGGGCCAAATCAACTTTAGTTTTCAACCACAGTGATGGAAAAAATTGAAGGAGCAGAATAGAGAACTTCTTGGCCAAAGGAATTTTTAGTCGGTGTATGCGGTTTTCTTTTATAAATTGCATTCAATTTAAAACTGAATGTTAAAAGCAAGAGTAAATTTCAAATGTTCTTTCAGCTAATGTACAAAGAGATATATATATATATATATATATATATATATATATATATATTTTTTTTTTATGTATATTCCCGTGTGAAAATTGATACATGTATGGCCAGCATAAGGTTTAGTTCATACCTATGCAGTTTGCTTTTGATCTGTTTCTGCAGTGCTTTTTGCTGTGCATGTTTGCAATGATTGCTACTATAAGTGGTTCAATTATACAGTGAAAGTAATATATATCATACATTTTATATAATTTTTAATCACTTACAGATCGCCCGCTGCAGTTTTACGGCGGGTGTTTGAAGGAGGATATCCAGCTGCCATAACCCCGGTATCCTCTTCAGCGGGCGGTCTGCTACAAGATAAAAGTGATCTCTGCAGCGGATACGACGCAAGATCACTTTTATCGGTGGTGGGGGAGGGACCCCCTCCCACCACGATCTGGTGCCCTCTGCCGCTTAATGGAGCCATCGGCAGCGGCGGAGGCGATTGCGTCCTGTCAGTTATAGAGACAAGTGAAGGGAAGATGGCCCCCACCCATCTCCATACAATTGCAGGTAGTAAGACGTCAAAACGTCACTTCTGCCCACAGCTCTTAGCCATTTTTTTTTTTTTTTTTTTTAACCACCTTCAGACCGGACCATTTTGCTGGCTTAAGACCAGACCACTTTTTGCAATTCGCCACTGCGTCGCTTTAACTGACAACTGTGTGGTCGTGCGACGTGGCTCCCAAACAAAATTGACGTCCTTTTTTTTTCCCCCCACAAGTAGAGCTTTCTTTTGATGGTGTTTGATCACCCCTGCGATTTTTTTATTTATTTATTTTTTTTTTATTTATTTTTTTTGCGCTATAAACAAAAATAGAGCGACAATTTTGAGAAAAACGCATCTTTTTTTGTTATAATAAATATCCCCCAAAAATATATATTAAATTTTGTTTTCCCTCAGTTTAGGCTGATACGCATTCTACTACATATTTTTGGTAAAAAAAAATCTCCATAAGTGATTGGTTTGCGCAAAAGTTATAGCGTTTACAAAATAGGGGATAGTTTTTTGGCATTTTTATTAATCATTTTTTTATTTACTAGTAATGGCGGCGATCAGCGATTTTTTTTATTTAATTTTTTTTGACACATTTATGGGACCATTGTCATTTATACAGCAATCAATGCTATACAAATGCACGGATTCCTGTGTAAATGACACTGGCAGTGTAGGGGTTAAGTGTTCCTAGGGGCGTGTTACTAACTGTGGGGGGCTGGGCTTTGTGTTAGGTAACATTGATCTCATGGAGCAGAGATCAGTGTCATTTGTTAAGCAGAAAGGGGAGATGCTGTTTACAACGGCCCGTGAGATGATCGCGGGTATCCCCGCGGCGATAGTCGCCGCGCGCTGGTCGGGTACTGGTTAATTACAATTTTTTTTTATTTTTCATTTTAGTCTAAATAGGAGATCTGAGGACTTTTTGACCTCAGATCTCATATTTAAGAGGTCCTGCCATGCTTTTTTCTATTACAAGGGATGTTTACATTAATCAATAATTCTAGCCCTATACCTCCTCTGTAACTTAAGACATGCAACCTGTAGAATTTTTTTTAAACTTCGCCTCTGGAGATTTTTATGGGTAAAACTGTCACCATTCCACTTTGTCGCGCAATTTTGAAGCGTGACATGTTCGGTGTCAATTTACTCAGTGTAACATTTATCTTTCACAATATAAAAACAAATTGGGCTAATTTTACTGTTGTCTTTATTTATTTTTATTAAAATTTGAAATTTGAATTTTTATTTTTTTCAAAAAAAGTGTGAGACAGCTTCGCAAATGCAGTGTGAAAAAAAAAGTATTGCATTGAATGCCATTTTTATTCTCTAGGGCAGTGATGGCGAACCTTGGCACCCCAGATGTTTTGGAACTACATTTCCCATGATGCTTCACTACAGTGTAGAGTGCCAGAGCATCATGGGAAATGTAGTTCCAAAACATCTGGGGTGCCAAGGTTCGCCATCACTGCTCTAGGGTGTTAGAAAAAAAAACAATTTATAATGTTTAGGGGTTCTAAGTAATTTTCTGGCAAAAAAAAACAACTTTTAAACATGTAAGTACCAAAATCTCAAAACGAGCCTGGTCCTTAAAGCGGGACTGTACTGTGGAAAAAAATATTGAAAGCCAGCAGCTACAAATACTACAGCTGCTGACTTTTAATAAATGGACACTCACCTGTCCCGGGGTCCAGCGATGCCAAGGCCGATCAATCTCTCGGCTGCTGCCGCCACCATTCTAGGTGAGGGAATCAGGAAGTGAAGCGAATCGGCTTCACTTCCCGGTTCCCTACTGCGCATGCGCGGGTCGCGCAGCACAATAGGAATTGTCCGCGCTGTCTCTGGGACCCGTGTGTGTGGTGTGAAAGGGGTCTAACTGTCAGTTAAAATAACGCAGTGTCATATCATGAAGGGGGGGTAAATCTTCCCGAAGGCCAAGTGGTTAAGAGATCACACAAGAAATGCAGGACTTTGGCCTGAGCCTTTCAACAAGTAAACTTTTCTGATCCATTAATTTGTGTGTGTATAATTCATTTTGGGCTATTGAGCTTCGTAGACAAGCTTTTTCAACATGTAGGAAATAAGCCAAGAGCTCCGGCCACTGACTAGCCAAGACTACAAAATAATTTACTACTGAAACTTTTTTAAGTCCTGTAATTAAAGCAAATGTGCTTTCTAGCTGCAAATTTGTCAAATTTTATCTAGTACAGCTTGGAGCTTGCAAGCTGTTTCCACCGCTAGATGTAGTCCAGGTTCAGAGGACAGATTTGAGGAAACAACACGGCCAGCGAGCCAATGATAGGAGAGAGGGCGGGTTGTCCCGCAGCTGTGTGTGAATGGACCCAGAACCACAGCTCTGGGGGCACTTGGCAGGAGTGAGGGGCTAGGAGCTCCAGCAGAGACCCGAGAAGAAGAGAATCGGGGCTGCTCTGTGAAAAACCAACTGAACAGAGCAGGTAAGTGACGTGTTTTTAAAAACAAAAACAGCCTTCAATATCGATTTAAGCTGGCCTTTAACCGCTTTGCACCCGCCCTATAGCCGAAAGACGTCTACAGAGCGGACGCCATCTGCCGGGAGGCCATTCCTGGACGTCCTCCTGTTTACTTTCGCAATGCGCGCTCCCGGGAGCGTGCATCGGGGAAGTTCTGTGCTGGCCGTGTCCCTCGGATCGGCCTATCCAATGAGAGATGATCTCCTATGTAAACATATGAGATCATCTCTCAGCGCCGCTCTCCCTTCTCACACAGACAGCGTGCGAGAAGGGAGAGATGAATGGCTGCAGTGGCCGTAAGTGGAAAAAAAAGTAAAAGTGCCATCCTGACAGGTGGCACCGATGACAAATAGCACTGGGGACAGGTGGCACTATCTGTCCCCGGTGCCACCTGTTAGTGCTATCTGTCCCCGGTGCCACCTGTTAGTGCTATCTGTCCCCGGTGCCACCTATTAGTGCTATCTGTCCCCGGTGCCACCTGTTAGTGCTATCTGTCCCCGGTGCCACCTGTTAGTGCTATCTGTCCCCGGTGCCACCTGTTAGTGCTATCTGTCCCCGGTGCCACCTGTTAGTGCTATCTGTCCCCGGTGCCACCTGTTAGTGCTATCTGTCCCCGGTGCCACCTGTTAGTGCTATCTGTCCCCGGTGCCACGCGTCAGTGTCCTGGTGCTCCAGAGCCTTCAAAAGTGTAATAGGTAGTCAACAAGTTAGATGTGTAATTTATGCTCCTAGAACACCTGATGGCGCTCCCTGCATGTTGGGCCTCTCTATGTGGCCAGGCTGTGAAAAAGTCCCACACATGTGGTATTGTAATACTCAGGAGGAGTAGCAGAATTGTTTTGGGGTATTATTTGTGGTATACACATGCCATGTGAGAGAAATAACCTATTACAATGACAATTTTGTGGAAAAAATAAATAAAAAATAAAACTTAATTTTGCCAAGAATTGTGGGAAAAAATGACAACATCAAAAAGCTCACCACGCCTCTTACTAAATACCTTGGAATGTCTACTTTCCAAAAAGGGGTCATTTGGGGGTATTTGTACTTTCCTGGCTTTTTCGGGTCACAAGAAATTAGATAGTCCACCAGTACATCAGATGTGATCAGTTTTGTGCGATTTGAACCACAGCTTGTAGACTCTGTAACTTTCACAAAGACCAAATAATATCCACTAATTTGGGTTATTTTTACCAAAGATATGTAGCAGTATAAATTGTGGCAAAATTTATGAAGAAAAATTAATAATTTGCATAATTTTGTCACAGAAACAAAGAAATATGCGTTTTTTTTTTTTCAAAATTTTCGGTCTTTTTTCATTTATAGCGCAAAAAATAAAAACCGCAGAGGTGAACAAATACCACCAAAAGAAAGCTCTATTTGTGGGAAAAAAGGACAAAAAAATTCATTTGGGTACAGTGTTGCATGACTGAGTAATTGTCATTCAAAGTGTGAGAGCACCGAAATCTGAAAATTCTCTGGGCAGGAAGGGTGTTTAAGTGCCCAGTAAGCAAGTGGTTAATGGTTAGGCTCTATACGCACTGGTCTTTCTCTTGGGAGTAAAACACTTACATAGAGCATTTATTTATTTATTTTATTTTTTTGTACAAAGTCTAGACGAGTTTAGAAGAGTTTTCGTGTTTTTTTTTTTTTTTTCTGCCAGTAAGCTCCAATCAAACACGAACCAGAGGGTTTTTTTTTTCCTGCCTCTAAATGTTGAGCTCAAAATATGCCTGTAAAAGTCCTTAAGTGCATGAACACATAGGATAACATTGAGCTGCTTCTACAGGCAGAACACAAAACTCCTCCTCTAGAAGCAGTGTTTTTTTAAGCCGGTGTGCATGGAGCCTTAGAGTATTTTCACACGGGCAATCCACTGTAAATTCTGCTTTGCTCAGCGGGGGATTGATCCGCAGCAGGCTCGCTGTCCTCTGGGGAGATCAGATGAAAACGGACCGCCTGTCTGTTTTCATCCAATCCGTCAGGTGAATGGAAATCAGGGCCTCCGTCCGTCTGGATTTCACGGATCGGATGGCGGCAGGTGACGGCGGACAAGTCACCGCTGACATCCTCTGCTCCATAGGGCTCAATGGAGCGCTCTATCGGGTCCACCTGAAAAACTGACATGCAAATCTCATGAATCTATATTATATTTATAATAGAAAACATATCAAATGTTTAAACTGAGAAAATGTATAGTTTTAAGGAAAAGAAAAAAAATATTATTGATGGCAGCAACACGTCTCAAAAAAAGTTGGATAGAGCACCAACAAAGGGTTGGAAGAACATTTTGCAACTAATTAGGGTAATTGGCAACAAGTAAGTAACATGGTTAAGTATAAAAAGAACATCTTGGTGAGTCAGTGTCTCAGAAGTAAAGATAGGCAGGGGTTCACCAGTCTGAAAAACTGTCTTTAAATTGTCAAACCGTTTCAGAATAATGTTCCTTAATGTAAAATTGCAAAAACTTCAATATAGTCATCTACAGTACATAATATCAAAAGATTTTGAGAATCTGAAAAAAACCTGCAAGGGGCAAGACTGAAACACAGTATTGGATGCCCATGGTCTTTGGGTCCTCAGATGACACTACATTTAAAAACGGGCACGATTCTCCGACAGACATTACTGCATGGACTTGAAATCCTTCTAAAAATTAGTCTGTGAATACAGTTTGCTGTGCCATCAAAAATTTCAAGGAAAAGCGATTCATAGAAAGAAGGTATAGCTGAACATGATCCAGAAACGCTTCTGTCTTCTCATTTAGGCCCCTTTCACACTGGGGCGGTGCTGGCGTCGGCGGTAAAGTGCCGCTATTTTTAGCGCCGCTTTACTGTTGTTTTAGCAGCGGTATTCGGCCGCTAGCGGGGCTGTTTTACCCCCTGAAAGCACCATACTAATGATCCGAAAATTGTCAGATCATTCGTTCTGACAAAATTTTACTTCCCATTTTCGTATCGTGTGTGTGTACGGGCCTTAAGCCCTATATCGGGCAAGAATGGGACAAAATTCCAGCAACGGGTCTCCTCAGTTCCCACATTTAGAGTGTTGTTAAGAGGAGTTGCTGCACCATGGTAAACATTGCTCGATCCCTTTTTTTTGAGACTTCTTCCTGCCATAAATTTCAAAATTACCTCTGCCCCCCCCCCCCCTTTTTTTTCTTCTTTAAAATGGTACATTTTCTCAGTTTAAACATTTGATACGTTTCTCTATTGTGAATAAAATATACATTTGAGATTTGTATTCAATTTTTATGCAGATTTTACTCGGCTTCCCAACTTATTTGGAATTGCATTTGTATATCAAAGCTAAAATTCTTACATTGCTTCTACATAACTGACAATTTAAAAGAGAAGTTTTTTTTTTTTTTTTCCCCTGTTTTTACTTACTCACAGGTTTGCTTACTTGCTCCGTTCTCACAAATCCCTGAGCGGAGAGCTGCTGACTGTCAATCAGCAACTCTCCTCTGCTCCTCCACACTCATTGGAGTGCTTAGCTGTGGAGAGGCAGGGAGCAGTCAGGTCAGGCTCTCCGCTGAAAACGAGTCACTGGAGTGCAAACGCATGGCAGTTCTGTGACCCATAGGAGAAGCCCCGCCAAACGAGCTAGGGCTGGACTTTTCCTTTAACCACTTCAGCCCCGGACCAATTAACAGCCTAAGGACCAGAGGTCTTTTTACAATTTCGCACTGCACTGCTTTAACTGGTAAATGCGCGGTCATGCAATGTTGTATCCAAAAGAAATTTGCGTCCTTTTCTTCCCACAAATAGAGCTTTCTCTTGATGGTATTTGATTGCCTCTGCGATTTTTACTTTTTGCGATATAAATGGAAAAAGACCGAAAATTTTGAGGAAAAAAAAGATTTTCTACTTTTTTGTTATAAGGAAAAATTTGAATAAACTCAATTTTAGTCATACATTTAGGGCAAAATTTATTCAGCCACATGTCTTTAGTAAAAAAAAATTCAATAAGCGTATATTTATTGGTTTGCGCAAAAGTTATAGCGTCTACAAACTAGAGTACATTTTCTGGTATTTACACAGCTTTTAATTTATGACTGCCTATCTCATTTCTTAAGGTGCTAAAATGGCAGGGCAGTACAAACCCCCCCACAAATGACCCCATTTCGGAAAGTAGACACCCCAAGGAAATTGCTGAGGGGCATGTTGAGCCCATTGAATATTTTTTTTTTTGTCCCAAGTGATTGAATAATGAAACAAAAAAAAAAAAGTTTACAAAAAGTTGTCACTAAATGATATATTGCTCACACATGCCATAGTTATATGTGGAATTGCACCCCAAAATATATTCTGCTGCTTCTCCTGAGTACGGGGATACCACATATGTGGGACTTTTTGGGAGTCTAACCGCATACGGCACCCCGAAAACCAATCACTGCAGGATTTCTAAGGGTGCAAATTTTTGATTTCACTCCTCACTACCTATCACAGTTTCGAAGGCCAAAATAGCAGAAACCCCCCCCCCCCCCCCCAAATGACCCCATTTTGGAAAGTAGACACCCCAAGCTATTTACTGAGAGGCATGTTGAGTCCATGAAATATTTTATATTTTGCCACAAGTTGCAGGAATATAAAAAAAAAAAATTTTTTTGCACAAAGTTGTCACTAAATGATATATTGCTCACACATGCTATGGGCATAAGTGAAATTACACCCCAAAATAAATTCTGCTGCTTCTCCCGAATACGGGGATACCACATGTGGGGGACTTTTTGGGAGCCTAGCCATGTACGGGACCCTGAAAACCAAGCACTGCCTTCCGGATTTAAATATAAAACGCTACAAAAAAAACTGTTAGCGATCAGGCCTGACTCTGCGAACGCTGCAGTTATGTGTTTAGTGTTTTTGTAAGTGACAGTGATCGATCGATACTGCACTTGTGGGGGCTGGGCGGAGGGGCAAAACGCAGGTGCCAGCAGGTATCTGGGCTGATCCCGCTAACAATGCGTTTTTTGGAACCCTAAACTGCTGGGGACGCTAGTATAGATCTGATCAGATGAGATATTGATCTGTTTAGAATCTATACCACTACGGGAGGTTTATGCTTTGCGCGTGGGTGTTGGCGGTACTGGCACTAACCTAGCACTGCCTGGGGCGAAGCAGACTGAGACCCTAAAACCTAATTGATATCACCCGCCGGGTGATCAGGGGGTTAAACCTTTATTGGGTAATAAATGGCGGGTGCCCTGATGCTATAAAAAGCAAACTAACCAGAGTCACCCGTAACACTTATACGGTGATCACTGGTGAAAGGGTTAACTAGGGGCAATCAAGGGGTTAAAATCTTTATTAGGTAGTGAATGGGGGTCCCTGGCGCTATATAAAAACCTGACGGGGAACCTAAATAACTGGCTAACCAGCGTCACCAGTGGCACTTATACGGTGATTGCTGGTGAAAGGGTTAACTAGGGGCAATCGGGGAGTTAAAACCATTATTGGGTAGTATATGGGGGTACCTAACGCTATAAAAACCTGGCGGTGAACCTAAAAAAATAACTAGCTACCTAGCAGCACTAGTGACACTAATGCAGCGATCAGAAAAATTATCGCTTAGTGACACTGGCAAAAGGGGGTGAAAAGGTGAACTCTAGGGGCAATTAGGGGGTTAAACCTTTATTGGGGGGTGGTAGGGGGCTACCCTGGACCTAACACTAAGGCTGCTTTCACACTGGGGCGAGAGCAGCGTCGGCGGTAAAGCGCCGCTATTTTTAGCGGCGCTTTACCGTCGTTTTAGCGGCGGTGCGCGGGCGCTAGCGGGGTGGTTTTAACCCCCGCTAGCGGCCGAAAAGGGGTTAAACCCGCCCGCAAAGCGCCGCTGCAGCGGCGCTTTGCCGGCGGTATTGCCGCGGTGTCCCATTGATTTCAATTGGTAGCAGCGGTATAGGAGCGGTGAATACACCGCTCCTTCACCGCTGCAAAGATGCGGCTGGCAGGACTTTTTTCACCGTCCTGCCAGCGCATCGCTCCAGTGTGAAAGCC
Organism: Lithobates pipiens; assembly: GCF_037356315.1. Classification (NCBI taxonomy): domain Eukaryota; kingdom Metazoa; phylum Chordata; class Amphibia; order Anura; family Ranidae; genus Lithobates; species Lithobates pipiens. The sequence continues at coordinate 180,295,246 of NW_027507718.1, forward strand.
CTCCGGCTTTCACACTGGAGTTAAAGGGGCTGGTTTTTTTCAGGCGTTACACAGGCGCTATTTTTAGCGCTGTAACGCCTGAATACCGCCCCAGTGTGAAAGCAGCCTAACTGCCCTGACAGTTTTTACTTTTACAACTGACACTGAATGCAGTGATCAGAAAATAAATGATCACTGCAATCAGTGACACTGTGACTGGGGGGGGGGGGAGGGGGGGTTTGTGTACCTGTGTGTGCGCCTACATGTCAGTGTAGTGTTGGTGCACACTTACTTTCACTCTTCTCCTCGTAGTCCGGTCAAAAAGACCACCCCGAGGAGAATTACATCACTTCCTCCCTGCCTGTGTTTACTATACACAGCGGGGGGAAGCTTCCCATTCGCCAGGAGCGATCGAGAGGGGATGGCCAGAAACCAACGGCCATCCCCTCATCCCGGATCGCTCCTGAAGCGAAATGGACCGCCGCATCCAGTGGGAGGGGGTCCGATTGGACCCCCCACCCTCTGGAAGGCGAGCACGTACATGTACGTGCTTGTGCCTGTGCATGCCATTGTGATGATGTACATTGGCATGCGGCGGTCCTTAAGTGGTTAAGGGCAGTTTAGATTTTACACTGTGTTCCAACTTTTATTTGAATTGGGGTTGTATTTTATAGTTAAAGCTTTGATATTTTGGTATCTCTTCTATAGTGGGCAAAAAGTTTTTTGATGTAAATCTGTGTAATGAGTGGCATAATTTATAGTTGCCTAGTTATGGTTCTATCAAGGCTCTGTTAGCCTTGTGTGGTTTGTTTTATGACACGGTGAACAAGGGTTGAGTTTGTAAAGTTGTAGGTTTTTTATGCGATTGCCTTGAAAGGTTGTCTAGGTGTCTGGTAAAAGTAAATTGTGTTTGATGTGGCTAACATGACTAGGGGGAGTTCCTGTGGTCTGAGTTGATGCAAATACTTTTTCCTGCGATAGGATTGGCATGAAGTTCTGCATTGTGCAGGGCAGAGCGGGTGCTTTTTTTTTTTTTTTTTTTTTTTTTTTTTTTCATAGCCAACATAAATGTTGACTTGGTTTCTGTTGAGCTAAAGCAGAACATTCTTTCTGTCCACCCTTCCTTTTTTTTTTTTTTCTTTCATGCCTTCTGTCCTGTTTTTTCATGTTTCCCATCTGTCCTAAAAGATAAATCGCTTCGTTTTTATCACTGTGGGATCCTTTTTTCTGCCTTATTCACAACTGCTCTTGAACTCCCTGCTGTTTCCTCTCCAATGCCCAATAAAGTTGCAAGGTTAGCTTGCCACTTTTTACCACTAAACTTGACTCCATGTTCTGACTCTCCCACAAGATTCCCTTACTCCTCAGTCTTCCCCCGACAACTTGGTGCTCTATAGCTGGCCAGACCTCCTTTTATGGTGTAAATTGACATTGCTGGCTATTGTATTCTGACATCTTGTGGCTGCCAAAATACCCAAACAGCTTTTGCAATTGACAGGATTCAGCTGATATTGGGCTGACAATTTTCTGCAGAGCTTCTTCCTAAGAATGTTGGGTAGGAAGTTATCAACAGGGACACATTTTGAGCAGATTTCAGCTAGTTCATCTGTGTATGGCCAGCTTGACTTCTGGTCAATGTTTAGGGCCAGGTTCACATATGTGCGTCCACGGGTTCATGCCTAGGGGTCGGTGCGTGTCTGTTCTCTGGTTCAGGTCAGAATTTTTGCCTGAATTTGCACATGAACTGGGCCCAAATGCGCACACAGGACCCTTTTGCAATCCACTCCATGGCTGCTCCATTGAGAGCTGGTCACACTCTCCTGTCACACAAACATTTTTTTCACTCATGGTTTGTGTTTGGCCAAAGCCATTTATTATAAATCAACTGTATTTACTGTTTTTAAATCATAATGAAAACAGAAAGTACCCGAATGACCCTGATCAAAAGTTTACATACCCTGGTGATTTTTGCCTGATAACACTCAAGTTGACACAAAGGGGTTTGAATGGCTATGAAAGGTAACCATCCTCACCTGTGATATGTTTGCAGATTTTTGTTTGCAAAAGAATTGTCAAAGGATCTGCAGAAAAAGGTAGTTGAACTGTATAAAACAGGAAAAAGATATAAAGATATCCAAGGAATTGAAAATGCCAGTCAGGTAGACCAACTAATATTTCAGCCACAATTCCCAGGAATATTGTTCGGGATGCAATGAGAAACCCACAAATAACTGCAGATGAAATACAGGACTCTCTGAAAACATGTGGTGTGGCTGTTTCAAGATGCACAATAAGGAGGCACTTGAAAAAAGATGGGCTGCATGGTCAGGTCGCCAGAAGAAAGTCATTACTACGCAAATTCCACAAAGTATCCCGCTTACAATACAACAAATGGAGACAAGCCTCAAACCTTCTGGCACAGTCATTTGGAGTGATGATTCAAAAAATTTTGCTTTTTGGCCACGACCATAAACACTACATTTGGAGAGGAGTCCACAAGACCTATGATGAAAGGTACACCATTCCTACTGTGAAGCACTGAGGTGGATCGCTGATGTTTTGTGGATGTGAGCTACAAAGACACAGGAAATTTGATCCAAATTGATGGCAAGATGAATTGAGGAATATTTGCATTCATCAGCCAAGAAGTTGCACATGGGATGTACTTGGAAAGTCCAACATGACAATGATCCAAAACACAAGGCCAAGTCGACCTATCATTGGCTACAGCAGAATAAAGTGAAGGTTCTGGAGTGGCCATCTTTCTCCTGACTTCAATATCATTGAGCCACTCTGGGGAGATCTTAAATGTGCAGTTCATGCAAGACAGCCCAAGAATTTCCAGAAACTGGAGGCTTTTTGCCACAAGGAATGGGCAGGTTTACCATCTGAAAAGATAGTCACATCCACAAATGCCACAAAAAACTTCAAGCTGTCGTTTATGTTAAAGGGGACAATACACGGTATTAAGAACTGGGGTAAACTTTTTTGATCATGGTTATTTGGGTCGTTTTTGTTTTGATTTATGATTAAGAGTAAGCACAGTTGATTGGTAAATGGCTTCAGCCAAACACTAACCAGGAGTGACTTTTTTTTTTTTTTTTTTTTTTCATACGTCAGGGGACACAGAGCCATAGTAGTTACATAGTAGGTGAGGTTGAAAAAAAGACACAAGTCCATCAAGTCAACCTATGTGTGATTATATTTTAGTATTACATTGTATATCCCTGTATGTTGTGGTCGTTCAGGTGCTTATCTAATAGTTTCTTGAAACTATCAATGCCCCTCACTGAGACCACCTCCTGTGGAAGGGAATTCCACATCCTTGCCGCTCTTACAGTAAAGAACCCTCTACGTAGTTTAACCACTTGCTTACTGGGCACTTAAACCCCCCTCCTTCCCAGACCAATTTTCAGCTTTCAGCGCTGATGCACTTTGACAATTGCGCGGGCATACAACACTGTACCCAAATGAAATTTTTATCATTTTTTTTCCCCACAAATAGAGCTTTCTTTTGGTGGTATTTAATTACAGCTGGGAGTTTTATTTTTTGCTAAACAAAAAAAGATGCAAAAAATAAAATAAAAATAATGTTTAATAGTTTGGTCATTTTTCTCCTTCATTGAAGTGCGCTGATGAGGCGGCGCTGATAGGCTGCATTGGTGGGCACTGATGGTGGGCACGGAGGGGCGGCACTGGTGGGCACGGAGGGGCGGCACTGGTGGGCACGGATATGTGGCACTGGGGTGCAGCACCTTTGTTGAGGCAGATTGTGGGCACTGCTGGGTGGCACTGTGGGCACTGCTGGGTGGCACTGATGGGGGGCATTTATTTTTTGAGGTGGCACTGGCAAGGGGGCAGATGGGCACTGGCAGGGCTGGCCGTGATCGGCTCTATTTTTTTTCTCCTCGCGCTGTTAGCGCGAGGAGGAATAATAGCCGATTACCGGCTCCGTTGTATCACATGATCAGCTGTCATTGGCTGACAGCTGATCACGTGATGAGGGGTCGGGATCGACCCCTTGCTCGGATCAGTGATCAGACGAGTCTCATAGACTTGCTGATCATAGAGCGCGCCCCTCAGGGGGCGCGCAGGCCGCTCGTGCACGGGACGACGTCAATAGACGTAGTCCCGGCAAAGGAGGTCTGCGCTGTAGCAGTCATTCGGCTATAGCGCAGGTCTCAAGTGGTTAAGGTTAAATCTCTCCTCTTCTAATTTTAATGAGTGGCCACGAGTCTTTTTAAACTCCTTTTGCGAAAGTTTCATCCCTATTGTGTGGTCACTAGTACGGTATTTGTACATTGAAATCATATCGCCTCTCAAGCGTCTCTTCTCCAGAGAGAATAAGTTCAGTGCTCGCAACCTTTCCTAATAACTCATATCCTCCAGACCCTTTATTAGCTTTGTTGCCCTTCTTTGTACTCTCTCCATTTCCAGTACATCCTTCCTGTGGACTGGTGCCCAGTACTGGACAGCATATTCCAGATGCGGCCGGACCGCAGTCTTGTAGAGCGGGAGAATTACCGTTTTAATTGATTTAGTTGCTATGTGGGTTATAGGCCACCTTCAGGTGATGGACACTGGCACGCCCTAATACAAAAAGTGCACTCCCTATATAACTCCTCCTCACTACTGGGAGAACCTTAGTTTTTTTGCCAGTGTCTAGGTGTTGGTCACTGAGTAAAGATGAGCTGAGCTCCTCTGGAGCAATCCTTGCTTGGGCTAGCAATGCAGACGGATCCATTCAAGGTGTCTTTCTGGCTGAATTGACTGGTACCCGGGCCTTGTGTCCGAAGAAACAAGGTTTTTGCCTGTGATTGCTTCTCTTTTTTTCTCTTTTGAGAGCTGGACCCCGGAATCCAGTACTTTTTGATATTAAAGCCATAAAGTTTACTGCCAGTGTGCTATTGCAGGTCCAGGATTGTGGGTTTCCTTGAGGATCCCCAGCTCCTGAAGGTTTAACGGAACCCACTGTGAAGGGGCGAAGATTGGGTCTGTTGGTTTACCACAAAAAACCCTGCGGCAGGAAAGGTAAGGGGAGTTTTTCGAAGAAAGACATTTTTACAATTTTCTTATGAATTGTCTCCTTTAACCACTTTCAGCCCTGGAAGGTTTTACCCCTTTCCTGACCACTTTTTACAATTTGGCACTGCGTCTCTTTAACTGATAATTGTGCGGTCATGCAATGTTGTACCCAAATGACGTTTACGTCTTATTTTTTATTTTTTTTCCCCACAAATAGAGCTTTCTTTTGATATTTGATTGCCTCTGTGATTTTTTTTTTTTTTTTGGGATATAAACGGAAAAAGACTGAATTTTGAAAAAATATATTTTCTACTTTTTATTATAAGAAAAATCGAATAAACTCAATTTTAGTCATACATTTAGGCCAAAATTTATTCAGCCACATGTTTTTGTCAAAAAAAGTAAATAAGCGTATATTGGTTTGTGCAAAAGTTATAGCGTCTACAAACTAGGGTACATTTTCTGAAATTTACACAGCATTTAGTTTGACTGCTCATTTCTTGATGTGCTAAAATAGCAGGGCAGTACACCCCCCGCCTCTCCATAACCCCATTTTGGAAAGTAGACACCCCAAGAAAATTGCTGAGAGGCATGTTGAACCATTGAATATTTCATTTTATTTTTTTCCTCCCAAGTGACTGAATAATGACAAAAAATTGTTTTTACAAAAAGTTGTCACTAAATTATATATTGCTCACACATGCCATGGGCATATGGGGAATTACACCCCGAAATGCATTCTGCTGCTTCTTCTCAGTATGGGGATACTATGTGTGTGGGACCTTTTTTGGCAGCCTAGCCCTGTACGGAGCCCTGAAAGCAATCGCCGCCTTCAGGATTTCTAAGTGTGTAAATTTTTGTTTTCACCTATTAGTTTTGCTGTCCATAAAATGCCAAGATAGCACCCCCCCCCATTGACACCATTTTGTAAAGTAGACACCCCAAGCTATTAACTATTGTAATGTCCCATGTATCTTATGTCTGATATAAAAAAATTATATTTTTAACTAATGCAACACACACTCAAACTGAGAAACTAGGGGTGGGAGAAAACAAATCCTCTCAGGGGACTGTGGTGAGGCTGAGGACTCCTCTTCTGAGGTGCCAAATGTGGGAGAATCGGCTGGTTTCAATCTTAAGATTGGTGCAATTTCTTGTTGTATAGTCCGCTCCACATTTTATGCTCCCTGTTTGGGTTCGCTAAAGCCTCCTCAAACTGTGCATGCCTTTTCCTGTCCATTTATTGTTGGAAAAGCTTTTTTGTATCTGAGAGGATCTCTCAGATAAACATTTTTTTTTTTTTTTTTTACACTTTATCCTATGGTGTAAGAAATTCACTGAGTATACCAGCAATTAAAGCTGCTATATCCTCTTTTACTAAAAGCTTTTGTTTGGCACACAGTGCTCAAATGCTTAGGCATCCAACAGATAAAAAGGTTGGTATTCCTGTTAAAAAAAAAAAAAACTAACAAAAATAAAACGCTTTTCTCTCTGGCAGATTGAGCAGCCTGCGCTGTCAGTAATTGCTTAATCATTGTGAGACCAGTTTAAGAGGTGTTCAGGTATCCTGCTCAGTAGGCCCAGGATCTGGCAGCTTTGTTTGCAACAATTGCTTTGTGAGTTTCTATTGTAGAACCTCCACAAGGTCTTCATGCAGGTGCTTGCTTAGAAACTAGCCAAACACAAAACTGCTGAGATGCCTATGGCCACATTACCCTGAAAGTGCCTGATCTTGTCTGATCTCAGAGGCTAAGCAGGGTCAGGCCTGGTTAGTACCTCTATGGGAGACTGCCTGGGAATACCAGGTGCTATACACGGTTCTGTGCACATTAACGCAAACAGCTAAACTCGTGAGTGGGAGAACGCACGTCAATGGAGGATAAACTTCCTTTCACCTTGCAGAAGTTCTTGGCTAGTCTTCCTTTTGCGGTGAAACGGCTATTTGAGAATTCATCTGAAGAAATTCTAGTGGGAAAAGTACCCCTTTTGCCATTTTAAATAAAGGAGTAAATATTTTTTGCACCATGTGATTTCCCACACCTAAATATGTGCTGCATTTTCGGATGCATGGGGTGCCTTTTGTGCTAGGGGCATCGCCCTCCAGGCAGTCACAATGGCTTTCACTGTCGGGTTCAAAAGGTAATTCTCAGATTTAACCCCAGGGACAAAGGAGTTCTTGGGGGAGGAAACCTACAAGATACTGAAGCCTCCTCCATGAGGAGATGCCCCGCTCCCTCAATAGGAGAAATTCTTCTGCAGTTCTCAAGGATCTGACAGGAAAACGAATAGTGGACTTCCTCAATAGCTCCAAGGTACAAGCTGGCGTTCCAAGAGTTCCCGTATCCTAATTTTTCCTCTATCTGATCAGTAGTCTCCTTTCTACAAGGGGGAGAACTTCTGGCGTTGATCGACATCAAGGATGCTTATCTCCATGTGCTGATCTTCCCCGCTCACCAGAAATTTCTATGCTTTGAGGTAGAAAATCTTTATTTCCAGTTTGTAGCTCTACCTTTTCGGGCTAGCTACTGCACCTCGAGTGTTTGTAAAGATCCTGGCTCCTCCTATTAGCCAGGTTAAGGGCTCAAAGTATAACGATACTAGCCTACTTAGACGACCTACTCTTGATCAATCTATAGCCCGTTTAAACCAAAGTCTGGTCACCGCAATCAGCTACCTGGAATACTTTAGGTTGGATCCTCAACCTAGAAAATCCTCCATAAAACCATCAAGGAGATTGCAGTGCTTATGGCTGATCTTAGCTACAGTCCAAAAAAGGGTATTTTTGCCCCAGGAAAGAATCTGTTGCTTAAAGGAACTGATTTGGTTGGTCAAAACAAAGAAGAATCCTTCTATTCATCTTTGCATGAGTTTATTGGGAAAAATGGTGGCTTTTGTCGAGGCCGGTCCTCATGCACAGTTTCATTCAAGATTGCTGCAAAATGGTATCCTGTCAACTTGGAAGGTCCAAAGTCTGGACTGCCCGATGCGTTTATCCGCCAAAGTGCGTAGGAGCCTCAATTGGTTAATATCCAAAAGTCTTCAAAAAGAAAAATTCTTTCTATCAGTTACCTGGAAAGTGGTAACAGATGCCTTTTGGGCTGGGGAGCAGTCCTTGAAAAGCGTCTGTCCAAGGGAAGTGGTCCAAACCAGAGTTGACCTTGCCCATCAATATTCTAGAGATTCAGGCAGTACGCCTGGCCCTAAAGGCCTTTATGCTCAGACTATGGAATTATCCTGTCAGGATCCAGTCCAACAATGCCACAGCTGTGGCTTATGTCGATCACCAAGGGGCCATGAAGTTGTGTGGCTGAGAGGCGAGTCATATTTCGTCTTAGGCAAGAGATGTTTTTAGCAGTTTTCATTCCAGGAATGGGGAATTGGCAGGCGGACTACTTGAGTCGCCAACAATTGTTCCCAGGAGAATGGTCCCTTCACCCCGACGTCTTTCTGTCAATATGCCAAAAATGGGGAGTTCCGGATCTGTTTGCATCCAGGTTCAACAACATACAGGTTCGATAACTTTGAGTCAAGGACAAGGGATCCGATGGCATACACAACAGATGCCTCAGTGTTTCTATGGGATCAGTTTTCACTGATCTATGCGTTCCCTCCTGTTCTGCGTCTCCTATGCAGGATCAAGCAAGAGGTAAAGGAGGTGATTCTGGTGGCCCAGGAGATCTTGGTTTTCCGAGATCATAAGGATGGCGGTAGGGGACCTTTGGACCCTGCCCCTGAGGCCAGACCTTCTCTTGCAAGGTCCGGTGTTCCATCCTACCTTAAACACTAAAATTAACTGTTTGGCTATTGAGACCCACATTCTAAAGGACCGTGGGCTGTTAGCTTCAGTAGTTTCTACCTTGGTTAATGCTAGGAAGCCGGCCTCCAGAATCCATATATTTTAGAGTCTGGAAGGCATGTCTCCTGGTGTGAATCAAGGGGTTGGCACCCCAGGAAGTATATCATAGGTAGAATCCTTGAGTTCCTACAGATGGGATCAGTAATGAAGCTGGCCTTGAGCACTATCAAAAGTCAGGTGCCGACCTTATCTTTTTTCAATGACCACTTGCTTCACACGCTTTGATTCGTAACCTTATCCAGGGGTTAATGTGCATTGATCCCCCAGTTAAGTCACCCCTGAACCCTTGGGACTTGAATTTAGCCCTGTCGACTTTACAAAAACGGCCTTTTGAACCAATTCATGATATTCCCTTCCTCTTGCCAAGGGAATTCATTTTCTTGGTTGCCATATCTTCTGAAAGGAGAGTATCAGAGTTGGCTGCTCTTTCCTGTACAGAGCCATATTTGATTATTCATAAGGATAAGGTTGTATTGCGGCCTCATCCTAATTTACTACAGATAGTGGGTAGTGTCGGGTTTTAATTTAAACCAGGATATTGTTCTGCCTTAATTTTTTCCAGAACCTCGTTCTGTGGAAGAAAAGTCACTACATTCTCTTGATGTGGTGAGAGCAGTCAAGGTCTATTTAAAAGCGACTGCTCAGATTCGTAAAACAGATGTTTTTGTTTGTGTTGCCAGACGATCCTAAAAGAGGACAGGCAGCACCGAAAGCTACCATTTCTAAATAATTTGTCAAGTGATTGTTCAAGCTTAAGGTTTAAAGAGGAAAATTCCTCCTTTTTCATATTAAAGCGCACTCCACCAGGGCTGTTAGTGCTTCTTGGGCAGTGCATCACCAAGCCTCCATGGCTCAGATCTGCAAGGCCGCAATTTGGTCTTCAATCCATACATTTACCAAATTCTATCAAGTAGATGTAAAAGGTCATGAGGATATCGCCCTTGGGTGCAGTATACTGCAGTATAAGTCCTCTAGTCTCTTGGTGCCCTACTTTGTTGTGTCTCCCTCCCTTCAGTAGGCATTGCTATGGGACGGCCCACATAGCAACTACTATGGCTCTGTGTCCCCTGATGTATGAAAAGAAGATAGGATTTTTAAACGGTTTACCTGCAAAATCCTTTTTCTTTTCATACATCGGGGGACACAGAGGTCCCTCCCTTAGTATACACGTGTATTGCTTTGCTACAAAACCGAGGTACTCTCAGTAGTTGGGAGGGGTTATATAGGGAGTGCACTTTTTGTCTTGGGGCCTGCCAGTGCCCATCACCTGAAGGTGATGAAATCTATTTTTTGTTTTTATCATTCATATTCTCTGAAAAATGATCAAGAAATCATAAATTCTGCCAGGGTATGTAAACTTATGAGCACAACTGTATATGGGTGGGTGGATGTAAACGTATGCATGTCTGTTTTTACTAGGGGTGCACCGAATGGAAATTTTGCCGAATCTGAAAATGAAGGATGCACTAGGCTGAAAACTGATACTGAAAATGAGTTTTTAAAAAATATTTATATTTTTGTATACAATTGTATTCGACTTTTAATATCAATTTAATATGAATTTGTTGTTTGGGCATTTTTGCCATCTTTTAGTTCAAGAAAAGCTCAAGAAAAATGCAGTCTCTATCTAACCATCTCGTGTATCATGTCCTCAGTCTCTAACCATCTGATACAGGAAATGATCAGCGACTACAGACATGCTACAGGAGACGGTTGGTGACTGCAGACATACTACAGGTGATCAATGCAGCCTCATCAGTGCCCATCATGCAGCCTAACAGTGCCTGGAACAGAGCAGCGATCTACATGTGTCACGGAGCTATAAATTGAATTGCATGGGCCTCCTATGTTCACGTCACACTGATTCAAATGACAGAGTGATCACTTGTAAACAAACAGGTTCTTCTCTCCCCTCTGTGTACAGATCTTGCAGTCACAGCCATCCCTCGATACCCTGCCGATACCCTGCCATGCTCGGCGATACCCAGCCATGCTTGGCCAGTATTACAGTGGGGGAGATGACATGGATATTAGTGGGGACTATATGGTGGTGGAATTTTCACAGGTTTTGCAAATTCAATTATTTGCTGATCCGAAAAATGATCCGATCCGTGGATCCGATCAGTGAGTTTTTTTCATCCGTTGCACCCCTAATATAGATCTAGATATGATTAGTTTTGCAACAAAAGCCCATATTGTAATTGAATGCTATTTAAAATGTATTTTCCTTTTTAATCTGCAGTGCTGTTATTTTCTGTAAAATACAATATGGCAACCTGGAGGCCTTCTGTACACAGATGATATACAGAATGCCCTCCAGAAATGCCATTTACTGCTTTTGTGATTGTCTCACTGATTTTCCCATAAGTCTGCACTAAGACACAAGTAGAGGTCGACCGATATGGGTTTTTCTCTGGCCGATGCCGATGCAGATATTTAGAAATCATGGCGGCCGATAGCCGATATATGATGCCGATTTTTTTGGGCCGATATGTTAGGCCGATTTTTATTTTATTTATTTATTTTTAATCCCCCTTGATCTAACACACCTTTCCCACTGGGGCATTTTTTAAGGCGCTTTTGGGCTAAAAATAGCGCCTGTAAAGTGCCTGCAAAATGGCTCCCCTGCAGTCTGTGTGAAAGACAGAGTGCTTTCACACAGAGGCGATGCGCTGGCAGGATCTTAAAAAAAAAGTCCTGCAAGCAGCACGTTTGGAGTGGTGTATACCGCTCCTCCACCACTCCTGCCCATTGATATGAATGGGCACCACTGCCGAAGCGCATGCAATGCGATTTGGCAGCGGTGCTTCATGGGCGCATTTAACCTCTTCCTTGGCCGCTAGCTGGGTTATATGTGCCCCACTAGCAGCCAAATAGCACCGCTAAAATGATGGTAAAGAGCCGCTAAAACTTGCGTTTTACCATCAACGTCTGCCTGCTCCAGTGTGAAAGCGGCCTTCATAAGTGATACAGAAAATTTCTTACACTTAAAGCGGAGGTCCACCCTAAAATGGACCTTCCGCTCATCGGATTCCTCCCCCCCTCCGGCGCCACAATTGGCACCTTCAGGGGGGAGGGGGGTGCAGTTACCTGGATAATCCAGGTAACTGCACCCACTTCCGGGCTAGCTCTCTGCGGAAAGGGGCGTACATTACGCCCCTTTCCGCAAGTGCCCGCCTCCTTCCGCAAGTGCCCCGCTGCCTGCTGGGAAACACACAGATCCCAGAGGCAGCGGGGACCGTCCTCATTGCGCAGCGCGGCTCGCGCATGCGCAGTAGGGAACCGGGAAATTAAGCCGAAAGGCTCCATTTCCTGATTTCCATACCCAAGATGGCGGCGGCAGCACTCGAGTGCCGATCGAGAGATCGGCTTCGGGTGCCGACATCGCGGGCGCGCTGGACAGGTAAGTGTCACTATTTTAAAAGTCAGCAGCTGCAGTATTTGTAGCTGCTGGCTTTAAAAAAAAAAAAAAAAAAAGCGGAGTCCCGGCGGACTCCCGCTTTAAACATTTATTAAACAAAACAAACCTCCAATCAGTTTACTTGTATGTATGATCTAGATTAAAAAAAATAAAAAAAACCTATATATTAAATAAAAACGGGTAGTCAAAACTTTTGGACAAAAAAAAAAAAAATGGGCTAACTTTACTGTTTTTATTTTATTTTTATTTTTTAAATGGTGTATTTTTTTCCCAAAAAAATGCATTTGAAAGACCTCTGTGCAAATGCCGTGTGACATAAAATATTGCAACAACCGCTATTTTATTCCCTAGGATCTCTGCTAAAAAAATATATATAATTTTTGGGGGGTCTAAGTGATTTTCTGGCAGAAAATACAGGATTTTTACTTGTAAGCAACAAGTGTCAGAAAAGATTTAGTCTTTAAATGGTTAAACTGAGAACTTCTACACAGAGATGACTTCATTCATTCAGAAGTGTAAACATTGTATCATTTAGTTCTTTTCTTGGCAGTCTGCCCAGAGAGGAGGAAAGTGTTGCTATGACAACTCAGGCAACTCACACTGACTTCTTACAGAAGTCATTTCAAAGTTCCACTGTAGAATCGGCTTTTTATCAACACAATCGGCCGATGCCGATTATTTAAAAAACGGCAAATATCGGCAGATATATCGGTCGACCTTTAGACACAAGTCCGATTTTGGTGAGATACTCAAAGGGAAATCGCATCTAAAGGGATGTAGACCCTTCAAGTTTCCTAATTAGAGCCCTGCCGGTGCAGCAGCTGATCGATAATTATGAATCCCCTCCCATACAGATTCGCTCTACACATGAACACAGACAAACAGGTATTGCTTCAAAGGGTAGGAAGTTTGTTAAAATCCTTGTAATGTACATCACGCAGAGAGGAATTTTTTTTACTTTTTCTCAACAAAAGTCGAGCTATTTTTTAATCTCTTGCCGACCAGCTGCCGTCGTCATACTGCGGTAGGTCGGCTCCTGCGCAAACCGCCATAGGTGTACGTCACTCTGTGCAAGGTGGATACTGGGCGTCGGAGCTTGCCCACGGGTCCCGCAGACTCAATGTCCGCCTAAAAACCTGTGATCACTGTGTACAGAGGCAGAACGGGAATTGCCTCATGACATGACAGTGATCTCTGTCATGTCCCAGTGAGCCCATCCCCCTACAGTTTGAACACACCCAGGGAACACACTTAACCCCCTAATCGCCTCCTAGTGTTAACCCCTTTTCCTGCCAGTGTAATTTTTACATTGATCTGTGCATCTTTGTAGCAATGATCAATGTAATGTAACTGGTCCCCAAAAAGTGTCATTTGGAGTTAGATTTGTCCACCGCAATGTTGCAGTACCGCTAAAAATCAGATTGCTGCCATTACCATAAAAAAAAGTCCCTAAATTTATCCCGTAGTTTGTAGATGCGATAACTTTGTTTTTTGAAAAAAAAAAAAAAAAATGCAGAAGAATATATCGGCTTAAACTAAATGCCTTTTTTCTTTTATTTATTTATTATTTTTTTTTATTCTACCGTAGCAAAAAGTAAAAAATGTTTGTTTTTTTTTTGTTTTGTTTTTTCAAAATTGTCTTTTTGTTTATAGCGCAAACAAATAAAAACTACACAGGTGAGAAAATACCACCAAAAGAAAACTATTTGTGGGGAAAAAAGATGTTAATTTTGTTTGGGTACAGAGTCGCACGACTGCACAATTGTCAGTGACTCAGTGCCGTATCACAAAAAATGGCCTAGTCATTAAGGGGCAAATTCTTCCAGAGCTGAAGTGGTTAAACCACCAGTCCCCTCCTACAAAAAAACATGAAGCATGAAAACATATCAAAATTTGTGTAAAAAACGCTCTGAAAAATGCATGATTATGCAGCAGCACTAACTATGTGAACCAAGGGTTAATGCAGTAAAAAGTCAGTTTTTTTTTAAAGCATCTAAGAAAAGTACCCATATCTTTTCTGAAATCGGCTTCTAATACACTGTGCAGTGGAATGGGAGAAAGGATGCATTTATATGAAACTTGTGACCGTAAGGAGACCGAAGGAGAAATGGCCTTATCTGTGTTCAGCTGCTCTTTCCAGTCAATCTGCAAATAGGAAAGTGTCTAAACTGTATTGCGGTGTTAAACCAAAAATGTATTCTATTGCAACTTACCGATCATTAGATGTGGTGGCTGCAATCTGGCCAGGAACACAACTCAGTGTCCCCACTCTGGAGTAAGGAGCACAGTGGACATCTTTGGGCAGCAGCATTGTCAGTCGTTTTGGGGGGGGGGGGGGGGTAGTGCCATATACTAGCAGATTTAAATACACTAACAAATTGACAGACCTCGGATACTATAAAAGCTGAACACTTTAATCACTTAAGGACCGAGCCTCTTTCTGAGATTTTAGTTAAAAACAGTTATTTTTGCTAGAAAATTACTTCGAACCCCCAAACATTGTATAGCAATCTATTCCTTCACAGGGACTAAAAAATGAAAGGGGATTGCTGCACAAAAGATGAAAAATTATTTGTCAAAAAATCACATCAGGCATTTTCAGGTGACGTTTCAGGCTAACAATGATATCGCCCTTCTTCACGACCACAAATCTCGTGTGTGTGTTTGTGGATATAGATGTATATTTTTTTCTAACACCCTGGAGAATAAAATGGTTGTTGCAATAAAAAAAAATTTGAAAAATAAAAAATGTCTCTTTTTTAAGAGCTTGCAATGATATGGAGATGGATGGAGGCCATCTTCCCCTCGCTCGTCTCCATGTCAGGCTAGGGAGAGGATCCAGTCGCCTCCGCTGCTACCGACTGCTCCAAAGAGCGATGGGAGGGGGCTTTTATCTTGAAGCGGACTGCCCGCTGAAGAAGATACCAGAGTTATGGTAGCTAGCTACTACCATAACGGTATTTAGTTTCAAAGTAGCGCATGCGCATTGAATGCGGCACCGTCAACGACTAATATGCCGCGAGTGGCGGGTCCCGTGCGCATGCGCAGGAGTGACGGCTTCGCTGAATGACAGCTGCGGAGCAGCGAGACCCACCGAGAAGAGGGATGCGCCGGACTACAGGGGGCAGCGGTGACCTTGCTGGCTCCTGTGTCAGGTAAGTGACATGTAATGGACTACTATGCGATGCATAGTAGTCCATTATGCTTTACCTTTGCAGGGAATGAAAGGGGAAGTAAACTCATCAGGGTTTACTTCCTCTTTAATACCACTTTAACTTCAGTTGGAAAAAAAAATAGGGTCAGTGGCCAGGGTGTGCTGCTTAACAGGACTGTATAACTCTCAGGACTCGTGGCACAAAAACAATACCCTTATCTGTTAAACAACCCCAGTTTCTTTCAACTTTCCACATAGCTTCTTTCCCTCTCACGATCTTAACAAAGCATTTTCCAGAGATTCTATGCAGATTTCTATGCTCAAGCCGACAGCTGTCAGCCCCCCCCCCCAAAAAAAGTCTGCCAAGTTTCACAACATTCCTCAGCCTGAGCTAACTATAAACATTGTGAGCTTTTTGTTTATTAGATCAAAGGAATGAACTTCGGTCTGTGAATGAGGGAAGTTTTTAACCACTTAAACCTTCTTCTGACACTTTTTCATTTTGAAATCATTATTTTTTGCTAAAAAAAAAAAAAAACTTAAAATCCCTAAATATGTATATTAAAGTTAGCCCAGTTGTTTTGTATAATGTAAAAGAGGTTACGCCATGAGAATCGTTATCTTCTAAGCCAAAAAATGATTGTCCCTTTTCCCCAGAATCCTGCAGCTCTAATTACATCTGATTTGCACAAATCTTGAAAAACAATTTCAAGAGCATAGTGTTTGATAAATGACAAAAAAAAATCGACCACATCACACAAATGACTCATTGACTGACAACACTGAAATATCTCCAGTATTTTGTCCAAGTGGATTTTCATGTTCCTTCTTGCTTTTCCAAGGTGAAATATCTGCAATTAACCATAGATCATTTTTTTTCTTTTTTTTTCTTCCCCATGTCACAATTGGCTTATTAATTTTTTGCCTAGCCTGGTAATAACACAAGGACCATAAACATCCATTGATTAAAAGATATGTTGCATATGGTTTCTCTGATGTAAATGATTTCTTTGTGAAATACAAATATAATATTCTGAACATTTGGTGTGTGTATGTGTATATATGTAATATATTTTTGCTGCTCCTGTTTTACTTGTAACCACAAAGAGTTCATGTACATTGAGATTTTCCAACACGTTCCCCCACCCAGAAAGCCACCTGTACCACATACAGCTTGCTGTACAATGAATATCGGTACTCCTGTCTGTTGGTATTCATCCACAAGACTTATTTCCCGAACGCTGAAATTTTGTGTTTGGAACATGCCTTGGACGCATGTGGGTAAACACTGGCGCGTAGAATCAAGTATGGCTGCATACAGCCATTCACTTGTATGGCATGCTGTACAGAACGCTTCCTGGGTGCGGAAAAACATCAACAAATAAGTTCGGCATAACTTATTAAATAATATAAATATGCTTCTAAAATCTTATAAACACAAACACCCATTTGAATTCCCTAGAATCTTCACCTTTTTGATAATATCAGTAGCTTTCTTTTAAGTCTCATCAGGATTGGGTAAAAGTACAATTGGGGTCAGTGAATTTTAGCATTTGGTTTGAATGCTCACTGCACCTTAGTGATGAATGTCAATTTTAGTTACAGCTACAGAAGACCCAATATTTGCAGTTGGGACAGAGCCGTGGGCAGTACTATGGAGGGTCTCTGCCAAACGTCAATCAAATTGGGAGCAATTCTATTGACCTGCCTTTTCAGGTGAGTATCTTTTATGTGCGTGTGTATGTGTCCACTTACCGTTCATTGATTTTCTGTTTTATTATTCTATTCTCTCCATTAAATTAAAAATAAGTTCTGAGAAGAAAACGTAAACTCCTCTCATAAAATGCACTATAGGTACAGAGGATCATCACTGGAACTACTGGGTAGAATGAAATTGATTTAAACATTTCTAGTGAATGTCAAGTTAGCAGAAATAAACACACAAGAGCAACAGACATGAGGTTTAACCAGGCTGGAACCTGTTTAGAATAAGCACCTTCAGGACTCAGTTTATTTTCTGCCTTCACAACCCACAAAAGCTTTAGGGCCTGTTCACTCTGGGATTTCACATGAAAGCACGGGTTCCTGCATGACTCCCACGTGGTGCATTTGTTGGAATGGTCTACAAACGCTGCATAATACTGCAGTACAATGCAATTTGGTGCCCACAAACGCACCGTTTGTGATCTGCATTTGAGGAGCCATAAACAATACATTGGCCCCTGGATGCAGAATGCAAGGTCAGCATGCTGACCTACGGTAATTACTCCTTTCTATACTGGATTCTGTTGTGAACCAGCCCCTTTTTAAACATGCTTTAAAGAGCAAAAATAGCATGAACAAATATTTACCTATTTTTTTTTTTTTTTTTTTAAAGGTGAATAATTTTCAAAGAAAATCAGGCAGGTAAAACAAGCCTGCAAAATATTTATATAAAGAAGGTAACGGAGCTGGTATCACAAATAGTCTCAAGGATTGAAATTCTAACTACCATGCCACGGGGTATATGCGTGGAACAGAATAATTGGGGGGGAGGGGGAGAAATATCAGTAGCCAGTTTACCTTTTGATGCAGCTAAAGGCATATACCAATAGATGTGAGTGTTTGCAGCAAGATTGACTACAGTTGCTATTGGTGATTCCTGTTCTGTGTCTCTCCAAGTATTGAAGTCAGACTATTACCCTGTTTCCCTGAAAATAAGACCTAGCGTGATTGTCGTGATGGCTGCAATATAAGCCCTACTCTGTTTCCCCAAAAATAAGCCCTGCCCTTAAAATAACACCTACAAGCACTTTAAAGTGGTGTTGCCACCAAAAATATAACTTAAGTTGTATGTGCAGCAAAGGGTCTTAATAAAATTAATTGGATAAAAAATAATTTTTTACTTACCTATTTCTTGCTGTTGCTAGGTGGTCCCACGAAATCTGCCTCTTCCATTGCCCGGGCTAAAAACATCACTTCCCTCGGCAGCCCGGCTCGCTAAGGCTCCTGGGAGAAGTGTCACCATTTCCCAGGATGCCTTGAGCATCACCGAGGGCTACAATCGCGTTATTTCCCGTTGTCATGGCAACCTGAGCTGTTGACGGCGCTCGATATTCCGCTTACTGCACATGTGCGAGATCTTTAATCGAATGGGCGGTGCATGCTGGTCTTTTAGCAGCACACTCTCCCAGAAGAGGATGCCTGTGGGCTTCACATGCCCACAGGCAAAATGACAACCGTCAGGAGACGGTTTTATAAAATCTTTTTGGATGAGAAAACGGCATGCTGCTGTATTGAAAAAAAGAAAAAGTAAATCTTATATTTAATACTAATAATGATTGTCAGTATGCCAAAAAAAAGATAGACCGTGGAATCCCGCTTTAACTAGGGCTTATTTTGGGGGTAAGGCTTATATTGCAGCTATCGCCTACAATCACGCTAGGTTTTATTTTCGGGGAAGCAGGGTAGCAACTAGTACTTTTTCTACAGGAAGTCAGCAACCATATATCTGAAAAGTGTGGCATGCATTTGGATTCAGCCCCCTTAAGCCCACGTTCACATCAGGGCGATTTGGCATGTCAAATCTCATGCCACATCGGCTATTGCTGGCAATAGCACCGTCCAAATCGGTGGGACGCAGCACTGATTCCCAAAAGTTGTTCATGTGCTACTTTTGAGGGTGGTTTGAATACACATCTGTGCATGAAACTGCACAGATGTCTGTCAGTTAGCCCCCGAAGTCTGACTACATTGCCGATTTGAAATCGTGTGAGTTTAGCTGAAATCGCACTATTTTTAACCTGCAGTCAGTGGGAACGAGCATTACAAAGGCCAAGGAACACACCAGACAGGTCAGGAATAAAATTGTGGACAATTTTAAAGCAGGGTTAGGTTATAAAAACAAAAAAAGGAGATGCAAAGATCCACAGCTCAGGTGGGGGATTTTGGCCACAGGACGACTATTAGTCGACTGTGGACTCCACAAATCCTGGCCTTTATGGAAGAGTGACAAGAAGACAGCCATAAGAAGTCCCATTTGCAAGAAGCCATGTGGGGGACAAAGCAAACGTGGAAGAAGATTTAGTCAGATTTGGTCAGATTAGACCAAATTTGAACCTTTTGGCCTGAAAAGAAAAACTCTATGTATGGCGGAAAACTAACTGCACATCACCCATCCCCACTGTCAAACGTGGTGACAGAATCATGTTGTGTGGATACTTTTCTTCAGCAGGTACAGGGAAGCTGGTAAGTTGATGGGAAGATTGATGGAGCCAAATACAGGGCAATCTTAGAAGAAAACCTGTTAGTCTGCAAAAGACTTGAGACTGGGGCGGAGGTTCACCTTCCAGCAGGACAACGATCCTCAACAGCCAGAGCTACAATGGAATGGTTTCAATCAAAGCATATTCATGTTTTAGAATGACCCAGTCAAAGTCCAGACCTAAATCCAATTGAGGATCTGTGGAAAGATTTGAAAATTGCTGTTCACTCTCCAAATCTGGCAGAGCTTGAGCTTTTGCAAAGAATGGACAAAATGTTCACTCTAGATGTGCAAAGCTGGTAGAGACATCCCCAAAAAGACTTGCAGCTGTAATTGCAGTGAAAGGTGGTTCTACAGAGTATTTATTTTGGGGGGGGGGCTGAATACAAATGCATGCCACTTTTCAGATATTTATTTGCAAAAAACTTATGAAAAACCATTTTATCATTTTCCTTCCACTTCACAATTATGTGCCACTTTGTGTTAGAGTCCATTTCTCTTTCGTTCAACGGGCACAGCGCCACCTTAATCTTGACCATTGGGTTATATCGCCTCTGCATGAGTAGGACTAGGCTGAACAAAATACCTGGCTATGCCCATGGGCTGTCCTCAGTCAGTATATAACCCCCTCCCTGCTGTAGGTATTCAGTTTAGTAGCAAGCGGTAATAGCATCAAAAACTCCATAGAGAGGGGTGGGCGCTGTGTCTGTCGATTAACTCGGAGAAATGGATTTCAGGGTGAGAACAGAAAGCGCCGCCTTAATCTTGACCATTGGGACATCCAAAAGCATTGCCAAAGAAAAATGAGGGGTGGGCAAAATAACCCAAGGCTAACCACAGGAGCCTTAACCAGGTCGCAGGAGCCCCATCGGAAATAAGGGGTGTTTTTTCTTTAAATATTTTTTATGAGGGAACCCCCCCCCCCTTAAACAGCAGCCCGCAAAACCTTGCGGTTAAAAGAAGCATCTGCAGATCGCAAAATATCTACTTTATAGAATTTAGTGAAGATATGCACTGATGACCAAGTGGCCGCCTTGCGAACCTGTGATATTGACGCGTGATGACGGAAGGCCCAAGAAGTACTAAGCGCCTGAGTAGAATGCTCCCTGACAGGGAAAGAAGGAACCCGACCCTTAATAGAATAGGCCTGAGTCAGTCTGTTTGATCCATCTGGAGATGGTAGCCGAAGAAGCGGCCATCCCTTTCCTTGGTCCCTGTGTAACCAAAAAAGTGAGTCTGACCAGTGGATTCCAGATACACCCGAATCGCACAAACCACATCCAAGGTATGCAAAGCAAATTCCTTGGGATGAGCTAGCTTGGGACACAAGGAGGGCAACAAAATGTCCTGATTCAAATGGAAGTCCGATACAACCTTGGCCAAAAGTGACGGACGGGGGCGAAGAACCACTGTATCAATATGGAGTAAAATACATTTAATCGATGGGCACAGCGCCTCCTTAATCTTGACCATTTTTGGCCCTCCCCTGCACGAGTAGGACTAGGTAGAACAAAAAATGCGTGGCTATGCCCATGGGCTGTCCTCAGTCAGTCAGTATATAACCCCCTCCCTGGTCTAGGTATTCAGTTTATTTCTGTCTAGTCAGGAGTAAGGACCTAGCCCCTTGCTGGGGTATTTTTGGTCCTAGCAAATTTTACTTTGTTTTTTTTTTTCCATGCATTTTCTCCTGGGAGATCTGCAATAAACTGCCTGGCTGGGCAACAGGCTAATAATCTAGATCTAGTGGTCTCCCCGCACCCGCCGCAGTCGTCCTAGTGTCAATGTGTGGCCAAAGTCTTCCGATGACGTAAACATCCCTTGGATGCTACCTCCTAAAAGAGGACCAGTTGTACCGAGGGCTGAGCTTCCATCCTGCTTTACAGTAACTGGTTTTATTGGACTAGCCATTGAAAGCCAGGTACTGAGAGATAGAGGTCTGTCGGGATCAGTGATCCCTACTATGGTGAAGGAGAGGAAGTCGACTTCTAGTAAGATATACCATCGTACGTTGAAAGCGTACATTTCTTGGTGTGAATTGATTGGCGTTCATCCTCGATCCTTTTCCGTGGCTCGGACAGAAGCTTTTGTTCAACAGAGCATTGAGCAGAAGTTGGCTTTGAGCACCATCAAAGGACAGGTGCAGTCTTTGAGCGACTCCTAGCCACTCACTCTTTAGTTTGTACCTTCATTCAAGGAGTCTGGCATATGGCTCTGCCTCGACGGTCTCTTTTGCCACCATGGGATTTAAACTTGGTCCTATCGGTTCTTCAGAAACCTCCATTTGAGAATATTCAGGAGATTCCCTTACCCAAGTTGTCCCAGAAGATGGCAGTCCTAATGGCTATTACCTTGCTCCGCAGGGTTTCGGAGTTGGCGTCATTATCCTGTCGTAGTCCCTATTTAATACTCCATAGAGATAAGGTGGTTCTTCGTCCCTGGCCGTCATTTTTGCCCAAGGCTGTAGCCCATGTCACAGTGGCCATTTTTCATTAGTCTATTGAGACACTAGAGATGGCCACAACCTTGGAGTGATGCCAGAGTTCCTTCCTCCTTCTTCTCTTCTTCCTCCTCCCTCTTCCTCCTCCCTCTTCCTCCCTCTCTTCCTCCCTCTCTTCCTCCCTCTCTTCCTCCCTAAATCCTTCCTCTCCCTAAATCCTTCCTTCCTCTCCCTAAATCCTTCCTTCCTCTCCCTAAATCCTTCCTTCCTCTCCCTAAATCCTTCCTTCCTCTCCCTAAATCCTTCCTTCCTCTCCCTAAATCCTTCCTTCCTCTTCCTCTCCCCCTCCTTCCTCTTCCTCTCCCCCTCCTTCCTCTTCCTCTCCCCCTCCTTCCTCTTCCTCTCCCCCTCCTTCCTCTTCCTCTCCCCCTCCTTCCTCTTCCTCTCCCTCCTTCCTCTTCCTCTCCCCCTCCTTCCTCTTCCTCTCCCTCCCTCCTTCCTCTTCCTCTCCCTCCCTCCTTCCTCTTCCTCTCCCTCCCTCCTTCCTCTTCCTCTCCCTCCCTCCTTCCTCTTCCTCTCCCTCCCTCCTTCCTCTTCCTCTCCCTCCCTCCTTCCTTCTTCCCCTCCCTCCCTCCTTCCTCTTCCCCTCCCTTCCTCCTTCCTCTTCCCCTCCCTCTCTCCCTCCCTCCCTCCTTCCTTCCTCTCCCTCCCTCCTTCCTTCCTCTCCCTCCCTCCTTCCTTCCTCTTCCTCTTCCCCCTCCCTCCTTCCTCTTCCTCTTCCCCCTCCCTCCTTCCTCTTCCTCTTCCCCTCCCTCTCCCTCCCTCCTTCCTCCCTTCCTCTCCCTTCCTTCCTTCCTCTCCCTCCCTTCCCCTCCCTCTCCCTCCTTGCTCTTCCTCTCTTGCTCTTCCGCTCTTCCTCTCCTCCCCGGGATACATGAAATTGACACTGACATCGTTGTTGCTGGGTCCGAATTGCAGCGCTCCTCCGTTTAGTAGGGTGAGTCTTTGGGGGTCCCTGTGCATCTCTCTCTCTGATGGGTACCCTGGTTATTGGGGTGTCCCTTAGTGGTGCCAAAGTTCCTTTTGTACTAAAGAGTCTTCTTCCTTGTGGAGCATTGGGTCATATCTCACCCACTGATCCCCTCGTGGAGGTGGCAGGTCCTTCGGAACCCCAGCTTCCCATGGTTGCTCTGACTGCGGTCCTTGGGTCACTAGTATCCCAGGTGGAAGAAGCATGTGGGCAAAGACCCGGGAGGAAGCGTCCCCCGCTCAGTCTGTCTCATCTAATTCTGAGCCTGTTGCTGTTGCTGCCGGTGAAGTGGCCCGTCCCAGGGGGGTTTAATATCTCGCCCCCCTGACCAGTCCGAAAGTGAGGATGAGTCCTCTGCGGTCTCAGCAGCGAATGAAAAAGCGCTGGTGGACGCACTTATGCTGCTGTGCGGGAGACTCTAAATATGGGGGGTTTGGCTGACAGAGCCACAGACATTACTGTGACCTTTGGTACGCATAAGTCACCTCGCACACCAAGGGTGTTTCCTTATCTGCCTTATTTTGATAGGTTCATCCATAAGGAATGGGAACAACCAAAATCACCCTTTTGTGGTCCCCAATTGTTTCTCCATACGGTATCACTTTCTTAAAAGTGGACTACCCCACCAGTTGTGGACCCTCCTGTTTCCAGGTTGAATAAAGCAACCATGATCCCAGTAGAGGAATCCACATCCTTTAAGGACCCAGCTGACAGGAAAGCGGAGGCTGTGGCACGCAGCATGTTTACTATGGCTGGGTCGGCATTGAATCCAGTCTTGGCCTCAGCCCTGGTGTTACAGACCCTAACTGAATGGGCCAAGCTTTTGCAGGGTCTGAATAGTGAGCAGGTTCTCGCTGCTTATGTTGATTTAGCGGACCAATTGGTCCATGGGCTACAGTATATTTGTGATGCAGCCTTGGATGCAGCTCCTGTGCTGTCCAAGCTTTCTATTTCAGTGGCGGTGATTAGAAGTGTGCTGTGGCTTAAGAATTGCTCAGCAGACCAAGCCTCTAAAAAAGCTCTCATTGATCTGCCTTTTCAAGGCATCACCTGTTTGGGGCTACCCTGGATGACATTAAGGGTGTCACAGGGGGAAAGAGTAACTTCCTGCCTCAATCTAGGAAAGGGAAGAAGCCTTGTTGCAGAAGGGGGCCTTCCTTTTCAGCCCATAAGAAAGTCTTTCCGGGCTCCCAGAACTGCAGATAAAGGAAACGGATCTCTCAAGTCTTCTCCGGGAAGTGCCAAACAATCTTGATCTGGTAAGCCTAGCAGGCTTCTCAGGTTCCACTGACAAGACTCCTTCAGCATGGAGGTCTGCCCTCACCCATTGCTGGAGTGGGGGGAACGCCTTTGCTGGTTTCCAGATTCATGGACCTCCTTCGTGAGCGTCAAGGGGGTCCATGAATTGGACCTTTTGGGGGTACCAAAGAAGGGGGGCACTTTGGAGGTACTCCTTGTGTGGGTATAATTCCTGTAAAGGTTTGGGTAATGTCCGAACTACCCAAGGTCCCCTCTAGCCCTGTCCAGGAAATTGGGATACCTGGTTCTGACTCTGGAGTGAATGCTAACCAGGTTAGTAATTTTTCTCAAACGTCGGCCCCTTCAGCAGGTTCAATTTAACGGGAAGTAACTGAGGCTTGTGGCAATTCTGTGAGTTGCTCTGGTAGACTCCGCAGTCATCCTAGTGTCACTGTTTGGCCAGCGCCTTCCTCTTCTGCGGTGCCTTGCGAAGGACCGAGGGTGAAAGTCTTCCGATGGCCGTAAACTTCCCTTGGAAGCTACCTCCTAAAAGAGGACCAGTTGTACTGAGGGCTGAGCTTCCATCCTGCTTTACAGTAACTGGTTTTAATGGCCTAGCCATTGAAAGCCAGGTACTGAGAGATAGAAGTCTGTCAGGATCAGTGATCCCTACTATGGTGAAGGAGAGGAAGTCGACTTTTAGTAAGATATACCATCGTACGTGGAGAGCGTATATTTCTTGGTGTGAATTGATTGGCGTTCATCCTCGATCCTTTTCCGTGGCTCGGACAGAAGCTTTTGTTCAACAGGGCATTGAGCAGAAGTTGGCTTTGAGCACCATCAAAGGACAGGTGTATACCTTGGCAGTCGTCTTTGAGCGACTCCTAGCCACTCACTCTTTAGTTTGTACCTTCATTTAAGGAGACTGGCATGTGGCTCTGCCTCGACGGTCTCTTTTGCCACCATGGGATTTAAACTTGGTCCTATCGGTTCTTCAGAAACCTCCATTTGAGAATATTCAGGAGATTCCCTTACCTAAGTTGTCCCAGAAGATGGCAATCCTGATGGCTATTACCTTGGCCCCGCAGGGTTTCGGAGTCGGCGTCGTCATCCTGTTGTAGTCCCTATTTAATACTCCATAGAGATAAAGTTGTTCTTTGTCCCTGTCCGTCATTTTTGCCCAAGGCTGTCTGACTTCCATTTGAATGAGGACATAATATTGCCGTCCTTTTGTCCCATGCCGGCTCATCCCAAGGAACTTGCTTTGCATACCTTGGATGTGGTCAGACTCACTTTTGTTTGGTTACACAGGGACCATGAAAAGGGATGGCTGCTTCTTCGGCTACCATCTCCAGATGGATCAGACAGACCGTGACTCAGGCCTATTCTATTAAGGGTCAGGTTGCTCCTTTCCCTGTCATGGCGCATTCTACTTGGGTGCTTAGTACTTCTTGGGCCTTCCGTCCTCAAATGCCAATATCGCAGGTTTTCAAGGCGGCCACTCGGTCATCAGTGCATACCTTCACTAAATTGTGTAAGTAGATATTTTGGCATCTGTGGATGCTTCTTTTGCCTGCAAGGTTTTGCAGGCTGCTGTTTAAGGGGGGGCGGGCTCCCTCATAATGGTTGTGTGGGGTGTTTTTTTTTTTTTTTTTTTTTTTTTTTTTTAACATTTTTATTTCAGTTGGGGCTCTTGTGGTTAGCCTTGGGTTATTTTGCCCACCCCTCCTTTTTTCTCTTGCATTTTTTTTTGGATGTACCAATGGTCAAGATTAAGCAGGCACTGTTTCCGTCGAACGAAAGAAAGTGGGATTTTTGTACTCGCTGTAAAATCCATTTTTCTGAGTTCGGACACAGCGCCCACCCCTCTATGGAGTTTTTGATAGTTCTATTACTGCTTGCTACTAAACTGAATACTTAGAGCAGGGAGGGGGTTATATACTGACTGAGGACAGCCCATGGGCGTAGCCAGGTGTTTTTTGTTCTACCTAGCCCTACTCCTGCGGAGGTGATATAACCCAATGGTCAATACTAAGGAGGGCCTATGTCCGTCGACTCTGAGAAATGGATTTTACGGTGAGTACATAATCCCCATTTTTATTTTTTTGGTTGTAAAGTGAAAAAATTTGGAAATTTTTAAGGGCTACGAGTACTTTTTTAAAGCGCTGTATGTTTAAAAATGTTTTAAACATTTTAAATGTTTTTTACCTTCAGGTAATTGTATACTGGCAAAAAAAACTGTAAGGACCCCATGTAACTCCCACCCCAGTGTCCTTAGGTGATGGATGCTCTTTTTTTTCTGCTCTAACCTGGTTAAGTACCAGCCCTTCATGCTACGTACGCAGCTTTCAGAATGGTACTCGCAGGCATGCCACTGGGACTGTACCCAGACCACACCATAATGATGGAAGAGCCGGCTGGTAAAGTTGCTTTGGGCACTGTATCCTGCATTAGATGCTACTCCTTAGTACAATGTGTGTAGCATTTTGCGTTGGCAGCAGGGTGTGTTATAGGTCCAGGGCAGTGGCGATCCATGCAATTGTGACCCAGTATCTAAAGACCCCTTCGGTGTGTAATCTTCCGAAGTGTATGTGTATGTATAAAATATATAACACACACACACACACACACACACACACTCACTAATATTATGACCACTGATGGTTAACATTGATTATCTTGTTACAATGGCATCTGATATGTTGAAAGCAGTAAAGATAAGCAACCAGAATGATTTGAGCAACTTTGACAAGGACCAAAATGTAATGGCTGGATCAGACTATCACCAAAACTACAGCTCTTGTAGGATATTTCCAGTCTGCAGTGCTCAGGACCTACCAGAAATGTTCCAAGAAAGGAAAAACTAGTGACTGCCATTGGCGACCAAGGCTCGTCGTTGCACATGGGGAGCAAAGGCTGGCTCTTGAGGTCTAAACTAATAGAAAAGCTATTGTAGCTCAAATTGGTGAAACAATTAATGCTTGTTCCGATTAGAAAGGTGTCAACACACAGTGCATCGCAGGTTGTTACATATGGGGTTGTGTAGCCACAGACGGGTCAGGGTGCCCATGTTGACCCATGTCTACAGCCAAAAGCTCTGACCATGGGCACGTGAGCAGGAGAAGACTGTGGCCTGGTCTAAATTGAAGAATGGTTTGAGGAACACAACAATGAGTTTGAGGTGTTGACTTGGCCTTTAAATTCTCCAGATCTCAATCCAATTGGGCATCTAGTGAATGTGCTAGAAAAAAAGGCTGATTAATAGAGGCTGATTTGGTGTGTATACTGTTTATCCACCCTTTCCGTATGATAACAAGACAATTGTCTAAAATTTCTCTGAGGAGACTAATTTCTTAGTGATACAATGGGACACTAGTAGTTTCTTTAAAGAGGGATTCCACATACAAAAAAAATATTAAAAGCCAGCAGCTATAAATAATACAGCTGCTGACTTTTAATAAATGGACACTCATCTGTCCCGGGTTCCAGCGATGCCGAGGCCGATCGATTGCTCGGCCCTCGGCTGCTGCCGCCACCATTCTAGGTGAAGGAATCAGGAAGTGAAGCGAATCGGCTTCACTTCCCGGTTTCCTACTGCGCATGCGCGAGTCGCGCAGCGCAATGGGAATTGTCCGCTCTGTCTCTGAGACCCGTGTGTGTCCCAGCAGACAGCGCGGCAGGACAGGAAATGGCGTAGACTCCCATGGGAGTCTATGCCTAGAAGTGGGTGTAAATACCTGTCTTTGACAGGTATCTCCACCCCCCTCCCCCCTGAAAGGTGCCAATTGTGACACCGGAGGGGGGGAGGGTTCCGATCAGTGGAGGTTCCACTTTAGGGTGGAACCCCGCTTTAAGGCCTCTTGCACACGATACTCCTGTTTGAGCATCTTTGTATGCATTTGCACATATTTTTGCACATGCGTGCAACTTATTTTCGCGTTCGCAATATGTTAATGGGTATTTGTGCATACATGTGCGCATTGCACGCGAATGTGCACATACGCCTGCAAATGCAGGCATGAGGTGTAAATTACTGACCAAAAATGCATACTTTTCTATATTTTTACTGAAGAATACAGGGCGCTTTTTTACGAGCCTGTGTGCATAGACTCATTACAGTTAATGGGCTGTATTTTAGCTTGGTAAAAAAAATAAGCTGTACTGAGCTTTTTCAAGCTGCAGTGTGCAAGTGGCCTATGTCCTGTAAGTTGCAAGGTGTGGCCTCCATTTATTGGACTTGTTTTTCCAGTACATCTCACAGATGCTCGATTGGGTTAAGATCTGGAGAATTTGGAGGCTAAGCAAACACCTCAAACGTTTTGTGTTAAACCATTTCTTGCATGGTGGTAGGATGCAATATCTTGCTGAAAGAGGCCACCGTCATCAGGGAAATCCTTTCACATGAAGGGGTGTCTTTTTGGTCAGAAAAACACTTTAAGTAGGCACCAGAAGTTTCCCCAACAGAAAAATTGCCCAAAGCATCACACTGCCTCTGCCGCATTGCCTCCTTTCCACACTGCATCCTGATGCCATCTTTTTTCCAAGTAAGCAACGCACACACCCAGCCATCCACACAATGATGTTAAAGAAACCATGATTCATCAGACCAGGTCATCTTCTATTGCTCCATGGTCTAGTTCGGATGCTCCTGTGTACCCTCACCAGTCTGTGGCTATGCAGTCCCATATCCAACAAACTGTGATGTCTTTTGTTTCTGTTTCGAACACATCAAATTCAGGGACATGTTTACTTGCTGCCTACTGTATCCCACCATCTTCCATATGCCATTGTAATGAGATAATCAGTTATTCACTGTTGGTGGTCATAAAGTTATGAGTGATCTGTGTGTGTGCACGCTAAAGTGGGGGATGTCTGTTGGCTTTCTTGGATGACTGGATTTGGTTCCTTCGGCCATGGTTATCTTCAGGATGTACATGCTGGCATTTTGCTCTCTGCCTACACCCTCCTGCCTTCAAATCTGCCTTCTTCCCCTCAGAGGCTGGTGGTTCTTCATTCTGCTTTTCAGCAGTTGCTCATCTCATGAGTAATTCTTCTTGTGCCTGCAGGGGAAAGGTTGCAGGGCTTTTAATCCAAATTGTTCACGGTTCTGAAATCCGAGTGCCATTTGCCTTATCCTGGACCTGAAGTGTCTGAACATCTTACTTTAGATCCAAACCTCTTGTATTCTATCAGCCAGGTCAATCCAGCCTTAGATGGTTAGAATCTCGGCCAGTTTCGCAGAGTTGGCCGAGATTTGAACAGTGTATGGGCAGTCTGATTGTACAGAAGTTGATCAACTTCGGTACAACCAACCTGTTTGATCTTGCATGCAATTTTTCCCAACGGCTATAGCCGTTAGCATTAATCACTGTGTGAATACTTTGCTGGGAGGATTCCCACATCAACACTGTCTCTGTTGGTGGAATCGAGCGATTTTCTTTCCTGCACCTCATGATTGCAACAGGGTGATTTGCTGGTGTTTGGTAGACATCAGAGGCCTATTTGCACATTCCAGTTCATCCTCTGCACCAGCATCTTGGGTTTTATTGTGGGAGACTGTCATTTTCAATGTGTGGCATATACACTACTCCCCCACGTCTTCACAAAAATGTTGGTCCCTGTTTTGGTCTTTCTTTTCTCTCGTGGGTGGGGGTTTCCACATTGTGGGTTACCTGGATGACCTCCTATTGAGGGATTGTTCTATCCAGGCTTTGAATGCCAGCATGCAGTGAACTGTGCAGAGACTGAGGAATTTTGGGTCGATTATCAATCCTCAGAAATCTGCACTGGGTCCAATTTACAGTTTGGAATTTTTGGAATTGATCCTGGACACGTCTTTCTTCCTCCAGACCAGATTAGAACGCTTCACTTTCAAGCTCCATTATAGCTATCAGGTCGTCGCCCCTTAGTACACTTTTGCATGAGGGTACTGTATCTAATGGCTGTCTCATTTGTGTCAGTACCTTTTTTATACCCAATTCAACTCCAGGCCACTGCAACTCCTCATCCTATCTGTGGGACAAGTGAATGCAGTCTTGGAACAATCCCCTTCGTATGTCTCCCCTGGCCTGCCTCTCCTTGATTATGCACGTTTCCAATCCAATGTTGGATTCTGAAGTCATTTAGCCCAGTAATTTAGGAGATTCTCATGATGGATGCCAGTCTCAGGATGGGGTGGAGTCCACGGAATGTTGTCAGTTCAGGGAACATGGTTGCCATAGGAATCTAGAAGAAATCTAAACTGCCAATAAACAAATTTTTTTTTTTTTTTTTTTTTAAGCTCTGAATGATTGAGTCTGAGACACTGGACATCTCGGCTTTAACGAATTCTGACATGGACTCAGTCAGACAACACCATGACCATGCTTTTAAGTCAATAATCAAAAAAGCAGAGTCAACCAGCCTGGCCTGAGCAGAGCACAATGTTACAGCCCTGACTGAAGTACATTACAAGTGTAGAAAATTGGCAGGCCGACTCTTTCAGTCTTTAGCACCTGGATGGAGAAGGGGTGGTTCCTTCCACAAGAGTTTTTTTCAGGACCTTTTGTCAGAGGTACACACCCCAGATGTGGACTTGTTACCACAAACTGAACAAGTTTATCCCAGCTCCAGAGATCCTTTTCTTTTAAAGTGGATACTTTGGTGACCCGGTGGGTTCCGTTTAACCTGATCTATGCTTTTCCTGCACCGAAGCTTCTTCCATGATTGCTTCGCAGGATCCAGTCACAGGGCATTCCAGTGATTTTTGTGCCACCTAACTGGCTCAGGAGGGTTTGGTACTTGGACATACTCCAGTTTCTAAAAGACCCATTAGCCTCTTCAGATGGCAAGGACCTTCTGTCTCAGGCCCTGATCTCTTGTTGTCTTTGAGGACCCAGCTGTGGAAGCCTAGGTACTGAGGGACAAAGGCTTATCTGATTTTGTTATTCCAATACTTATACATGCTAGGTAGTCAACTTCTTGCAGAATATATAAAATGGCAACTTGGAGGCTTACCTTGCAGAGAACGTTTCATCCTAGACTATTCTCCCTGTTCTAGATCAGCATCTGGCCTCGTACCCTCAAGGAGCAAATTTTGGCTTTAACATCATCTTCCAGTGTCCCTTTAGCCTCTTATTCTTTAGTGAAGGCCTTTGTGCAGGGAGTTGCTCACCTAGATGTACCCAGACGCTCTCCAGTGATGCTGTGGGGGCTCTCAGTCTGGTACTTATGGCTTTTCTAAAGTATCCATTCAAACCTATTCAGAATATTCTTAGCTGAGCTAACTCGCAAAGTGTTTTTCTTGTCGTGATCCTTTCCGCTAGGCACTATCCGTTCCTGGTATTGCATGAGGTTAAAGTGAAGATAAAGGTTAAAAAAAACAAAAAACAAGTGTTATACGTACCTGCTCTGTGCAATGGGATACACTGAGACCTGAAGCTTCCTTTCTGCCCAAGGTTTTCTCTTTTCACCTTAACCAGGTTGTCATCCGGACATCCTACTGTCTGGCTCCTAAGCACCTTTCAGAGGGCTCTCCTCTTCTACCCTTCACTGCGTAGATGTGGTTAATTTTGTATGAGTTTACCTGTCATGGCCTCCCTTGGACTTTTCAAATTTTATTTTTCCTGAAGGCTTTAGCAGGGGACATTCTGCTTCTTTTCACCGTCACTAGGTGGTTTCGTCAGGTCACCTACCAAGCCTATTTCTTTTCTTAACTATCATATTAAGGCCCACTCCACTAGGTCTGTGAGTTTCCTGGAGCTTTCAGTATCAAACGTCTGTTTTTGCAAATTGTAAGGCTGCCTGATGGTCCTATGTTAACATGTTTTTGCTAGCTTTTACCATGTGGTTGTACAAGCCACTGTAGATGCCATCTTCCGCCATAAGGTGCTTCAAGCAGCTGTATAGTTAGTCTTGTACACTTGTTTTGTTTGTGGGCTTGTTGGCAGTTTGCTGCACTGCCCACTTTTTTTTTTTTTTTGAGCTTTTGGACATCCGTTATCTAAGAATATGCCTTTGTCCTGTACTGTACAATCAAGAAAACGATTCTTGACTTGCCTCCTCTGCCTATTTATCCTTATTACTTGTGGATAACTTAAGTGGGAGGGTTAACATTGGAGTTTCCAATCACCTGAAGGTAGCATTTATATAATCCCAGTTCCGAAGTTGGGACGTTGTATAAAATCTATATAACGGAATGCAATGATTTGCATCTCATAAACCTATATTCACAATAGAAAACCTATCCAATGTTTAAACTGAGAAAATCTACCAAATTTTAAGAAAGTAATTTTGAAATTTATGGCAGCAAGAAGTCTCAAAAAAGACATGCCTCACTGTGAGCTGTGATTGACCGCAGTGGGAGCCATTGGCGGCGTCTCTGCCAATCGGGAGGCTGGATTGCAATCAGGCTTGGGTATATATAAGGGGGGCTGTGGGGGGAGCTGCATACTGAAGGTTGGTTTTTTTTTTTTTTTTTTCCTTCATCCATAGAATGCATGAAAGTTAAAAAAACCTTCAGCCTTCAAAACTACTTTTAAAGCTCTATCATACAAACAAGCCATATCTACCATGATCCAGAAATGCTGTTGTCTTCATTTAAAATGGTCTGTTGCAATATTGAAAACTGCTCTGTGGTCAGACAAATCGAAATTTGACAGAAATGGATGCCATGTCCTCTGGACTAAAGAGCAGAAGGGATCTTGTGGCCTGTTATCGGTGCTTAGTTCAAAATCCTGCATCTTTGCTGGTATGAGCGTGCGTTAGTGTAGTTTGCATATCTGGAAAGATACCATCAATACTTGATAATATACAGGTGCATCTCATACAATTAACTTTGCTACTGTAATTTTTTCAGTAATGCAATTCAAAAAGTGAAACTCATTTTATATAAATGCATTACACAGTAATATATTTCATGCATTTATTTTTTTTTAAATTTTGATAATTATGGCTTGCAGCTAGTGAAAACCCCAAATTCTGTATCTCAGAAAATTTGAATATTACATAAGACCAATACAAAAAAAGAAGATTTTTAATACTGAAAAGTGTGTCCATATACAGTATAACATGCACTCAATACTTGGTTAGGGCTCCTTTTGCGTGCATCAATGCGGCATGGCATGGAGGCGATCAGCCTGTGGCACTGCTGAGCTGTCATGGAAGCCCAGGTTTTTTTTGATGGCGGCCTGCAGCTTGTCTGCGTTGTTGGGTCTGGTATCTTTTTCCTCTTGGAGATATCTCACATTCTCTATGGGGTTTAGATCAGGCCAGTTTGCCGGCCAATCGAGCACAATGATACTATGATCCTTAAACCAGATGCTGATACTTTTGGCAGTGTGAGTAGGTGCCAAGTCCTGATGGAAAATGAAATTGACATCTACATAAAGCTGGTGTGCACATGGAAGCATGAAGTGCTCTAGAATTTCCTGGTAGAGGGCTGTGCTGACTTTGGACTTGATAAAACACAGTGGACCAACACCAGCAGATGACATGGCTCCCCAAATCATCACTGACGCTGGAAAATTTTGCATTTCATTTGGAAATCAAGGTCCCAGAGTCTGGAGAAAGTGGAGAGGCACAGGATTCAAGTTGCATGAGATCCAGTGTGAAGTTTCCACAGTCAGTGATGATTTGGGGAGCCATGTCATCTGCTGGTGTTAGTCCACTCTGTTTTATTCCAAAGTCAACACAGCCCTCTACCAGGAAATTCTGGAGCAATTCCTGCTTCCCTCGGCTTTACAGAGATGCTGATTTCATTTTCCAGCAGGACTTGGCACCTGCTCACACTGCCAAAAGTATCAATACTTGGTTTATTGATCATGGTATCTCTCTGCTTGATTGGCCAGC
Organism: Lithobates pipiens; assembly: GCF_037356315.1. NCBI lineage: Eukaryota > Metazoa > Chordata > Amphibia > Anura > Ranidae > Lithobates > Lithobates pipiens. Next base: position 180,329,458 of record NW_027507718.1, read on the forward strand.
AAACTCTCCTGACATAAACCCCATACAGAATCTATGGGGAATTGTCAAGAGGAAGATGAGACACCAGACTCGATAATGCAGACGAGTTGAAGGCCACTAGCAAAGCAACCTGGGCTGCCATAACATTTCACACTGCCACAGGCTGATCGCCTCCATGCCACGCTGCATTGATGCAGTAATTAATGCAAAAGGACCCCGACTAAGTATTGAGTGCATACTATACTGTATATGAACATGCTTTTCAGTAAATATGAAGTCAACACTTATGTATTAAAAATCCTTTTTTTTTTGTCTAATTTTCTGAGATACTGAATTCTGGCTTTTCATTAGCTGTAAGCCATAATTCTCTAAATGAAAAAAATAAAAAATGCTTGAAACATATTGCTCCTGTGTGCGACGCATTTAAAGTATGAGTTTCAATTTTTTAATTGCTGAAATTTTACTTTTTGATATTCTAATTTTATGCAATGCACCTGTACTTACAGGTTTTAGAGCAGCTTATGCTCTCATCAAGACTTTTTCGGTGAAGGCCTTGCATATTTCAGCACAATGCTAAATCGCATACTGCATCTAGGAGAACAGCATGGCTTTATAGTAGAAGAGTCTGGGTGCTTAAAGTGGAGTTCCAGGCAAAATGAGAACTCAAACAATTGAACCACCCCACCCCCCTCTTCATTTTTGGATTTTTTTTTAGCATGTTTTCTTTGGGATTTTGAAGGCGAAGTACATCCCTTGCTCGCTTTTATCCGGCCCTCCTCCTTCCCCCCTGTTGTCTTCTCTGTCCCAAAGGATGATGGGTTCAGTCGGAAAGCACCACAGGACTCGTGCATATGCAGTAGGAAACCAGCTGTGAAGCCTGATGGCTTAACTTCTGGCTTCCCTTACTTGCAATGCCGGTGTCTGCACCCAAGGTCAATAGACTGCTCGGCTTGGGGTGCCAACATCGCGGTCTCCCTGGACAGGTAAGTGTCCTTTTTATATTAAGTCAGCAGCTGCAGTGTTTTGTAGCTGCTGACTTTTATTTGTTTTGTTTCCTAGGCTGGAACATAGCTTTAATTGGCCTGTCTGCAGTCCAGACCTTTCACCATTTGAAAATATTTGGGACGTCTTAAAAAGAAAAATACCATAAAGAAAACACAGAACTGTTGATCAGTTAGAATCCTATATTGGACAAAAATGGGACAACAATCCTCTCCCAAAACTCTAGCAAAAATAGATTTTACGGTTAAGGACTCTTTCACACGGATGTGTCCATGTACGGGCTCCGCTTTGCTCAACGGGATCACTTCGTGGATCCCTGCTGAGCAGGCAGATGACAAGTCTGTCTCTGCACACTGGGGGGGATCGGATGACGACAGACCGTAGAGTCCATTTTCATCCGATCCGTAAACGGATGGACGGACATGTCACCTTTGAAATGTACTGTGTTTTTCCAGTAGTTTTTATAGCTACACCTATTTATTCAACTGTGGCAACTTTGTGAGTTAAATGGCAAAACTGAACAGAAATGGTCTGTTTTTTTTTTTTTAAACTAATTTATTCTTTTATAAATTTGCCATAATGTTTGTCATTCTAGTTTGGGTGTTTTAACACATTATTGTGATGTCTTGTGATTGATACATGAGTTCTGCCGATTAGTGCTTCAGTTGTGTAGCTGGTGACTTGTATTGTGTTCTTGGAGTTTAGTTTATGCATGATAAAAAAAATTGGATGCTTTCGTTACCGGTCTGTACCCTTTCTATTACAATTAAAGACTGGTCTTTGATATGGGTACATTTTCAAATGTATGTTATATGGTTTGACATGAACTAGTGAATTTAGAAAATGTTTCATTTCACAGTGATACTGCACATAATATATCTGGACTGGCTTTCATTAAAAGGAAGATGTTCTAATTTATGGACTCCCTTCCTAACATTGTTTTGGATTCTGTGTGGCTAAATATAATTGCCTGCAGCCTTTGTTTATGGATTTAATTTCTTAGCTGATTTACAAAGAAATGGACTGGCATCCGGGCATTTTGCAGTGAAGTTTCTGGTGAGCCAGTCCCCTTCAGGGATATATACTATGTAGTCCTGTATTTATAAATAAATAATCCACCACCTTTTCAACATATTTGAACATGCAATTATTATATTTTCATTTAGACCGTGCCAACAGATAATGGTGATACACCTATAGGAAGTAGAGGTTGAACCTGTCATGTTTAGCCCTTTGCTGCCTCATGTACGCACAAATGCTACCTCACTGAAGTGGGTTGTGTTCTATGAGGCCGCATATATGCGTATGTCTTTGTTGGGAGCGTGCTGCACAGAGCCCCAGGTCGCATACTAATAATTGGGAATTTGAAAGCCCGGTTCTTGATTGTTGTGATAGCCTCTAATTGGCCATTGTAGGGATCAATCACTGTAAAGCCTGCCCCTGTATGTGCTTTCCAATCTGATTGGAGTGGATCCTTGCAAGAGAAGAAAATGTGTGGGTGTGAACAAATGCCTAGTCCAAAGATCAAGTTGTTTGTGTTTTTTTTATTTTTATTTTTTTCATTATTTCAAGAAGAACTTTATTTAACGGGCATAAAAGAAACATTACAGGTTGCAGAACAACACAGATCTGATACATTCACGTTTCTTTTTGTTAAAACAAAACAAAAAACGGGAACATTGTCACTGGTGAATAAAAATTCTCATGCAACGAGTGCAGGCGGAATTATTGTGCACACCCATTCTTACTAGTCTAGCTGGCTAGATCAAGGTTTGATCTAAATCAGGGTCAGTATATTTTAGGTACGATTTAAAAAAATAAATAAAAAATTCTTTACCTCCCGCCAGCCGTATAGACAAATGATGGCGGGTGGGGTGCTCTTTTGTTTTGGTACTACGTTATGATGTCTCCCCAGTCTCTCAGTGCTTGCATGCCAGGGGTGGGGCGCTTGTAACACGGTGGGTGGGCACTGTCGCTGGGACACTGTGCGACCCCGATCAAGGTAAAGTCGACCTGGCTCTTTAACCATGTGATTAGCTGTATCCAATCACAGTTGATCACATGTAAACAAGAAAATGCCAGTCATCAGTTCTATTTGCCTCATACTGGCAGTGTGAAAGTATAGTCGATCAGCAGCATCTCCTCACTATTCATCAGTGCCCTAATTGCTGCCCCAACAGTGCCCATCAGTGATGCTTATTGGTGCCGCCTCATCAGTGAAGGTGAAAATGTAAATTTTCGGACCGAAAAAGCCCTTTTCTCTTTTTTTTTTTTTTCTTTTTTTCTTCAAATCCTTTCTTTTTAGTTTTATTTTTTGCTAAAGAAAAAAATAGCGGTGATTAAATACCACCAAATAAAAGCTCTATTTCGTGTGAAAAATTTTACAAATTTCATGTGGGTACAGCGTTGCATGACCATGCAACTGTCATTTAAAATATGATTGCACTGAAAGTTGAAAATTGGCCCGGGCAGGAAGGGGGTAAAAGTTCTTAGCATTGACGGTGAAATTGGTGTCTGTGTTTTAGGCAAGATAAAAAAAAAAGCAAAATGCGCACCATTGCTGTTTGTACCCATAGTACAGGCCAGAAACATAAGCCATGTCACATTAGCGATCCTGTTGCTGGCATCAATTTGCAGGTAAGAGGGTTGCTAAAGAGACCAACTCCCCCCCCCCCCCCCCCCCCATAGCACTGATCACTGTATCAGCATCACTGGTTTCCAAAAAGTGTCATGTCAGGTTTTCGTTTTGTCCACCACATTATAGCCACCCTGGTGTAAGCCACTGCCACCATTACAAGTAGGAACAAATAAAAAAAAAAAAAATCCCATAGTTTGTAGATTCTGTTTCTTTTGCGCGAAATAAAACCAATTCATATACACCTATTGGGATTTTTTTTTACCAAAAATAAAATGCATCAGAATACACATTGGCCAAAATTTATGAAGAAATTTGAATATATATTATATTTTGCACTATAAAAAAAAAAAATATATATCTATATAAACCGCAAAGGTCAAATACTACCAAAAAGCTCTATTTGTGAGGGGGGAAAAAAGTACAAAAATTTTATTTGGGTACAGCATCGCACAACCGCGCAGTTGTCAGTTAAAATAACAGTGCCGTAATGCAAAAAATGGACTGGTCAGGAAGGGGCTAAGACCTTCCGGAGTTCAAGTGGTTAAATATCACAATATCTGGTCTCCCACAGTACACAGAACATGGAAATGCAATTATTTTAGTTAATATATACTGCTAAATACCTTTGATCAGGGATATATAGCAGTCTTATGACTTCTATCAGTGTCCAGCCGAGCACTGGTTAAACCTTGTAGGTGGAGTTTTCTGACTGTCCTGTAATTCTGCAAGACCCCTGACCCTCTGTCCTGAAAGTGCTGTTTGGCCCTGTGCTGATCTCATGAACCCTCCCAAGAAAAAGACCTCTCTAGCAATACACACCAAACTGAGCATGTGCTGCCTGACTCCATAGACTGTGTTATCAGGAAATGATAAGGGGATGGTGGAAGGAGGGGGAGGATCAAAGAGGAACAAACAGCCTTTTTACACAATGCAGAGGATTAACCCCTTAGGTTTCACAGTATAAAAAGCAGGCTTTACTGCATTTATAGACTGATTTATAAAAATAATTTGGTTGCAGCCCTAATGGACACCCGAACGCATTGCAAGTGCTCCAAAAAAGCTCCAGATACTCAATCTTGGGGTGCCATTAACATTTGATGCAAGTGCCATGTGCATTTTCTGAAACGCACAGCAAAGCGTGCATTTTTTTTCAATGTGAATGGAGCCTCATTTTTGCTTGTGCAAAAGCACCAATTTCACTTTCAGGCCCCATTCATGCCTAATTTAGTGGGACCGTACCTTTTTTTGGCTTGTTTTTCCCATGACGTGCATAGTGCAACCCATTGATTTCAATGGGCTGCTCTAGATCCAGCAAAGTAACTTGTGAGACTTTTTAGCATGTTGCACTTTGCATGTTTTTTTATTAAATGTGTTTGCTTCCACCTTTGGGGTGTCATTACCAGTCACTGGTGCTGCAGGCCTGACTAGTTCATTTTAGTTGTATAAAGGTGGCCATACACTATAAAATCTGTTTGGGTAAATTTAAAGGAAGATTGTACAAGCTATGGAATAGGATGACCCATCTATCCATTCACTCTGTATGTAATCAGGCATGCCTTTGCACTACATCAGGGGTGTCCAGCCCACAGGCTGTATGTAGCCCAGACTGGTCTGGAGGGATGCTGTGCAAATATAGTTGATGGGTGCAGGGTTTGTGCGCTAATGAGGTCAGCTGGTAACTTGCTTTCTGTGTCTTAGGCCAGATCCACACTGGTATGACAAACGTTCCCACGTTGGGAGCTCATGTCGCATGATGTGTGGAAATCAATGTTTCTCTATGGGAGCCGTCTTAACTGGTCTGACACAAGTCGGGCTGACTTTGAAAATGCTCCCTGCACTACTTTGGTCCGACTTTGATCCTACTTCAGCCCATTGAATATCACTGAAGTCGTGTTGCCGTCCTAACTGATGCCACTTTTGCATGCAAATTGTGCTCTGATCTTGAAAGGGAACTCCACGCTAAATATGTTTAAAAAAAAAAAAAAAAAAAAAAAATATATATATATATATATATATATATATATATATATAAAAGGTATGGGTTCCTCCCGCCAAGAGCATACCAGGCCCTTCGGTATTGTATGGATTTCAAGGTGAACCCCCACTCTGGGAAAAAAAATGGCGTGATGGTCCCCCCACCCCAAATTCATACCAGACCCTTATCCGAGCACACAGCCTGGCAGGTAGGGACAAATGTGCAACCCCCCCCCCCCCCGAACCTCACAAGGCTGCATGCCCTCAACATGGGGGGTGGGTGCTTTGGCGTAGGGGGACCCTAAAAGCACCTTGTCCCCATGTTGATGAGGACAAGGGCCTCTTCCTGGCCATTGGTTGTTGGGGTCTGCGGGGGGATTATCGGAATCTGGAAGTCCCCTTTAACCAGGGGACCACCAGATCCCAGCCTCCCACCCCATGTGAATGAGTATGGGGTACATTGTACCCCTACCCATTCGCCAAAAAAAGTGTCAAAAATAAAACATTACACATGGTTTTTAACCACTTCCCACCCGGCCAATGCCTATATAGGGCCGGGTGGGAGCCGTCTACTCCTGATAGGACGTTCAGGAACGTCCTTCAGAAGTAGCGGGATCGTGCGCGCCCGCGCAGCGGCGCGATCCCGATGCGCCCGTGTCACCCGGACACGGCACATCTCGGATCGGCAGGAGGGCTCTGTGATTGGCCCTCCTGATCACATGACGGCCGTGTCCAATCACGGCCGTCATGTGATGTAAACAAACAGCCGGTTGCTAGGCAATCAGCTCTCCTCTCCTCACACGGAAGTCATCGCTGAGGAGAGGAGAGCAGAACGCTGCAGCCGGCTGATGATCAGTGAGTATGGGCTGCTTTTTACAGCTTTTTACTCACTGATCATCAGTGTAGTGCCAACACACAACACACCACACAGTACAAACACAGTCCCCACATATGTCCCCAAAACATACATGTCCCCAAATAATAAAAACATGTCCCCCACATATGTCCCACTAAAATCACATGTCCCAATGATTATCTGCACACATATGTACGTGATCACCTGCACACATATGTACATGATCATTTGCGTACATATGTCCGTGATCACACAAACCAATTATTATACACTTAACGGAATTTTTTTTACCAAAAACATGTAGCAGAATACATTTTGGCTTAAATTTATGACAAAATTAGATTTTATTGGATTTCTTTTCAAATAGAAAAAAGAAAATATTTTTTTTTTCCAAATTTCCGCTTTTTTTGCGCTTATATCGCAAAAAAAAAAAAAAAAACGGAGTCGTGAATAAATAACACCAAAATAAAGCTCTATTTGTGCGAACAAAATGATAACAATTTCATTTGGGTACAGTGTAGCATGACCGCGCACTGTCACTTGTCACTGAAAGCGCTAGAGCGATGAAAGCTGAAAATTGGGCTGGGAAGGAAGGGGGTGAAAGTGCCCTGTATTGTAGTGGTTAAAGTAATTTATTAGGGCAGCTCCGTCGTCTCTTCCGATCTCTTCTTTCTGCTCTTCTGCCACCTCCACTGAATCTTCTGCCTCTGCTGGTTCTTTTCCCCTCTCCAGGTCTTCTCAGCTGAGGTCTTCTAGCTCTCTTCGGTTCTTCTCCCTCTGTCCGCTGTCTTCTGCTGGGTCTTCTCCGCTATCTTCTCGCTCTTTTTTGCTGGGCCGTCTTTAATGTTTTCTCCCTCTGTTCTTCCAATGTTGACTCGATGCTCTCTCCCACTCTAATGCTGGGTGCGCGGTGTGCCACTGCTTATATTGTCATGGGGTGAAGTCACTGTGTGATGTCATTCAGAGGCCCTGCCCCTTATGTCACCGCCCAGGGCATGATGGGAGGTGATGCCATAAGGGGCGGGCCTCCGGTGATCCCATTCCATGCGCATATATATATATATATATATATATATATATATATATATATATATATATATATATATATATATATATATTATAGTGGCGTACCCAGCATTAGTGTGGGAGGGCGCGTTGAATCAACATGGGAAGAACAGAGGGAGAAGGCACAGCAAAGGGAGAGGAGCTGGAGAGGGCTAGAAGACATGAGCGGAGAAGAATCGGTAGAGACAGAAGACGTCAGCGGAGGTGGCAGGAGAGGGGAGAAGAGATTGGAAGAGACGGCGGAACTGCCTTAATAAATGACTTGAAAAACGTGTAATGTTTTATTTCTATACTCATTCGCGTAGGGTGGGGGGCTGGGATCTGGGGGACCCCTTGTTAAAGGGGGGATTCCAGATTGCGATAAGCCTGCAGACCCCGTCAGCCAACGCACAGGGTTGCCGGGAAGAGGCCCTTGTCCTCATCAACATGAGGACAAGGTGCTTTGGGGCCCACCCTGCCCCAAAACACCCACCCCCTCATGTTCCATAGTTACATAGTTAGTAAGGTTAAATAAAGACACAAGTCCATCCAGTTCAACCTGAGTGAGTGTCTACAATTATCCCTATCCCTGTACATTGCACACTCACATCAGTCCCTACCCTCAAGGAGCCCACAATCCAAGGTCCCCATTCATATACTAGGGCCAATTTTGGACAGAAGCCAATTAACCTACCTGCATGTCTTTGGATTGTGGGAGGAAACCAGAGTACCCGGAGGAAACCCACCCAGGTACAGTGAGAACATGCAAACTCCAGGCAGGTAGTGTCGTGGTTGGGATTTGAACCAGCAACCCTTCTTACTACTAGGTGAGAGTGCTAACCACTACACCGCTGTGCCGCCCAAATGATGTCATGTTGATGGCATAAGGCCTAGTACAATTCATGGGGGGGGCTTTTCATTTGCTTTACTTCAAAAATTATACCCCATGTCTCTTTAGTTGTGCTTCAGAGCATCTTTAAAGCCTCCATAGAAGTCTATGGCGAAGCTCCACCAAAGGCTTATTGAAGCACCAAGCAAAAGCAAGGTGTAAAACAAGACTGTGAGCTAACCATTTTATTTAGTGACGGGAGCTTTGGCTGGCGTTTAGAGAGCTTTAACAAAGCGTGTCCAAAGCCTTGTTTTGAAGCAAGTGTAAACTAGCCCTTGGCATGCTTTCACACTGAGGTGCTTTACAGGTGCTATAGCGCTGTAAAGAGCCTCTCCTCTCATTCCAATGTGAAAGGTGCGCTGACAGGACGCTAAAAAAAGGCTACTGCAGCCACTTTTTGTGGGCGATTTTAACCCTTTTTGGGCTGTTAGTGGGTGTTAAAAGTGCCCCGCTAGCAGCCGAGAAGGGCAGCAAAAATGCGGGTAAAGTGACAGCCCCAGTGTGAAAGTAGCCTTACTGATTTCCATGTCCCAAATCTACATACCAGAAAGTCATGAACTTTTCTATGGAACACACCAGGGGCTAAGGTAAGGCCTTGTTCTAAAAAAATCAAAGAGCACTTTTATTTTTTTGCAACAGAGATACATTAATGGTACATAGGGGAGCTGGAATTTAGAAAAAAAAAGGCAGTAGAAGACCTTGTAAACTGGTGTGCATTTCTGACACGGATATTCAAGGTAGTGGGAAAAGAAGTGTTAACGTTACTTGCAAATGAATAGTTTTTATTATGTTTTTCTTTCCTTGTTTCTAAGGAAACTAGTTTGTGTAAAATATTTTTTTTCTTTATGCAAGCTGTTTTCCTATACTAAACACTATGCCACTTGAGCGTCTTGTCTATAAAGCTGTGGTAAAATCTACCTGCTTTCAACAGAATGTTGCGTTTTTTTGTCGCAGATATGTTAGTGTTCCGTTTAAATCTGCTAAATTAATTTCACACAATTAAAATCAAGTGTGCAAAATCCATACCATTTATACTTTTTCGAAAGCACCCAAATCCTGAATTTAAAAGCAGAGAGAGGACCTTTGCTTCCTGTATGGAAGCAGTGGTCTCTCTTCAGAGGTTCAGCTTATTCTGTCCTAAGTCATACATAAATCTCTGCAATCAGCCTGTGATGCAGGAATGTATTGTGTGGCCCATGGACAATGCAGTGTACACCCTGGCTCATCCACAGCATCTCTAAGATGCGAGCAGTGTGTTGGGGCCAAAGTAATGCATGCTCACAGGAGTTGCTTCAGAAGCGTCTGTCCAGTAGGAGATGTGGGTCATGGAAGACATGGCACACCATGGTGGCACTGGCAGATGGAGCTGAGAGAGACCTATTTTTGATCCATTATTGCTGGAGAAAGACAAGTACAGTTCCACTTAAGATCTACCTGGCTCTGAGCTGAGTCAAGTTCAGATAAAGTAAACTTAAAAAAAAATACAGAAATATTAAAAGGTAACTCCACTTTTGTGCAGTTGCATGGCTACTGGTGCCTATTTACTCTATTTTTACAATCAACTACACTCCCCTTTTTTGCAGCAAGGCAAGGTGGCGATCTATGGGCATTAATCGGTTTTCAATGCTTGATTTGGGCAATACCCTACCTTTTAACCTGAATTAGAAACATAAAATCCTGCACATTTGACAGGCTCTGGCTAAATGCCTATTCAAGGGCTGCCTAGTCAAACCTGTGTTAGATAGCTCATTAATGCCTCTTCAGTTATTGTACATCTGATTGCTCTGGTTACATTTCTAGGCTCAGGATGTCAGCAACTTTTAAAAAATAAGTTCACAAAAAAAAAAAAAAAAGCCAAGTTCACCTTGTAAAAGTGCCTGTAAAGAATTGCACCTGTGATCAGCAGATGGGGTGTGCGATGCAAGGCTCCAGCAGATTGTCATTGTAGCGGTCTGCCTGTACCTCATACGGGCAGGCAGTTACTGAATGACAGGAAGAATCTGTTAACTACCTAAAGGGCTCATCCGCACCCTGGTAGTTCATTGAGAACGACCAGCCGCAATGGATGACGGTAATTGAAGTTCTGCCATTCACAGAACTCTGTAATGGGGCCAATTGAGCGGAGCCCCTTACAAACTTTTTTTTTTTTTTTGCTTCCTGTGTTATTTTAATTTCCCTAGTTTTTGTGGTTGTCATGCTTTCTGCAGTCCAAACAATGACTGATGAAATGGCACCTTGCGTGGCAGCAGCCGCAGTAAGTCATATTTCCAAATAGAAAGAGAGGAGAAGGGGACACAGATACTGGGCCCATCCTGTGATTGCGATTTGAGAACAGAGGCAAGTTCTGGGTCATGTACAACAATTTATGTTCACGTGACAAAAATATAATTATAAATGTCACTATAGTTGGTAACAGGAATTTAGTGGCAGGGGCGTTTAGCAGCAGAAAAAAACATCACTTGTGCTTTAAGAAGAGGAACCTTTGAGCATAAAGCGCTTTTAGGACTTGATTGTTTTTTTAAATTTCTGTGGCCAGAATAAATTTAATATTTTGGCCAATTAAATTAATAAATGCCCAGGTGCTTGAAGCGCCTAAGCATCCATTTGGCTTAGAAGCGTTTTTGCAACTGCTTTTTCTCTTTCCTTCATGGACAGACTCGGCACTTCCATTCTTGACCTTAGGGTTATATCACCACCTTCAGGAGTAGGTCTAGGCAGAAAAAAAAGCACAGCACCGCCTAGGGGCGATCCTTACTGGTAGTAACCCCCCATTCTGCTCCAGGCAGCCCAGTTTTTTTTTTCTGCCTAGTCTAGAAGGAATTTTTATTTTGTTCATATTTTTGATCTGCATGTGCAATCAACTGTTGGGTTGGGTGATGGGCTGGATATCATAGATCCTGGTAGTCTGGCCATCGAGCGTGCACAGACCTGAGCTCCACACTGGGTCAGTCGTGATGAGCCTCATCCTGGACCTGGGCGGCTGGTGGGCTAGATACCTTGCAGGGACACACATGACCAGGCCCCTGACATCTGGGTCACAGTGTCACCGTGGCTGCCAGTCACTCCGTTTAGGCAAGAGGTGGATCTGTCTTGGGAGTGTGACCCGCAGTCCCTGCTGGATGGTTAAGTACATGCTCCCTGGTCCAGGCACGGTTTGGAGCAGTTGGGTACTGCCTGGGGTGGTCGGTTCTGGGGAATCTCCTCCTCCCTCCCCCATGCCCCCCCGTTGCACTGCCTTGTAGCCATTGCCCAGTTGGTTGCTGGTTGCCACTAGGTGGACGTTTTGGCCCCTACCTGACCTTTATGGGGTCACCTCGGGCGGTCTCTGTGCTCTCCAGGGGTAGGGTGTGTGGCTGGCGTCATCTTCCACGTGTAGCAGCTGCTATTTGTTCGGGGCTGGGTGCCCCAGCCATTTCCTCATAGCTGCGGTGGTCATTTTGCCTTAGTCTTTGGGCATTCTTGGCTTAAAGATCTGTCTGCAGAAATGCAGATGGTGGCCATTTTCTTGTAGCCTCATGGGGAGACTTTCTGCTGGCCCTCTAATGCTGGACGTTTACCACTGGAGCCTGGAACGACCGCTGATCTCCTCATGGCTTATCACATCTGCTGGCGGACGGACAGCACACAGTATCGCTCATCTGAGGTCTGTGTCGGGGTGGTGAGTATTTCTGGAGTTTCCCCAGTCTGCAGGAGCTGGGGGGTGTTTTTCCATCTCTTTCCCTCACGGCCGTTTGGTTCCTGGTGGTGTCCGGTCGAGCATGGGACTTCCATAACGCCTGAAGCAGGTGTCCCGCCCCCAGAAACCCCCGTGATGGCAGCTGGTCCCTATGGGTCTGCTGTTTCCCCGGACACTTTGTCTGTGGTCCTGGAATCCTTAATCTCCCAGGTTGAAGTGGTATGTGGGCAAAAAAAGGCCCCCCACCCCTCTGTCTTCTGGGGAGGACTCTGATCCAGAGTTGGGCTCCGCCATAGTGGGTGGCCCCTGCCCAGAGGGCTCAGATGATGCGGCCCCTGACCCTTTGGACAGTGAGGAGGAATCCTCCACTTCTGTCACTGTGCAGAAAAAAAACGCACTCTTTATGGCAGTGAGCAATACCTTGAAAATTGAGGGTCTGGCGGGGGCGTCAGAAGAAGTGTCCGTTCCCGTTGGGTCTCATGATCTGGTCTCACCGCTAAGGTTGTTTGCCTTACCTGTCTTATTTCGATAGGTTTATTTAAAAGTATTGGGAATGCCCGCAGCAGTCCTTTTCAGTCCCGAGACATTTGTCGGTGCGTTACCCCTTTTAAGGACAGTCTGCTGAAGAAATGGTCTTCCCTCCTGCCGTTGATCCTCTGTATCTAGGTTGGACAAGGCGACCATGATTCCGGTGGAGGGGTCCTCTTTTTAAAGACCCTGCCAACAGAAAGGCCGAGGCAGTTGCTCAGTCTAAGTTTGACAGCAGGTTTGGCCCATCGTCCGGTGTTGGCCACAGCTCTGGTGTTTGAGATTCTTATGGAGTGGGCTAAGCTGTTACACTGCGAGTTGGGTAATGAGCAAGTTTCTCTGGTCTGTGTGGAACTGGCAAACTAGTTGGTGCAAGTTCTCAAAAAAGTTTGTGATACGGCCTTGGACACGGCCCTGTTACTTTCTAGGGCCCCTCCCTTTTCTGCTCACAAGTTTATTTAATTTTTTTCCCGTCCACCCAGTTCTGCGGGCAAGGTTTCCTAGCCCGCCAAGGTTCCCGCGGATGGACCAAAGCACCCTTGCCATTGCAAACCCAACATGTCCGGACAAGCCCTCTTCTGTATGCCCGACTTGTGGGTGGGGGGGGGTGGTCGCCTTTGGCTACAAAATAGTTTCTTTCCTGTCCACCAGACAGGTTTTTTGTCTCCAATCTTCATCTTACCCGTCTCGTCTGCAGGCTTTGTTTGGGGCAGCTCAGGACTTGCTTCTTTGGGGGGGGGGGGGGGGGAATAGTTCCGGTACCAGCTTCTAAAAGGTTTCAGGATTTCTACTTTTTAATCTGTTCATAGTTCCAAATAAGGAAGGGGTTTGTCCCAACCTGGATCTCAAGGCCCTCAATTGTTTTGGGAAGGTATGGAGGTTCAGGATGGCGTCTGTTCTGTGGTGGCCACGCTTCATCGGGGGTATTTTCTGGCCTCCCTGGACATCAAAGACCCCCATCATGTCCCCATCAGTGTCGGGCACCAGCATTTCCTGTGCTTTCCTGTGTTTTGCAGTCGTTTGTGGCACTTCCCTTGGCCTCGGCTCCCCGGGTCTTCACCAAGGTGCTGGCACCAGTTCTGGTGTTGCTGGGACAGCGGGGATCGCGGTCATCGGCTACCTGGACTATCTTCTTCTGCGAGCGGCATCTGCTTCAGAAATGAGGGACAATGTGGCAATTGCCATGCAAGCCTTATAAGAGTTTGGCTTTGTGTTGAACTTCTAGAAGTCCGTGTTGCTCCTGGCCCAACGCCTGGAGTTGAATCAACTTGGGGTTGATTTTCAACTCTGCGCAGGCGAGGGTTTTACTTCTGCCAATCAAACTTCAGACTCTTTAATCTGCGGTGCGGTTGCTGCAAGTGGACGTCTCTACGTTTTTTGCTTGCAGGCTCTGGGCTTCATGGTATCCACCTTTGAGGCAGACCTGTATGCCCATTTTCACACTCGGATCTTGCAGAGGGAGATCTTATCCAAATGGGACAAATCCCTGCCATCTCAGGATTGTGAGATCTGCGTGGGCCGTCTGACCAGGGCCTCACTTTAAAAACGTAGCCCAAATTGAGCTATGGGCAATAGCTCCAAAAAAACAAAACAAAAAAAAAAATGTTTTTTGGCTTCTTAAAAAGCTTTTTAAGTGTTGAACCACAATCATGTTTTTGAGCTTCAAGCTACAAAATGTTTAGGTGTGAATGGGGCCTGAAAGACCAGTCCTCGCAAGCCCTTTTCGACTAGTATCCAGAGGACAGTGCAGACTGCAGAAATTATCACTGGACCTTGCTCACTCTAGTGTACCCAGGTCTGATATTGGATGCTGCCTAGGATCTTGCTTCCCTTCCTTTTTTTTTTTTTTTTTTTTCCTTATGGTCTCTTCCCTTTGTACTTTGATATTGCTTGCTACAAAATTGAAACAAGCTGAGTGTGAGGGTAGTTTAAAAAAAAAAAGTTGTTTTGCTTTCTTTCTTTTTTTTTTTTTTTTTTTTTCCCAGTTTTCAATCACCTGAAGGTTGCTGCTTATAACCCATGGTTGAGACTAAGATCTTGTTTCCTGTACTGTATTACAAAAAAGGATTTTACAAGTAGAGCTGCAGGATTAATCATTAAGAATCAAGCTCAGGATTCTTTCCTTCCTGCGATCTTAACCGATTTGTATGCAGAGTTCTTTGCTCAAGCTGACAGCTGTCAAAAGAAAAGAAAAAAAAAACAGGCAGTCTGCCAAGTTGTACAACATTCCTCAGCCTGATGACGTTTTGTTCTTTAGATCAGGGGTCTCCAAACCCCAACCCGCGGGCCACATCCAGCCCACTTGTGTCTTTTCTCTGGCCTGAGGCTCGCCCAGACTCATAGCATTGCCAATCTGCTGTCTATTAAAAGCAGCAGATCGGCAGTATAACTGGCAGGTCCTGCAAAAGAAGCCTCCCCCCCACCTTCCCATGCTGCCACACTGCTGAAGATTGGCTGCTGGAACCGCCTGTCCTTGCAGCCAATGACTACAGGGCCGTGATCAGTGAGTATGAGTTGTTGTTTTTTTACAGCTTTTTACTCGCTGATTACCAGTCTAGTGGAAAATACACATGTCCACATACATGTCTCCCAAAACACACATGTCCCCAAATAATAAAAACCATGTCCCTCACATATCCCACTAAAATCACATGTCCCAATGATTATCTGCACACATGTCCGGGATCACCTGCACACATCTGTACATGATCATTTGCGTACATATGTCTGTGATCACACAAACCAATTATATACTTAATGGAATTTTTTTTTTTTACCAAAATCATGTAGCAGGATACAGTTTGGCTTAAATTTATGACAAAATTTGATTTTATTGGATTTCTTTTAAAATAGAAAGAAGGAAATATAGTTTTTTTCCGCTCTTTTTCGCTTATATTGCAAAAAATAAACTGGGTAGTGACTAAATACCACCAAAATAAAGCTCTATTTGTGCAAAAAAATGATAAAAATTTCATTTGGGTACAGCGCAATTGTCCTTGAAAGTGCGAGAGCTGAAACATGGGCTGGGAAGGAAGGGGGTGAAAGTGCCCAGTATTGAAGTGGTTAAAGACTAAACCTTTTTCTGACATTTGTTGGTTTCAAGTTAAAATCATTTTTTTGCTATTAAATTATTTAGAACCTTCAAACATTGCATATCATTTTTTTTTAGAGAATAAAATAGTGGTCGTTGCAATATTTTTATGCCACACTGTATTTGCGCAGTGTTCTTTCAAATGCAATTTTTTGGGGGGAAAAAAATTCAATGAGTAAAAAAAAAAGTAAAGTTAGGCCAATTTTTTATTTTTTTGTATTATGTGAAAGATTTACATTGAGAGAATAGTGATCTTCTAAGCAAAAAAGGTGATTCTCATTTTCCCAGAATCGTGCAGCTCTACAAGTAAAAAATCCTCTTAGCCTGTAAAAAAATAAAAAAATAAATAAAAAAAAAAGGTATGTTTTGAGATCAACCTTATCTTTGCTGTGCCAAAAATGCATTTTAAGTGCTCGCGTTTAAAATGTGACGTTGTTGAAGTGATGTGGTGGAAGTTTATATTATGTGAGTGTAAAATAACCATGGTAAAGTTTTTTTCACGCTTAAGTTCCTTTTTTTTAATTCAAATTTTTGTAAATGAGAAAAGAAATGGGTTAGAATTTTGTGTTTTTTGCTTTTGTAAATATGCATTTGAAACATTTAATGTTTACCAAAATTTATCTTGCTCTTACAGACTCCTTTTCAGTCTTCTGGATTAGATACCAGTAGAACAACTCGACATCATGGTCTAGTGGACAGGGTGTATCGAGATCGAAATCGTCTTGGATCCCCCCATAGAAGGCCTTTGTCAGTAGACAAACATGGACGGCAGATATCCTTATTCATACTTTTTTTTTTTTTTTTTATTTCAATATTTATTTTGAAGAGTTTGTGGGTTGCAAGGGATGCGTGTGTGTGTGTGTGTGTGTATGTGTATATATATATATATATATATGTGTATATGTATGTATGTGTGTATATATATATATATATATATATATATATATATATATATATATATATGTATATATATATAATTAGTATGTATTTGTGTGTGTATATATAAAATTGGTATTAAACACGTCACTGTTTTCCTAGGTAAATATTTTTCTAAAGGAGATATTGGCATAAAATTTTCATCACATGTCGATAACGATCCATGCATGCAAAGAAACCAAAACAAAAAAGTTCAGAAATTAAGTTAAGTGTAATAAAACAGAATGACACGGGGGGAAAAAGTACTGAACACGCTAACTGAAATGTATTTAATACTTGGTACAAAATCCTTTGTTGGTAATGACAGAAAGACGCCTCCTGTATGGAGAAACTAGTCGCATGCATTGCTCAGGTGTGATTTTGGCCCATTCTTCCATACAGTCAGTCTTCAAATCTTGAAGGTTCAGTGGGCCTCTTATCTGAACTCTGCTCTTTAGTTCTTTTCATAGATTTTCTATTAAACTCGCGTCAGGGGATTGGCTGGGCCATTCTAGAAGCTTCATTTTCTTCCAATTGAGAGTTTCCTTGGCTTTGTCTTGCTGAAATGTCCACCCTCATTTCATCTTTATCATCCTGGTACATGACAGCAGACATTTATCAAGAATGTCTTGGTACGTTTTTCCATTCATCCTTCCTTCAACGACATGACGTTTGCCAGTACCGTATGCTGAAAAAACGGTCCCAACGCCATGATGTTCCCACCTCTAAACTGTTGGCATGGAAGTGTTTTTTGGGGGGATGTTCCGTGTCTTTTGACCTCCAAACATGGTGTTTATTTTGGCCTCATCTGACCATAGTATATTCTCCCAGTATTTCACAGGCTTTTCTAAATGTCGGGCAGCAAACTTGAAACGACCTTCTAATTGCTTTTTCTTCAGCAGTGGAGTCTTGCGTGGTGAGCTTGCATACAGGCCATGGTTGAGTGCATTACTTATGGTTTTCTTTGAAACAATTGTACCTGCTAATTCCAGGTCTTTCTGAAGCTCTCCACAAGTGGTCCTCGGCTCTTGGACAACTCTTCTGATTCTTTTCAATCATCTGTCAGAAATCTTGCAGGAGCACCTGGTAGTGGCCAGTTTATTGTGAAAAAATGTTCCACCGTGGATATAAATAGTCTACATAATGTCCAGGTTTCTGTGATGTAAAAAAAAAAAAAAATAGGACACAGAGAAATAATTTCAGGACTTTTTCCACCTTTTTAATGTGACCTATAAACTGTACAACGCAGTTGAACAACAAACTGAAATCTTTTAGGTTGAGGGAAGTAAAAATAAAAATAAAACATGGTTGCATCCTGTAAGTGTGCACATCCTTAAAGTAATACTTTATTGAAGCACCTGTTGCTTTTATTACAGCACTCGGTCTTTAGGGATATGAGTTTATCAGCATGGCACATCTTGACTTGACAGTATTTGCCCACGCTTTGCAAAAACACTCCAGATCTGTCAAATTGCAAGGGCATCTCCTGTGAACAGCCCTCTTCAGATCACCCCATAGATTTTCAATCAAATTCAAGTCTGGGCTCTGGCTCGGCCTTTCCAAAACTTTAATCTTCTGGTGAAGCCATTCCTTGATTTAGATGTATGCTTTGGGTCGCTGTCATGCTGAAAGATGTTCCTCTTCATTTTCAGCTTTCTAGAAGAAGCCTGAAGGTTTTGTGCCAATATTGACTGGTATTTGGAACCGTTCATAACGCCGTCCTACCTTGACTAAGGCCATTGTTTCAGCTGAAGAAAAACGGCCCCCAAAGCATGACGCTGCCACCACCATGCTTCACTGTGGGTATGGTGTTCTTTTGTTAATGTGCAGTCGTGTTTTTGCGCCAAATATATCTTTTGGAATCAGCCAAAGAGTTTAGAAATCCTTCTGTAACCAATGCCACCAACAGGGTTACAAAGGTCTTGAGAGAGCTCTTTGCTTTTGCCCATCATGAGGTGTTTCTTGTGAGACACCTTTTTATAGGCCATCATTTAAGACTGAATCAGCTGATATTAATTTGCATTGACAAGGGGCAGGATAGCTTTCTAATTACTGATTTCAGCTGGTGTCTTGGCTTTCCATGCCTTTTTGCACCCCCCCTGTGTTCAATTTTTCCCTGCGCCATTCCATTCTATTACACAACTTTATGAACTTATTTATTTTTTATTTATTTTTGTATGTATGGATTGCATGGGTTGTTACCGGCATATGGTGACATTTCATGCCAACAGCCTTTAGAAATATATTTGCGTAGAAAAACGGTGATGTATTCAATACTTTTTTTACCCACTGTATGTGTATCAGATTTTTTATTTTATTTTTTGGTTCATTTATTAGGTGGTAGCATTGGAAGATAGGAATGCTTCTCAATACTTTTTTTTAGCTTCCCAAAATATTGGTCTTATACATGGTGGCTCATAGTTGATGGAAATTTGAAATTCAGGATTAATGTACTAAAACCTGGAGAAAATTCGATTTTTCTAGAAAACCTAGGTATCGCTCCCCCTTTGTACATAAATTGCAGAGAGACAGTTTAAAGCAGTCAGTTACTGCTGTGATCAGCTGGTTCAGTCTGGACTTCTGCAGAAAGATACAGTGCTTTGCAAAAGTATTCAACCCTCTTGGCATTTTTCGCGTTTTTGTTGCCTCACAACCTGGAATTAACAGATTTGTCTGAGGATTTACAGAACATGCCCACAACTTTGAATTATTATTATTTTTATCGTGAAGCAAACGGGACAAACTAACAGAAATGTCAATGCACGTAACTATTCACCCCCCAAGTCAATACTTTGTAGAGCCATCTTTTGCAGCTATCACAGCTCCAAGTTGCTTTGGCTAAGTCTCTGAGCTTGCCACATCTTACCACTGGTATTTTTGCCCATTCCTCCTCACAAAGCTGCTCCAGCCTCTTGTGAACAGCAATCTTTGAGTCTGACTGCAGATTTTCTATTGGATTGAGATTTGGGCTTTGACTAGGCCATTCCAACACATTTACATGTCCCCCCTTTAAACCACTCAAGTGTTGCTTTAGCAGTGTGTTTGGGGTCATTGTTCTGGAAGAACAACCTCCGTCCTAGCCTCAAATCGCACACAGAGTGGTACGAGTTTTGCGCAAGAATATCCCTGTATTTAGCACCATCTATCTTTCCCTCAACTCTGACCAGTTTCCCAGTCCCGACTGCTGAAAAACATCCCCACAGCATGATGGGGATGGTGTTCTTTGGCTGATGTGTTGGGTTTGCCCCAGACATAGGTGGCCAAAAAGATCAATTTTAGTCTCCTCAGACCAGAGCACCTTCCGCCATACATTTTGGGAGTCTCCCACATGCCTTTTCACAAACTCAAAACGTGCCATTTTGTGTTTTGCTGAAACTAATTGCTTTCTTCTGGCCACTCTGCCATAAAGCCCAACTCTATGGAGCGTACGGCTTATTGTCCTATGTACAGATGCTCCAGTCTCTGCTGTGGAACTCCTCCAGGGTTAACTTGGGTCTCTGTCCTGCCTCTCTGATTAATGCCCTCTTTGCCCAATCCGTGAGTTTTGGTGTGCGGCTGTCTCTTGGCAGGTTTGATGTTGTACCATGTTCTTTCCATTTGGTTATGATAGATTTGATGGTGCTAGGGAGCATCAAAGATTTGGATATTTTTTTTTTTTTATAACCTAACCTTGGTTTGTACTTTTCAACAACCTTGTCCCTTACTTGTTTGGAGAGTTCCTTGGTCTTCATGGCAGTGTTTGGCTAGTGGTGCCTCTTGCTTAGGTGTTGCAACCTCCGGGGCCTTTCGAAAAGGTGTCTATGCATTGACAGATCATGTGATCCTTAGATTGCACACAGGTGTACATCATTTCACTATTTGTGACTTCTGATGGTAATTGGTTGCTCCAGAGCTTTTTTATGGGCTTCATAACAAAGCAGGTGAATAAAAACGCACATGGCAATTCTGAAAAATAGTTTTATGTATTTTTCTTATTTTGCTGCACCAACTTAGATTAGTGTGTTCTGATCCATCGCATATAATTCAGATTTAAAAAAAACATTGAACTAAAGACTGTAATGTAACAAAGTAGGTAAAAAGCCAAGGGGGTGAATACTTTTGCAAGGCAATGTAACTGCTTGCATACAGAGAGCAAAGGGTCCTTCTGTTGAGCATGCTGGCAGAGCACAGACTTTCTGATCAGAATGTGGCTGCTTTCTAAAGAAACTTAACTGTAAGACCTCATGTACACTGCAGCTTGTAAACTGACCTTTAGGAGCCATTGCTTTTTGTTTTTTTTTCAGCAGCCCCTGAATTCTCCTCAACGTTAACTTATGGGTACATGTACGCTCAAAATTTGCATTTAGGACGGTGGTTCAGGGGCATTGGAAATGCCAAATGCCTGTAACAGCATGTAAAAACTCTCTCTGGGTTTTCCTGCATTGTAGGCATTTGGGAGGGTCTACTGATTGTAAAAAAAAAAAAAGTTTCTAAGCGCAAACACTCATGAATGCTGCAAAACGTGTATAAACGCCACACATGTAAAAGTGGAAAAAATTGCCGTTTTTAATCAGTCACGTTCCAGCATTCAGAAGAGGTTTTTAAATGTCCTGTGTACATGAAGCCTAAGACTTGCCTTGTGTCTCACTGCTCCTGGAATGTATTTAGCTGATTAAGGGCTTATTTATGCAAGCCCACATGCTAGAACAGTATGTTTTAGCATGTGGAACTTGTGCCCTTTCTATGTGCTCTGGGGAGTGGTGTTCTACGTGTTTATTTTTTTTACCATTTGCCGCCCGCCATACAGCAAAATCACAGAGGCAAAGTGGTTTCAATACCTTGACCGGACGTCATAAGACATCTAGTGTGATAACGGCCACTGTGCCCCTGTGGGGGAGCGCAACGCGGCGATCATTGTTGCGGTCAAGTGTTATACTTACCTGCTCTGTGCAATGGATACACTGTCAGTCTGAGATGGCCCTTAGGTCTGGTATGGATTCTAAAGGGAACCCCCTACGCCGAAAAAACGGCGTGCCCCCCCCCCCCCCGATGCATACCAGACCCTTATCTGAGCACGCTACCCGGCCGGCCAGGAAAGGGGGTGGGGACGAGCGAGCGCCCCCGTCCCTACTGAGCTGTACCAGGCCGCGTGCCCTCAACATTGGGGGATGCCTTGGGGAAGGGGGAGCCGCGCGCCCCCCCACCCCAAAACACCTTGTCCTCATGTTGATGAGGACAAGGGCCTCTTCCCGACAACCCTGGCCGTTGGTTGTCCTGGGTCTGCGGGCGGGGGGCTTATCGGAATCCGGGAGCCCCCTTTAATAAGGGGGCCCCCAGATCCCGGCCCCCCCACCCTATGTGAATGAGTATGGGGTACAATGTACCCCTACCCATTCACCTGTGAAAAAAATGTACAAAAAAAACACAACACACAAGGGTTAAAATAGTTTTTTGGACAGCTCCGGGGTGTCTTCCGTCTTCGGGGGTCTTCTCGCCGGACTCCTCCGCCTTCTTCTGCTCTTTTGCTAGCTCTTTCACTAGCGGAGGAGCCCGGCTTTCTTCTTAGCCGCCGCCGCCCTCTTCTTCCGACTTCGGGGGTCTTGTCCCCCTCTTCGGTTCTTCTTGCCGGGCCACCGCGCCGCCTTCTAGCTCTTTTACAAGCGGTGGCCCGGTCTTCTGTCGCAGCTGCTGCCATCTTCTGTTCTTCTCTTCGGTAGATGTTGCCTCGTCGCTGTCTCCGCTCACAATGACAGGGATGCGGCGTACGGCAACTTATATAGGGACATCCCGGATGATGTCCTCGCACAGAGGATGCTGGGACTGTGACATCATAATGAGCGGGGACATCATCCGGTGATGTCCCTATACAAGTCGCCACACGCCGCGTGTTCTCTCATAGTAAGTGGAGACAGCGACGAGGCAACATCTCCCGAAGAGAAGAACAGAAGACGGCGACAGAAAACCGCTTGTGAAAGAGCTAGAAGAAGGCGCGGTGGCCCGGCACGAAGAACCGAAGAGGGGGACAAGACCCCCGAAGTTGGAACAAGAGGGCGACGGCGAACAAGAAAGCCGGGCTCCTCCGCTAGTGAAAGCGCTAGCAGAAGATAGCGCAGGAGTCCGGCGAGAAGACCCCTGAAGACGGAAGACCCCCGGAACTGTGCAATAAACTATTTTAACCCTTGTGTTGTGTTTTGTTTTTTTTTATACATTTTTTTTTTCACAGGTGAATGGGTAGGGGTACATTGTACCCCATACTCATTTACATAGGGTGGGGGGCTGGGATCTGGGGGCCCCCTTATTAAAGGGGGCTCCCTGATTTCGATAAGCCCCCCGCTCGCAGACCCTGACAACCAACGGCCAGGGTTGTTGTGAAGAGGCCCTTGTCCTCATCAACATGGGGAGAAGGTGCTTTGGGGTGGGGGGCCACTCCTTCCCCAAGGCACCCCCCATGCGGCCTGGTACGGCTCAGGAGGGGGGGGCGCTCGCTCGTCCCACCCCCTTTCCTGGCCGGCCGGGTAGCGTGCTCGGATAAGGGTCTGGTATGCATCTGGGGGTGACCCCCACTCCGTTTTTTTCGGCGTAAGGGGTTCCCCTTAGAATCCATACCAGACCTAAGGGCCTGGTATGCTCTCGGAGGGGGAACCCACGCCAAATTTAAAAATTTGGCATGGAGTTCCCTCTTGAGAGCTGATAATTCCATGAGAGTCTCCTCTGTATAGACGGAGATCCCACTTGTAGGCGACCTCCATTGAAATCGACGGATACCAGTTGCCTACAAGTCGGATTGAAGTAGTACAGGAACCTTTTCTGAAGTCGGAGCGACTTCAGTAGTGTGCATTAAGACGGCTCTTATTCACTTACATTGATTTTTACATGTTGTCCGATCTGAGGCGACTAGGGACGACCTGAAGTCCGATCTGAGTCGCCCCTGTGTGAACCGGCTCTCGGAGAATGTATTTTAGCTGGATATTATCACAACTTTTCTGTGGTTCATGCAAATTGGGCGTAACTTTTCTGGCTCGATTAAAGATTAGTTTTGCTTATTATCTTTTTTATTTTATTTTGCTGTAACAGGTATAATTGGGGACATAACTTACTACCTCTTTGTTTATTGTCAACGCCAGTTACTGCTAAATGTTCCAAATGTGTGTATTTAAAGGACGTTCTAAAATTGTAAAATTACATTCTTAACTTTTGCTTGTGGTTATGGCTTTCCTCATTATGGTACATTTGTGTTCATTTTGCGTCCTGGCAGGAGTTATAGTTTTTCTTGGGAAATCATTTTTTAAACCAACGATTCATTAAAACTGGGCATAGATGCTTCAAAATTGGACTCTTTTAGTGGGGATTGGCTGAATTTCAATTTGTGTGTGGCCCTCCTTGTTCAACCTCTGCCAAAAGGACATGCTGGAAAACGTTTGTCGATTAGAGGCTGCAACCTAAGGAAAGTGTTGCATCTTAAAAGCAATATACAGCGAATAGACTGATAAAGAGTTCCATTTTAAAATGCTGGACTAATTAATATACTGTATATTATATATATATATATATATATATATATATATATATATATATATATATATATATACACACACACATGCAGTGTTTTGTTTTACAAATAAATCCTTAATACAGGGTAGTTCAATGGCAGACTTCTCAGAACACTGTGGGGTTTCCAGATGGAGCAGAAGTAGTGTCCTTTTAGGCCTGCTATCTGCAATCTAATTTTCCCCAATGATCCTCAGGACAATCTGAGAGTGGGTCCACTTACCTGAAACCGGAACTTTATCATTCACGAAAGAGCTTTTATTTATTTCTTTTTTTACACTACTTGTATAGATTGTTATATTATGTTTTTCCTTAACTTATGTGCTACGTAGACAGCTGCCCATATGGATCGGTATATTTGTCGCCTCCACCTGATACTAGCTGGAGACGGTAGGTTTATTTGCTTGCAATTTACAATTGTGCTGTTAGATTTACACATTTTCTTAAAATGTTTTGGTTCCCACTTTCCCATATTCTGAGAGAAAGAAAAACTATATATACTGTCACCTCATGCATTTATTTAGGCCTGCGAAAATATATTAACATACTTGCTATAAACTTGAATGGTTTTAAATGACTGGATTGAACTGCACCTGTGCCCAGACGTATGACATTTAGGGCACATGCACACTACAGCTCAAAGAAGCTGCTCCTGCATACTTTTGATCTTTTTTTTTTATTTGAGAGATCATTTATTTTTTTTTCTGCCTGGAAACTCCCCTCCATGTTGGACAATGTGTCCATGCACAATATGGCTATTTCAGGCATTTACAGGCATGTGCTATGACTCGATTTTACACTCTCTAACTCACATTTTCAACCACTCACTCTCTTGTGGCATCTTCCCAAACACTCTAAAACATGCACTAGTCACCCCCATACATACGAAGCCCTCCCTGGACCCCACCAATCTTAACAACCTATGCCCCATCTCCTTACTCACCTTCTCCTCCAAACTTCTTGACAGTCTGGTTTACAACCGACTGAGCGACAATCTGACCATGAACAAACGTATTGATCCCCTTCAGTCCAGATTTCGCCCTCAACACTCCATGGAAACTGCTCTCCTTTAAACTCACAAATTACCTACTAACGGCTAAAACTAAAGGACACTTTTCTGTACTACTTCTCCTGGACCTCTCTGCTGCCTTTTGACACACTGAACCACCCCCTCCTCAAACTCCACTCCTGTTGGTCTCTGTGATTGTACTCATGTGGTGTGCTGGTTCTCATCCTACCTATCCCACCGCTCCTTCAACATCGCTTACAAATCTTCTTCCTCCTCCTCCTCCTCCTCCTCCTCCTCCTCCTCCTCCTCCTCTTCCTCCTCTTCCTTTTCTTTATCGTACATCATTGGACACAGAGTCTCAAGTAATTACTTGGTGGGTTATAGGCCTACCTTCAGGTGTTGACACTGGTATAACCAATACAGGAAGTTGACTCCCCTATATAACCCCTCATCCTTCCAGGAGCACTCAGTTTTTTCGCCAGTGTCTAAAGGTGTTGGTCACGAGTGAAGATGTGCTCTAAGGAGCTCCAGGAGGTATCCATGCTGGATTTAAAGAAACCTCCACAATCAGATCCATCCTCACCACTGAGGCCATAGGATGGTACCTGGAACTCGATGCAAGAACGAGGTTTTGCCTGTAATGCTTCTCTTTGAGAGCTGGACCCTAGGAACCAGGATGCTTTTTGATCTTGCTACATTTCCTAAAGCTGTCCTGAGGGGTGCTATAGAAAGGCCCAAAGGAGCAAAACCCCTTTTAAAAGGGCCCCAGTCTTTGAGTGTGTTTAAACGCAGCCTGCCGTGATGGGCGAAAGTTGGATCTGTCTGTTAAATCAGCAGTATCCTGCAGAGAGGACAAGGTAAGGGAAGAAGCTTTGCTTTTTCCTTCAATATACCTTATATGCCTTTTATAAATGTCTCTTCTATAAGGAGTAACTTACACTACCTATGTATGTGTCTTAGTGCAGCTCTGTCTCAGAACATCTGTGGTCCCAGCGGCAGAGGGGGTTCTTATATCTTGTGGGATTTGGTAAAAAATACAGCAGTTGCTAATACAGAGATGTGTTTAAATTTCTATATGGGCGGTGGCTGATTGGTTGATGCAGCTGCTTTAGCTGCATGGTTTAATTACCACCCAGAACTTCCACCTAGTAACATTGGGAAACGCCCTATGCTTCTATGGTTTTAAAAAACTATAAATCCGCTGACAGAACCTAACCCTCCCCTTCCCCCCTTTCCTCTCTTCCCCTCCCCCTCCCCTTCCCCTCCCCTTCCCCTCTTCCCTTCACCTTCCCCTTCCCCCTCTTCCCCCTCTTCCCCCTCTTCCCCCTCTTCCCCCTCTTCCCCCTCTTCCCCCTCTTCCCCCTCTTCCCCCTCTTCCCCCTCTTCCCCCTCTTCCCCCTCTTCCCCCTCTTCCCCCTCTTCCCTTCCCCTTTTCCCCTCTTTCCTTCCCCTTTTCCCCTCTTTCCTTCCCCTTTTCCCCTCTTTCCTTCCCCTTTTCCCCTCTTTCCTTTCCCTTTCCCCTCTTTCCTTTCCCCCTTTCCCCTCTTTTCTTTCCCCTCTTTCCTTTCCCCTCTTTCCCCTCTTTCCTTTCCTTTCCCCTCTTTCCTTTCCTTTCCCCTCTTTCCCCTCTTTCCTTTCCCCTCTTTCCTTTCCCCTCTTTCCTTTCCCCTCTTTCCTTTCCCCTCTTTCCTTTCCCCTCTTTCCTTTCCCCTCCTTTTCTTTCCCCTCCTTTTCTTTCCCCTCCTTTTCTTTCCCCTCCTTTTCTTTCCCCTCCTTTTCTTTCCCCTCCTTTTCTTTCCCCTCCTTTTCTTTCCCCTCCTTTTCTTTCCCCTCCTTTTCTTTCCCCTCTTTTCTTTCCCCTCTTTCCTTCTTTCCTTTCCCCCTTGTAGAGGTGTATAGTACATTCACCTTTGTGTTGGCCATTCGGCTCCCTAGCAGGGCCTGGGAACGCAGAGGGGCATGTCCGTGGCGCTGTGTATGGCTGCAATGTCCACACACAGCACTCGCGGCATAGCTGAGGGGAAGCGCTGAGGATGCCAATCAGGTTCCACCTGAGGCTTTATATGACACACTAATTTCAGAAAGAATTTTTAACTGAAGAGAGGCAGCCTGTCACACTAAGACACCAGAGCGCTGGGCAAGTAAGGGTGTAAACAGGCATTTCCAGACAGGAAAAATTGTTACTTAGCTGCAAAAGAACTGTTATTTTGTGTGTACCTCTGCTTGTGCTTGCACTATGTCTTCCAGACCTACCGTAAAGGTACCTAAGGCACTGGGAATCCCAGTTATACCTCCATACTGTCTTCCTCTTCAGAGAGATCAGACATGGCAAGCCAGAGTGAGTCATTGGAAGCTAGCAGAGGTGCAACTGCTTCACACACTTCAGCCCCTGTAGAGGTGACTGAAGATGCATTTTCCTCTGCCTTGCAAGGCTTAGAAGGAAGATTAGCGGCTTTAATCGCATCCTCCATCCAGTGTATAGGAAGCATCCTAGATCCCCCCTCCCCCACCTTAGCCTCTTTACAGTCAGTGGAGGGTCCAAGAGAATTATGGGGACAGGATGGGGGTATTGCCCTCAGATGATCGGGAGGAAAGACATGCGATTATTTCTCTGCAGAGGAAACAATACTTGAAGTTCCCAAGGATCCCTACTTCACAATCAGAAGTACAGAAGCTTGCAAAGAGGTTCGCTCTACTTGCATGCTACCCCTAACAGAGTTAGCTGAAGGGCCGGTCTCTTCCTTGGGTTCTTTGAAGCCTTTACAGCCTTTGCATGCATTTCCCGTCCATGCATTACTAAAAAAGCTTATTTATACCGAATGGGATCATCCAGATAAGCATTTTTTCCCTTCCAAAGAGACTCGCAAAGCTCTATCATATGGAAGAAAGATTCACTAAAAGATGGAAAGTTCCAGCA